>NC_054468.1:159101908-159755344 GCF_017639515.1 Carcharodon carcharias | reverse complement strand
GACTGTCTCCCCCCCTCTCTCTGCCTATCTCCCCCCCTTCTCTGCCTGTCTCCGCCCTCTCTCTCTGACTGTCTCCCCCCTCTCTATGACTGTCTCCCCCTCTCTCTCTGCCTGTCTCCCCCTCTCTCTCTGCCTGTCTCCCCCCCTCTCTCTCTGCCTGTCTCCCCCCTCTCTCTGCCTGTCTCCCGCTCTCTCTCTGCCTGGCTCCCCCCTCTCTTTCTGCCATTCTCCCCCCTCACTCTCTGCCTGTCTCCCCCCTGCTCTCTGCCTGTCTCCCCCCTCTCTCTCTGCCAGTCTCCCCCTCTCTCTCTGCCTGTCTCCCCCTCTCTCTCTGCCTGTCTCCCCCCTCTCTCTCTGACTGTCTCCCCCCGTCTCTCTCTGACTGTCTCCCCCCTCTCTCTGCCTGTCTCCCCCCTCTCTCTCTCTGTCTCCCCCACTCTCCCTCTGCCTGTCTCTCCCACTCTCCCTCTGCCTGTCTCCCCCTCTCTCTCACTGCCTGTCTCACCCTTTCTCTCTCTGCCTGTCTCCTCCCCTCTCTCTCTGCCTGTCTACCCCCTCCTCTCTGCCTGTCTCCCCACCTGTCTCTCTGCCTGTCTCCCCCACTCTCTCTCGGCCTGTCTCCCCCCCTGTCTCTCTGCCTGTCTCCCACCCTCTCTCTCGGCCTGTCTCCCCCCCTCTCTCTCGGTCTGTCTCCCCCCCCCCTCTCTCGGCCTGTTTTCCCCCCTCTCTCTAGGCCTGTCTCCCCCCCTCTCTCTCGGCCTGTCTCCCCACCTCTCTCTCTGCCTGTCTCCCCACCTCCCTCTCGGCCTGTCTCCCCCCCTCTCTCTCGGCCTGTCTCCCCTCCCCTCTCTCAGCTTGTCTCCCCCCCTCTCTCTCGGCCTGTCTCCACCCCTCTCTCTCGGCCTGTCTCCCCCGCTCTCTCTCTGCCTGTCTCCCCCCCTGTCTCTCTGCCTGTCTCCCCACCTCTCTCTCTCTACCTGTCTCCCCACCTCTCTCTCGGCCTGTCTCCCCACCTCTCTCTCAGCCTGTCTCCCCCCCTCTCTCTCGGCCTGTCTCACCCCCTCTCTCTCGGCCTGTCTCCCCCCCCCCCCCCTCGGCATGTCTCCCCCCCTCTCTCTCAACCTGTCTCCCCCCCCTCTCTCTCGGCCTGTCTATCCCCCTCTCTCTCGGCCTGTCTCCCCCCCGTCTCTCGGCCTGTCTCTCCCCCTCTCTCTCGGCCTGTCTCCCCCCCTCTCTCTCGGCCTGTCTCCCCCCCCCCCTCGGCCTGTCTCCCCCCCTCTCTCTCGGCCTGTGTCCCCCCCGTCTCTCGGCCTGTCTCCCCCCCTCTCTCTCGGCCTGTCTCCCCCCCTCTATCTCGGCCTGTCTCCCCCCCTCTCTCTCGGCCTGTCTCCCCCACTCTCTCTCTCGGCCTGTCTCCCCCCCTCTCTCTCGGCCTGTCTCCCCCCTCTCTCTCGGCCTGTCTCCCCCCCTCTCTCTCGGCCTGTCTCCCCCCCTCTCTCTGCCTGTCCCCCCCTCTCTGCTGTCTCCCCCCTCTCTCTCTGCCTGTCTCCCCCCCTCTCTCTCTGCCTCCCCCCCCCTCTCTCTCTGCCTGTCTCCCCCCCCTCTCTCTCTGCCTGTCTCACCCTCTCTCTCTCTCTGCCTGTCTCCCCCCGTCTCTCTCTGCCTGTCTCCCCCCCTCTCTCTCTCTCTGTCTCTCCCCTTCTCCCTCTGCCTGTCTCCCTACCTCTCTCTCTGCCTGTCTCCCCACCTCTCTCTCTGCCTGTCTCCCCCCTCTCTCTGTCTCTGTCCTCCCCCCTCCCTCTCGGCCTGTCTCCCCCCCTCTCTCTCGGCCTGTCTCCCCCCCTCTCTCTCTGCCTGTCTCCCCCCCTCTCTCTCGGCCTGTCGCCCCCCCCTCTCTCTCGGCCTGTCTCCCCCAGTCTCTCTCGGCCTGTCTCTCCCCGTCTCTCTCGGCCTGTCTCTCCCCGTCTCTCTCGGCCTGTCTCCCCCCCGTCTCTCTAGGCCTGTCTCCCCCCCGTCTCTCTCGGCCTGTCTCCCCCCGTCTCTCTCGGCCTGTCTCCCCCCGTCTCTCTCGGCCTGTCTCCCCCTCTCTCTCTGCCTGTCTCCCCCTCTCTCTCTGCCTGTCTCGCCCTCTCTCACTGCCTGTCTCCATCCCTCTCTCTCTGACTGTCTCCCCCCATCTCTCTCTGACTGTCTCCCCCACCTCTCTCTCTGCCTGTCTCCACCCCTCTCTCTCTGTCTCCCACCTCTCTCTCTGCCTGTCTCCCCCCCCTCTCTCTGCCTGTCTCCACCTCTCTCTCTGCCTGTCGCTCCCCCTCTCTCTCTGCCTGTCTCCCCCTCTCTTTCTGCCTGTCTCCCCCCTCTCTCTCTGCCTGTCTCCCCCCTCTCTCTGACTGTATCCCCCCCTCTCTCTGGCTGTCTCCCCCCCTCTCTCTGGCTGTCTCCCCCCTCTCTCTCTGCCAGTCTCCCCCCTCTCTCTCTGCCTGTCTCCCGCCTCTCACCATGCCTGTCTCCCCCCTCTCTCTCTGCCTGTCTCACCCCTCTCTCTCTGCCTGTCTCACCCCTCTCTCTCTGCCTGTCTCACCCCTCTCTCTCTTCCTGTCTCCCCCCCTCTCTCTCGGCCTGTCTCCCCCCGTCTCTCTCGGCCTGTCTCCCCCTCTCTGCCATTCTCCCCCCTCTCTCTCTGCCTGTCTCCCCCCTCTTCTCTGCCTGTCTCCCCCCCTCTCTCTCTGCCTCTCTCCCCCATCTCTCTGCCTGTCTCCCCCCCTCTCTCTCGGCCTGTCTCCCCCCGTCTCTCTCTGACTGTCTCCCCCCCTCTCTACCTGCCTGTCTCCCCCCTCTCTCTCTCTCTGTCTCTCCCCTTCTCCCTCTGCCTGTCTCCCCACCTCTCTCTCTGCCTGTCTCCCCACCTCTCTCTCTGCCTGTCTCCCCACCTCTCTCTCTGCCTGTCTCCCCACCTCTCTCTCGGCCTGTCTCCCCCCCTTTCTATCGGCCTGTCTCCCCCCCTCTCTATCTGCCTGTCTCCCCACCTCTCTCTCGGCCTGTCTCCCCCCCTCTCTCTCGGCCTGTCTCCCCCCCTCTCTTTTGTCCTGTCGCCCCACCCCCCTCTCTCTCGGCCTGTCTCCCCCAGTCTCTCTCGGCCTCTCTCTCCCCGTCTCTCTCGGCCTGTCTCTCCCGGTCTCTCTCGGCCTGTCTTCCCCCCGTCTCTCTAGGCCTGTCTCCCCCCGTCTCTCTGCCTGTCTCCCCCCCTGTCTCTCTCACCTGTCTCCCCCCCGTCTCTCTCTGCCTGTCTCTCCCCTCTCTCTCTGCCTGTCTCGCCGCTCTCCCTCTCTGCCTGTCTCGCCCCTCTCTCTCTGCCGTCTCCATCCCTCTCTCTCTGACTGTCTCCCCCCATCTCTCTCTGACTGTCTCCCCCCCTCTCTCTCTGCCTGTCTCCACCCCCTCTCTCTCTGTCTCCCACCTCTCTCTCTGCCTGTCTCCCCCCCCTCTCTCTGCCTGTCTCCACCTCTCTCTCTGTCTGTCTCTCCCCTCTCTCTCTGCCTGTCGCTCCCCCTCTCTCTCTGCCTGTCTCCCCCCTCTCTCTCTGCCTGTCTCCCCCCTCTCTCTGACTGTCTCCCCCCCTCTCTCTGGCTGTCTCCCCCCCTCTCTCTGGCTGTCTCCCCCCTCTCTCTCTGCCAGTCTCCCCCCTCTCTCTCTGCCTGTCTCCCGCCTCTCACCATGCCTGTCTCCCCCCTCTCTCTCTGCCTGTCTCACCCCTCTCTCTCTGCCTGTCTCACCCCTCTCTCTCTGCCTGTCTCACCCCTCTCTCTCTGCCTGTCTCACCCCTCTCTCTCAGCCTGTCTACCCCCCTCTCTCTCGGCCTGTCTCCCCCCGTCTCTCTCGGCCTGTCTCCCCCTCTCTGCTATTCTCCCCCCTCTCTCTCTGCCTGTCTCCCCCCCTCTCTCTCGCCTGTCTCCCCCCCTCTCTCTCTCTGCCTCTCTCCCCCTCTCTCTGGCCTGTCTCCCCCCCCTCTCTCGGCCTGTCTCCCCCCCTCTCTCTCTGCCTGTCTCCCCCCTCTCTCTCTCTGTCTCCCCCCCTCTCACTCTGCCTGTCTCGCCCCCTCTCTCTGCCTGTCTCCTCCCCTCTCTCTCTGCCTGTCTACCCCCTCCTTTCTGCCTGTCTCCCCCTCTCACTCTGCCTGTCTCGCCCCCTCTCTCTCTGCCTGTCTCCTCCCCTCTCTCTCTGCCTGTCTCCCCCCCTCTCTCTCTGCCTGTCCTCCCTCCCCCCTCTCTCTGCCTGTCTCCCCCTCTCTCTCTGCCTGTCTCCCCCCTCTCTCTCTGCCTGTCTCCCCCTCTCTCTCTGACCTGTCTCCCCCCCCTCTCTCTGGCCTGTCTCCCCCCCTCTCTCTCTGCCTGTCTCCCCCCCTCTCTCTAGGCCTGTCTCCCCCCGTCTCTCTCGGCCTGTCTCCCCCCGTCTCTCTCGGCCTGTCTCCCCCCGTCTCTCTCGGCCTGTCTTCCCCTCCTTCTCTGCCTGTCTCCCCCTCTCTCTCTGCCTGTCTCCCCCTCTCTCTCTGCCTGTCTCCATCCCTCTCTCTCTGACTGCCTCCCCCCGTCTCTCTCTGACTGTCTCCCCCCCCCTCTCTCTCTGCCTGTCTCCCCCTCTCTCTCTGCCTGTGTCCATCCCTCTCTCTCTGACTGCCTCCCCCCGTCTCTCTCTGACTGTCTCCCCCACCTCTCTCTCTGCCTGTCTCCACCCCCTCTCTCTCTGTCTCCCCCCTCTCTCTCTGCCTGCCTCCACCCCCTCTCTCTGCCTGTCTCCCCCTCTCTCTCTGCCTGTCTCCCCCCTCTCTCTCTGCCTGTCTCTCCCCCTCTCTCTCTGCCTGTCTCCCCCTCTCTCTCTGCCTGTCTCCCCCCTCTCTCTCTGCCTGTCTCCCCCCTCTCTCTGACTGTCTCCCCCCCTCTCTCTGGCTGTCTCCCCCCTCTCTCTCTGCCTGTCTCCCCCCTCTCTCTCTGCCTGTCTCCCGCCTCTCTCCATGCCTGTCTCCCCCCTCTCTCTCTGCCTGTCTCACCCCTCTCTCTCTGCCTGTCTCACCCCTCTCTCTCTGCCTGTCTCCCCCTCTCTCTCTCTGCCTGTCTCCCCCCACTCTCTGCCTGTTCCCGCTCTCTCGGCCTGTCTCCCCCCTCTCTTTCTACCAGTCTCCCCACCTCTCTCTCTCTACCTGTCTCCCCACCTCTCTCTCTGCCTGTCTCCCCACCTGTCTCTCTGCCTGTCTCCCCCCTCTCTCTCTTCCTGTCTCCCCCCACTCTCTCTCTGCCTGTCTCCCCCCTCTCTCTCAGCCTGTCTCCCCCCTCTCTCTCTGCCAGTCTCCCCAACTCTCTCTGACTGTCTCCCCCCCTGTCTCTGCCTATCTCCCCCCCTTCTCTGCCTGTCTCCGCCCTCTCTCTCTGACTGTCTCCCCCCTCTCTCTGACTGTCTACCCCTCTCTCTCTGCCTGTCTCCCCCCTCTCTCTCTGCCTGTCTCCCCCCTCTCTCTCTGCCTGTCTCCCCCCCTCTCTCTCTGCATGTCTCCCCCCTCTCTCTCTGCCTGTCTCCCCCCTCTCTCTGCCTGTCTCCCCCCTCTCTCTCTCTGCCTGTCTCCCCCCCTCTCTCTGCCTGTCTCCCGCTCTCTCTCTGCCTGTCTCCCCCCTCTCTTTCTGCCAGTCTCCCCCCTCACTCTCTGCCTGTCTCCCCCCCTCTCTCTGCCTGTCTCCCCCTCTCTCTCTGCCTGTCTCCCCCTCTCTCTCTGCCTGTCTCCCCCCTCTCTCTCTGCCTGTCTCCCCCTCTCTCTCTGCCAGTCTCCCCCCTCTCTCTCTGACTGTCTCCCCCCGTCTCTCTCTGACTGTCTCCCCCCGTCTCTCTCTGCCTGTCTCCCCACTCTCTCTCTCTGTCTCCCCCACTCTCCCTCTGCCTGTCTCTCCCACTCTCCCTCTGCCTGTCTCCCCCTCTCTCTCTGCCTGTCTCACCCTTTCTCTTTCTGCCTGTCTCCTCCCCTCTCTCTCTGCCTGTCTCCCCCCCTCTCTGCTGTCTCCCCCGCTCTCCCGACTGTCTCCTCCACTCTCTCTCTCTCTGCCTGTCTACCCACTCCTCTCTGCCTGTCTCCCCCCTCCCTGCCTGTCTCCCCACCTCTCTCTGCCTGTCTCCCCCCCTCCTCTCTGCCTGTCACCCCCCAATCTCTCTCTGCCTGTCTCCCCCCCTCTCTCTCTGCCTGTCTCCCCCCCTCTCTCTCTGCCTGTCTCCCCCCCTCTCTCTCGGCCTGTCTCCCCCCCTCTCTCTCTGCCTGTCTCCCCACCTCTCTCTCGGCTGTCTCCCCCCTCTCTCTCTGCCTGTCTCCCCCCTCTCTCTCTGCCTGTCTCCCCCCCCCCTCTCTCGGCCTGTCTCCCCCCTCTCTCTCTGCCTGTCTCCCCCCCTCTCTCTCTCTCCCTTCTCTCTGTCTCCCCCCCCTCTCTCGCCTGTCTCCCCCCCCTCTCTCTCTCTCCCTGTCTCCCCACCCTCCCTCTCTGCCTGTCTCCCCGCTCTCTCTCTCTGCCTGTCTCCCCCTCTCTCTCTCTGCCTGTCTCCCCCCTCTCTCTCTGCCTGTCTCTCCCCCATTCTCTCTGCCTGTCCCTCCCCCCAACCCTCTCTGCCTGTCTCCCCCCTCTCTCTGCCTGTCTCCCCCCTCTCTCTCTGACTGTCTCCCCCCTCTCTCTCTGCCTGTCTCCCCCTCTCTCTCTGCCTGTCTCCCCCCTCTCTCTGCCTGTCTCCCCCCTCTCTCTCTGCCTGTCTACCCACTCCTCTCTGCCAGTCTCCCCCCTCTCTCTCTGCCTGTCTCCCCACCTCTCTCTCTCTCTGCCTGTCTCCTCACTCTCTCTCTCTCCCTGTCTCCCCACTCTCTCTCTCTCCCTGTCTCCCCCCTCTCTCTCTGCCTGTCTCTCCCCCTCTCTCTCTGACTGTCTCCCCCCTCTCTCTCTGCCTATCTCCCCCCTCTCTCTCTGCCTGTCTCCCCCCTCTCTCTCTGCCTGTCTCCCCCCCCTCTCTCTCTGCCTGTCTCCCCCCTCTCTCTCTGCCTGTCTCCCCCCTCTCTCTGCCTGTCTCCCCCCTCTCTCTCTGCCTGTCTCCCCCCTCTCTCTCTGCCTGTCTCCCCCCTCTCTCTCTGCCTGTCTCCCCCACTCTCTCTCTGCCTGTCTCCCCCCCTCTCTCTCTGCCTGTCTCCCCCCTCTCTCTCTGCCTGTCTCCCCCCTCTCTCTCTGCCTGTCTCCCCACTCTCCCTCTCTGCCTGTCTCCCCCTCTCTGCCTGCCTGCCCCTCTCTCTCTCCCTGTCTCCCCACTCTCCCTCTCTGCTTGTCTCCCCACTCTCCCTCTCTGCCTGTCTCCCCCCTCTCTCTCTGCCTGTCTCCCCCCTCTCTCTCTGCCTGTCTCCCCCCTCTCTCTCTGCCTGTCTCCCCCCTCTCTCTCTGCCTGTCTCCCCCTCTCTCTGCCTGTCTCCCCCCTCTCTCTCTGCCTGTCTCCCCTTCTCTCTCTGCCTGTCTCCCCCCTCTCTCTCTGCCTGTCTCCCCTCCTCTCTCTGCCTGTCTCGCCCCCTCTCTCTCTGCCTGTCTCCCCCCTCTCTCTCTGCCTGTCTACCCCTCTCTCTCTGACTGTCTCTCCCCCCTCTCTCTCTGCCTGTCTCCACCCTCTCTCTCTGCCTGTCTCCCCCCTCTCTCTGCCTGTCTCCCCACCCCTCTCTCTGCCTGTCTCCCTCCCCTTCCATCGCTCTCTGCCTGTCTCCCCCTCTCTCTCTGCCTGTCTACCCCGTCTCTCTCTGACTGTCTCCCCCCTCTCTCTCTGCCTGTCTCCCCCCCTCTCTCTCTGCCTGTCTACCCACTCCTCTCTGCCTGTCTCCCCCCTCTCTCTCTGCCTGTCTCCCTCCCCCTCTCTCTCTGCCTGTCTCCCTTCCCTCTCTCTCTCTGCCTGTCTCCCCACCTCTCTCTCTGCCTGTCTCCCCCCTCTATCTCTGCCTGTCTCCCCCTCTCTCTCTGCCTGTCTCCCCCCTCTCTCTGCCTGTCTCCTTCCCTCTCTCTGCCTGTCTCAGCCCCCTCCATCTCTCTCTGCCTGTCCCCCCCTCTCTCTCTGCCTGTCTCCCCCCTCTCTCTCTGCCTGTCTCTCCCCCTCTCCCTCTGCCTGTCTCCCCCCCTCTCTCTGCCTGTCTCCCCCCTCTCTCTCTGCCTGTCTCCCCACTCTCCCTCTCTGCCTGTCTCCCCGCTCTCTCTGCCTGTCTCCCCCCCTCTCTACAGTCTCCCCACCTCTCCTCTCTACCTGTCTCCCCACCTCTCTCCTCTGCCTGTCTCCCCCACTTCTCTCTGCTGTCTCCCCCTCTCTCTCTGCCTGTCTCCCCCTCTCTCTCTGCCTGTCTCCCCCCTCTCTCTCTGCCTGTCTCCCCCTCTCTCTCTGCTTCTCCCCCTCTCTCTCTGCCAGTCTCCCCCTCTCTCTCTGCCTGTCTCCCCCCTCTCTCTCTGCCTGTCTCCCCCCTCTCTCTCTGCCTGTCTCCCCCCTCTCTCTGCCTGTCTCCCCCTCTCTCTCTGCCTGTCTCCCCCCCTCTCCCTGCCTGTCTCCCCCCACTCCATCTCTCTCTGCCTGTCCCCCCTCTCTCTCTGCCTATCTACCCCTCTCTCTCTGACAGTCTACCCCTCTCTCTCTGCCTGTCTCTCCCTCCTCTCTCTCTGCCTGTCTCCCTCCCCCTCTCTCTCTGCCTGTCTCCCTTCCCTCTCTCTCTGCCTGTCTCCCCCCTCACTCTCTGCCTGTCTCCCCCCTGCTCTCTGCCTGTCTCCCCCTCTCTCTCTGCCTGTCTCCCCCTCTCTCTCTGCCTGTCTCCCCCTCTCTCTCTGCCTGTCTCCCCCTCTCTCTCTGCCTGTCTCCCCCCTCTCTCTCTGCCTGTCTCCCCCTCTCTCTCTGCCTGTCTCCCCCCGTCTCTCTCTGCCTGTCTCCCCCTCTCTCTCTGCCTGTCTCCCCCCCCCTCTCTCTGCCTGTCTCCCCCTCTCTCTCTGCCTGTCTTCCCCCCTCTCCCTCTGCCTGTCTCTCCCCCTCTCCCTCTGCCTGTCTCCCCCCTCTCTCTCTCTGTCTACCCCCCTCTCACGGACTGTCCTCCCCCCTCTCTCTGCCTGTCTCCCCCCTCTCTCTCTGCTGTCTCCCCCTCTCTCTCTGCCTGTCTCCCCCCTCTCTCTCTGCTGTCTCACCCCCTCTCTCTCTGCCTGTCTCCCCCTCTCTCTCTGCCTGTCTCCCCCCTCTCTCTCTGCTGTCTCACTCTCCCCCTCTCTATCTGCCTGTCTCCCCCCCTCTTCGACTGTCTCCCCCCTCTCTCCTCTACCTGTCTCCCCCCCTCTCTCTCTGCCTGTCTCCCCCCTCTCTCTCTGCCGTCTCCCCCTCTCTCTGCCTGTCTCCCGCCTCTCTCTCTGCCTGTCTCCACCCTCTCTCTCTGCCTGTCTCCCCCCTCTCTCTCTGCCTGTCTCCCCCCTCTCTCTCTGCCTGTCTCCCCCCTCTCTCTCTGCCTGTCTCCCCCTCTCTCTCTGCCTGTCTCCCCCCTCTCTCTCTGCCTGTCTCCCCCCTGCTCTCTGCCTGTCTCCCCCTCTCTCTCTGCCTGTCTCCCCCCCTCTCTCTGCCTGTCTCCCCCTCTCTCTCTGCCTGTCTCTTCCCTCTCTCTCTGCCTGTCTCCCCCCTCTCTCTGCCTGTCTCCCCCCTCTCTCTCTGCCTGTCTCCCCCTCTCTCTCTGCCTGTCTCCCCCCCTCTCTCTCTGCCTGTCTCCCCCCTCTCTCTCTGCCTGTCTCCCCCCTCTCTCTCTGCCTGTCTCCCCCCTCTCTCTCTGCCTGTCTCCTCCCCTCTCTCTCTGCCTGTCTCCCCCCTCTCTCTCTGCCTGTCTCTCCCCCTCTCTCTCTGCCTGTCTCCCCCACTCTCTCTCTGCCTGTCTCCCCCCCTCTCTCTGCCTGTCTCTCCGCCTCTCTCTGCCTGTCTCCCACCTCTCTCTGCCTGTCCTCCCCCTCTCTCTCTGCCTGTCTCCTCCCTCCTCTCTCTGCCTGTCTCCCCCCCCCCTCCCTCTCTGACCTGACTCCCCCCATCTCTCTCTGCTGTCTCTCCCCCCTCTCTCTCCCTGCCTGTCTCCCCACCTCTCTCTTGCCTGTCTCCCCCATCTCTCTCCCTGCCTGTCTCCCACCCTCTCTCTCTGCCTGTCTCCCCCCCCTCTCTGCCTAGTCTCCCCCCCTCTCTCCATGCCTGTCTCTCCCCCTCTCCTCTGCTGTCTCCCCCTCTCTCTCTGCCTGTCTCCCCCCCCCTCTCTGCCTGTCTCCCCCCCTCTCTCTGCCTGTCCTCCACGCTCTCTCTCTGACTGTCTCCCCTCCTCTCTTTCTTGCCTGTCCTCCCCCCTCACTCTCTGCCTGTCTCTCCCACCCTCTCTCTGCCTGTCAACCCCCCCCTCTCTGCCTGTCTCCCCCTCTCTCTCTGCCTGTCTCCCCCTCTCTCTCTGCCTGTCTCCCCCCTCTCTCTCTGCCTGTCTCCCCCTCTCTCTCTGCCTGTCTCCCCCCTCTCTCTCTGCCTGTCTCCCCCCTCTCTCTCTGCCTGTCTCCCCCCTCTCTCTCTGCCTGTCTCCCCCCTCTCTCTCTGCCTGTCTCCCCCCTCTCTCTGACTGTCTCCCCCCTCTCTCTCTGCCTGTCTCCCCCTCTCTCTCTGCCTGTCTCCCCCTCTCTCTGCCTGTCTCCCCCCTCTCTCTCTGCCTGTCTCCCCCCTCTCTCTCTGCCTGTCTCCCCCCTCTCTCTGCCTGTCTCCCCCTCTCTCTCTGCCTGTCTCCCCCTCTCTCTCTGCCTGTCTCCCCCCTCTCTCTGCCTGTCTCCCCCCTCTCTCACTGCCTGTCTCCCCCCTCTCTCTGCCTGTCTCCCGCTCTCTCTCTGCCTGTCTCCCCCCCTTCTCTCTGCCTGTCTCCCCCCCCTTCTCTCGCCTGTCTCCCCCCCTTCTCTCGCCTGTCTCCCCCCTTCTCTCGCCTGTCTCCCCCCCTCTCTCTCGGCCTGTCTCCCCCCTCCTCTCTCAGCCTGTCTCCCCCCCTCTCTCTCGGCCTGTCTCCCCCCTCTCTCTCGGCCTGTCTCCCCCCCTCTCTCTCGGCCTGTCTCCCCCCATCTCTCTCGGCCTGTCTCCCCCCCTCTCTCTCGGCCTGTCTCCCCCCTCTCTCTGCCTGTCTCCCCCCTCTCTCTCTGCCTGTCTCTCCCCCTCTCCCTCTGCCTGTCTCCTCCACTCTCTCTCTCTCTGCCTGTCTACCCACTCCTCTCTGCCTGTCTCCCCCCCTCTCTCTCTGCCTGTCTCCTCCCCTCTCTCTCTGCCTGTCTCCCCCCTCTCTCTCTGCCTGTCTCCCCCCTCTCTCTCTCTCTGTCTCTCCCGCTCTCCCTCTGCCTGTCTCCCCACCTCTCTCTCTGCCTGTCTCCCCACCTCTCTCTGCCTGTCTCCCCCCTCTCTCTGCCTGTCCTCCCCCTCTCTCTCTGCCTGTCTCCCCCCTCTCTCTCTGCCTGTCTCCCCCCTCTCTCTCTGCCTGTCTCCCCCCTCTCTCTCTGCCTGTCTCCCCACTCTCTCTCTGCCTTGTCTCCCCCCTCTCTCTCTGCATGTCTCCCCCCTCTCTCGTCTGGCCATGTCTCCCCCCTCTCTCTCTGCCTGTCTCCCCTCTCTCTCTGCCTGTCTCCCCCTCTCTCTCTGCCTGTCTCCCCCCTCTCTCTCTGCCTGTCTCCCCCCTCTCTCTCTGCCTGTCTCCCCCTCTCTCTCTGCCTGTCCCCCCTCTCTCTCTGCCTGACCCCCCTCTCTCTCTGCCTGTCTCCCCCATTCTCTCTCTGCCTGTCTCCCCCCACTCTCTCTCTGACTGACTCCCCCCGTCTCTCTCTGACTGTCTCCCCCCCTCTCTCTCTGCCTGTCTCCCCGCTCTGTCTCTCTGTCTCCCCCTCTCCCTCTGCCTGTCTCCCCACCCTCTCTCTGACCTGTCTCCCCCTCTCCTCTCTCTCTGCCTGTCTACCCCCTATTCTCTCTGCGCTGTCTCCCCCCACTCATCTCTCTGCCTGTCTCCACCTCTCTCTGTCTCTGCCAGTCTCCCCAGTCTCTGCTCTGCCTGTCTCCCACCTCTCTCTCTCTGCTGTGCTCCCCCCTCTCGCTCTGCCTATCTCCCCACTCTCTCTCTGCCTGTCTCTCCCCCTCTCTCTCTGATGTCATCTCCCCACTCTCTCTGCCTGTCTCCCTCTCCTCTCTCTGCCTATGCTCCCCCCTTCTCTCTTCTGCCTGTCTGCCTCTCTCTCTTGACTATCTCACCCCTCTCTCTCTGACTGTCTCCCCCTCTCTCTCTGCCTGTCGCCCTCCCCTCTCTCTCTGTGTCCTGTCTCCCCCACTCTCTCTCTGCATGTCTCCCCCACTCTCTCTCTGCCTGTCTCCCCCCTTCTCTCGCCTGTCTCCCCCCCTCTCTCTCTGCCTGTCTACCCCCTCTCTCTGCCTGTCTCCCCCCTCTCTCTCTGCCTGTCTCCCCCCACCGCCTGTCTCCCCCTCTCTGCCTGCCTGCCCCTCTCTCTCTGCCTGTCTCCCCCACTGCCTGTCTCCCCCTCTCTCTCTGCCTGTCTCCCCCCTCTCTCTCTGCCTATCTACCCCTCTCTCTCTGACAGTCTACCCCTCTCTCTCTGCCTGTCTCTCCCCCCTCTCTCTCTGCCTGTCTCCCCCCCTCTCTCTCTTCCTGTCTCCCCCCCTCTCTCTGCATGTCTCCCCCCTCTCTCTCTGCCTGTCTCCCCCCTCATCTCTGCCTGTCTCCCCCCTCTCTCTCTGCCTCTCTCTCCCCTCTCTCTCGGCCTTCTCCCCCCTCTCTCTCGGCCTCTCTTCCCCCCTCTCTCTCGGACTGTCACCCCCCTCTCTCTCTGCCTGTCTCCCCCCCTCTCTCTCGGCCTGTCTCCCCCCGTCTCTCTCGGCCTGTCTCCCCACCTCTCTCTCTGCCTGTCTCCCCACCTCTCTCTCTGCCTGTCTCCCCACCTCTCTCTCGGCCTGTGTACCCTTCTCTCTCTGCCATTCTGCCCCCTCTCTCTCTGCCTGACTCCCCCCTCCTCTCTGCCTGTCTCCCACCCTCTCTCTCTGACTCTCTCCCCCTCTCTCTCTGCCGGTCTTCCCCATCTCGCTCTGCCTGTCTCCCCCCTCTCTCTCTGCCTCTCTGCCCCCCTCTCTCTCTGGCGCTCTCCCCCCTTCTCTGCCTCTCTCCCCTCCTCTCTCTCTGCCTCTCTCCCCCCACCTCTCTCTGCCTGTCTCCCCCCCATCTCTTCCTGTCTCCCCACCCTCTCTCTCTGCCTGTCTCTCCCCTCTCTCTCTGCCTGTCTCCCACCTCTCTCTCTGCCTGTCTCCCCCCACTCTCTCTGCCTGTCTCCCCACCTCTCTCTGCCTGTCTCCCCCCCCTCCCTCTCTGCCTGTCACCCCCCAATCTCTCTCTGCCTGTCTCCCCCCCTCTCTCTCTGCCTGTCTCCCCACCTCTCTCTGCCTGTCTCTCCCCATTCTCTGCCTGTCTCCCACCCCGTCTCACTGCCTGGCTCCCCCCTCTCTCTCTGCCTATCTCCCCCCTCTCTCTCTGCCTGTCTCTCCCCCTCTCTCTCTGGATGTCTCCCCCTCTCTCTCTGCCTGTCTCCCCTTCTCTCTCTGCCTGTCTCCCCCCTCTCTCTCTGCCTGTCTCCACCCTCTCTCTGACTGTCTCCCCTTCTCTCTCTCTCTGCCTGTCTACCCCCTCTCTCTCTGCCTGTCTCCCCCCACTCTCTCTCTGCCTGTCAACCCCCACTCTCTCTCTGCCTGTCTCCCCCCACTCTCTCTCTGCCTATCTCCCCCCTTCTCTGCCAGTCTCCCCCCCTCTCTCTTCCTGTCTCCCCCTCTCTCTCTGCCTGTCTCCCCCCTCTCTCTCTGCCTGTCTCTCCCCCTCTCTCTCTGCCTGTCTCCCCCCTCTCTCACTGCCTGTCTCCCCCCTCTCTCTGACTGTCTCCCCCTCTCTCTCTGCCTGTCTCCCCCCTCTCTCTCTGCCTGTCTCCCCCCTCTCTCTCTGCCTGTCTCCCCCCTCTGTCCATACCTGTCTCCCCCCTCTCTCTCTGCCTGTCTCACCCCCTCTCTCTGCTGTCTCCCCCTCTCACTCTGCCTGTCTCCCCCCTCTCTCTCTGCCTGTCTCTCCCCCTCTCTCTCTGCCTGTCTCCCCCCTCTCTCTGCCTGTCTCACCCCTCTCTCTCTGCCTGTCTCCCCCCTCTCTCTGACTGTCTCCCCCCTCTCTCTGGCTGTCTCCCCCCTCTCTCTCTGCCTGACTCCCCCCTCTCTCTCGGCCTGTCTCCCCCCGTCTCTCTCGGCCTGTCTCCCTACCTCTCTCTCTGCCTGTCTCCCCCATTCTCTCTCGGCCTGTCTCCCCCTCTCTCTCTGCCATTCTCCCCCCTCTCTCTCGGCCTGTTTCCCCCCTCCTCTCTGCCTGTCTCCCCCCTCTCTCTCTGCCTGTCTCCCTCCTCTCTCTGACTGTCTCCCCCCCCTCTCTCTGACTGTCTCCCCCCCCCTCTCTCTGGCTGTCTCCCCCCTCTCTCTCTGCCTGTCTCCCCCCTCTCTCTCTGCCTGTCTCCCGCCTCTCTCCATGCCTGTCTCCCCCCTCTCTCTCTGCCTGTCTCACCCCTCTCTCTCTGCCTGTCTCACCCCTCTCTCTCTGCCTGTCTCCCCCCTCTCTCTCTCTGCCTGTCTCCCCCCTCTCTCTCTGCCTGTCTCCCCCCACTCTCTGCCTGTTCCCGCTCTCTCGGCCTGTCTCCCCCCTCTCTTTCTACCAGTCTCCCCACCTCTCTCTCTCTACCTGTCTCCCCACCTCTCTCTCTGCCTGTCTCCCCACTCTCTCTCTGCCTGTCTCCCCCACTCTCTCTCTGCCTGTCTCCCCCCACTCTCTCTCTGCCTGTCACCCCCCACTCTCTCTCTCTGCCTGTCTCCCCCCACTCTCTCTCTGACTGTCTCCCCCTCTCTCTCTGCCTGTCTCCCCCCTCTCTCTCTGCCTGTCTCCCCACCTCTCTCTCAGCCTGTCTCCCCCCCTCTCTCTCTGACTGTCTCCCCCGTCTCTCTCTGACTGTCTCCCCCCCCTCTCTCTCGGCCTGTCTCCACACCTCTCTCTCTGCCTGTCTCCCCACCTCTCTCTTTGCCTGTCTCCCCCCCCTCTCTCTCGGCCTGTCTCCCCTCCCCTCTCTCTGCCTGTCTCCCCCTCTCTCTCTGCCTGACTCCCCCCCTCTCTCTCTGACTGTCTCCCCCCCTCTCTCTCTGCCTGTCTCCCCCCTCTCTCTCTCTCTGTCTCCCCCTCTCTCCCTCTGCCTGTCTCTCCCGCTCTCCCTCTGCCTGTCTCCCCCTCTCTCTCACTGCCTGTCTCACCCTTTCTCTCTCTGCCTGTCTCCACCCCTCTCTCTCTGCCTGTCTACCCCCTCCTCTCTGCCTGTCTCCCCCCCACACCCCCCGCCTGTCTCCCCACCTCTCTCTCTCTACCTGTCTCCCCACCTCTCTCTCTGCCTGTCTCCTCCCCTCTATCTCTACCTGTCTCCCCACCTCTCTCTCTGCCTGTCTCCCCACCTCTCTCTCTGCCTGTCTCCCCCCCTCTCTCTCGGCCTGTCTCCCCCCCTCTCTCTCGGCCTGTCTCCCCCCCCTCTCTCGGCCTGTCTCCCCCCCTCTCTCTCGGCCTGTCTCCACCCTCTCTCTCGGCCTGTCTCCCCCCCTCTCTCTCGGCCTGTCTCCCCCCTCCTCTCTCTCTCGGCCTGTCTCCCCCCCTCTCTCTCGGCCTGTCTCCCCCCCTCTCTCTCGGCCTGTCTCCCCCCTCTATCTCGGCCTGTCTCCTCCCCTCTCTCTCGGCCTGACTCCCCCCCCCCTCTCTCGGCCTCTCTCCCCCCCTCTCTCTCGGCCTGTCACCCCCCCCCCCTCTCTCCGCCTGTCTCCCCCCCCTCTCTCTCGGCCTGTCTCCCCACCTCTCTCTGCCTGTCTCCCCCCCTCTCTCTGCCTATCTCTCCCCATTCTCTGCCTGTCTCCCCCCCACCCCGTCTCACTGCCTGGCTCCCCCCCTCTCTCTGCCTATCTCCCCCCTCTCTCTCTGCCTGTCTCTCCCCCTCTCTCTCTGCCTGTCTCCCCCTCTCTCTCTGCCTGTCTACCCTTCTCTCTCTACCTGTCTCCCCACCTCTCTCTCTGCCTGTCTCCCCACCTGTCTCTCTGCCTGTCTACCCCCTCTCTCTCTGCCTGTCTCCCCCCACTCTCTCTCTGCCTGTCAACCCCCACTCTCTCTCTGCCTGTCTCCCCCCTCTCTCTCTGCCTGTCTCCCCACCTCTCTCTGTCTGTCTCCCACCCCCTCTCTGCCTATCTCCCCCCTTCTCTGCCAGTCTCCCCCCCTCTCTCTGCCTGTCTCCCCCTCTCTCTCTGCCTGTCTCCCCCCTCTCTCTCTGCCTGTCTCTCCCCCTCTCTCTCTGCCTGTCTCCCCCCTCTCTCTCTGCCTGTCTCCCCCTCTCTCTGACTGTCTCCCCCCTCTCTCTGCCTGTCTCCCCCCTCTCTCTCTGCATGTCTCCCCCCTCTCTCTCTGCCTGTCTCCCCCTCTCTCTCTGCCTGTCTCCCCCCCTCTCTCTGGCTGTCTCCCCCCTCTCTCTCTGCCTGTCTCCCCCTCTCTCTCTGCCTGTCTCCCCCCTCTCTCTCTGCCTGTCTCCCCCCTCTCTCTGACTGTCTCCCCCCCTCTCTCTGGCTGTCTCCCCCCTCTCTCTCTGCCTGTCTTCCCCCTCTCTCTCTGCCTGTCTCCCCCCTCTCTCTGACTGTCTCCCCCCCTCTCTCTGGCTGTCTCCCCCCTCTCTCTCTGCCTGTCTCCCCCCTCTCTCTCTGCCTGTCTCCCGCCTCTCTCCATGCCTGTCTCCCCCCGCTCTCTCTGCCTGTCTCACCCCTCTCTCTCTGCCTGTCTCACCCCTCTCTCTCTGCCTGTCTCCCCCCTCTCTCTCTCTGCCTGTCTCCCCCCACTCTCTGCCTGTCTCCCCCCCTCTCTCTCCGCCTGTCTCCCCCCTCTCTCTCTCTGGCTGTCTCCTCCCTGTCTCCCTGACTGTCTCCCCTCCCTCTCTCTCCCTGTCTGTTCCCCCCGCCACTTCTCTGCTTCCCCAACTCTTTCTCTTTGTACACCCCTCTCCCTCTGTCTTTGTCCCGCTCTCTCCCTCTGTCTTTTTTCCCCCACACTTTTTGTCCCCCCCCAACCAGACACCACACTCTCTCTCTCTGTTCTCCCCCCCTCTCTCCCTGTGCCACCCTCCCACTTCCCCAACCCTCCCTCTCTGTCTCCCCCCTCCCTGTCTCACCCCCTCTCTCTCTGCCTGTCTCCAACCCCTCTCTGCCTGTCTCCAACCCCTCTCTGCCTGTCTCCAACCCCTCTCTGCCTGTCTCCAACCCCTCTCTGCCTGTCTCCAACCCCTCTCTGCCTGTCTCCAACCCATCTCTGCTGTCTCCAACCCATCTCTGCTGTCTCCAACTCATCTCTCCTTTTCTCCAACCCCTCTCTCTCGGCATGTCTCCCCCCACCCCCCCCCCCACCTTTCTCTCTGCCTGTCTCCCCCTCTCACTCACTGCCTGTCTCCCCCCCTCTCTCACTGCCTGTCCCCCCTCCTCTATCACTGCCTGTCTCCCCTCCTCTATCACTGCCTGTCTCCCCCCCTCTCTCACTGCCTGTCTCCCCCCTCTCTCACTGCCTGTCTCCCCCCCTCTCTCACTGCCTGTCTCCCCCCCTCTCTCACTGCCTGTCTCCCCCCCTCTCTCACTGCCCTTCTCCCCCCTCTCTCCCTGCCTGTCTCTCCCCTCTCTCTCCCTGCCTGTCTCCCCCCTCATTCTCCCTTCCTGTCACCCCCTCTCTCTCTCCCTGCCTGTCTCCCCCCTCTCTCTCTCTTTCTGTCTCCCCCCCTCCCTTCTCTCTCTGTCCGTCTCCCCCCTCTCTCTATGTCTGACTGTCTCCCTCCCCCTCTCTCACTCACTGTCTCCCCTCTCTCACTGACTGTCTCCCCTCCCCCTCTCTCTCTGCCTGTCTCCCCCCTCTCTCTGCCTGTCTCCCCCCTCTCTCTCTCCCTGCCTGTCTCCCCCCTCTCTCTCTCCCTGCTTGTCTCCCCTCTCTCTCTCTCTGCCTGGCTGCCCCCCTCTCTCACTGCCTGTCTCCCCCCCTCTCTCACTGCCCTTCTCCCCCCTCTCTCACTGCCTGTCTCCCCCTCTCTCACTGCCTGTCTCCCCTCTCTCTCTCCCTGCCTGTCTCCCCCCTCTCTCTCGGCCTGTCTCACCACTCTCTCTCTGCATGTCTCCCTTCCCTCTCTCTGCCTGTCTCCCCCCTTCCCTCTCTCTGCCTGTCTCCCCCCCTCCCTCTCTCTGCCTGTCTCCCCCCTCTCTCTCTGCCTGTCTCTGGCCCTCTCTCTCTGCCTGTCTGCCCCCCTCCCTCTCTGCCTATCTCCTCTTCTCTGCCTTTGTCACTTCTCTCTCTATCTTTGTCCCCCTCTCTCTCTGTCCCCCACTCTTTCTCGCTCTCTCTCTGTCCCCCACTCATTGTGTTTCCCCCTCCTTCTCACTCGATGTTCTCCCCCCTCTCCTCGTGTTCTCCCCCTCCCGCTCTCCCTGTGCCCCCATCCCCCTCTCCCTTCTCTCTCTGTCTGTCTCCCCCCTCTCTCTCTGTCCGTCTCCCCCCTCTCTCTCTGTCTGACTGTCTCCCTCCCCCTCTCTCTGACTGTCTCCCCCCTCTCACTCTGCCTGTCTCCCAACTCATTCTCTGCCTGTCTCCCAACTCATTCTCTGCCTGTCTCCGAACTCACTCTCTCCGTGTCTCCCAACTCACTCTCTGCCTGTCTCCCCCCACTCTCTCTGTCTGTCTCTCCCCCCACCCACCTCTCGTCCTGTCTCTCCCCCGCCCCCTCTCTCTCGGCCTGTCTGCCCCCCCCCCCCCCCGTCTCTCGGTCTGCCCCCCCCCCGTCTCTCGGTCTGTCTCCCCCCCCTCTCAGTCTGTCTCCCCCCTCTCTCGGTCTGTCTCCCCCCCCTCTCAGTCTGTCTCCCCCCACTTTGTCTGTCTCCCTCCCCTCTCTCTGCCTGTCTCCCCCCTCTCTCTCTGCCTGTCTCCCTCCCCTCTCTCTGCCTGTCTCCCCCCCTCCCTCTCTCTGCCTGTCTCCCTCCCCTCTCTCTGCCTGTCTCCCCCCCTCCCTCTCTCTGCCTGTCTCCCTCCACTCTCTCTCTGCCTGTCTCCCTCCCCTCTCTCTGCCTGTCTCCCCCCCTCCCTCTCTCTGCCTGTCTCCCTCCACTCTCTCTCTGCCTGTCTCCCTCCACTCTCTCTCTGCCTGTCTCCCCCACTCTCTCTCGGCCCGTCTACCCCCTCTCTCTCTTGGCCCGTCTTCCCCCCCCACCTCTGCCTTTCTGGCCCGTCTCTCTCTGTCTTTGTCCCCCTCTCTCTCTGTCCCCCTCTCTCCCTGTCCCCCACACTCTCTTCATCCTCACCTCCTCGTGTTCCATCCCTCCCACTCTCTCCGTGTTCTCCCCCCTCTCCTCGTGCCTCCCCCTCCCTCCCTCCCTGTGCCCCCATGCCCCTCTCTCTGTTTCCCCTCTCTCCGTTCCCCACGCTCCCTCTCTCTCTGTCCCCCCTCTCCCTCTCTCTCCGTCCCCTCTCTCCCCTTCCCCCCTCGCCCTCTCTCCCTCTCTCCCCATTACCCAGCCTCCCTCTCTCCCCGTGTCCCACCCTTCCCCTCTCCCCGTGTTCCCCCTCTCCCGTGTTCCCCCCTCTCCCCCCGTCCCACTCCTCCCTCTCCCCCTGTCCCCCTCCTCCCTCTTCCCCTGTCTCCCTCCTCCCTTTCCCTCTGTCCCCCTCCTCCCTCCCTGTGTCCCCCCACTCCCTCCCCCGTGTCTCCCCCTCCCTCCCCCTTGTCTCCCCCTCCCTCCCCCTTGTCTCCCCCCTCCCTCCCCCGTGTCTCCCCCTCCCTCCCCCTTGTCTCCCCCCTCCCTCCCCCGTGTCTCCCCCCTCCCTCCCCCGTGGTCTCCCCCCTCCCTCCCCCGTGTCTCCCCCTCCCTCCCCCGTGTCTCCCCCTCCCTCCCCCCGTGTCTCCCCCTCCCTCCCCCGTGTCTCCCCCTCCCTCCCCCGTGTCTCCCCCATCCCTCCCCCGTGTCTCCCCCCCTCCCTCCCCCGTGTCTCTCCCCCTCCCTCCCCCGTGTCTCTCCCCCTCCCTCCCCCGTGTCTCTCCCCCCCCATCCCCTGTGTCTCCCCCTCCCCTCACCCCCCTCCCCCTGCCCCTCCCCTCCTCCTGCTCCCCCTAACCCCCTCCCTCTCTCCCTTTCCCCCTCACCCCCTTCCTCTCTCCCCCTCCCCCTCACCCCCTCCCTCTCTCTGGCCTCAACACCCCCTCTCCAGTCCCATGGTACTCTGCCCCCATCTGGGCGGCTGTCTTCAGATTCAAATTCAGCACATTAGTGATGTTGAATTCTGACTGGCTCATGCAGTGCATGATCAATCCCTGATTGTTTTCTCGTGGCTGATGTTCATCTAGTGATGTAGTTTCCTGTTGTCTCCTGACTGGCCCTCTAAGGTGTCAATTATTTGTGAATCCATCCCTTTCAATATAACTTTTTCTGTTGTTTCATTCGATTTTCAGACTTTCTAGAGAGATAACGGGCCTTATCATAGTTTTGGTGTCTACTTATTTGAGATCAGAGAGCATGTGTTGTCTAGTTCTAATGAGTAATGTTTTGGATTAATCCTTCCAAATGTCTAGTTGATGTGTAGGTATCAGTATTGCATGTCCTGCAGAACTCTCATTCAGACTGACGTTTATCAGTGTGCTTTGGTTAAGAGAGCTGCTTTGCCATTATATGTCTTTTAGTATCTGTGATTGATATAAGTTAATTAAAAATAGTATAAGAGTACAGAGTGGTATAGCTTTACAGAAAATACAAAGTTACAGATCCTACATAAAGTTTATTGAAAATAAATATAAAATCAGTACATAACGATGATTGCTGTGTTAAAGTTAACGTAACAAGATACAGCATAATACATGACACGTTCATAAGGAATAAAAGTTAAGAGAACTATGTGGTTCCAAAAGTTGATTACAGAACACAATTCTAAGCTTAAAGAACCAAAGATGGTTACATATTGTGAAGGAAGGCGACTGCTTCTCTTAAAACATCACAAGTTAAACTGCATTAATTCAAGACCGAAGGCTGAATGTTTAACACCTATTTTTCATTACACAATCAGCCTTTTGAATCTTAGGGAATACAAACTGAATAATTTTGATTGCTCGGGTCTCAGACCAGAAGTGTTCAACCTTGATGTCCTTGCATCATTGCCTTGGGGCTATGAGGTAGGTCAGGTGTTTCTCACTTGTCAATTGTGGGTGCGACAGCTAATAAAGACCTAGTCATGTGATGTCCTAGTGTCCTGTATTGACTACAATTGAGCAGAATATCATATTGGGTTAATTGATTAATTGATTAATATTCTTTGATTACTTGATCGTTACACATAACTAAACTACAAACTAATTGTAAATAATTATTAAACCTAAACTTTTCTGAAATATTTACAATTACTCAAACACCTCCCACTGGGCACATTACAGCCCACAGAGCAGCAGCCACATTTGCATGGCTGGAATGAGGCTGAATGCTCACTTTCAAATCCCCATCCTTCCTTGGGGGATGTGAGGAAGAACTTTTTTACCCAGAGGGTGGTGACGGTCTGGAATGCACTGCCTGGGAGGGTGGTGGAGGCAGGTTGCCTCACATCATTTAAAAAGTACCTGCATGAACACTTGGCACGTCATAACATTCAAGGCAATGGGCCAAGTGCTGGAAAATGGGATTAGGCAGGTAGGTCAGGTGTTTCTCACGTGTCGGTGCAGACTCGATGGGCTGAAGGGCCTCTTCTGCACTCTGTGATTCTGTGATTCCTCAGCCACTACCCCTCACAGCTACCCAAGAGCTCGGCGGGCTCCAGTCTGCAGTCCATGTGGATGTCAGCCAACATTGGTTGGCGAAGTGGCAGGATCCCATGCTGGAGCTAGTCATCTTTGCTGTGAAGGCCCTGCTGCTGAGCACTGGGGCTGAGCTTGGCTCTGCTCATTCTCTCACTGCCTTGCCCATGGCAGAGGCTTGCTTCTGTGAAGGGGAAGCAAGCTCCAGTGTTTCTTTCTCACCCTAGGCTGAGTGTAGGAACTGGAGTTGCTCTCCCCTGCCTGTCTGCACCTGTGTGCTCTATCCTGTTGCTGTAATGTCCTCCCTGAGCGCCTCTATGTTCTGCTTATTGCTCTGCTCTCTCTCCAACAAGAACATGTTTCTCTCAGACTTTCAGCTTTCTGCCAATATCCGACAACCTGATTCTCTCCTCCTCTCTCCAATCACCTCGTGGCCGGTGCGCAGTGTGCCTGCTCAAAAAACAAAGATACATGGGTGACAGTAAGGGGAAACAGCCAGCAGTCTTCCAGTTGCTGCCCAAGGAATACAGGAAAAAAGGGATTCCCACAGAGGCAACAAATAGGATGTGAGACCAAAGCCGAAATTACGGGACAATCCTGTAAAATGCGGGACAGTTGGTCACCCAGGGCTGGTGTAGAGATCATGGGTGTTGGGGGTGATGGCTACAAATGTGGCTTGGTAGGTCCCAGGTTGCTTGAGGGGTGATGGTTCAGAAACAGATTATGAACAGATATTTGAGGGTTTGAGGCGTGCATGATTGTCAGTGGATTTGATCATGGAGAGCCAAGGTCTGCTGATTTTCAGGAGGGGGTCCAGTGATGGTAGGTGAGGTCTGTGATCTCATAGTGGTATTAGTGCAGGTAGGAAAACAGGTTAGCTTGAGAGACTAGGAGGAAGTGTTCCTGTTTCTTCTGGCCCACAAGCTGGAAAGACACAACTCTTCCACAAAGTTATTGTTGTTTCCCTTTAGCTGTTGGGTTTCTGAGACCTCATAAACCTGGCTGGCCAGGACAAAGTAAGGAAGGGAGAGAGAATCTGATGCATGCGGCTTCATTAAAATATTTAAATAAGCAACACTTCCCCCACCCCCTCCACCCCCTTTCCTGGTTTGCTTCCCTGCTTCCCATTAGCAGCTTCAAGGCAAGTTGGGTTCCAGTTTGAGATTTTCAAATATTTTACATTCCATGCAATCCAAACTCTCTTATTTTTGGAGGTTAAAACTCCCCCCTCAATTTCTGCATGAACGGTTTCAAGTTTTTTGCACATTGATGAAATGATGACAAATAGCATTGAAAATAATGTGGCAACACAGGATGTTGGTTAAAAGGTAATAGTTAGTGGATACTTTCAAGACTAGAGGGATCTAAAATTAGTTGTGTTTACGGGGGTGTGAGTAAAAATAGTGTGTGGTTAACTATGAGGAGGTCAAAGTGGCTTCAGATGTCAAATCAAATTTGATATGGGCAAGTGAGAGGTGACGTATCTTGGAAGGATGAATGCAGATTCTAATTCATTTGTAGATTAAAATCTGCCAAATGTTTTTCAAGTAGGCTGAAGTTCATGAATTAAACGGTGTGTTATAGTATATCATAAATCTCAGCCTTTTTACTCCTGCTGGTGAACTGAAAAAAATGGTAGACTATCATTATATACTCGTCAGATAGACCATACTACGAAAATGCCAGCATAACTGAGCACAATTTTTCTACTGCTGATTGTCATTTTTTTTTTAGTTTACTTATGGGATTATTCATCCAGGCCAGGAAATATTATAAGACCTGTTCTAAGCTATTTTGACTAATTTTGATTTTCTTTCTTCCCAGCTAGTATTGATCAGCACATGCAATTAATTTACAAGGTGGATCCACATAAGGTGGAACCACGTTTCTTCTGTCATGATTGAGAGCTATTAACTTCGTTAGAAAGTTAGAATTGGTGGATTTGAGCAAGACCAGCATCAGTCCTTAAAAAAAAATGATGCCACCTTGTCTGAGTAGCTGGCATCACATTGCCCTTAATTTTGACCCATTTGATCCCAAGCCCTTTGAAACTCACATATGGGGATTTAGCTACTTCTACAATAAGTGGTGAAATTGTGCAACATTGTACATGCTCTCCTCAGATAAGGTCAACGACCTGTATTTATGTAACACATTTACCGTAAGGTGATTTTCCCAAAGGGCTTCAAAGTAAGGAGCAACAAACACAGAACCAAAGATAGAGAGGCTGTTTGCAAAAAAACAGTGACCTAAGAACATCTGATCTTGAAAGCCTGAAAAGATGACCCTGCAGGTTAAAGCAGTTGATGAGAATGCCTCAGAAACTTAAAGCACCAGCTATTTAATGGCTGTTAGGGGAAAGATGAACTGAGTACATAGGGACCCATGGAACCCTAAAGACTCTGCACCCAGGTTAGGAACTAATCTTCAGGACAATAAAAAAAAACAATTTGCTGTTAACACTGAAAACTATCTCAAGATACTTTAAAAATATATATATATAATGAGCATCAAACAAAAGAAGGAAGGATGAATGTTTCAAATAGAATTTATTTACATTTCTTTTAGAAAACAATATTTTGGGATACCATATCTGAATAACCTGAGACATGATATATCATAGGTGTGATCTGTTTGAGAGGAACAGGTAATTTTGGATTTTTGGTTCTCAAACCTTTTCAGAACTTCTGTGTGTTCCTCGCCCCATGTCTTGAGCCTGTTGTGGCTTAATTAATAGGCAAACTTGATGGGCCTTGCTCTTTATCATCTAGCTATTCCTATGTTCCAATGTGATCAAAAGCATAGTCAAAGAGTAAATTTTACTGAGGGTCGTAAAGGAAGTGGGAGAAGTGGAGAGGTTAAGGGGTTCAGATACAGCTGCCAACATGAATTGGAGGCATTCCTGCAGGTTCGATGACATGGCATCTGATCATATAACTATGCCATTAAATGACATGGCTTAAGGAGGTACTTAAAATAATCACTAGCACTGGAGAAAAAGTACAAAGAAAATTAATAATCACTAACACTGGAGAAAAAGTACTAAGAAAACGAATGGGCCTAAAGGTCGACAAGTCTCTTGGATCTAATAGCCTGCATCTTAAGGTCTCAAAGAAAGTGGCTGCAGTGAAAGTGGATGCATTGGTTGTAATCTTTCAACATTCTGTGGACTCTAGAAAGATCTCAGCAGATTGGAAAACCTCAAATGTAACACCATTATTCAAGAAAGGAGGGATACAGAAAACTGGAAACTAAAAGTTATTTAGTCTAACATCTGCCATTGGGAAAATGCTATAATCCATTCTTAAGAGAGCGGTAGCAGGACACTAAGAAAATCATAATACTCTCATGTAGAATCAACGTGGTTTTGTGAAAGAGAAATTGAGTTTGACTAATTTATTGGAGTTCTTTGAGGATGCAACAAGCAGGCTGGATAAAGAAAAACCAGTATATGATGTGTATTTAGACTTCCAAAAAGCATTTATTAAGTGCCACACATACAGTTACTGCACCAAATAAGAACTCATTTTGTTGGGGTGATATGTTAGCATGGATAGAGGATTGTCTAGCTAACATGTTAAAGTTGAGATAAATTAATAATATTCAGGTTGGCAAACTGTAACTAATGGAATGCTACAGGGATCCAAGCTGGGGCCTCAATTACTTATGATGTATATTAATGATTTGGATGAAGAGACAGACTATATTGTAGCCAAATCTGCTGATGATACAAAGATAGGTATGAAAGCAAGTTGTGAGGAGGATACAAAGAGTCTCCAAAGGGATATAGATAGATTAAGTGAGGAGGCAAAAAATTGGTAGAATATTATTTGAACGCAGAGAGACTGCAGAATCCTGCAGTATAGAGCGATATGGGTGTCCTTGTGCATGAATCAGAAAAAAGTTGCAACGTAAGGATTAGTATGCAGGTACAGCAAGTAATTAGGAAGGCAAATGGAATGTTGGTCTTGATAGCAAAGGCATTGGAGTATAAAAGTAGAGAAGCCTTGCTACAGTTTTGCAGGGCATTGGTGAAACAGCACCTGGAGTACTGTGAACAGTTTTGGTCACCTTACTTAAGGAAAGACATACTTGCATTGAAAGGTTAACTAGGCTTATTCCTGGGATGAAGGGCTGTCTTATGAGGGAAGGTTGGGCCTATACTCATTGAAGTTTAGAAGAATGAGAGATGATCTTAATGAAACTTGGAACTATATCGCCACCCCTTCACTGACAATGGATCCAAATCCTGGAACTCCCATCCTAACAACATTCTGGGTGTACCTACACCACATGGGCTGCAGCAGTTCAAGAAAGCATCTCAATAGCACCACCTCAGGGACAATTAGGGATGGGCAATAAAAATGCTGGCCTAGCCAGCGATGCCCACATCCTGTGAATGAATAAAAAAAGGCATATAAGATTCTGAGGGGGCTTGACAGGGAAATGTAGATCCAGGGGGCACAGTTTTAAAATAAGGGGCTTTCCATTTAAGACAGAGATGAGGAGGAATTTATTTTCTCAGAGTGCTTTTAGTCTTTGAAATTCTCTTCCCTAGAGAGCAGTGGTGTCTGAGTTATTGAACATATTTAAGGCTGAATTAGACAGATTTTTGATCAACAATAGACTTAAGGGTTCTGGGGGACAGGCAGGAAAATGGAGTTAAGGACACAATCAGATCAGCTATGATTTTATTGAAGGAACGAACAGGCTCGAAGAGCCGAATGACCCACTCCTCCTAGCTCTTATGATCTTATGATCCCTGTGCAGACTTTTTGGCCTGAATTTTCAGTCTGGACCAGGACCATTTCTGGGTCAGTCATGCAACACAATTTTCAATGAAAAAGTTTCTAATTGGCCTGGAGACAAGTTTGGTGCCCAATTTGAGGTAGCGGGTGCAGAGAGAACATGGAACTAGTTCTGGTGGCTTATTTTTAAAAGGCAAAATGGCAGCCATGACTGTGCTTTCAATTGCCTGGAGGAATGGAACAGGCAGGAGATCAGAGAGCCAGCAGTCTCATGGTCCACGGAGGTGCCCAGAGGTTCATTTCCTCAAGTACTCAAGTTGCTCCACCCAAGCAATGGTACCTTTGTGCCACTTGTGCATGAACATCCTTTTTTATCAGCAGCCACAAACAATAGTGGGAGCCCAGTAGAGGGTGAAGCCGACAGCCGTGCACCAATGTGTCCCTGACCATTCGCTCTTCCAATTATTAGCTTTGAAAATTTCACTCTGTCCCCCTCCAGTCTGCTAACAAGTTAAACAAGTTTTTCAATGAGCTTAACTGCAAGTTAATTGGATGTGTATAGGTTGACGGTCCTCCCTCCCTTTAAAAATTCCAGCGTCAGAAGGCAGACATGCTATCCAAGAGCAAGATTCATCTGACCTCATCCCCATGGGCGATTGAAAATTGTGTCTTCCTGCTTTCTCACCTATCTTAGTATCATCAGATTTGGCTTTAATACACTCTCTCCCTTCATCTAAGCCACTAATATAGATTGCAAATAGTTGAGGCCCAAATACTGATTCCTGTGGCACCCACTTTGCCAAACTGAAAATGACCCATTTATTCCAACTCTGTTTCCTGTTAGTTAGCCAATCACTATCCATGCTAAAATATTACCTCCAACATCATGAACTCTTATCTTGTGCAGTAACCTTTTATGTGACACCTTTGAAATCCAAATGCACTACATCAGCAGGTTCCCCTTTATCCACCTGTTACATCCTCAAAGAATTCAAATAAATTTGTCAAACACTATTTCCCTTTCATAAAACCATGTTGACTCTGCCTGATTGCATTGAGATTTTCTAAATGACCGACTACTACTTCCTTAGTAAGGGATTCCAGCATTTCTCCAATAACAGATGTTAATAGTTAAAAAAAAACAGAATTACCTGCAAAAACTCAGCGGGTCTGGCAGCATCGGTGGAGAAGAAAAGAGTTGATATTTTGAGTCCTCATGACCCTTCAACAGAACTAAGTGAATCCGAAATTACAGCACATATGGAAGATATTTAGCTCAATGTGCTGATATCTCTCCTTAACCCTATTTCCCAGTTTTTTTTTTCATTTCAAAAGCAAAATACTTGAGATGCTGGAAAACTGAAAGAGAAAAAGAAAATGCTGGTCAGGCAGCTTCAGGCAAGAAACAGAGATAATGTTTCAGGGTGATGATGGCCCATCATCAGAACTCACTAGTACTCTGATGAATTTTTGGGTAAATTAAAATCTAATGAATATAGATAAACATTTTTATTAATCTGCCTGTAAAATAAAGTGACATCTGTACAAGGGAAGCAGCTGATTGGTGAATTGTTAATAAGTCTTTAATTATTTAAGCCTTAAGCCTATTTTGTTAAGTCAGTTAAAAGCCCAATAAACAGATATGACATGATATCGCAGTCCCATTCAGTGCACATTTTGTTCCATATGTGAACTCCAGGATACTTCCCATGTCCTGGGCAAGCACATGCAGGAAGTGTGGAAAGTTGAGGGAACACGAGCTCTGTGTTTTGATGCTTGATTAGCACTTGGTGTCACTGCAGCAAATCCATGGGCAAGATTTTCCCTTCATTGGGCAGGCAGGTCCGGGAGTGGCTGCGAACAAACTGCCGCCCGCAATCGGGCTCCGACCGTGATTTTACATTAATTGGCCAGCCAGTGTGAAACGTGCACTGAGAGCCTCAGTGCTGCTGGGGGTGGGGGCAGGAGGAGCATGAGTGCTGAATTCTGCACATGCGCAGGGGTGCACTCACTGAAAACACAGAGCTGCCTCAGGAAACTGAAGAATTTTAAAATGAAAAATAAAGATTTTACAAATGATATAACGTCCCCACATGTGACTCAGTCACATGAAGAGGGACATGTTATAAATGATATAAATATTTTTAAAAAATTTTTTATTTACTGTTGAAAATCGCATCCCACCTGTGGATGAGGTTTCATAAAAAAATGCAAAGGCCGCCTGGCCTATTCACCCGACCGCCAATGATAAGGTTGGACGGAGAGTGAAAAGTAGCTTTCAATTATTTAAGGGCCTTAATAGGCCTCTTAATTGTCAGTTGGCACGCTGCCAACTTTCACGTGCACCCACTGACTGAACTGTCATGCGAGTGCGTGATGACGCTTGCCTGACATCATCTCACACTATTTTACTCCCGATCAGGTCGGGCATGCGCCAACCAGCAGGGCAAAACATTCTGCCACATATAACTGAGAATTTTGTGAATGGCACCTTTTTAGATGTGGTCATCCTGCAGCTTAACAAAAGAGTACAAAAATTAGGAGCAGAAGTGGGCCATTCGGCCCCTTGAGCCTGCACCACCAATCGATAAAATTATGGCTGATCTGATGTGGCATGAACTCCACTTTACTGTCTGCTGCCCATAACCCTTCACTCCCTTGAAAATCAAAAATCTGTCCAGCTCAACCTTGAATATATTCAATGACCCAGCCTCTGTTCTCTGGGGAAGAGAATTCCAAAGTCCAACGACCCACTGAGAGAAGAATTTTCTCCTCATCTCTATCTTAAATGGGAGACCCCTAATTTTAAAATGGTGTCCCCTAGTTCTAAACTCCCTAATTCAATTACATCCTTTCTTACATATGGGGACCAGAACTGCGATCACATTAAGGCCTTGTACAGCTGTAGCAACACTTCCCTACTTCAATATGAATTCCTCTTGCAATAAATACCAACAATCCAATTGCCTTCCTTATCACCTGCTGTATCTGCATACTAACATTTTGTGATTTATGTACTAGGATACCCAAATACCTCAATTCCATAGATTTCTACTGTCTCTCTCCATTTAAATAGTATACTGCTTTTCTATTCTTTCTGCCAAAGTGAACAAGTTCACATTTTCCCACATTATACTCCATCTGCCGATTTTTTGCCAAATCAAAAATTCCCTTGGTAGACTCTATGTCCTCCTCGTAATTAACTTTCTTACCTATCTTTGCATGATCAGCAAGTTTAGCAACTACACATTCAGTCCCTTCTTCCAAATCATGAATATAGATTGTAAATAATTGTGGCCCCAGGACTAATCCCTGTAATACTCCACTAGTTATAGTGTGCAACTGGAAAATGAGCCATTTATCCTGCTCTCTGTTTCCTGTTAACAAGCCAATCCTCTTTCGATGCTAATATGTTACCACCTAACCATGACCTCTAATTTTGTGTAATAACCTTTGGTACCTTATCGAATGCCTTTTTGAAATCCAAACAAGCCACATTTACATGTTCCCCTTTGCCCACCCTGCTTGTTAATTCCTCAAAGAACTCTAATAAATGAATCAAACACGATTTTCCTTTCACAAAATCATGTTAACTGTGCCTGATTTTTGTTATAATTTTTTAAGTGTCTAGCTATTACCTCCTTAATAATGGATTCTAGCATTTTCTGTTAACTGGCCTGTAGTTTCCTGTTTTCTGTCTCCCTCCTTTCTTGAATGTTGGTGTCACATTTGTGATTTTCCAATCTGCTGGGACCTTTCCAGAATCTAGGGGGTTTTGGAAGATCACAGCCAATGCATCTACTATGTCTGCAGCCACTTTATTTAAGACCCAAGAATGCAGGTCATCAGGCCCAAGGGCCTTGTCAGCCTTTAATAAGACATGGAAAGCAATCTTACCTGTGTACTGTACAGTGGCAAATGCTGTACCCCTCTCTCAAAGACTTTAAAGTGGCCTCCCTGCTTCACCCGATGTAAAGCTCCACAGCAGGCACACCTGTAGCTCCGAAATCAAAATCAACTTGCAGTCAGAAATGGACTTTTTCTTCCCAGAAATCAGCAGCCCTGGCTTCAACTTCTTCCTTGCAAAAAGAATCTGTTGATTTGGATATTCTTTGTTGAGAACTTTGCTTTAGATCTTTGAAAACAAATTGCGATTCCTTCGAGTACATTCAAATGCTTCTCCTTGCACTTGATACAGAATGGCACCGATGGGGTCACAGGACCCGACATCAAACCAATGCGAAATGGTGACACAAAATGAAACGGCAAAGTGAAACAATGCAGAACAATGACATAGGACGACTGCGCAAAACAATGTAAAATCAAATCTGAAGACGTAAATCGGGAATATCAGCCCAAAAAATTGCATGATTTTAAATCAAAATGGCTTAACGCGGGGACTTAACATATAAATTTCAGGAATGGTGGTTTCGTGATAATACTGGTAACCTGGAGGCTTGGGCTAATGATCCTGAAAGCAGAAGCTCGAATCCCATCCTGGGCTGTTTGTAAATTTGAATCCTGTTTTCGGATATAAGGGAGTGTAACAACATGAATACAAAATTGGTTAAGGGTTAGAAAATAGAGCATTGTGGTGAAATGCTGTTTGAGAGGAATAGACTTCGAGAGGACATTGACAGGCTGGTGGAAGTAGCAATGCAAAAAGGTTTGAAGCGATACATTTTGGTAGGAAGAATGAGAATATACTACAGATACTAAATAGTACAATTTGAAAGGAGTTGCAAGAAGAGAGAGCCCTAGAATGCATTACAACAAATCCTTCAAGGTGGCAAATCAGGCTAATAATGCAGTTAATAAACCATGTGGGATCCTGTGCTTTATAGATAGAGACATGAGGCAGAATTTTATTGGCCCCTGCCGGCAGGCTTGTAGGCGGGGTGACCATAAAATTCACCTGTCTGCCCCCAACCTGTCAGAAATTTTACAGGAAGTGGGTGAGGCCTAGGATGGCTGATCCACCCACCATCCAATTGATGCCCTTCCCACATGGCTGCAATTTGGAGGAGGTCAGGGATGGGGTGGAAAGGGGTGAAGGCCAGCAGGTTAGACTGTTCAGGCTTCAGGCATTAAATGGGATGGGGGTGGGGGGCACCTTCAGCACTGGCCCCCCCTTCCTGATTGGGGCAACCCCCTCCAAGGTATGTCCGCTCCTGGACTATCCAATATGACCCCCAACCCCCCCTCCATTGGTGGCACTGCTGGCACTACAGAGCTGCTGGCCAATCAGATTGGCTGGCAGCTCTCTGAGGCGGGACGTTGTCCCAAATCAGGCGTAGCCAAAATCGACGAGGATGCATTCCCCACTAGTTTTTTTGTTTGGTTGCAGAGCAACAAACCCCGTCATTTGAAAAATCTTGCCCATAGAATACAGAGTCAGCAAGTTTTGCTAAACATATCTAATACACTAGTTTGGCACCAGCAAGTAGTTTTGATCAGTGTTGCATTGCCAGAAAAGGTGGTGGAAGTATATATTTTGAAAAATAACTTTCAAAAGGGAATTGGGTAAGCACTTGAAGGGGAAGCGTTTGCAATACTTTGAGGAATGGGACCAATTGGATAGCTCTTTGAAAGAACCTGCATAGGCACCATGGTTTTTGCTGTATTATTCTATACAGCTGGTTGAATAATGCAAATCACATGGGTACATAATTTCAATTCAGTGTGCCCGGTGTTTGATTTGCTGCTGTTTGAATTCAGAGGCAAAATAAGTTCCATGTTCCAGTTTGCTGCCTTATACTGCCCTCTACTGGGGCTCATTTGATAAACTCTGCAAACACTTGTCTCCCTTGGCGGCTCCTACCTCTTGTTTTATGTGCATAATTATGTGGAGGGAGGAAGATGCAGGTAATGACAGCTACTTCTTACAGAACAGAAATAAACTTGGAACCAGCAACAAACTGCAGGAGGAATAAATCATCAAAGTGCAAGAAGCAGCCCAAAATCCTCCGCAGTACAGCAGGCACCAAAGATGTTGGATTCAGAAGGGAATGATATGTTCAGTACTACATAATTAAAGATCACAAGGAAGCATCATACAAATGGAGACCCAACTCCTTCAAGCCTGTGCTCTATTTACATAGAAATACATGCAAGTTACAACACAGAAAATGGCCATTTGGCCCAACCAACCTGTTTTTACACATCCTGTTGCATGTCCCTTTATTTCCTTTTCTTTATTCACCCGTCCAATCAAATCTTGACTGTTGACATTGGCCCTGGTATTTATGGAAAGGCACAGAGGGTGAAAACTGTCAAAGAAACCTGCAAGGATCCACTTACTGCCCTAGCAAGTGGTCAAATTGAAGCCTGGCCAGTGGCCAGGAGGAGGAACCAGTGGCAGGTCACAGTTGGGGATCATTGGAGGTGATCTCAACAAATGACTGAGGGAAGGTCAGCCATTGCAGTGGAAGAGAGAAGATTGGAGTTGTGGGGTGGAGGGGGAGGGGAAGGGAGAAAGTCCACAATTAGCACATGGGAGGCCAAAGGCTTCTTTCAGGGGTCTAAACGGAAGCACTCCTGTGCCTCCTGACCAACAAAGAGTGCCTAAGGCAGCTTTTATTTGTGGAGTCACAACTCCCACTTCACATTTACTGCTGGTTTCCTGCCACCAAGAAACCCACTCTGCAGCAGCATTTCAAATCAAGCTCACAATGGCCCTGTGGCAGTCATATTTAAATACACTAATAATGTCTGCCACCAGGTTAGGGTCTCATTTTGAGTATTTGACAGTTTAACTCTGCCCCACCTGTCTGTCATTAGAGGGGATTAATGTTGAGATCATAGTTTCAGTCTCAACCACTAGTTCTCAAAGTGAATTCCAGAGCCCCTCAGTTCTCTTGTAAAGAAATTTCTCTTGTTAACTATTTTAAATCTCTTAGATTTAATCTTTATCTATGGCTTTCCATTCTTAACTTCTGAAAACTGTTTACTTCCATTTACCTTGTCCCATTCCTGCATAATTTTAAATATTTCTATTATATCATTCCATATCTGTGTTCTAATGCAAAAAGTCAGTTTTTCAAGTCTAGCTTAGTACTCATTCCAGTGAATTTGATTTATACACTGTCTATTTCATTTATCCATCGTGTAGTGTGGAGCCCAGCCTAAGACACAATATTTTAAATGAGGTCTTATTAAGATTTTATGTAGGCTCATAATTTATTAATATTCCATCCTGCTGCCACTCCAAATTGAAACTTTAAAATTAGTGCACCACTTATATATTTAAACAAGAAAAAAAGGTTTTGGGAATTTTGACAAGGATGCACTTTCAAATTTGCTGCCAAGCCAAAGTGCCTGCCTTTTAAATAAAAACAAAAAAACTGCGGATGCTGGAAATCCAGAACAAAAACAAAAACAGAATTACCTGGAAAAACTCAGCAGGACTGGCAGCATCGGCGGAGAAGAAAAGAGTTGACGTTTCGAGTCCTCATGACCCTTCGACAGAACTTGAGTTCGAGTCCAAGAAAGAGTTGAAATATAAGCTGGTTTAAGGTGTGTGTGTGAGGGGCGGAGAGAGAGAGAGAGAGGTGGAGTGGGGGTGTGGTTGTAGGGACAAACAAGCAGTGATAGAAGCAGATCATCAAAAGATGTCAACAACAATAATACAAAAGAACACATAGGTGTTAAAGTTAAAGTTGGTGATATTATCTAAACGAATGTGCTAATTAAGAATGGATGGTAGGGCACTCAAGGTATGGCTCTAGTGGGGGTGGGGAGAGCATAAAAGATGTAAAAAATAAATAATTAAATATTTTTTTATTTTCTTTTTCTCTTTTTATAATGGAAATAGGTGGGAAAAGGAAAATCTATATAATTTATTGGAAAAAAAAGAAAAGGAAGGGGGAAACAGAAAGGGTTCTGTTTCCCCCTTCCTTTTTTTTTCCAATAAATTATATAGATTTTCCTTTTCCCACCTATTTCCATTATAAAAAGAAAAAAAAAATTATTTATTTATTTATTTTTACATCTTTTATGCTCTCCCCACCCCCACTAGAGCCATACCTTGAGTGCCCTACCATCCATTCTTAATTAGCACATTCGTTTAGATAATATCACCAACTTTAACTTTAACACCTATGTGTTCTTTTGTATTATTGTTGTTGACATCTCTTGATGATCTGCTTCTATCACTGCTTGTTTGTCCCTACAACCACACCCCCACTCCACCTCTCTCTCTCCCTCTCTCTCTCCGCCCCCCACACACACACCTTAAACCAGCTTATATTTCAACTCTTTCTTGGACTCGAACTCAAGTTCAACATAATAATTCCATTTCATGTATAAATACACTTCTCTGAAGGGAAATTTGCCAATTAGTGGCATGTTTTGTGTGATGAACTCTCATTCATTGGGAGCACAGTAGGGCATGCCAAACTGATATTGAATGTACCATCTGAAATGATAGTGGGCAAAGATTCAATAGTAACTTTTAAAGGGGAACTGAATAAATACTTGAAAAGGAAATATTTGAGGGCTATTGGGAAAGAGCCAGGGAGTGGGACCAATTCAATGGCTCTTTCAAAGAGCCAGCATAAGCAAGATGGTTTGAATGGCCTCCTTCGGTGCTATATGATTCTATGGTTTCATAAAGAACCACTATCAGTCTCCAGAAATAAATAAGATGTTATTCATCCGTTTTGTGGAGGCAGAATTCAAAGCAAGGACCCACAACCATAAGCAAATATTCTTTTTAATCTTTTGTGCCATCTAGTGTAACATTTAAGATCATTTCAAATACATTCAATTAATTTGTTTTATTATGGTGAACTCTTCCATGAATTCTTTTAATTAACTGTCCGTATCAATTTAAATGTGCATCTGTGCAATGGTTCATGAAGCTGAGGAACCCATTTGACATTTGCTTCGCTGTTTGTCTTTCAGAACAACCACAACATTCTGATGAAATGGAACAACTATACAAATCCTTAGAGCAAGCCAGCCTTTCACCTATTGGAAAACGCCGGCCTTCATCAAGAAAGGATTACAGGAGATCCTTTGTAAAACGCAGCAATAATCCTGTTGTCAATGAAAAATTGCACAAATTTAGAGCTTTGAACAGTACTTTGAAGGTATGTATGTATTAGCTTTCTTTTTGGATCTGTTGATAAAACATAATTGCTTCTATTAGCACTCCATAATTAACTAAATTGATGAGTTGTTGAAAAATGGAGCAATTGGACATAATCAGTAAGACATTCATTTTTTCCTGTAACCTAATCTAGATCCACCTTGAAGATTTCAAAGTGAACTCTTCAGTAAAGTGTGGCAGATTTTCGTGTTTTGACAAACTGTGATCAAAATAATCGTTTGGTAGTACAGAACTTGAGTATTGCTGAAACAACATACTAAGCTTTTCATTTTGCACTCATCAAGACACACGCAATAATACCAAAATAAGGGGAGAAACAACAATTTATACTGTATGTGAAGAGAGTGCTAATTGGTTGGCAAGTGGTGACTGGCAGTTAACTGCCAAGGATTGTTTGAAATTTTAACCAAGCAGCTTGACTCTGATTTGTCAAGGCATTGCCCCGAGGATTGAGTCAACCAATGACTGTCACTTAATTTGTTTAGCTGAAACAGGCACAGTCTATATACATGTTCTTTCTGTCTGCAAAGACAGAGCCCTGTGTATTAATCTATGTAGTTTGCAGTACACAGAAATGTGCCACATTGCGAGCCTGACTGGCAATCTTAAATTGGTTGTCAGCGTAATTCTTAGCGCATTGAGAATCATTTAGCAAATGTTGTCCAATCACGGAATCACATCTAATTTTGGACACTGCACCAGCATCAATTAATTTTAAATCCGAATTCTGAAATAACTCTTCATTGGAATTGTATCGATGCTGCATCTAACTAACAAGGCATTGTGTCCATATGTTTTTCTCAGTTTTGTTAATGCATAGTTTTAAGCATTTTGGTCCACTATCTGAGATTTTTATCATCAATTCCACTGAATTTTTATGCTATACATTAATTACATATGGAGACGTGCTTGGGAGCCCCACTCAATTTGAATAGAAGAACATACTCTGTATATATTCATTAAAAAAAAACCTGGAATTCTAAAATAGCAAATAATGAGCAGAAGCAATTCTACATTTAGCATTAGATAGTATGCATTCAGTGCGTTTAACTGATCAATGTTTGTTTCCTACTAAGAATAGGGAGAAACTGGGACACCCTTTTAGACCATTCTAGCCCTCATTAAAAAACGCTAAGCAGGGAAGTCCCCAACAAGTTTCTGATAGTGTTTCCATCAGTGTTATTTCTTCCCCAATACTTATTTCAAGTTGTTTTATCTTCCATGTAGCCTTTGCAGTTAAATAGAAAATAGGGTGGTCTTAATTTTGGGTTAAGTGATTTGTCGCTTCTATTGCCATCTGATGACAAGGTTATACACAATGGCATTCCAATGCAACACAGAGGGTATTTTCCAACTGTCTTTAAAGTGAACCTGGCTAAGGAGTGATTATACCTTCCCCCTTAATGAAACCTCTCCACTTGGCTACACCTTCCGCCATTTACCTATTCAAGCATCTCGCCTTGTTTCACCCCCTCATCTCCCTTTCAAACCCATTGTTCTGTACCACTCTCCCAAATATAATAAAACATTTATCACTGAGATTTCTTCACTGCATTCCTCCCTCAGCCTCTGCACTAAATGATTTCTCATCCTTGGTGATTTCAAACTTCATCTCAATTCATCATGCTCACTCTCCTCTGAGTTCATTGTCCTCTTATCCTTCTTAAATCTCTACTTTCATATAGACTTCCCAATCTGTATTCAATGCCACCTCCTTGATCTTGCCATCTCACATGGTCTTGCTAGTCCCATCATATCAATTACAGGAAAGGCCATCTCTGACCACATCCCCCTTCCACACCCCAACCCTACTTCCTCCTATATCTGCCCTTTGAAAAAACTATCCCTCAATTAATTTATAATTGCACTTTCAAAATCTCAACTTCATCTTTGGCCCTCGGTTCACCATGCTTTTGCAGCTATTGATTTACTCAAATGCACCCTCACCTCCACTTTTGATGTCCTAGTTCCCAAAAAAACCATTACTCTCTTTCACCCTGACCATTCCCGCTAGTACAGCCCTCATCTCTGCTCCCTTAAGCCAAGGGATGCAGACTTGAAAGGATATGGCAGATAACTGGTTCAACCATTCACCACCAGATCGGGTTGGACCACTTAAAACATTATCGGCTCCAGCTCTCATCTGCTAAAACTACTCAGTAATCTGGGATCATCCTAGAATGCAAAGATAACTCCCAGCTGCTTTTCTCTACTGCAAACCATCTTGTTAAAACCTTCTTCTCTGTACCATCACCCTGCCTCCAACAGTGTGGGGAGTTCATAGACTTTTGCTACCAAAATTGAGACCATACGATCATTTGCCCCTGCCATGTCTTTCCTTTCCTTTAACCCACCTGGCCAAACTTCCCCAAATGCTCCACACTACCCTAGCACTGAAATTGCATCTTTCTCTAGTTTCTCTCTTAGTTCCTCAGAGCTCATCTTATCCATGTGACCCAACTCCTCCCTCAATCCTATTCCCACTAAACTGCCGATCAACCAACTTAACCTCCTGATCTCCACGATAGCCAATATTGTAAATGGTTTTCTGTCTTCAGATATTGACCCTCATATAAATCTGCCATCATCACCCCCTCCTCAAAAAAATCAACTATTGACTCCACCATCCTTTCAAACTACCATTCCCATCTCCAACTTCCCTTTCCTTTCCAAAGTCCTTCAGTGTTATCACCTCCAAAGTCCATTCCCATCTTTCCCGGAATTCCATGTTTGAATCCCTGTGCCACAGTATTGAAACAGCACTTATCAAAGTCACAAATGACATCCTATGTGATTGTGACAAAGGTAAACTTTCCCTTCTCGTCCTCTCGACCCATTTGCAGCCTTTGACATATTTGACCACACCATTCTATTCCAAAGGCTGTCATCCAACTGGGAGGGACTGCTCTCACCTGGTTTCATTCCTATCTATCTAATCATAGCCAGAGAATCACTTGTGATGGCTGCTCTTCCTGCTGCCACGCGTAAATCTGGTGTCCCCCAAGGATCTAATGTCAGGCGCAACCCCCTCCCCACCCCACCCCCACCTATTTCTCATCAACATGCTGCCCTTTGGCACCATCATCCAAAAGCACAACATTAGTTTACACATGCATCCTGACGATATCAGGTTTAACCTCACCACCACATTTCTCAACGACTCCGTTGTTGCTAAATGATCAGACTTCTTATCTAACATCCAATACTGGATGAACAGTAATTTCCTCATTTAAATAGTGGAAAGACTGAAGTCATTGTTTTCAGTCCATACTCTGTTCACCAGCTACCAACTCTATCTCTCTCCCTGGCAACAGTCTGAGGTTAAGTCAGTCTGTTCACAAACTTGATGTCACAATTAATCCCAAGATGAGTTTCTGTCCACTTATTCATGCCATCACTAGGATTCCTATTTCCATCTCCATAACATCACCCAACTTCATCCCGTCTCAGCTCACCTACTCTGAAACCCTCAATTGTGCCTTCGTTACCCTTAAATTCCAACTCACTCAGCTGGTTTCCCAGATTCTGCCATTTGAAAATTTGAAGTCGTCAGAACTCAGCTGCACATGTCTTTATGCACAGCAAGCCCTGTGTCCCTATCACCCCTGTGCTCACTAATATACATTGGCTTCCTGTCAAACAATTTCTTGATTTTAAAATTCTCATCTTTGTTTTCAAATCCCTCTCTGGCTTTTTAATCTCCTCCAGTCCCACAACCCTCCAAGGTATCTGCATGCCTCTAATTCTGATCTCTAGTGCACCCCCGATTTTAATCACTGCACCACTGGTGGCCACGCTTTCAGTTGCCTAGGCCCCAAGCTCTGAAATACCCTCCTTACACCTCTCCATCTCTCTGCTTTGCTTTCCTCCTTTAAGATTCTCCTTAAAACATACCTCTATGACTATGGTCACCTGACAAAATTCGCCTTATGTGGCTCAAAATTGTTTGATTTATAATGCTCCTGTGAAATGCTTTGGGACTTTTTGTTACATTAAAGATTTGAGATAAATCTAATGTCAGAGTCCTGCCACCATTTCCTTGCTAGAGCCCTGCCTTCTGCAGGCTTCAAGGTAAATAAAACTTGTAGTCTCATTGAGCAACCTCATACCCTAAAAACTGAGTCAAAAACTGTGAAAATCTGTATAGATGTTTGAGTAACTTCTAAGCCAGCCACAGCCAATTTTTCTTCCTAGTCCAGATCAATAAAAGTTAAAGACATGATGTTGATTGTCGTCTTCTACTCATTTGACATTGGACATCACAATCTATAATGAATAAATGGATGGGTTTATAAATTAGTTGTCCATTTGCAAAAGGTTGTCTCTTCTGCAGGATTTACCTATCTACTACAAACCTATATGTGAGGACTGATGTATTTCCAAACTGAAATCTTTTATGTAGGGAAGTTCTAATGAGAATACAGTAACCAGCTAAAATCTAAGAGGTAGTCAATAGGCCCAGCCCTTCATTCATATTACTCACCAAGCTGCTCTGAAATTCCTTGACAGTCTTGCCTTCATCAGGAATTAAATTTTATTTGAGCGTGAGAAAATCCACAGATCAAACACATTTACATTTAGTGAATATATGAAGGGGAACACACATATACAGGACCTGGTATTGTAGCAGTATTTTTATTTTACAGTAGCTAAACATGGTTGTCTGGATCATAGTAATTATGGCTGAGGTTTTTTTTCTTTACTCTTCATTATCTAGTCCAAAGAAGCAGACTTGGCCATAATTAACCAACTCTTGGAAAGTCCACACTTAACCTCAGAGAAATTCAGACAGTGGAAGGAAGATTACTCGTTGTTGCTGCAGGATATCTGTAAAACATACCAAGCTAAAATCTATTCTGGAAAAAAAAATAATGCTCTGGAGGACCAGCACTCATCCTACGTTGAAACAGATGTTTAAAACTTGAGAATGACTTCACCAAAATATGGTACTTAACAGTCTTGGTCAAGCTTATTGAAGCACTAAGAGGCAGTGGACTTCCAGTCAGCTGATACTGCCTGTAAATAATGAAGGCCATCAACTTATTAACAGTATTCATTGTGTTTGTAAGTAGACTTGTAAAATCCTCTTTTGCCTACAGTGTAGGACTTACAAATGATTATTTAACTTATGCGCTATTGCACTGATAGTAGTGGGTTACTGTTTTATTTGTAAGTATAAAAGATTCAATGGAGTGTGGTCAAGTACATTCTCATGGGTGAAAGTACAATAGTGCACTCATTAACATATTCTATTTTTGTGATATTCTATTTATTCTGCATTTAGTTTTGGGCTTCAAATGGTTAAAGCTATTGAAACACGTTTTCACACTTGCATAATATTTTTATATATGTGAAATTCCACTTAAGGAATTGTGAAAATTGATATTTCCTCAACTAAAGGCCAATTCACATGTTAAATCCATCAGTTCCTCTGAGATTGATCAAATCATACAGTGTAACTTGTACAAATGTAAACAAAGCTTACATTTACATGATATTTTAATTGTACTAATCAAAGCTATGCCATAAAACAGAATAAACAGATAAAAAATCTTTTTTTGACTATTATGGCTATTTCTGTAATGAATTGTTCTGTCCATCCTGCCTCCAAGTAAACCAAACATGAGTCAGAATCAAATCAGTAAGATTACGACTAGAAAATGACTAGAACAAACTGTACTCACTGGCTGTGCATTCACTTCTTTTCCAGTCAGCTATCCTCACTGGCTGTATCACATTGTAACAACTTGATGTACTGGACAGGTTTCAACAAGAAACAGATGAACTTTATTAAAGAGATGCTATATGCTTGAACCAGGTCCTTGACAAGAATCCTCACCCCCCTGGATTACCCGCACTTACGGCTCATTGGTCAGAGCCTCCAAGAGCAATCACGTGAGCCATGATCGTTATAGGAGAGGCTATACCTTCAGTTACTACATTTCCACCCCCTTTAGTTTTTGTTTACTGAGAACATTGGACTATCCAACAACATATACCTATATACAACTCAGGTGATTAAAGATTAAGTCTCTGAGGTGCTTTCCTTATTTGGTTAGAGTGGCATAGCTCTACCACTTGAGATTCTTCCACAGCATCGACATGATCAGGATCTGCAGCACCAGAAACATCATTAAAAAGTGGCAGTTCAAGGTTTGGCAACTCTACAGAGACATCAGCCATGTCTATTCTAGGTCGATCCATTACCTCACAGATTAATGGTTCAGCATTAATCACAGGCGGAATAACTGGTTATTGGGAAGTCTCTCTATTCTAAAGATGATCCTCATGTTTTCGAACAATTCAGTCTTCCACTTCCACCTGGAAGGATAAGGGGCCAGTGTCTGAGACAATTGTTCCAGGAACTCAACAGAGTCCACTTCCAAAATTCCGCATGAAAACTGTATCTCCTACAGTGAATCTGCGACCTTGGCTATGAGAATTGTGATTTAATATGGCGGCGTTTCATCAATAATTCAGGCAGCATTGAACCCATAGTTGAATGAGGCGGTGTATAATTGAGACAAAAACGAGAAAGTTGAGTTTGTAGGATACCTTCAGATAACCTCTTTTAAAAGTTTGCACAGCTTTCAGTTATACCATTTGATGAGGGGTGATATGGTGCTGTTTTAATGGGCGGAATTTTCCCAGATTTGCACTAAGCACGGTAGTGGGCGGGTAAAAAACATTTTACCCATCGGCCGCAATGGTGGGTTTTCACGCCACATCGTCCCAAACCCACCTCATTATTTATGCACTCCTGGAAAACATGCTGTTTCAATGGCGGGCGGGCTCCCATTTGCCCACTGCTGCTGCATCACACCGGGCGCCATGTTTAAAGTCCAGCCACAAGCACAGTGCTCATTGTTTCCAGCTCACCACTGCTGCACGGAAGACATGGCCGGCAAAGGAAAGGAGACCGCCACCCCCCCCGCATCGATAATGGGCCCTTTGCGCAACTGCTGGATGCTGTGGAGGCCCACTGGGATGCCCTGTACCCCTGCTCAGGCCACAGGATGGGCAGCAATGTGACCAATCCAGCTTGGAAGGCAGTGGCAGCGGTGGTCAGTGCCAACACCCTTCAGAAGAGGACAGCCACCCAGTGCCACAAAAGGATGAATGATGATCTCTGTTCCGCCAGGGTAAGTCACTCTTCTCATAAAACTCAACTCTCACACTCACAAACCCATCACACATCCACAGGGCCCTCACTCACTGTCAGTTCAAGGGACATCACCATTCACTCTCTCACACACACCGTCATTGTCCTCATCCCATCCATGGGACCACTCACCACCTACACAGGCCTGGCATACTTATCACCTGGCTAGGTAGGCATCCTGATTACTCTTTCTCCATCTCTATCTATGCGGGATGAGCTGACACATGAGAGAGAGACGTTCAAACTGATGGCAGAATGCCTGAAATCAAGGTCCTCACGGACTTTGAAAACAGAGCTTTCCAGCTGGCCAGCCACGATCTGGACCATTCCTGTGCTGACTGTGAGGTTTATGCTCTACCAAGTGAGGATCCAGCAGTGCAACATCCATCAAACAACCATGCTGTGAGTGATGTGTCCTGTTTCACCTGCTACTTCCATGCATTAATTATCTCTCCTTGCTTTCGTAGGCACATCTGCCAAACAGCTGACAGAGTCCATGATCCAGGGAGCAGAGTCGGAAGGCGGAGTTCCAGAGAGGTGAGTATAAAAACCTTACCCTGGGGATTCACGGACCTCGGGTCTTAAAAAAAATTAAAAGTGGCATCACGCTAAATCTGTGACCTGATTGGCTGGTAGAGAATCTACACTGAATTTGAAACTAAAACATTGTTAAACTAATTAAATCAAATAAATTAATCACTTAATTAATAAGTAGAGGGTATCTAGACAAGAATCAGGGGATTACTGTTCTTAGAATTTAGCATTTATAGTAGAAATCTAGCCCTAGGGAATGTATAGTTAATAAGGAGTCAATAAGCAGTCATTAGATTTAGATTAATTTATTAAATAGTTCTAGAAATGGCAGTTGCTGGGGTGAAGTCTTCACCTGTGGGATGTTGGAAATCTGTGATGCTTCAAGTGTCCCGGACAACTACATCTGCAGGAAATGTACCCAATTGCAGCTCCTCACAGACCACCTGGATCAGTTGGAGCAGCAGTTGGATGCACTTAGGAGCATTCGGGTAGCGGAAAGCGTCATTGACAGGAGTTTTACAGATGTGGTCACACCCAAGGTACAGACAGATAGATGGGTGACCGCTAGAGGGGGCAGTCAGTGCAGAAATCCCCTGTGGCTGTCCCCCTCTCTAACAGGTATATCATTTTGGATACTGTTGGAGGGGATGGCCTATCAGGGGAAATCAACAGCAGTAGCCAGAGTAGTGGCACCATGGCTGTCTCTGTTGTTCAGCGGGCTGGGTCAAAGCACAGAAGAGCAATTGTCATAGGGGACTGTATAGTCAGGGGCTCAGATAGGCACTTCTGTGGTCGTGAAAGAGACACCAGGATGGTATGTTGCCTCCCTGATGCCAGAGTCCAGGATGTCTCTGATCGGGTACAGGACATTCTGAAGGGGGAGGGGGAGGGAGAAAAACCAGAGGTCGTGGTACACATTGGTGCTAACGACATAGGCAGGAAGAGTGACGAGTTCCTGCAGCAGGAGTTCAGGGAGTTAGGCAGAAAGTTAAAAAACAGGAACTCTAGGGTTGTAATCTCAGGAATACTCCCTGTGCCACATGCCAGTGAGGCGAGAAATAGGAAGATAGTGCAACTGAACACGTGGCTGAACAGATGGTGTAGGAGGGAGGGTTTCTGATATTTGGATCAGTCGGATCTCTTCCGGGGCAGGTGGGACCTGTACAAGAAGGATGAGTTGCATCTAAACTGGAGAGGCACCAATATTCTGGCTGCGAGGTTTGCTAGTGTCACTCGGGAGGGTTTAAACTAGTATGGCAGGTGGGTGGGAACCAGAGCAATAGGTCAGCAGGTGAAATAAATGACTGGGAAACAGTAAATATGGCCAGTAGGACAAAGAGGAAGGGCAGGCAGGGAGAAATCACTGAACACAGTGGGACTGGGGGTCTGAAATGCATTTGTTTCAATGCGAGAAGTATAACAGGCAAGGCAGATGAGCTTAGAGCTTGGATTAGTACTCGGGACTATGATGTTATTGCTATTACAGAGACTTGGTTGAAGGATGGACAGGATTGGCAGATAAACATTCCAGGATTTAGATGTTTCAGGCAGGATAGAGAGGGATGTAGAAGAGGTGGGGGAGCTACACTGCTGGTTAAGGGGAATATCACAGCTGTACGACAGGAGGACACCTCGGTGGGCTCATGCAGCGAGGCAATATGGGTAGAGCTCTGGAATAGGAAAGGTGCAGTCACAATGTTGGGGTTTACTATAGGCCTCCCAATTGCCAGTGGGAGATTGAGGAACAGTTATGTAGGCCGATTTTGGAAAGATGTAAAAGCAATAGGGTTGTTGTGGTTGGTGATTTTAACTTTCCCTATATATACTGGAAATCACTTAGTGCTAGGGGGTTGGATGGTGCAGAATTTGTAAGGTGCATCCAGGAGGGCTTCCTGAGACAATATATAGATAGTCCAACTAGGGAAGGTGCAATACTGGACCTGGTAATAGGGAATGAACCCGGCCAGCTGGTCGAAGTTTCAGTAGGGGAGCATTTCTGGAAAAGTGACCATAATTCAGTAAGTTTCAAGGTACTGGTGGAGAAGGATAACAGGAGTCCTCGGGTTAAGGTGCTTAATTGGGGGAAGGCTAATTATAACAATATAAGGCAGGAACTGAGGAATCTAGACTGGAGGTGGATGTTTGAGGGCAAATCAACAACTGACATGTGGGGGGCTTTCAAACGTCAGTTGATAAGAATTCAGGACCAGCATGTTCCTGCTAGGATGAAGGATAAGTATGACAAGTTTCAAGAACCTTGGATAACGAAGTATATTGTGAGATTAGTCAAAAAGAAAAGGGAAGCATTTGTAAGGGCTAGAAGGCTGGGAACAGATGAAGCCCATGGAGAATATAAAGAAAGTAGGAAGAAACTTAAGCAAGGAGTCAGGAGGGCTAAAAGAGGTCATGAAAAGTCACTGGCAACCAGGATTAAGGAAAATCCCAAGGCCTTTTATGCATATGTAAAAAGCAAGAGGGTAGCCAGGGAAAGGTAGGCCCACTCAGGGACAGAGGTGGGAATCTGTGTGTGGAGCCAGAAGAAATGGGAGAGTTACTAAATGAATAATTCTCATCAGTATTCACCAAAGAGAAGGGCTTAGCGGTCGATTTGTCTAGGGAAGAGTGTAGATAGCCTGGATCATGTTGAGATCAAAAAAGAGGAGGTGTTAGGCGTCTTGAAGAATATTAAGATGGATAAGTCCCCAGGGCCAGATGGGATCAACCCCAGAGTACTGAGGGAGGCAAGGGAGGAGATTGCTGGGACCTTGACAGAAATCTTTGTATCCTCACTGGCTACGGGTGAGGTCCCAGAGGTCTGGAGAATGGCCAATGCTGTTCATTGTTTAAGAAGGGTAGCAGGGATAATCCAGGAAATTACAGGCCGGTGAGCCTTACGTCAGTGGTAGGGAAATTATTGGAGAAGATGCTTCGTGACAGGATTTACTACCATTTGGAAGCAAATGGGCATATTAGTGAGAGGCAGCATGGTTTTGTAAAGGGGAGGTCGTGTCTCACTAACTTGATCGAGTTCTTCGAGGAAGTGACAAAGATGATTGACGATGGAAGGGCAGTGAATGTTATATACATGGATTTCAGTAAGGCCTTTGACAAGGTCCCTCATGGCAGACTGGTACAGAAGGTAAAGTCGTACGGGATCAGAGATGAGCTGGCAAGATGGATACAGAATTGGTGTGGTCATAGAAGACGGAGGGTAGCAGCGGAAGGATACTTTTCTGAATGGAGAGCTGCGACAAGTGCTGTTCCGCAAGGATCAGTGCTGGGACCTTTGCTGTTTGTAGTATACATAAATGACTTGGAGCAAAATGTAACTGGGCTAATTAGTAAGTTTGCAGACGACACTAAATTTGGAGGAGTTGCAGATAGTGAAGAGGATACAACTGGATATAGTTCGGTTAGAGACTTGGGCGGAGAAATGGCAGATGGCGTTTAATCCGGACAAATACAAGGTAATGCATTTTGGAAGGTCTAATACAGGCATGAATTATACTGTAAATGGCAGAACCCTTAAGGGCATCAATGGGCGGAGGGATCTGGGTGTACAGGTCCACAGGTCACTGAAAGTGGCAATGTAGGTGGATAAGGTAGTCAGGAAGGCATACGACATGCTTGCCTTCATTGGCATGGTTATTGAGTATAAAAGCTGGGAAGTCATGCTGCAGCTGTATAGAACCTTGGTTAGGCCACACTTGGAATATTGCGTGCAATTCTGGTCGCCACATTACCAGAAGGATATGGAGGTGTTGGAGAGGGTGGAGAAGAGGTTTTCCAGGATGCTGCCTGGTCTGGAGGTTATTAGCTATGAGGAGAGGTTGGAGAAACTCGGATTTTGCTCACTACTGCGACGGAGATTGAGGGGTGACTTGATAGAAGTTTACAAAATTATGAGTGGCATGGACAGAGTAGATAGTCAGAAGCTTTTTCCCAGGGTGGAAGAATCAATTACTAGGGGACATAGATTTAAGGTAAGAGGAGAAAACTATAGGGGAGATGTGCGGGGCAAGTTTTTTACGCAGAGGGTAATGAGTGTCTGGAATTCGCTGCCAGAGGAGGTGGTGGAAGCAGGTACGATCGTGGTGTTTAAGAGGCAGCTTGACAAATACATGAATAGGATGGGAATAGAGGGATACAGACCCCGGGAGTGCAAAATGTTTTAGCTGACAGGCAATATGATCGGCGCAGGCTTAGAGGGCCAAAGGGCCTGTTCCTGTGCTGTACCTTTCTTTGTTCTTTGTTTAATCAAGCCCTGAAGAAACCTCTGGAGAGGAATTTGGAGGCATCCTCCTTGAAGTCCCGTCACAGCACTCACCCACCAGCACAGAGACACACACCTCCGTGGGACCTAGCTTTAGAGTAGCCTCGGGATCACAATCTGGTGAGCACGTCGCACTGTCTGATCCACAGCAGGCGGCGGCAGCAGGGATTTCCCAGGCGTCCGGCACTTGGAGGACGGCTAGAGGCCAGAAATTTGCTGAGTCCGAGTCAGATGATGAACCTCTGGATTCGATCATGTCACAGCTGCTGGAGCTGCAAAGCCAAGCTCAAACATCAGGAAAGGATATCCACTGCTGCCCCATCTCGCCAGTGTGAGAGCCTCATCCCCGTCCTTGTCACCACCAAGGACCCCTTCACCCTCATTCCCGTTGGCATCCTCCTCTTCGGAGTAGATGTTCATCTCCTCCATCTCCTCCTCAGCCAGCTCGTCTCCCCGTTGCAGTGCCGGGTTGTAAAGGGCGAGACAGACGAAGACGATGTGTGCACCCTCAAAAGGCTGTATTGCAGGGCTCCACCAGACCACTGCAGACACCAGAAACTCGTCTTCAGCATGCCAATGGTCTGCTCCATCAAGTTGTGTGTGGCAGCATGAGCCTCATTATAGCGTCGCTCTGCTGCAGTCTGAGGCCACCGCACGGTGTCATCAGCCACGGCCTCTGTGGGTAGCCCTTGTCCCCGAGGAGCCATCCCTGCAGCCTCTGTGGACCCTGGGAGACTCCAGGGAATCATGCTGACTCAGGATTTAGGGGTCATACACACGCCCTGGAAACTGTGTGCACACCTGCAGGATCTGTTTCTGGTGGTCGCACACCAGCTGCACATTCAGTGAGTGGAATCCCTTGCTGTTGATGTAACCAATATGCGTAGCAATGGAGACCTGGACTACACATGGGTGTAGTCAATTGCACCCTGCACCTGTGGGAATCCCGAGGTCCAGGAGAATCCAATGGCACTTGCATCCTGGCTATCACAGTCTTGGGTTATGTGCCCTCGAAGATGGCATCCCTGACCTCATGGATGCATTTATGGGTGGAGGCTTGTGAGATCCCACAGAGGTCCCCTGTGGAGCCTTGAAAGGAGCCACTGGCATAGAAATTGAGCACCGTGGTCACTTTCACAGCCACTGGCAGTGGATGCCCTCCATGTCCCTTTGGCGCCAAGTCCTGCAGTAAGTGGCAGATGTGAGCCACCAGGTCTCTAGACATGTGTAGTCATCAGCAACACTGGTTCTCAGTCATCTGCAGGAACGGCAGGTGGCATCTATGGACCCTGGGTGTCACTAGGCGCCGACCAGCCACAGCTCGCTCTCACTCCTGGGCAGTGTGTGTGGGACCCCCGGCTGCCCCTTCTTCCTGAGGTTGTTGCCCCTGCCTTTGCACGGCCAGGAACTTCAGTCGCTCTCTCCTCCATCTTCTCCACTCTCTGTAGGCCATCAGGCATCCAGCTAGGTCACCAGGCTCCATGCTCCATGTTCCTGATGTGGTCTTCCTGTGGCATGAGAGAGGCGTGGTTAGCACGGGTGTACTTAGCACCTTTCCTGGCCCTGTGTGACCACCCCTTAACGCTTCCCAGAGAGTGCTGGTCACTCCTCAGATGGCCACAGATGAGTGAGCTGCATGGCTGCCCTATCAGCCTGCAACATAGGGGACACTGGTCCTAACCGGGGTTGCTGACATTGCAAGCGGCTGTGAGCGCCTCCAGCAGTGACTGCTAGATGGCCAGCTTTGGCAAGGAGATTGTACAACATGTGCTGTCCAACTGCTCTGCGGTCTAGTAAAGTGGTCACAGACTCGTCGCCTGTGCTGGGTAGGGCAATGGGGGGTGTAAGATCTGGAGTGCTTGGTGGCACTTTGGTGTCTCTGCTTTGCTTGTGTGGGCGGGAAGTCTAGGAGTCCAACCCCAATCATATCACTATAGCTGTGCCTGAACTATCTCAGTTGCAGTTTATACAGGTGTCCCTACTGCATGGCCACGTCCCTCACCTACCCTGCCCCCACCATGATTTCCTGTGCATGGGATCCAACACCAGGGCAGCAGTTGCCCCCCGCTCACCCCCTCTACAATAGTCACTTCTGAGGCTGGGCAGCAGTTGCCCCTGGACACTACCCCCCCCGACAACAGTCACCTCCGAGGCAGGGTGGCAGTTCACCCCCGCCCCCCAGCACCCCTGAAGTCTGCAAAGTAACAGGCGACCCTGGTGAGCTCTGCAGAACGATGCTGTTCACTCACCTCCAGTTCATCCAAAGTGAAGGCCGCCAAGTGCATGTCGCCTGCGTGTTGTTGTGAAACACGTCAGCGTGCTTTCCCACTGATGTGGATGGTCGATCTGGCGGGGGACCAAGAGCCTGGTGGGATGGCCTTCTAATGATATGTTGATATATAACAATGAGCTCCCCATTGGCGGGAAAGGCAGCCTGCCGTCAGTGGGCTGAGCGGATGATTGCGACCTGCCTTCCTGTCGTTGTGAAACCAATCGGGCCATATTGTCTGTGCACGCCACCTATCACAGCCGCTGCCACCGGGCATGGAAAATTCCACCCAGTATGTCTGATTTCATTTAAATTCATGAATCTCTGAAACTCTGTACTGGTAGACTGTATTGTTATCAGAAACAATGATTTCTGGTAGGTCATTGTGATGACTCAGCAGTTTGGTAAAGCTGAGTTATTTAAAAATCCCAGAGGGAAACTTTAAACAACTGTCATAACCTACATTTTTAAGTGGTATGTTTAAGATGCAACTCTAAAATCAGGAATCAGACCACGAGTTCTCGAGAGGTTTTACATTAAACTAAATAAAACATTTTATTAGGTTACAACATAAGCTAAATATATACACATGGCTACAAATTACTACTATCATAACTTTTAACAAATTCCCAAACTAATCTCCATTAAGGCAACAGCAACCCACAGACTTAACCATACACCAGGCAAAGCATTTTCACCTTACCAATTAAAAAATGAGGTTTTTTTCACTTTAGCTCCTGTGGAGACAGTTGGAGGCTTACAGCTGCTTTGATCTTACGTTGCCCCTGCCCTGCACACACAAAAACTGCTTTCTGTTACACCTAGCACAGCTCATTGAATGTAAATTTTCATTGTATCACCAGCCTCTTTGAACCCCACCTCTTCTTTCATAGTACCAATTTTATTAGTAATAGAAACATATCGCTTAGTCTCTGCTCACTAGGTGCCAGATTTTACCCCACTTCTTGAAAGCTCTATTGAAAAAAAAATGCAAATGTACCTCTATGTGTCTGACATCTCAAAACAAGTACAAACCCAAGCACCCAGACTAGCTGGATTTAATCCAATTAAGACACAGACTAAACCTATATTTTAAAAGAAAAATATTTTCCAATAATATTATGCACATTAATAGCTCCATGACATCCATGTATACTAAAACAATGATGCAGATTTTTGATAGTTGCACTTGATGTCAGTGATCTGTCTTCATTCACATCCATCCATTTAGAATGCACATCTATGATCAATAAAAATATGGTACCTAAGAATGGTCCTACATAATCAATATGTAGTCTAACCCAGGGTTGACCAGGCCACTCCCGTGGATACATTGGAGCTGAAACAGGCAATTTTTGTTGTTGCTGACACGGGAGACAGCGCTTGACCATGCTTTCAATGTCACTGTCAATGCCTGGCCACCAGACATAGCTTTGGGCAAGCACTTTCATCTTTGATATACCTGGATGCGCACTGTGAAGCTCTGTCATGAGTGGTTTTCTTCCTTGAGAAGGGAGGACAGCTCTTGATCTCCATAACATGATTCCATCTTGCCAATTTAACTCTGTTTTTCTAGCATGGAATGGTCTTCAGACACTGGTGAATTTGACCATCCTTGCATACAAGGTCTCTGATTTTCAACAAAACGGGATCTCTATTTATCCAATTTCTAATTTCCTTCGCATACACAGGCAAAGAATCCAAGGAATTCAGAATAAGTACAACTACTTGTGGCACAGGAGCATGTACAATTCAATCTGTAAATAGCTAAAGACTAACGATAAAGAGTTCATGTTTAAATATACAAATCTCAAAATCTCATCATTGAGACACCATTGCACACCTTAATACAACATGGTTTGCAGTGGTGGGAGCTCCTAAAAGATATCACATCAGAGACAGTACCGTAACCTGAAATGGTAATCTGTGGTGATATGAAAGGTGATAGCTAAATGCAATGAATCCAGAATAGCTTCCCAAGGCATGAAAAATTACAAACAACTGAAACCTAACTAAAAATTGGCTGCCAGAGTCAAAATTTTAAGAAAACCTGTAGAGTTTAAAAGAAGAAATTGCCACAGAGTTGACAGCTCACAACTTAAAAAAAAAAGCAGCAGCTGACCTGTTGAAACATTTGGAGCACGGGCCATTCAACATGAAAATGTCCTGCAGAGTAAAAAAGAAAGAAAGTATTACCTTGAAATCAATTTTCAGCACACAGAAAATAAATGCTGCAGCATTTCTTTAAAAAAAAAGCTAAGAAAAAAAACGAAGTGTGTGATCACTGGAGAGCCCACCAAAATTGAAAACGCATGAGTAAATCACAGACAAAGAAACCAGCAGCTGCAGCGGTGGCCTGAATCAAAAAACACTTACTGCATAGATAGCCTTAAATCGGTAATGACATTTAAAGCAGTAACTACAAAAGGAAAATAATGGGCCTGGACAGCAAATTGGATCAGATCCCAGAGAGCGGGCAACTGAAAACCCCAGAGAGAGGAAGCCAGAAGAACCCAGAGCAAAGGAGACAGATAGCAATGTGGAGTGAGCTGATGGTTATGAATGAAGGAAAGCTATTTGAGGTAACTCAAAAGAAAATAAAAATGTGCAAAAAGTAAATGAAGCTGCTCCACAGGAAAATATTCGCATTGGAGCTGAACTAGAAGATTTGAAGTACAAGATTCAAGCTGAAGATATACCTTTGAAAACGTGCGAAGTCTTCAATGAACCAAGCTGTTCGAGACATGAGCAAGCAAATTTGCTCAGTCAACAAAGGTGCCAAGCAGTGATAATGACCCTCAATTCCACAGTTGGCAAATCAAAGCAGCAGTTGAGAAAACTCAACCAGATGTACAGCCAGGTGAAACAGCAGGCAGAAAAGGCACACAAAGAAGTTGCGACCCTGAAAGACTCCTTGAAGGATCAATATGTAGCCATGGGAAACATTAACTAAAAAATATGTTGAATACTGCATCAGAAAAAGCTGCATTGGAACTATCAGTAGCAACAAAATAATGCACTGAAGTCCAAAGTGAGTTGGCAAGAGGTCAACAAGAAAATGAACACTTGAAAGAACAGTTGATTGTCCTTCAAGATCAAATGCAAAAGCAGTGCATAACCAATCAGCAATTTAAAGAAATGAAGACTATCTTAAACAGCAGAATGGAAACATAGCAGGAGAAACTCAAGGAGATTATGTTGAATTACAAGAAAATTCGAGATGAAGCAAGCGAGCTTCGCAAAGAAAAAAAAACCTGTTGACAGGCATTCACATGTTACAAGAATTTCTTAGGACAAAGTTTATTCCTCTGGAAAATTACGGAGGGATGGAAAATGAATTTAATGTCACTCTGAACAAACTGAAGAACTAGTTAAGAGAGAGTATTCAGCAATATCCTATATTCCAGGAGGAAGCCAAAAGCCCCAGGAAACAGACTGAAGAGCTGAAGAAGCAGCCTAACGGAGAAAAGGAGGCATTGAAAGGAAAAGCCCTCAAACTTTCCAAACTATGAGTAGACAATGAAGCTATGAATGTTACAATTTCAGAACTGAAACAGGTTAAGACTTCGCCAGAGACAGACCAGGCCAGCAGTGAATCCAGAATGAAGAACAAGAACAAAGATCTGTTGTAGACAGAAGAAGAAAAGACAGGAATGATTTCAGAAAATGTAAATCCAATGCTGAAGTCCAAGGAACTGGATGAAAACAAAAAGCTTGAGCTGAATGGAAAGATTGATAAGCTTGCAAAAGGATTTGAAAATAAAACAACAACCAAGTGTTTAGTTGAAATGGTGAAACAAGTGGAAATGAAGGTTCCATTTATGAAACATATGCATCCAGCAAAAACATGGTGGACACCACAGAAAAAAAAAAATTGAGTCCAATCTAGGAATGGATGGATTGCACATCCCGCTCGGAAGGAACAGGACAAACCCACCATGTGCAAGGAAAGCAGACAAATTGTTAATAAAGAGAAATGCAACTTGAAGGAGCACAAAAAGTGAATCAACTGGAGATAGCCAGGTACTGGAAACAGAGCACTATTACCATTCCTCCAAATGTGACAGGCTGAGATGTGGAAGAATTGTCAAGCCAAAGATTGTCTGAATTTATAAAGTCAGAGACTTGAGATGGGGGAACAAGGGGTAGCAAGTGAAGATTGTATTCTGAGTAGTTATACTCCATTGGAAAATAAAGTTTTCTCTGGAGAAGAAAGGGGGATGTTGTATGATATTACATGCCATTGTAATGTAAAGGTGCTCAGCAGAGCAAGGATTAATGTGGCACCGGAGAATAGCATCGCTATTATGTATAGAGTAACATGGTAATACTCTGGGAGAACAGTCTAGAGAGAACACTCTGAAACTAGCCCGCATGGAGATAACAGCACTATGCTGTTACCTGGAATCTATAATTGGTTAAAGGTTAACAATAAAGAGTTCATGTTTAAATCTACAAATCTCAAGATCTCATCATTGAGACATCTAAAGAACCATTATTACAACAGGCTCAACCTGACTAGCTCCCCACCCTGACCCGACTTCACCACCCTACCCCTTACCTTATCCACCCTACCCACTAACCTTCTCGCTAATTTTTCAAATATGGCAGCTAGTGCTGTAACAAGGGGGCACGACTTCTGCATGGATTCTCTTGGTTGATCCCTCCTGATTTTCCTGAGCCAAGTGAGTCTGGAAGGATCCTCCATCGAAAGACTGTCTGAAAAATTGGAGGAAGGTAAGTGTGTGTTTTTGTGCCTGTTCAGGGTTGAAAATAGGGACACTGAACAGAAGATTCAGGCCATGGTAGTTCATTCAAATGCTGCATCAGGTGTTCTTATGCCATAGTTACAGTTATCTCATCTTAAACAGAAGTTCCCCTTTTCCATGGTTACAAGGTTTGATGAAAAGGTACAAATGCTTATAAATAAACAATGAAAGGCTGTTTATGTATCAGGGAAAATAGAAATGTTAGAGTTTCTTGCGTTAAGGAGCTACCAGAAAATCAGTGTTAGACAGTATTACTGTAAACAGAATTCTGTTCAGACTGTTTTATATAATGTAATTTGATCCAAACTTTAGTTTACTTCTCAGTTGGAAATAAATGTCTTGTAAACTAGAGCAATGATTTTAATTGCTGTGAACTTATACTCATTGTGTTTTAATTTTCCTCAGACTGTCAGACAGGTGGCTATATGGATTTAGTTCCATGAAGTGCAGGCTGCAATAGATGATGAACATTGTGGGCTCCTACCATTTTAACCCCTTAAACATCTTGCTGGAATGATGTGCCATTTTGCTGAATGTGTGTGTGACCAGATGCAGAGAATGCTTCAAATCAGTGCCATGTTAACATGATTTTTTTTTTTATTCATTCACAGGATGTGGGCTTCATTGGTTGGGCCAAAATTTATTGCTCATCCCTAGCTGCCTTTGAGAAGGTGGTGGTGAGCTGCCTTCTTGAACCACTGCCATCCATGTGGTGTAGGTACACCCACAATGCTGTTAGGGAGGAGGTTCCAGGATTTTGACCCAGTGAAAGTGAAGGAACAGCGATATATTTCCAAGTCAGGATGGTGAGTGGCTTGGTGGGGAACTTCCAGGTGGTTGTGTTCCCATGTATCAGCTGCCCTTGTCCTTCTAGATGGTAGTGATCATGGGTTTAGAAGTTGATGTCTAAAGGAGCCTTGATGAATTCCTGCTGTGCATCTTGTAGATGGCACACGCTGCTGCTACTGTGTATCAGTGGATATTTGTGGATGTTGCGCCAATCAAATGGGCTGTTTGATGCATTCAACCTAAGGAATTCTGTACTCAACTACTACAGTTGCTAAGATTCTAGATTTAGCTAAGGCTGTACTCAATGTGATGGGACAACAACTACCAGCATCAGCTGGACAAGTCCATTAATGGGGAAAATATGACAAAAGATCAGTGGGAGGTGTTCATAAATAATTTATTATGATACAGAACCATTTTATATCCCTAAGGGACAAAAGCTCTAATTGCCTAAAAGAAACATGGGCGACAAAAGAAATAAAAGACAACATAAAATTCAAAAATAAAGCATAAAATGCAAAATTAGTATAACCTGTCAAATGGAAAAGATACAAAAAAGGTAAAGAATGACAAACAGATAGTAAAAACTGTAAAAAAAAGACTTTAAAAATTTACAAGGGATGTCAAAATCAACGTTTTTTATGAGGAAAAAAGTGGGCAAGAGTGACGTGATCAAGAGTGACTGTTAATGGTGACCTTGTCAATGAAAATAAGGAAATGGCAGACATGATGAATAATTATTTTGTGTCAGTACTTAAAGTGGAGGAAGAGATCAGTATGTCTGACATCCCAAGGGAACTAATATTGAATCACAGACAGGGACTCACCAAAATTAACATCGGCAAAATAACAGTAATGAAAAATATAATGTACTAAAGAGTGACAAATCTTCAGGGCAAGATGGTGCCAGGAAGATATAATAATTGTCATATGTTATTGGAATTTATTGTTAAGTAGAGTAACAATGGGGTCTGTGTTTATGTCTGTATGTGTGTGTGATTTAATTCAATTAAAGGCAGCTGGTCTGAAGGCTTTGTGATATTAGGAAATAAACTAGATTTGAAACGTTAAGTGGGTAGGCATAGGTGTAAAGGGAACATTTGCATTTTTAAATAAACCAGACTAGACTATTTTCAAAGGAGGAGTGAAATGTGTCACCTAACCAGGTGAAGTTCAGAAACAGTACGTTTGTTTTTCCCAAATATTACTGGTAAAATTAGCACAATGAGAGATTTTTATTATCAGAGAGATAAAGTCCAATAACATGGTGAAACAACGGGAATTTGCATTCAAAAGGGAAAATATGTGTAAGGAGCAGAGGTTGTGTGCAAGGGGAGAAATTCTAAGATCTAACAGGTGTGAAACACCTTCAGCATCTACGACTCAAGCTGCTGTCTGCAAAGAATTGAAGTTAAGGAAACTCATTTTGAATTTGACTGGTTCAGGGTCACCTTGCCTAGGTCTTTTAAAATCTAATTGTCTTACTGTTGCCTTTATAAAAGTGTAACAGGGAGTTAGATTAATTAGGGCATTTAGAAGTTATCATTGTTGTAATTTGCAGATCTATGTATGTACTTAAAATAATTTCTTCTATTAATAAAGATTTAATTTAGTTTTTAAGAAATCTGTAAGACTTGGTGGTCTTATTACTACTGAATTCAAGGCATGCATCTTGAACTTTATACAAATTGCAAAACAAGTTGTGGTATTTGTTTCAAGTTTCCCTTTGGGATTTGAGGAGTTCAATATTTACCACTGGCCGTGCCATAATAATGGTTGAAAGGAAGTAGGGCTTCATCAATGTTCTCACCTAACTATAAGTTTCCAAAGTTCTCTAGATTCTGGAGCTGCTCCTTTAATTTGGAAATTGCCACGTTAGTCCATAAGGAGGATGAGAGAGAAAAAAATGAGACAAATTTTAATGGCCCCCAATGCAGGTTTGCATGCAGGATGGCTAGTAAAATCTCTTAGGTGGCCTTTCTGCCACACTCCTGCCTGCCCCCGTGTCTGTAATTTTATGGAGGGAGTGGGCAAGACCCAGGGTGGCCCACCTGCCCTCGCTTCAGTTAAGGTCCTCAAATGGCCAATTAATGGCCGCTTAAGGGCCACTTCTCGCCCCGGCCACAATTTCAAGGCCAGGGACCAGGGGTGGTTTGGAAGCCCAGCAGGTCATCCTACTTGGGCCTCAAATGGTGGGGGGTGGGGGGGCTCCATTTCTGACTCCCCTTTGAAAATTGGGGACACCCCACCCCCTGCCCCTGCAAGGTCTGGGTCCCCAGGGTACTCCCTCCCCACCTGGCCTTCAAAGCATGACCACCCCCTCCTCTCTCCCCATACTTCTCTTCCCCAACCCCTGGGCTTCCTTTCCCCTCCTAGCTGCACGACCCTGCACTTAGTTCCATCTTTGGGCTCTGGCGCTTTAACTATTGGGACAGTTTGTAGTCCCAGCAGTTGGTACTGCTCCCGATTAGCTAGCAGCTCTTGGAGGCAGGCTTTCAGCCTGAGTGAGAGGTGGAAAGCCTGCCTCCAGCCCATTAACATTCCTCGGAAATCCTGCCATCAGAAAAATTCTTCCCAGAGAATTTTAGCTTAGCATCAGTTGTCCAGAAATTACTAGAGCCTATAATTAGGGATAGGGTGACTGAAAACCTTGAACATTTGCAATTGCTCAAAGAGAGCCAGCAGTGATTTGCAAAGAGTAGGTCATGCCTGATCAATCTGATTACTTTGGTCACCTCTTCAAAAATTCAGAGGACAGGGAAATATCTAAGAGCGGTACTTATGTGAACTTCCAGATGACATTTGATAAATTCCTTCATACAACATTGTTAGCTAAAGTTGAAGGCCTTGGAATTCAAGACAAATTATTGCTCTGGTTAGGAAATTGGCTAAACAGCAGAAGACAAAGAGTTGGGATAATGGGCAGGTGCTCTAATCTGTAGGATGTGACTCGTGTCCCACAAGGATTGGTGTTGGAAACTCAACCATTGATTAACAACTTAGATGATGGAATCGATTATCCAAGATTGCTGATGACACACAAGCTGCATTATAAGCAATGTAGGTGAAGGTGTAAATTGTTAAAATAAATTAAGTGAATCGGAAAAATTATGGCAAATATATATCAATGTAGGAAAATGTGAGGTCATCCACAACAGATCCAGAAAGGATAGAACAGAATACTTTCTAAATGGTGAAAAGCTATAAATAATGGAAGTCCAAAGGGACTTGGGAGTTCAGGTACAGAGATGATTAAAATGTCATGAACAGACACAGAAAACAATCAAAAAGGCTAATGGAATGCTAGCCTTTATATCTAGAGGACCAAAACTCAAGGGGGTGGAAGTCATGCTTCAGCTATACAAAGTCCTCGTTAAACTACACCAAACTAGTGTGAACAGTTCTGAGCACTGTCCCTTAGGAAGGGTATATTGGCAGCGAGGAAGTTAATCATCGATTTACCAGGATTCCAAGGTTGAATTATGAAGTAAGATGACACAAACTCGGGTTGTATTCTCTGGAATTTGGAAGCATTAGAGCTGATTTGATTGAAGTTTTCAAGATATTAACGGGAACAGATAGGGTAGGTAGAAAGAAACCATTTCTGCTGGTTGAGCCTAGGACTAGGAAACATGGGGGAATTTTGCAGTCCCCCACCAGCGTATTTGCAAGTGGTGGGGGTGGGTGGCACATAAGCAGGTGGCCAGCCCACCACCTTCCCACCCAACCCAAGCTTCCCCTCATTACGGGAAGTGGGTAAAGTTTCAGCCAGCTTGCATGGTCTTAGGCCTATTGAAGCCTTTAACTGGCCAATTAATGGCCAGTTAAAGGCTTCATTCCACCTCCGCTACAATAATACATGCAACTGAGGAAGTAAGAACAATGGAGGCCAGCTAAGAGGTGGGAAGGAAGTGGGTGTACCTCCTTTAGACAGTCCCCTGTGCCCATCAAGAGCACACTTCCCCTCAAGATCATCATACCCTGCCTTGGCCTCCAAAACCTGATTTCCACCCCCCCCCACCATCCCCTCATGCCACCACCCACCCCCCCCCCCACCCCCCAACTATCCCCTCGCCACCTCCATAGGGTCCCCAATCCCTTCCCAAACAAAAGCCCTGGACTTGCCTAAGTCAGGTAGATATGTTAGCGTCCTCTCGGACTCCCATGAAGTCCCAGTGGTGGCCACTATTATGTTCTGGCTGGGATTACTCATCTGCTAGCCAGTCAGATTGGCCAGCAATTTCGCTGAAGGAAGGAAGCCCCATTCTCAGCTTGTTAAAGCTGCCCCAGCATATTATTGCTTTGCAATTGTCCTTTTTAAAGTGGGCTCAAGACTGACTTTTCTACCGGGGTGGGGAGGTAGGGGAAGCAATAAAAGTAAAATTCACCCCGTGATCTTAAAAATTAGAGCTGAACCTTTCAGGAATGAAATTAGAAAACATTTTTGCACACAAAGGTTGGTAAAAGTTTGAAACTCACTTCTTCAATTGGCGATTGTTCTAGATCAGTTGTTAATTTCAAATCTGAAATGGATAGATTTTTTTATCAAGAGACATGGGACAAAGGTGGTCATATGAAGTCAGATCAGCCATAATCTCATTGAATGACTGAACAGGTACGAAGGGCTAAACAACCTATTCCTGTTCCTATGTACATCACCTGAGTTCTTCAATGAAGATCATTAAATGAACAAATGGCTTGTGAGTGACTAGGCTCACCCTTTGCTGCTATGGACAATCATTCCTCTAAGAGTTGAAAGAATGGCAGCTACTTGAAGCACATTTCTCTACCAAAATTGTCGTAGGCTCACATATGCTCTGAAGCATGTATCCAGTGTAGTAATTTGCTGTGCCCTGCACAAATGTGCCATCCAGAGAGTCCTACACATGATGAATGCTGAGCAGGTGGAACTAGCTGATGTGGAAGCTGAACAGCATGAGGATCATCACTCAGAGTTATCCTCAGTGACTACTGAGGAGCATCACAATTCAAATTAGAAATATAGAATCACACACTGCAGAAGAAGGCCATTTGGTATATTTTGTCTATGTTGGCTCTTTGAAAGACTTATCCACTTTCTTGGTCCTTTACGTAAACCTGCACACTTTTTTCTTCAAGTATTTATTTCTCCTTTTCAGGTATTCATTCAATTCCCTTTTGAAAGCTACTATCAATCTGCCTCCACCACCCTTATAGGCAGTGCATTCTACAACATAACCACTTGCTCTATGAACAAAAAACACTCCATCTCGTCCCTGGATTTTTTTTAACCAATTATCTTAGATCTATGTCCTGTATTTACTGACCTTCCTGCCAGTGGAAATAGTGTCTTCCTATCTCCTTCATACCTTTGAGTAATCTCATAATTAAATGTGAACAATCCAAGTTTCTTTTGTCTCTTTACATAATTTCCCAGTCATCCCATCCCTCATCTCTGGTACTATTCTGGTAAATCTGCCCTGTACTCTCTTGAAGGTCTTGGCATCCTTCCTAAAGTTTGGTGTTCAGAACTGGGGTACATGATGGTCTTGCTGAGACCTAACCAGTGCATTATGAAGGTTCAGTATAATCTGTATGCTCCAGTAATCTATGCCCTTGTTCATAAAGCCATAGACCCTATATGTTGTTTTTAACAACCTACTAACTTGTCCTACCACCTTCCAAGGTTTGTGTTTTGATGAAAGGTCATCAACCTGAAACATTGGCCCAGATCTTCCGGCCTGCACATAGTCAGAGACCTGACGTAGCCCCAAGAAGTAGTCTGGGGCCCAACGGAAGTCCCAAAGCAGTAACTCTGTGGGAATTGCCTGAGCAATTTGAACCTCCAGTGGACAACTCCCCTGCTCCGGGACCCTCCCAAAAAAATCTCCAACCCTGAGTTGGAGTCAGAGACTTCATACAGTGTCATGGTACTTAGCCGGATAGTTATCCAGGAAATATTAGACTGAAAAGTTTTGGTCTCACTCCTCGATAACTGTACAACTAATGCTTCCAACTCCCTATTCGGTCCCCATTGTCAATATTCCCCCAACCGCTCCCACCCACCCCAGCTCCCATTGACCCGACATCACCACCCAACTCCCCTCTTCTGACTCTATCCCTGATGCCCTGACTCCCCCCGATCTGACCTCAACCCCCAACCACCTGACTCCCCCAATGAGGCTCCAACTTTACCCCACTGACTCTCCTCTGACCCAACCTGACTAGCCCCCACCACCCAACAATGCCCCCAATGCCCTGATTCCCCAACCTTACCTGAACCAACATCAATCCCCTAACCAGCTGCCATCCTACCCCCTCACCCACCATATCTACTTATAAATCAGCAAGAGGCATGCAAGGAGAAAGGCAACTATGCCAGAGTGAGATGGGCACTGAATGAGTAGCGAATTTGGTTCATTTGGTAAGTTCTGGTAAGTCCTTCTTAGGTTTTAACTATAGATTAAGAATCAAGATCTGACATAGTACTAATCTTCAAGTAAGTTAGGTTAGCTCGTTAAATAGAGAACTGCCTGGAGTGGCAGACATCTGTCAATCACCTGAAAGCAGTTCACTCAAGTGGTGTTAATTACTGGATCAGGAAGCTAAACTAGCTAGTGACTCATCAGAAGGTCTATAAAAGAGACAAACCTTTCAAACTGCATGGTCATTAAGGGGCAGGAAAGGAGACAGGCGACTATGACAGAATGAAACTGAGGCAGAGAAAGTAGTAAATTATGTTCATGTGGGAATTTGGTTCATGGTATACCTAGGAATTATTCTAAGTGGACTTAATTTAATTACTCACTTAATCAACTAAATAATATAAGTAACAATGGCGGGACAGGTGTTATGTTGCAGCTGTGGAATATGGATGCTTCTGCACATCAAACTGATCCATGACAAACATGTCTGCAGAAAGCATGAGCAGCTAGAAGAATTCTGGTTTAGGATTATTGATCTGGAAGCTGAACTCCAGACACTGCGCAACATAAGGGAGGAGGAGAAATACCTGGACTCTTTGTTCCAGAAGACAGTCACGCCTCTTAGAATAAAGTCATCTGTTTTGGTCAGCAATGAGGAACAGGAGGATGTGGTCATGAGTGAGACAGGTAATAGGACTGAGCAGACATTAGTGGAGTAACGTCAGACTTTGCATTTTGTCAAACTGGTTTGAGGTGCTCAAAACATGTGTGGATGAAAGCAAGGTCTGCAAGGTGGATGAGCTGGCTTGCCATAGCACCATGATACAGGAAGTCATTCAAGTTGGGGGAGCAAACAGGAATGTAATGGTTGTAGGGGACAGTATAGTGAGGGAGATTGACACAGTTCTCTATAGCAAAGAGCAAGAGTCCAGACGGCTGTGTTGCCTGTCCAGTGCCAGAGTTTGAGACATCTGTTCAGGGCTGGAGAGGAACTTGCTGTGGGTGGAGGAGGATCCAATCATTGTGGTCCATGTAGGTACCAACGACATAGGCAGGACAAGGAAAGAGGTTCTGCATAGTCAGTATGAAGAGTTAGGTACCAAATTAAGAAGAAGAACCTCAAAGGTAATAATCTCTGGGCTCTAAACTAAACAAGGGGTTTGAGGGATCAAGCTTAGGTAGGTGTGGCAAATCAGGGGTTAGATTCAAGACAGGAGACTATAATAGTAAATGGGAAATGAGAGTCATAGAATAGCAGGAAGGGACAGAGATAAAACCTAATACACCAATAGTCAAGACAAGATGTTACAAAGATAGCACAAAGACAAACCTAAAGGCTTTGTATCTGAATGCGCATAGCATGATAAAGTAAATGAATTGATAGTGCACATTGAAGTAAAAAAAAAAGATTTATTAGCCATTATGGATATGTGGCTGCAGGATGACAAGGATTAGGCCCTGAATATTAAGGAGTATATGACATTCAAGAAGAATAAGAAGCTAGGTTAAGGTAGAAGGGTAGCACTATTGAACAAGGATGGCATTAGTGCAATAGTTAGAGATGACTTTGGTTCAGGGGATCAGGATGTAGAATTGGTTTGGGTGGAGATGAGAGTAGGGGAAAGAAGTCAAAGTAGAAGTAGTCTACAGGTCCTGTAATTGTAACCACAATGTAGGAAAAAATATACAAGAGGAAATATTGGGTGCTTGTGATAAAGGGACAACAATAATCATGGGTGATTTTAATCTACATACAGACTGGAAAAATCAGATTGGCAGTAGTAGCCTGGATGACGAGTTCATAGAATGCTTTTGAGATAGCAGCATGTTCTGGAACCAACCAGAGAGCAGGTTGTATTAGACTTGGTATTGTGTAATGTGACAGGATTAATTCATGACCTCAGAGTGAAGGCACCCCCAGGTAGCAGCTACCACAATATGATTGAATTTTACATCCTGTTTGAAAGTGGGTCTACAACTAGTATCTTAAAATTAAATAAGGGCAACTATGTGTGCATGAAAGCTGAGCTAGCTGGAGTGAGCTGGGATACGAGGCTAGGCGATAGATTAAGGGAGAAGCAGTGGCTGACATTTAAGAGGATATTTCAGAATACTCAGAAAAAGTATATTCCTACTATAAAGAAAATTTCTACCTGTGGTTAACTAAAGAAATTATAGAAAGCACCAAACTTAATGAAAAAGCATATAACAGCGCAAAGATGAGAGGCAGGTCAGATGATTAGGTAGAATATAAAGAATGGTAGAGAATTACTGAAAGGTTAATCAGGAGAAAGAAATTAGTATGAGATGAAGCTAGCTAGAAATGTACAAATGGATAGCAAGAATTTCTACAGGCCTTTAAAGAAGAAAAGAGTAAATAAAGTGAATGTTGGTCCTCTAGAGAATGAGAATGGGAAAGGAAAATAAGCAAAAAGTAGAGCTGAATTTCAGGAGTGCTGTGATTGAGACACAGAAGCTGTGCTACCCTGGGCCTTTTTGGATGATTTAGTGTTATCTAATTTGAATTTATACAGTATTTTTGTTTTATTCAGCCACTTAGAATCTTGGAAACCAAGAAGGACCAGAATGCAAAAGTCCGAATAGGCAGAGGCTGCTTGAGCTCCAGCCTCTGAGCAGATTGAAGGAACACAGTGACAAGCCCCAGTCAGTGAGTACTTTCTCCATTCCGCGCACACCATTCACACCGTTTTAGAAGCAGTTCTCACTCACCAGACACAATAAAGCTCAGCCTTGTGGGGACTGAATTCATTTTCTGGCTGCACCTATTTTGAACAGCACGATCAGGAGATATTGGTCGGAGATATTGCTAGTGCAAAAGTCGACAGAATCGAGATTTGTGTAAATCCCTTGGGGAGCCTCGTCTGCCAGGAGTATTGAGCAATCCTTACTACACGTGGAGCTTCTTAAATGTCTCATTGCTTCCTTCCAGCTATTTTGTCCTGACATTTTGTCTGAAATCCACACAATACACGTGCTTGAGATTTTGTTGCACGTGGTGTTCTCAGAATTTTTAAAAAAAAAATGGCTACTGAAAAAAGAAGAGAAATGGATGCAGAGTGTCGTGTCTTTAATGAAAAATGGACAAACAATTCTTCTTTAGTGGAGGTGAAAGGCAAGCCCATGTGCCTGGACATTCCTACCAGCCAGTTATGTGGTGAATCAACCTATCACAAAAAGCTTAGGTCTCATTCAAAAGGAGAGTTTGTCAAGGAGTGCATTGTTGCAACCGCATCTTGACTGGCTCCAGAGAAAGTCAAATTATTTGAGTGTGTGACCTTATGTTGCCGGACTGTACCAAATCAAATTAATGATATGGTTCAAGACATTGAAAAGTCTCTGAAAGATTCTGCAGTTGATTTTGAGTTTTACTGTCTGGCTATTGATGAGACAGCAGGCAGAACAAATACATGCCAACTGGTGATTTTCTGTGTGGAGTCACAGCAGATTTTGAAGATTCGAGAGGACTTGTTTGCTTTAGTAGCAATGCATGACACCACCATAGGTGAAGATATGTTTGAGAAGGTTACATTGGCACTGCACGGTCTTCAGTTATCATTTGAAAAATTAAGTGACCTTACTTCTGATGGCACTCCCAGTTGTGGTTGGATCTCAAAAGAGATAAGTTGCTGTAATGAAGAAAGACATGAATCTCTTCAACCTTGATCCAAGTAAGTTGATTGTATGTCACTGTATCATTCATGAGGAGAATCTGTGTACACAGTCCATGCAACTGAGCAACATAATGTCAACAGTATTATCGAACATTAACTTAATTAAAGGTAGAGGGTTAAACAGCCACCAGTTTAAGGATCTACTGAAATACCTTGAATCAGACTACAGCGATTTAGTTTACTGTTGTGAAGTGTTGATGCAGTTTTACAAACTGAGGGACGATGTGAAATTTTCATGGAGACAAAGGAAAAACCTGTGGCCAAGCTGAGGGACAACAAGTGGCTGTGTGACTTGGCTTTCATGGTCGACATTACAAAGTATCTGTCTGAGCTCAATGTCAAATTGCAAGGGCCTAACCAGCTTCTTACTTCTCTTCTTTCAAATGTGAAATCATTTGAAGCCAAATTAAAACTGTGGCAAATGCAACTGGTAAAGGGTGCATTTTCCTACCCTTCAAAAACAAAAACCTGCTGCAACAATGGAGTGCCCCAAAAAGTGTGAAAATTTACTTCAGAACTTTTGTGTGTGAACTCAAGACCTAAAAAAGAAGGAACTGGAATTAAACATTTTTGCCATATTGCCCAATATTGAAGCAGTTGATGTGACTGAAGACCTTCAACACCAAGTTATAGAACTGTAAATCGATATTGAACTTAAGGCTAAATACAATAACCTGCTGGAATTCTACAGACTCTGTGTAGGTGCCAATGAATTTCCAAACTTGAGGAGACACGCTGGAAATTGCATTTCTGTTTGGAACTACATACTACTGTGAGCAGTTTATTTCTAAACTTCTCTCACAAAGAACCATCAGCGTGCCAGATTAACAGATGTGAATTTTGAAAACCAGCAGCCAGTAGCGGCATCATCATTGCCAGCAGACATAACAAGGCTTATTAAGGAAAAGCAGACTTAGTCATCATATTAATGCTGTGGGTGAGTTCAAAATTTATTTTTTAAGAGAGAATACAGAAATGAAGTTGGTTTATATGTGTGTGGCCCACGACTGCTTTTGTCAATGCGTGAGTGGCCCTTGATGAGAAAAAGGTTCCCCACCCCTGCTGTAAAGGATGCAAAAAAACATTCCAACAGTAGCTGTACGTCAGGAGGTGGAAGGGAGAGGGCTGCTTGGTGAAATTACAATCACTTGGAAAGTGGCACTGAGCAAACTGATGGAGCTGCGGGCTGACAAGTCCCAGGGTCCTGATGCACTTCATTCTAGAGTCTTAAAAGAGATGGCTAATGAGATAATAGATGCGTAGATGTTAATTTTCCAAAATTCACTAGATACTGGAAAAGTTCCATCAGACTGGAAAGTAGTAAATATAACCTCTCTATTCAAGAAGGGAGGAAGGTATAAAACAGGAAACTATAGGCCAGTTAGCTTGATGTCTGTCATGGGGAAGGTGTTAGAATCAATCATAAAGGAGATTATAACTGGGCACTTAGAGAAAATCTAGGTAATCAGAGAGAATCAGCATGATTTTGTGAAAGGGAGATCATGTTTAACCAATTTATTGGAGTTCTTTGAAGGAGTGACATGTGCTGTGGATAAAGGAGAGCCTGTAGATGTTCTGTACTTGGATTTCCAGAAGGCATTTGATAAGGTCCCACATCAAAGGTTATTTCGTAGGTCACATAATGGCATGGACAGAAGTTTGGGTGGCTGGCAGAGAACAGAGAGTTTGCATAAATAGGTCTTTTTCTGATTGGCAAGATGACAAGTGGAGTCCCTCAGAGTTCTGTGCTGCGGCCCCAACATTTTACAATTCACCAAGGCTCCTTAGACAGCACCTTCCAAACCCATGGCCACTACCACCTAGAAGGACAAGGGCAGCAGATAGATGGGAACATCACCATCTGGAGGTTCGCCTCCAAGTAACTCATCATCCTGACTTGGAAATATATCACTGTTCCTTCACTGTCGCTGGGTCAAAATCTTGGAACTCCCTTCCTAACAGCAAAGTGGCTGTATCTACACCACATGGACTGCAGTGGTTCAAGAAGGCATCTCACCACCACCTTCTCAAAGGCAACGAGGGATGGGCAATAAATGCTGGCCCAGCCAGTGAAGCCCACATCCCATAAATGAAAAAAAAATGCATCAATGATTTAGATGATGAGAGTGAAGGCATGGAAGCTAAATTTGCAGATGATACACAGATGGGTAGGAAAGTAAGTTGTGAAGAGGACATAAGAAGGTTGCAGATGGATATAGATAGGTTGAGTGAGTGGGCAAAAATCTGTCAGACAGATTATAATGTGGGAAAATGTGAAGTTGTTCACTTTGGCAGGAAGATTAAAAAAGCAAAGTATTACTTCAGTGGAGAACGGCTGCAAAATTCCGAGGTGCAGAGGGATTTAGGTGTTCTAGTGCATGAGTCTCAAAAAGTTAGTATGCAGATACAGCAAGTAATTGAGAAGGCTAACGGAATGCTATCCTTTATTACAAGAGGAATTGAACATAAAAGTAAGGACATTATGATTCAGTTATACAGGGCATTGGTGGGACCACATCACGAATATTGTGTGCAGTTTTGCTCTCCCTATTTAAGGAAGGCTGTAAATGCATTGAAGATGTTTCGGAGGAGCTTTACTAGATTGATATAAAACAGAAAATGCTGGAAAAACTCAGCAGGTCTGGCAGCATCTGTGGAGAGAGAAACAGAGTTTATGTTTCAGGTCCGTATGACTCTTCTTCAGAGCTTTTCCAGCATTTTCTGCTTTTTTTCCAGGCTTCTAGCATCTGCTGTATTTTGCTTTTACAAGATTGATGCCTGAAATGAGTGGGTTGTCTAATGAGGATAGGTTAGGCAGACTGGGTTTCCATTGGAGATTAGAAGAGTGAGGGTGACTTGATTGAAGTATGTAAGATTCTGAACAGTATTGACAAGGTGGATGTGGAAAGGATTTTTTCTCCATGTGGGTGAGTCCAGAACTAGAAACACTGTTTTAAAATTAGGGGGGTTGCCCTTTGAGGACAGAGATGAGGAGAATTTTTTTCTCTGAAGGTTGTGCAATTTTGGAATTCTCTGACTCAGCAGCCTAGGATGTATAATAAAGTGCAAGGTGGGGAATGAAGACCGAGGCTGGGAGCGGAATAGTGGTCTCTCCCTCTATCTCTCTGTGAGTCTGCAAAAGGCATGGGAAAGAGTAAATTGCATGGTGATGTCACTGTACAAAGAGGTTACTGGGGTCACAGAATCACACGGTGCAGAAGAGGCCCTTCGGCCCATCAGGTCTGTACCGACACGTGAGAAGCACTTGACCTACCTACCTAATCCCATTTACCAGCACTTGGCCCATAACCTTGAATGTTATGACATGCCAAGTGCTCATCCAGGTACTTTTCAAAGGATGTGAGGCAACCCACCTCCACCACCCTCCCAGGCAGTGCATTCCAGACAGTCACCACCTTCTGAGTAAAAAAGTTTTTCCTCACATCCCCCCTAAACCTCCTGCCTCTCACCTTGAACTTGTGTCCCCTCATGACTGACCCTTCAACTAAGGGGAACAGCTACTCCCTATCCACCATGTCCATGCCCCTCATAATCTTATACACCTCGATCAGGTTGCCCCTCAGTCTTCTCTGCTCCAACAAAAACAACCCAAGTCTATCCAACCTCTCGTCATAATTTAAATGTTTCATCCCAGGCAACATCTAGGTGAATCGCCTCTGCACCCCCTCCAGTGCAATCACATCCTTCCTATAATGTGGTGACCAGAAATGCACACAGTACTCCAGCTGTGGCCTCACCAAGGTTCTATACAACTCCAACATGACCTTCCTACTTTTGTAAACATGCCTGGATTGATAAAGGCAAGAGTCCCATATGCCTTTTTCACCACTAACATGCCCTTCCGCCTTCAGAGATCTATGGACACACACGCCAAGGTCCCTTTGTTCCTCAGAATTTCCTAGTGTCATGCCATTCATTGAATACTTCCTTGTCAAAATACTCCTTCCAAAGTGTATCACCTCACACTTTTCAGGGTTAAATTCCATCTGCCACTTATCTGCCCATTTGACCATCCTGTCTATATCTTCCTGGATCCCAAGACACTCAATCTCACTGTTAACCATCCGGCCAATCTTTGTGTCAAGTAAGCATTTCATTTAATTTACTTATAAAGTAAATTAGATAAATTAATTGGGATAGCTTTTCAATAAGCAACAACCGCGCCTCGGTTAAACCTCTTTGGCTACGATACTGCCACTGTGCAAAGGCGGTGGTATCGTCACTGGACTGGTAACTCAGAAACCCAGAGTAATGCTCTGGGGACCTGGGTTCGAATCCCACCACAGCAAATGATGTAATTTGAATTCAATAAAAAATCTAGAACTAAAAGTCTAATGATAACCTTAAAACCATTGCTGATTGTCATAAAAACCCATCTGGTTCACTAATGTCCTTTAGGAAAGGAAACCTGCTGTCCTCACCTGGTCTAGCCGATATGTGACTCCAGACCCACAACAATCGGTTGCCCTCTGAAATGGCCAAACAAGCCACTCAGTTGTATCAAACCACTAAAAAGTCAATAAGAATGAATGAAACTGGATGGACTACAGGTACCAGAAATGACAACAGCAAACCTAGCCCTGTCCATCTAGCAAAATCCTCTTTACTAACAACTGTGGTCTTGTACTAAAATTTGGAGAGCTGTCTCACAAACTAGTCTAGCAACAGCCTGACATAGTCATACCCTCAGAATCATAACAAGCAGATCATGTGCCAGAAACCACATTCACCATCACTGGGTATGTTTTTTCTCATCAGCAGGAGAGACCCAGCAGAGGTGGCGGCACAGTGGTATACAGTTGGGAGGATGTTGCCCTGGGAGTCCTCAACATTGACTCTGAACCCCATGTAGTCTCAAGGCATCAGGTCAAACATGGGCGAAGGAACCTCCTGCTGATGATCACATACTGCCACCCCCTTCTTCAGCTGATGAATCAGTACTCCTCCATGTTGAGCACCATTTGAGGAAAGCACGGAGGGTGGCAAGGGCATAGAATGATCTCTGGGGAGGGGTCTTGAATGTCCATCACCAAGAGTGGCTCAGTAGAATGACCACAGACCGAGCTGGCAGAGTCCTAAAGGACATAACTGCTAGACTGGGACTGCGGCAGGTGGTGAGGGAACCAACAAGAGGGAAAAACATACTTGACCTCGTCTTCACCAACCTGCCTGCTGCAGATCTGTCCATGATAGTATTGGTAGCAGTGACCACCACACAGTCCTTGTGCAGACCAAGTCCCATCTTCATATTGAGGATACCCGCAATCGTGCTGTGTGGCACTATCACCGTGCTAAACGGGATAGATTTTGAACAGATCTAGCAACCCAAGACTGGGCATCCATGAGGTGCTGTGGGCCACCAACAGCAGCAGAATTGTGCTCGAACACAATCTGTAACCTCATGGCCCAGCATATTCCCCACTCTACCATTACCACCAAGCCAGGGGCTCAACCCTGTTTCAATGAAGAGTGCAGGAGAGGGTGCCAGGAGCAGCACTAGGCATACCTAAAAATGAGGCATCAACCTGATAAAACTACAACACACGACTACTTGCCTGCCAAAAAGCATAAGCAGCAAATGATAGACGGAACTAAGCAATTCCGCAATCAATGGATCAGATCCAAACTCTGCAGTTCTGTTACATCCAGTCATGAATGGTGGTGGTCAGTTAAACAACTCACTGGGGGTTGAGGCTCCACAAATATCCCCATCCTCAATGATGGAGGAGCCCCAACACATCAGTGCAAATGATAAGGCTGAAGTATTTGCAACAATCTTCAGCCAGAAATGCCGAATGGAAGATCCATTCCAACCTCCTCCAGAGGTCCCCAGCATCACAGATGCCAGTCTTCAGCTAATTCGATTCACACCACGTGATATCAAAAAATGCCAAAAGACACTGGATACTGCAAAGGCTATGGGCTCTGACAATATTTCAGCAATAGAACTGAAGACTTGTGCCTCAGAACTTGCCGCAACCCAAGCCAAGCTGTTCCAGTACAGCTACAACATTGGCATCTACCCAGTAATGTGGAAAATTGCCAGGTATGTGCTGTACACACAAAGCAGGACGAATCCAATCCAGCCAATTTTCACCCCATCAGTCTACTCTTGATCATCAGTAAAGTGACGGAAGGGGCCATCAACAGTGCTATCAAGCGACACTTGCTTAGCGATAACCTATTCACTGATGTTCAGTTTGGATTCTGCCAGGCTCACTCAGCTTTTGACCTCATTACAGCCTTGGTTCAAACATGGAAAAAAGAGCTGAACTCCAGAGGTGAGGTGGGAGTGACTGCCCTTGATATCAAGGCAGCATTTGACAGAACGTGACATCAAGAAGCCCCAGCAAAACTGGAGTTAATGGGAATCAGAGGTAAAATTCTCTGGTTGGAGCCATACCCTGCAAAAAGGAAGATGGTTGTGGTTGTTGGAGGTCAATCATTTCAGCTCCAGGACATGACTGCAGGAGTTCCTCAGGGTAGTTTCCTTGGCCCAACCATCTTCAACTGCTTCATCAATGACCTTCCTTCCATCATAACGTCAGAAGTGGGGATGTTCGCTCATGATTGCATAATGTTCAGCATCATTTGCAACTCTTCAGATTCTGAAGCAGTCCATGTCCAAATACATCAAGACCTGAAAAATATCCAGGCTTGGGCTGACAAGTGGCAAGTCACATTCACGCCACACAAGTGCCAGGCAACAACCATCTCCAACAAGAGAGTATCCAACCATCGCCCCATGACATTCAATGACATTACAATCACTGAATCCCCCACTATCAACATCCTGGGTGTTACCACTGATCAGAAACTGAACTGAACTAGTCATGTAAATAGTGTGGCTACAACAGCAGGTCAGAGGCTAGGAATCCAAAGCCTGTCCACCATCTATAAGGCACAAGTCAGGAGTGTGATGGAATATTCTCCACTTGTCTAGATGAGTGCTGCTCCAACTACACTCAAAAAAGTTGACATCATCCAGGACAAAGCAGCCCACATAATTGGCACCCCATCCATAAACATTCATTCCCTCCACCACCAACCAACAGTGGCAGCAATGTATACCATCTACAAGATGCACTGCAGAAACTCACCAAGGCTGCTTTGCAGACACCTTCCAAACCCACTACTGCTACCAACCAGAAGGACGATGGCAGTATATGCATGGTAACATCACAACCTGGAATTTCCCCGTCAAGCTACTCACCATCCTGGCTTGGAAACGTATTGCCTTTCCTTCACTGTCACTGGGTCAAAATCCTGGAACTCTGTCCCAAACAACACTGTGGGTGCACCTTTACCACAGAGACTGCAGCCTTCTCAAAGGCAATTAGATGTGGCAATAAATGCTGGCTGAGCCAGCAACAACCACATCCCATAAATGAATAAATAAGAATTGGTATGAAAACTAATAGTAAACAATTTTGATAACTACATAAACTTTAATTTATATCATCTAACTTATCATATAATTAAGTTTACTGTTTAATCAAATCAAGAATTATAAAGTTAAAATTAGATAAAGAGGGGGAGTAGCATTAAATGTTTCCTAATTTATAATTGAATTAACATCTGAGAGACACAGATAATGGCCTGGACCTTCTGATCCCAATCATCACAAACTTCTCTGTATTTGCTGCTATTGAGATTGGAATATTTGAGACTTGCACCACTAATGAGGGTTGTCAAGGCATCGCAAGTCCTGGGGAGCTGATTTACACCCAAATCCAGAACTCTTGGTACCTCAGGAATAGTTCTGTGGGAGCCCTGCATCATCCCCCACCACCAGCAGAATGAAGAAACTTTTGAAAGCAGCTCGAGAGATTTCGGCAGATGAAGGAGGCACACTGGAGAAGAGGTAATGATGGCACTACCTGATGAGCAGTCCATGCCCTTTCCCCACCCATTTGACTGTCTTGAGGGCCCCCAGAGAGGCTAGCAATGAAAGTTATGGAAACGCCATTTTCTCCAGTATCAAGCAGCATCAGGTCTTTACGAGAAAGAGCCAAAGCTTAAAGTTATTTAAGCAGTAGGTCAAGTAGCAGATGGAATTCTTCTAAGGCAGGGTGTGCAGGAGTTCACCGTGGATTTTGATTCTGCCTTGGACACTTATTTTAACCTGAAACAAAGTTTAGTAATTGAATAAGCATGTTTTAACCAGTGCTCACAATGACCTGGGAAATTGATTGATTTATTCCTACCTGACCTCTATCAACCAGCTAGTTCTTGTGGATATGGGGCGCTGAAGGACAAGCTACTCTGTGATCACATAGTTGTGGGTGTCTGGGATAAGAAACTCTCCGACTTTCTGCAGATCAAAGATGATCTTACTTTGGATCAAGCAGTCCAGTATGCAAGCCAGACCAAGTTTAGAGCATTTAATCAAGCTATAAGTTGTGGTGACACCGAGGCTTCACTCCGTAGATGGGGCAGGCCCACAGGTAGCAGCCCCACTCATATGAAAGCCTTTCGAACCAAGTGATGGGGTGGGAAACTCCATGCTGACAACCATTTTCAAATGCTTGCATTGTGGCACAAAAACCCTGCACAGGTCAAGACTGTCCAGCAGGGGCCGCGGAATGCTTGCAGTTTGGCAAAACTGTACACTTCAAGCGCTTCTGCAAATCCAGCAATTTTAATCGAAGCCACAGACCAGCAAATATTTACAATACGCATTCCTTCCCAGAAATGGAAAGTCCGGAAAAGGACGAAATTACAGCATTCCTCAGGGAAATTGATATTAATCCAGATTACTGGTCAGTTACCGTCCAAATTCAAGGCTTCAATACTACTTTCAAAATTGATACTGGAGCAGCTGTTAATATATTAGCAGATGACCACAACTGGCTTCAGCCAATGAACATTCTTCATCCATCAGACGTGGCGGCTTAGACCTTCCAATCAAAGGCAGGGTTATTGCTGCTCTTAGCTACAAGGGATGACAGATCATTGCTTCTCTCTATGTTCTTCTCAATCATCATACATCCCTATTGAGTGGCTATGTTGGCATTCTTCTAGGTATCTTAGAAAAACCAGGTGATGTTTATCATTTGAACAACTCACTGTCTTTCATGCAACAATCTTTAACCTTTACTTAGAAGCAGTGGAAATTCAGCCTTCGGAAGCTGAGGAAGTTTATGCACTTGGCAGTAAGTTCCTTTCTTTCACAGAGACCAACCACTAGACCCAGGGCAGATAAGGAAGTTATGAATCTCTCAGTTCTTCATGAAGTAAGGCCAGAGGTGAAGAATACAGAAGGCACGGCAGCAGACCATCCCCATGAAGACCTGCTAAACCTGAACTGGCTCTTCCTAGAGAGTGATGAGGATGAATACCTATAGTATTGAGTGATCATTTGGAGTTTGAGGTCCTAAAGAATAATTCATCTTTCCCATTGATGAATGCACCTTATGACGTCTCTGTTGGCTTTTTAGAAGAATCAACTGTGTTTTTAGTGGCAGAGCAGCATTTAGATCTTCGTTCCACTGAATCTACCGATGTATTGCCTACTTTACCTTCTGTTGTTCATGGACAGACTACCACAGAGGATGCCTTGCCTGAGTCCATGCCAGAGACCATGGATGATCACGCTGCTCCAGAGTCCCAGGATGAAAGTCAATTGGCACCCATGCTTCAGTTCCAGCTTCTTTTCTTCAGAGCTGGAGGTCGGCTGAGAAGCAGCTGCAGAATCTTTAGCACTTCTGAAGCTGCAGGATGTTCCTCTCATTACAGAAGATAAGGCTGTCTTGTTTTCATATTCTCAGCATTTCTTCTCAATGCCCAGAGTGGAGCAGCCTCACACAGAGAGAAGTTATCTGCCTGTAGAAAGTAGGTGGTCCTCCCGAAATATCATTGGAAAATCATCTCCTCTTCTTTTCTTGACAGTCCTAAAGGAAGTTGGTTGTTTTTTCCTTTGTCATTGAAGTTCATTGAAATCTCAGACCTTCGATGCTTTTTCAGTCTTTCACACAGCAGTGGATGATACGGCTGTGACAGTCTTTCCTGGAGCTGAAGATCATTCCTCTTCTGGAGCTTCTTCCCAGAGTCCTTCAAGGGAGCAACAAGTTCCATAGTGTCCTGAGTTCTTCTCTTCTGGTCCAAGAGAGTCCAAACCTTAATTCTCTCAGCCTTCTCTTTTGGACCCAGTCTTTCGTTGAAAAGTCTTTGCTGTCCTTGCTGTTCAGTCAGCCTGAAACCTATATCTATACTTTCCAGCAATCCTGACAAATACCCTGCTGAAGTGTTGGCATGTTCTGCAGATGATGATGATGCCCTATCAGATGCAGAAGAAAATTTTCATGTCTCCAAGGCGTCTTCCCTAAGGAATACGGAGGGAGATTGAACCCCCCCAGGACTGTGACATGGGGAGGGCATGAGTAGGAGTTGGAGCTGAGTAGAACCTGTAGTTGTCAAAAGGGGGTTACAGAAATGTAATGTAAATATTTAAAGACATAGTTTCATGTTGCTGTTAAAAAGTAGGATGGTATACTTAGGGGAAGGTGTAGTTTAAAGAATTAACAGATGCAATATGCTAATGTGTGACGTAAATGATGATATACGACTAACATCAGTCATGTGTTAGACTGTCTGGACAGAGGTTGGAATCATTCCTCGGAGCTACATGCCTATTCTGTAAGCTGCTTAGATGTTGTGCTAATAAACAAGCATTAAGCAGATGCCAGAGTATGTCTACAGTCTGTCTAAGAACAAAGTCCCATGCCTAGAGTCAAGGTAAAAGTGCTCATCTCAGAACATAGATCACCATTGTGATGCAGTGAATGGTGTGAACTTGCTGTGTTTGTGTGGCATATGTAAACTAAATTTATCCATTGCTGTTTCTGCCTTTTTAATGATTTGACAAATATTAATTACAGTCAATCAATCTTTCTATGTCTGAAAATTAACCATTACCACAGTAGAGTTTTGTTCCTTCAAGTTTTAATTATTGTTGGAGATTTCAAAAATATACCATTTTACATTTTTAAACTTATTTTCCCTTGCTGTCACTTTGCCTGGAATTTTCAGATTGCAAGGCGGGAAGGTTGACAAAATGGTGCAGGAAGGCATTGGGGGTGGTACCCAAAATCTTCCTGCCGGTGCCATTTTGTCACTGGCTGGAAAGTTGGTGACCCAGGTGTCCACTAGGAAGCCAATTGGACCATGTAAGTGGCCAATTAAGTGTCATTTCTTGCCTCTGCAGGCATCTTGCCTGCTCCGGGAGGCCCCGCTGCTGCATGAGAAGACCACCCAGTGAAATCTGAGGGGATCTGGGATGAACCTTCCATTACGGAGAGTCTGTGTCCCATGGAGGGGACTCCATCATGACAATATTATCACCAATGCCCAGCAATCCGCCCCCACCTGCTAAAAGGGGGGCCCTACCTATCAGGCCCTGCAATCACTTAACTCCACTTACTTGTGTTCAACAGTGCCATTGAGACACCTGTCCTCTGCAGCTGCAGCCACAGCACTGGCCATCACTATTGGTGGCACTGCTGAGACTGTTGAGCTTCCGGGGCTGACAGATTTTGAGGGCGGTCCACCATCCGTAATTGGATGGCAGCCCAGAATTGGCTGCTGCCGGTAATATACAACCCTGGGTCCCGCTGCCCCTGAAGCAAGATCTCATCCTGCTTTTGGCCCCAGCGTTTGCCCTGTCCAGAAAATTCAGCCCTATTTCACTCTTAATTCAAACCTTTCGCTCTTAATATCTCTTTCTGTACCTGACGTGTCATTGATGCACTCTCCCTAAGCTACATTTCCTTCTCAGCCCTCCTATTATCTGTTTCACAATCCTTCAATCTGATTGGTTTAGGAGATACACGATTGGTTGTTGAGTTCACTCAGTTCTCAGATGTGCTGTTTATCAGCTCACACTTTCAGGAACTTAACATTTTGAAAACTTAAATGTGTGTGGAAGAGTCTGACCAACAGCTGGTGCTATTAGATACCATGTTGAATCAATCTGTTCTATTATAATGGAGAAAATCTAATAAAAATCATGATATTCTGTTGATCTACTTACTCTGGTTCTTGGCTTGATGCTTGTTTGTCTCATGTTCCACAAGTTATTAACACATGAAATATGTGCAGTTGATAGGCAAGAAAGGCCTGCAAGTCCATTGAGCCTATCCAATACAGTTGTTTTGCTGTTAAGCATCATGACCCATAACACTCCCTGCTCACCAGACATGTAAACCTCAGGGAGGTATAAAAAACTGCCAAAAAACTTCCTCAGTCAATTCTGGGATAGAAGAAATCTGGGAAGTTTTTCTTCAACTTCTGAAAGTGACCAAAATTAATTTCTGGAAACAAACTGGAAGGGGTGCAGAGGAGATTCACCAGTATGTTGCCTGGGATGAAACATTTAAGTTATGAAGAGAGGTTGGATAGACTTGGGTTGTTTTCGTTGGAGCAGAGAAGACTGAGGGGGCGAACTGATCGAGGTGTACAAGATTATGAGGGGCTTGGACCGGATGGAGAGGGAGCAGCTGTTCCTCTTAGTTGAAGGGTCAGTCACAAGGGGACACAAGTTCAAGGTGAGGGGCAGGAGGTTTGGGGGAATGTGAGGAAAAACTTTTTTACTCAGAAGGTGGTGACAGTCTGGAATGCGCTGCCTGGGAGGGTGGTGGAGGCGGGTTGCCTCACCTCCTTTAAAAAGTACCTGGATGAGCACTTGGCACGTCATAATATTCAAGGCTATGGGCCAAGTGCTCGTAAATGGGATTAGGTAGGTAGGTCAGGTGTTTCTCATGTGTCGGTGCAGACTCGATGGGCCGAAGGGCTTTTTCTGCTCTGTGATTCTGTGAAAAGTGACCATGAGGCACATCACCTTAGATCCCATCCATCTTTTGTACATAATTCTATGACATTGCTCAGTTCCCTTTCAAACACCAAGGGCCGGATTTTGCTTCTGGGGTCAGGACCTTGACATCGAGAAAACCTCTGGGTCCCGACTGTGCACCACGTCGAAAGTGGACAACCACCATGATTCTTTGGTGCCTGACCAACTAAGAGGAGAGAGCAGGCTCCTGAGGCTGGAGGCTGAATAGGAGGCCCTCCAGCAATTACACACTAGCAGCCATCCTGTCTGAGCTGGGAGCTACCAACGTGTGTAGGAAAGAGAGAGCGCCCCCATCTTGAGGTATCACCTGAACATATTTTAAAAGCTTAAAAATAGAAAGAAGCCACAACTGCCAGGCTACCCTCATGGGAGAGGCTGCTTCTCCACACTTCAGCCTGTAGCCACAGCTGTGGCCATCACTGTATGGTGGCTATGGGGTGAGGGATGTTTTAAAAAGGCCACTAAAACAGTGGTGCCTTCCAGGTCTGCCTCCGGGAGACTGTCTCCCCTCACGAGCTATGTTTTGGCTACAACAGGGGTCCTGTCTGTTGACTAAAAAATTCCAGTTTGCTCAGGAGAGGGGCCATAATTGGCCCCTTAGTTACCCCTATTGGCTATTGTTCCATGCCTCCACCCGACCCCCCCCACCACTCCCCAACACCCGGCCTTTTCTAAAATGGCTTGGGGTGGAACTGTACAGCAAACTAGCACAACAACTGGAGCGGGAAATCCTGGGCCTGCCTGCCTCTGGTCCAGTCCCCATCAGGCTTTGAAAATCCGATCCTTGAAATCAAGAACTCTCATTGTGTGTATGAGCTGGAAACCTATTCCAAAACCCTTTGCATTAACAAAAGCTCCTGCCATCTGAACATACTTGTATTCTTATATAAGTGATATGCCTAAACTATCGAATTCAAATAGTCTGTGCCTGGTCTCCATCCAGTGCCTTCACTCTAAGCCTATTATGGTATTAATGTCATTTAAACTAGATGTTCATTCAATGGCTATCCTTGGAAACTTTTCTAAGTTATATCAACCACCATGTTTGTGGACGAAGCTGAACACAGTATTCTAGATGAAGCCTAACCAAGGTCTTGGGCAAGGGTATTGTAGTGCTTTTGTTTATCTCAACAATACATTCCAATATCCTGTAAGCTTTTGCTACATCCATGCCACACTGGTCATGAAACTTTGTAGAGTCATGCAGGAAGGTCTCCTTCCAGCTCAACAAGCTTTAGTTCAGATTCTTGCATAGAATACACGTGCTAGATTTCATTCTAATCACAATGTGTAACACTACATTTATCTATATTAAACACAGGCCCTCCATCATTTCTAGATCAGATTGTAATTTTTCCCTGTCCAAGATTCTAACATGGAAACTTGTGACAGCTTTCCCAAAGCTTCATCCAGATTATTTTCTTGAATAGTTAAAAGCACCTACCTCTGATTCCTGTGAACTCGGCTAATAACTGATCTCCATGCAAGATTACCACCATTAATAACAAAGCTCTTCACCCCAATGCAACTAATCCCTTAACCTTGCCCAGGTTTTCCTCCTAATGCCTCATATTTTATAACATAGCATATTGTAGAAATCCAAGAAGATGATATCAACTGGCAACCTCCATTCATCAATCTAGTAATATCCTCCAAAAGATTCAACCAGGTTGGTGAGATGTGACCCTTTTTTCTGCAAGCCATGTTGAAAGTTTGATAACTCTTTTTGTTCAAGTGGTAATTCAGAGCGTTGTTAATGAATCATTCTCGCAATTTTCTTCCAAATGAAGTGAAGTTAATGTGTCCCTACTTTTCCAGCTCTTACTTGTTGCCCTTTTTGAATGTTGCCACAATATTAGCTTCTCTTCAGTCCATGGGGAGAATCTGAGATCCAAACAAATAGTTAAATAAGCAGGGGCTTCACTTCGAACAGCCCAATCTCTTTGAGCACCCTCTGGTGCATACTATCAGGACAAACACAAGATAAGATCTCACGTGCTGGGGGTTATCTATCAGTAGAGTTAGAGGACTGGCTAATTAACAGGGAGTAGGGGCTAGATTTTAGGATGGCATCGACTGCTCACCCCTCCTCCCATTGCAAGGAATTGGTTGTGCCCAATGGTTCCTTTTGCATCAAAAAGAAGCACATATCACAGCCATAACATGCTGCCGATGGGCAAAACAAGCCAAGACTAATGGACAAAGATGGCCACCAGAGGTCAGATAACCTGGTCTGTGTATCCAAGGAAGTGACTCTCAGACTGTCTATGTTCTATGGACAGACAAAGGTGCATTCCAGACAAAAAAGGAATTAATTACAAATATCCTGAAAGACCATCCTGAATTAAATGGATCTTTTGAAAAAATGAAAATAATTGTCTTAACCCATCAAGGTGGATATCTAAAATCAATGGGACAGTGATCCAGAAACAATAAAGTAGGATGTGACTCATCAATCTAAGAATATTTAGTAAAGAAACCACAATTGTGAGGATGTCATATGGTGCAGCAGACATGTTTGTCTTTTTGACTCTTTAAATAAGGAATGCTGTCTGCAGAGAGAGGGAGGCACAGAAAAGGAAGTAACATCTGCTTAAGAAAGATCTGAAGATTGTAACACAATAAGGTTTCCAAGCCTGTTCCAGTTTTGGGTCCACCAAAACAGCAAACTGAGTCCATGGTAATGAGACTGCAAGAAACTGACTTTGTGATCTTATTAAATGGAACAGCAGGCTTGATGGACAGAATGGACTACTCCTGCTCCTGATTCTTGTGATCTTATGATGTAACAGTCTAACCACTATCATCACAGATGCTCTTGCATTGTCTTGCACCTTCTTCCCAGTAAAACAACCTGGGCCCCCTTTAACCTTTAACAACCAAGCCACCCGAGGCTTGTTGTCAAGTCAAATTCAGAGCAGGTCACATGACCCCTTCATTCCTCTATTTTGCCCTCAATTAAAGAGACAGTCCTAAACCGTAACATTCTTATACCTTTCAGATTTGTAACATCACCAAGCTGTAAGACATAGAAAAGATGTAGATTATGGGTTTGCAGGTAACAAGAATGATTAAACGTAGCTCTCCAGCAGCGAAAGGCTACAATTGAGGATGAATCCTGGCAATCTAGAAAGATCAGGTCATGGTGGAGTTTGCTATTAGAGCACATAAAACCTGTAGAGAGGGAGGCAAAGATCAGAGCATGGGGGTGCGGTGGGTGCATGGTTGGCTGATCGCAGCTGTGAGGATAGGCTGCAATTAGCATAAGGTTTGCTTGAGGGAGCATGCCTGCTCTTCCCAGCTCACCAGCAACACAATTGTTATGAAGGGGAGGCTTTTTAAGATGTTTTTTTTATTTATTTATTCCTTCACGGGATGTGGGCTTTGCTGGATAGGCCAATAGTTATCATCCATCCCTAATTGCCCTTGAGGAGATGGTTGTGAGCTACCTTCTTGACCCACTGCAGTCCATGTGGTGTAGGTTCATCCATAGTGCTGTTAGGGAGGGAGCTCCATGATTTTCACCCAGCGACAGTGACGGAACGGTGATATATTTTCAAGTTAGGATGGTGAGTGGCTTGGAGGGGAATGTCCAGGTGGTGATGATCCTGTACATTGGCTCCCTTGCCCTTCTAGGTGGTGGAGGTCATTGGTTTGGGAGGTGCTGTTGAAGGAGCCTTGGCGAGTTGCTGTGATGCATCTTGTAGATGGTACACGCTGCTGCCATTGTACATCAGCGGTGGAGGGAATGAATGTTTAGGATGGTGCAGGGGATCCCAATCATGTGGGCTGCTTTGTCCTGGATGGTATTGAGTTTCTTGAGTGTTGTAGGAGCTGCACTCATTCAGGCATGTGAAGAGTATTCCATCACACTCCTGACTTGTGTCTTGCAGATAGGCTTTGGGGAGGCAGGAGGTGAGTCACTCACCACAGAATTCCTAGCTTCTAACTTGTTCTTGTAGCCACTGTACTTATATGACTGGTCCAGTTTAGTTCCTGGTCAAAGGTAACTCCCAAGATGTTGATAAAGGGCGATTCAGCGATGGTAATGCCATTGAATGTCAAGAAGAGATAGTTAGATTCTCTCTTATTGGAGATTGTTGTTGCCTAGCACTTGTATGGTGTGCATATGACTTGCCACTTATGAGTCCAAGCCTGGATCTTGTCCAGGTCCTGTTGCATTTGCACATGGATGGCTTCAGTATCTGAGGAATTGTGGATAATGCTGAACATTGTGCAATCATCAGTAAACACCCTCACTTCTGACCCGATGATGGAGGGAAGGTCATTGAGGAATCAGTTGAAGATGGTTTGGCCTAGGGCACTACCTTGAGGAATTCCAGCAGTGTCCTGAGACTGAGATAATATACCTCCAACAACCACAACCATTTTCTTCCATGCTAGTTTATTACTCCAACCACTGGTGAGTTTTCCCACTGTTCTGATTGACTCCAAGATAAAAGCAAAATACTGTGGATGCTGGAAATCTGAAACAAAAACAGAAAATGCTGGGGAAAATCAGCAGGTCTGGCAGCATCTGTGGAGAGAGAAAGATAGTTACATTTACTTCATCAGAGCTAAAGAGAAGTAGAAATATGATGGATTTTGTACTGTTTAAGGGGGGTGGAGCAGGTGAAGCAACAAAGAAGGTTATCAATAGGTGGGGGCTAAGGAGAGATTGATAAAGATGTCATGGACACAAGACAAAGGAAGTGTCAATAGTAGCGGTGAAGACTACAGAAGGTGCTGATAGTAGCATAAAGGTAAGAAAGCAGAATGTGTTAATAGCAGAACAAGGGTCGGTGCCCTATGAAAGAACAACACAGAAACAAGTGGCCGATGGCCCGGTGGAGTGGGGACAGAGCGTTGAGGGGGTGGGTTGGGAAAAAGGGATAAAAATAAATAAAAACAAATTTAAAATAAAAATAAATCTCAAAAAATGATTTCAAAAGATAGAGAGTGTTCATGGTCTGAACTTGTTGAACTCAATGTTAAGTCCAGAAAGCTGTAAAGTACTTTGTCGGAAGATAAGCTGCTGTTCCTCCAGTTTGTGTTGGGCTTCACTGGAACATTGCAGCAGGCCAAGGATGGACATGTGGGCATGAGAGCAGGGTGGTGTGTTGAAATGGCAAGCAACAGGAAGGTATGCATCATGCTTGCGGACATACTTAAGGTGTTCTGCAAAGCAGTCACCCAATCTGCGTTTATTCTCCCTAATGTAGAGGAGATCGCATTGGGAGCAGTGAATGCAGTAGACCAAATTTAAGGAGGTGCAAGTTGCTTCACCTGAAAGGAGTGTTTGGGCCCCTGGATGGTGAGGAGGGAGGAGCTAAAGGGGCAGGTGTTGCACCTTCTGTGACTGCATGGGCAGGTGCCATGGGAAGGGGATGAAGTGTTGGGGATGATGAAGGAGTGGACCAGCGTGTCATGGAGGGAACAGTCCCTATGGAATTCTGGCAGGGGGGCTGAGGGGAGGGTGTGTTTGGTGGTGGCATCACGCTGGAGCTGGCAGAAATGGAGGAGGATGATCCTTTGAATGCGGAGGCTGGTGGGGTGAAAAATGAGGACAAGGGGGGCCCTATCATGATTCTTGGAGGGAGGAGAAGGGGTGAGGGCAGGGGTGCAGCACCATAAGACCATAAGACGTAGGAGCAAAAGTGGGCCATTCGGCCCATCGAGTCTGCTTCACCATTCAATGAGATCATGGCTGATCTGATAATCTTCAGCTCCAATTTCCTGCCTTTTCCCCATAACCCTTGATTCCCTTATTGATTAAAAATCTGTCTATCTCAGCCTTGAATATACTTAACCCAACCTCTATAGTCCTCTGCGGAAAAGAATTCCACAGATTGACTACCCTCTGAGAGAAGAAATTCCTCCTCATCTCTGTTTTAATTGGGCGCCCATTTATTCTGAGCTTATGCCCTCTGGGCGTAGACTCTCCCACAAGGGGAAACAACCTCTCAGCACCTACCCTGTCAAGCCCCCTAAGAATCTTATATGTTTCAATAAGGTCACCTGTCATGCTTCTAAACTCCTATAAGTACTGGCCCAACCTACTCAACCTCTCCTCATAAGAAAATCTCTCCATCCCCGGGATCAACCTAGTGAACCTTCTCTGGACTGCCTCCAATATATTTCCTTAGATAAGGGGACCAAAACTGCTCACAGTATTCTAGGTGTGGTCTAACTAGTGCCTTGTAAAGCTCTATTAAGTCTTCCCTATTTTTATGCTCCATTCCTTTTGAAATTAAGACCAACACCCCATTTGCCTTTCCTATTACCTGCTGAACTTGTATGTTAGCTTTTGTGATTCTTACACAAGGACCACCAAATTTCTCTGTGCTGCAGCTTTTTTCAGTCTTTCTCCATTTAAGTAATATTCAGCTCCTCTATTCTTCCTGCCAAAGTGCATAACCTCAACTTTCCCACATTATATTCCATCTGCCACATTTTTTCCCACTCACTTAACCTGTCTATAATCCTTCTGTAGACTCCTTGTGTCATTCTCAACACTTGTCTTCCCACCTATTTTTGTGACATCTGCAAACTTGATGATAGTACTTTCATTTCCCTCACCCAAGTCATTAATATATATTGTAAATATTGTAAATAATGGGTCAGACATGGTTGAGGGTCCTGTTAACCACAGTTGGGGGGAAACCTCGGTTAAGGAAGAAGGAAGATGGAAGACATGTCAGAAGTGCCGTTTTCATGGCATCATTGTGAGAGATGCAATGGAGGCAAAGGAACTGAGAGAATGGGATGGAGTCCTTACAGGAAGCAGAGTGTGAGGAACTGTAGTCGAGGTAGCTTTGGGAGTTGGTGGGCTTGAAATGAATATTGGTGGACAGTCTATTACCAGAAATGGAGACAGAGAGGTCAAGGAAGGGGAGTGTTGGAGATGGATCATGTGAAGATGAGAGAGGGGTGTAAATTGGAAGCAAATTACATAAATTTTTCCAGGTCCAGACGAGAGCATGAAGCAGCATTGATATAGTCATTAATGTACTGAAAAAGAGTTGTGGGAGGGGCCTGAGTTGTTCTGGAACAACGTATGTTCCACATGCCCCGCAAAAAGACAGGCATAACTGGGGCCCATGTGGGTACCCAGAGCTGCAACTTTTATTTGGAGGAAGTGAGAGAAGTTAAAGGAGAAATTGTTCAGTGAGAGAACAAATTCACCCAGATGGAGGAGAGTGGTGGTAGATGGGAATTGTTCAGGCCTCTGTTCAAGGAAGAAGCGGAGAGCCCTCAGACCATCCTGGTGGGGGATGGAGCTGTAGAGGGATTGGATGTGCATGGTGAAGAGGAGGTGGTTAGGACCAGGAACTGGAAATTGTTGAAATAACGTAGGGCATCGGAGGAATCGTGAATGTATGTGATAAGATACTGGACAAAGGGAGAGAGAATGGAGTCAAGATAGGAAGAAATTAGTTCTTTGGGGCAGGAACAGGCTGACACAATGGGTCTAACGGGACAGTCCTGTTTGCGGATTTTGGAAAGGGGGTAGAAGCGGGCTGTGAGGGATTGGGAGACTGAGAGGTTAGAGGGAAGATCTCCAGAGGAGATGAAGTCAGTGACAGTCCTGGAAACAATGGTTTGATATTCAGTGTTGGGGTCACGGTCCAGGGCGAGGTAGGGGGAAATAGGATGAAGTGTCTGAGAGTTGCCACTCAGCCTCTCCAAGGTAGAGGTCAGTGTGCCACACAACAACAGCACCACCCTTGTCAGCAGATTTGATAACAATGTCAGGGTTGGACCAGAGGGAACGGAATGTAGCAAGTTCAGAAGGAGGCAAGTTGGAGCGGGTGAGAGGAGCAGAAAAACTGAGACTGCCGATGTCGTGCCAACAGTTCTCAATGAAAAGATCAAGAGGCCAAAGGGAGGGGTCCAGGTGGAGACAGAATACTGGAGGTGGGTGAAAGGAACCATTGAACGGGGGGGAGGGCTCCTGCCCAAAGAAGTGAGCACAGAGACAAAGGTGACGGAAGAAGAGCTCAGCGTCATGCCGAGCCTGAAATTCATTGAGGTAAGGGCATGAGTCCTTTGCTGAGTACCAAACGTTCAGCATCAGAGGGGGGAAGGTCAAAGCATATGGTGAATACACGGCAAGGGCTGGGATTAGAAGACGGGATGGGGTCAGAGGGATGGAGAGGGGTGGAGGGTCCTGGATGGGTTGTTGGTATCAAGGAGTTGTTGGAACTTGCGTTCCTTAATATCTGAAATGAAGAGAAGTTTCTTGTTAAGGCATCAGATGAGATGAAGAATGAAATGAAACTGGGGACAAGGACAACTTTGAGATAGGATGGGTCAGTGCTGCCGAAGGGAGAGGTCGAGTGTGTTCATATGACGGCGCATGGCACTGAGCGTGGATCTCAGGATGTGGCGAGAACAGCAGTCTGAGAAACGTCGTTTATCACAGAGATATCTGTAATCCTGGGTGGATTTGAAACATGAGGGATGGAACTTCAGATGGAAAACATGTGGGGTAAATTGGAGTTGGAGACACGTGCAGAGGAAGGAAATAAGGCTGTGAAAGCGAGTTTTGGTAAACACCTTGTCAAACATCCTATGTCACTATCAGCACCTTCTTTAGTCTTCACTACTACCATTAACATTCCCTTTGTCTAGTGTCCATGACATCTTTGTCAATCTCTCCTTAGTCCCCATCTATCACTGACCTTCCATCCAGCTTCACCTGCTCCACCCCCATTAAACAGTATAAAATCCACCACATTTCTACTTCTCTTTAGCTCTGAAGAACTGTCATTCAGACTCAAAATGATAACTTTGTTTCTCTCTCCACATGCTGCCAGACCTGCTTAATTTTTCCAGCATTTTCTGTTTTTGCTTCCCATTGACTCTGCAGGCCCCGATTCTCCCTCCTCCCCCACTTGCACAGGTAGCACTGAGCGCTTCTGGGTGCGCGTCACGCCAATTAAGGCCCACTCAATAAAATTGGTGGCGCACAGCCGATCGCAGGCGGTGATCGGTTCCACCTGTGCACGCTTCCAACACAGGGCTGGGTGTGCCACTGTTGTTTCCGGTGCCTAGGTCAATGCTGAGTGGTCCATCCAGTTTCATTCCTTTTTGAATTTTCTGTAGTGATTTGAAACAACTGAGTGTCTTGCTAAGCCATTTCAGAGCAGAGTTAAGAGTCGATCACATGTAGGGTCTGGAGTCGTATGTGGGCTGGATCTGTTAAGGGTGGCAGATTACCTTCCCTAAAGGGCGTTAGTGAACCAGATTTTTTTTACAACACTCGACAATGGTTTCTTTGTCACCATTACTGAGACTAGCTTTTAACTCCAGGTTTATTAATTAATTGAATTTAAATTCCACCAGTTGCTATAGTGGGATTTGAATCCATGTCCCCAGAGCATTAGCCTGCACCTCTGGATTGCTAGCCCAGTGACAATGTCACTACACCAGTGTCTCTTTCAATTTAAGGTTAAACAGAAAGCCTTGGAATGGATTAGTTATGTTGAACTTTGCCTGGCAACCAACAGGCCCATGTGGCTGTGTTGCCATGGGGACTGGGGGCCCAGATCAAGCCCTATTGAAAGCTAAGTGGGAGCTTTAACACTTGGACACAAAGAGCGAGTAGTTGGTCTTGCTGCTTGCAGATTCACAGACCCAGAATCAGTCAGACTGAAGGAGGTAGGAAAGGTGCTGCTATGCCAAGCAGATGAATAGGGCTGCTTTTGGGTTAATCACCAACTGAAGGGTTGGTGAGAATGGAACCCATGATCAAGGAAACCACGATTGCGAAAAGTTAGAAACCACAGAATTAACAGACAGAACTTTACAATGGGGTGTCCATTTGATTATGCTCAAAGGATCAGTAAAGAGGATGTGCTTTAAAAAGACATGGAAGATTAACTTAGCAATGCAGTGTGAAGGGATCCAGTTAATGCCGAGAGGAGTTGGACTTTAAACTGATTACACGTCTACAGACATTGTGGTGTAATACATAAATGCAGTGTGGGGTTTTCTGTTGTATTAAGAAGTAAAAGGGGGTGGATACCTTTTCTTTATTAAGTGTATTAGTTGCCTATTAAGTAATGTTTTGCTGCTTTGATTTTAGTTGGTTTGTTACAGTAAAAGTCTTAAAATGTAAAAATTTGTGCATTTCTTTGCATAGGTCACTAGGAATTCATATCTCTTTGTAAAAGTTATCATTTTCTATGGAGAATGTAACACTATAAAAAGTACTTAATTCTTCATCCAACTGCTCCCATCTCCATTTAATTGTTGGATTTCCTGATCTCTGGGAAACCTAGCTCACAGCCGTTAAATTTAAATTAGGCTCCCAAATGCAGTGGGGGAGTCTGATTTTAAATCTTGTAACAAGGTGGAGGTTGGCGGGGAGACAGTTGGATGATACAAAATCCACCACCATAAAAGTGGTGGCAGGCACAAACACAGATGTTTGGGGTCGTATTTTGCGATTTAAAAAAAAAAATTTTGACTCTATACCAACTGTTGCAGAAAGGTTAATATTGACCCCAATATGTAAATATTTAATGTTAGATATATAGTTGATGGAAAAGGAGATAAATGAACAGGATGAGCAAATAAGATTAAAATGGCAACTTGGTGTGTTGGATAAACTCCAATCCAGATTGGTTGGGCAAACTTGTCTGTTTCCATGGTATCATTTGTTTGCACTTCAAGGTAAGACGATGGCAGTTCCTAGCAAATGCATAACACACATTACGATTGGGAATTGTCTTTTGTTCAGAAATTAATATGAAAGTAATTTTGATGGCTGGGATGACATTTGAAAACTAATATATGGGTTTTGGCAACCACAGCAGTGTTTTCTAGTGGCAATCAAGTGTGTAGACTAGTCTGTGAGAAATATGTAAAGGGAGGCTTCAATCTTTTACACACAGGAGATGAATAAAGGGGTATCTATATATTATATGGTTGACTGCATGACTTTAGTTCCTGTAGAAATATAAACAAATTTTTCAGGCTTTTGGAACTCATCTGTTCCTGTCAGACACTTCAATTTTGTAGTTTTCAGGGTGAAAACATGACTGGGAGGAACAGTTCCCTTCCATCAGACTGTAAGATGTGACTTTCTGTAAATGGATATATTAACCCCTCATGGGCTGCTGTAATTTCCAAATATCCTAACGTATAATATGATGCTGGGACCTGAACATCCAGGGGTACTTGACATTCTGGAAGGGCAGGAAGCTAGGAAAAGGTGGTGGGGTAGCTTTGTTATTTAAGGATGACATTATACAATAGCGACAGATGACATTAATTTCAAAGTTTAATTAAGATCAAAATGTACAATCAGTTAGAGTAGAGATAAGAAGTAGCAAAGGTAAGAAGTCACCTCTAGGCCCCCTAACAGTAACCAGACAGTAGGACAGGGTATACAGGAAGAAATATGGGGGCTTGTGAGAAAGGTACAATGATATTCATGGGTGATTTTAATCTACATATAGATTGAATGAATCAGATTGGCAAAGGTAGCCTGGAAGATGAGGTCAGAGAGTTTTTCAAGACAGTTCTTCGAGCAGCATGTTCTAGAGTGCCAACTAGAGAGCAGGCTATACTAGACCTGGTAATGTGCATTGAGACAGGAATAATTAATGAGCTCACAGTAAAGGAGCCCTTAGATAGCAGTGATCATAACATCATTGAGTTTTGCGTTCAGTTTGAGAGTGAGAAGTGTGAGTCTAAGATTAGTGTTTTAAACTTAAAGCCAATTATAAAGGCATGAGCACAAAGCTGGATAAAGTGAACTGTGAAATTAGGTTAAGAGGGAGCCAGCAGAGATGCAGTGGAAGAAATTTAAGGCTATATTTCATAACACTCAGCAAAGATACATTCCAGTGAGAAACAAAGACCCTAAGAAAGGGCATATCATTCATGGCTCAGTTAAAGATTGTATCAAATTGAAACAAAATGTGTACAATTCCTCAAAGATTAGTGGCAGGTCACAAGATTGGACAGAATATGAAAACCTGCAAAGAACGACTTAAAAAATAAGCAGGAAGTATGAGAGAAATTTAAAAATAGACAGTCAGAGTTTCTACATAATAATGTAAGAAATAGGAGCTGGAGCAGACCACACAGCCCATCAAGCCTGCTCTGCCGTTCAATACAATCGTAGCTGATCTTGGACGTCAGCTCCATTTTCCCGCCTGCTCCTCATATCCCTTAATTCCCTGAGAGACCACAAATCTGTCCAATCCAGCCTTAAATGTATTCAATGATGGAACATCCACAAACCTCTGGGGTGGAGAATTCCAAAGATTCACAACCCTTTGAGTGAAGAAATTTCTCCTCATCTCAGCCCTAAATAATCACCCCCTTACCCTGAGACGGTGCCCCTATATTTTAGATTCCCTGACCAATGGAAACAATCTCTCAGCGTCCACCCTATCAAGCCCTGATCATTGACAAACTTTAAAGTTCTGCATGTCTTAAGAGGTGTGACCGCCTCGTGGAATAAAGTGTCCAGATAACTTCCATCCCATCCCCCCATAACCCAATGCATTGCACTGTCCTCAGTTCTGACTCCTGCTCAATGTCTTTGAGCCGAAGCTCCTCAAGCCGTGCCTACTCCAGACGTGTGTGCCCTGGATCACACTAGTGTCCAGGAGTTCCCATATTCTGCAGTCATGACATATCACCTGCCCTGCCATCTTTATTATGTGTTAGTTAATAAATTAACCACTTTTCCTTAATTAATTTATAATTAACCCTATTACTTGCAATAACCTTTACTACTGCAAGTAGACCTTAATAGAACCAATAAGACTTTTGCCAATCACCAATCAATCACTTATTTGTTTCACTGTGAGCTCACCTTTGATTATCACTCTCTCTTCTGGTGCTGCTTTCGGACTCCTCCCACCGTTAATGGTCTCGCTCCTCTCACACTCTCTCACTGTTAATGCACCCACTCCTCTCATACTCTCTCACTGTTAATGCACTCACTCCTCTCACACTCTCTCACTATCAATGGTCCTGCTGCTCTTGCATTCTCTCATTGTTAATGGCCCCACTCCTCTCTCTCACACTCTCTCACTGTTAATGGCCCCGCTCCTCTCACACTCTCTCACTGTCAATTGCCCCCTTCCTCTCTCACTCTCTCACTCAATGGCCCCGCTCCTCTCTCACTCTCTCACCACTAATAACTCTGCTTCTCTCACTGTTAATGGCCCCACTCCTCTCTCACTGTTAATAGCCCCGCTTCTCTCTCCCTATCAATGGCCCTGCTCCTCTCTCACTCTCTCACCACTAATAACTCTGCTCCTCTCGTACTCTCTCGCTGTCAATGGCCCCATTCCTCTCTCACGCTCTCACCGCTAATAACTCTGCTCCTCTCGCTGTTGATGGCCCTGCTCCCCTCTTATTCTCTCACTGTTATTGGCTCCACTCCTCTCACACTCTCTCACTGTTAATGGCCCCACTACTCTCTCACTGTTAATAGCCCCGCTCTTCTCTCACTCTCTCACCGTTAATAACTCTGCTCCTCTCGCACTCTCTCGTTGTTGATGGCCCTGCTCCCCTCTTATTCTCTCACTGTTAATGGCTCTGCTCCTCTCCCACACTCTGTCACTGTTAATGGCCCTGGTCTCTGAAGGCGGAGGGGCATGTTAGTGGGGTGGTGAAAAAGGCATAAGGGACACTTGTCTTTAGCAATCAAGGCATAGATTACAAAAGTAGGGAGGTCATATTGAAGTTTATATGGAGGTGTGCAGTTCTGGTCGCCACATTGTAGGAAAGATGTGATTGCACTGGAGGGGTTGCAGAGGAGATTCACCAGGATGTTGCCTGGGATGAAACATTTAAGTTATGAAGAGAGTTGGGTTGTTGATAGACTTGGGTTGTTTTTGTTGGAGCAGAGAAGACTGAGGGGCGACCTGATCGAGGTGTACAGGATTATGAGGGGCATGGACAGGGTGGATAGGGAGCATCTGTTCCCCTTAGTTGAAGGGTCAGTCATGAGGGGACACAAGTTCAAGGTGAGGGGCAGGAGGTTTAGAGGGGATGTGAGGAAAAGCTGTTTTACCCAGAGAATGGTGACTGTCTGGAATGCACTGCCTGGGAGGGTGGTGGAGGCGGGTTGTCTCACATCCTTTAAAAAGTAGCTGGATGAGCACTTGGCACATCATAACATTCAAGGCTATGGGCCAAGTGCTGGTAAATAGGATTAGGTAGATAGATCAGGTATTTCTCACGTGTCGGTGCAGACGAGATGTGTCGAAGGGCCTCTTCTGCACTGTGGTTCTGTGATTCTGCGTGTGAATCTCTTTGAGGAAGTAACAAGCAACATGGATAAAGAGGAACATGTAGATGTGATGTACTTGGATTTCCAGAAGGCATTTGAAAAGGTTACTACACAAAATAAGAGCTTGTGATGTAGGGGTAACATATTTGGATATAGATAAAAGCAAAATACCACGGATGCTGGAAATCTGAAACAAAAGCAAAATTACCTGGATAAACTCAGCAGGTCTGACAGCATCTGTGAAGAGGAATACAGTTCACGTTTCGAGTCCGTATGACTCTTCATCAGAACTAAGGAAATAGAGAAATGATGTAAAATATAAGCTGGTAGAGTGGGGTGGGACAGGTAGAGCAGGATAGAGGGTCAGTGACAGGTGGAGGCAAAGAAGAGATTGCCAAAGATGTCATCGACAAAAAGACAAAGGGGTGTTGACGGTGGTGATATTATCTAAGGAATGTGCTAATGGGGACATCTTCTGAGGTGACAGGGTTGTCAGGTGGTCAGGTTGGGGGGATAGTCAGGTGTGCGGGGGTGGTTGGGGGTGGGGGAGTAGCCGGGAGGGTTTGGGGGATCAGTCGGGGGGTGGTGTTGGTGCTTGGGGAGCCATAGTCCTTTGTGAAGTTAGCCAGGTATTAGACCAGGTCTTAATTGGTCCAACATTTCCTGGCTAACTATCCAGTTAAGTATCGGGGATCTGTCCTAAGTCATCAACTCTAGCTCAGAATCAGAGACATTCATGCCAGGTGCTGGGGAGCAGGGGAATTGCCCATTGGAAGTTTAAATTTCCTGGGCTTATCCCAGATAGCTCCGCATGTCAGGACTTCCATGGGTTCAGGGCCCTGACTAGCATCTTCAGCCGGATGTCCAGTCTCCAATGATTTGCAGACAAGATTTGGGCCCCTGTTTCCATGTTATAATTTCTTTGTCATCCTATGTATGTCTAGTGTACAATAAAGACATTGGGAATTCATGGAGGAAGGAATCTTGGCTCATTTTCCCCCTTTCTACACACAACAGCTGAGTTCAAATACCCTCTCCTATACACAAGCTTTGAGGTCCATTGCAGTATTGTAATTGCAGTCTTGGTCAATTAACTCAGGATAAGGCAAGGATTCAATCTAGGATCTTCTGACATTTATAACTACTCCTACTCAATAAGCTGTTACCTCATCCACAATGATAGATAGTCTCTTTACTCCAATTTCACTGTATCCATTATAGCTGATAGTTTTCTTATTCACTCAGCCATCACAGTATTTCTGAAAGTGCACAGCCTTCTTAAACAATAAATATTGGTGCACGCATGATCTCACATGGAATGATGTGATGTCCTTCAGGAAAACAGACATTGGACAGTGAGAGAGGTTATCAGCTGATAACCTGTATTGTATACTTATGATTTTTGAGATCTAGCAAATGATTTTGATTTGGGATCTGTCTTATAAATGTTAAATTGGGCCAGAACTGTGCAGTACCTTTCTGGCTCTTAAACATTACTGGTTACAGCTGTCTGGAGCATAGTATGTGTCCATCTGTAAAAGGAATTGTGATCTCCAAGGACAGAGTTCATTTTTTGCTGGGCTGCGGTTGCTTTAAAATTCATTCGAGGCTGAGTGTGGCAGGCCGTAGTCCCAATAATGCCGGTTATAATTGTGCAAGGACTGCATTGCAATTACTCATTTCCTGAAACTGATACAAGGCACTGAAAAGAGAAACGCACATATGCAATAAGACAGGCATCAATTGACATGGAGTTTGGATTGTAAGTGAAATTAAAAGGTCAAAAAAAAGAACTCTACTTACTTGATGAGAAGATGCTATGTTTAAGGTTCATATAAAAAGGTTGTAAATGTAAAAACTGAAATGGAATGATGGAGGGTGAACATACAAATTCAGAGCAAGAATGGGCCATTTGGTCCCTCGAGCCTGCTGCACCATCCTATAAGATGATGGCTGAACTGATTGTGGTCTCAGCTCCATTCTTCTGCCTACCTCCTACACTCTTTGACTCCCTTGTCAATCAAGAAACTGTCTACCTCTGTCTTAAAAATATTCAATGACCCTCCTGCCTCCACTGCTCTCTGGGGAAGAGAGTTCGAAAGATTCATGACACTCTGAGTGAAAAAACTTCTTCTCATCTCCATCTTAAATGGGAGACCCCTTATTTTTAAACTGTGCCCCCTAGTCTAGTCTCTCCCACAAGGCGAAACATCCTTTCAGAATCCACCTCGTAAGCTCCCTCAGGACCTTATATGTTTCAATAAGATCACTTCTGAATCTTCCAAACTCCAATGGATACAGGCCCAGCCTGTCCTACCTTCCCTCATCAGATAACATACCCCCCCTCCAACCCATGTATCAGTCAATTGAACTTTCTCTGAACTGCTTTTAATGCACTAATATTCTTTATTAAATAAGGAGACCAAAACTGTACATAGTATTCTAAATGTGCTCTCGCCAATGCCCTGTACAATTGTAGCAAAACATTCCTACTTGTATTTTCCATTCCCCTTGCAATAGATGCAAACATTCCATTTGTCTTCTGAATCTCTTGCTGTATCTGCATACCAACTTTTCCTGATTCATGTACTAGGACACCTAGATTCCTCTGTATCTCAGAGTTCTGCAATCTCTTTCCATTTAAATAAAATGTTGCTTTTCTATTTTTCCTGCTAAAGTGGACAAGCTTACATTTTCCCACACTTTGGGTGGAATTTTCCATCCCCATTGCCATTGGGCGTCATGGCAGGCATGAACGAACAATATGGCAGAAAGGCCAAAAATCGGTTTCACGCCATCGTGAAGCCAGTTTATGATTACCTGCTCCACCCATCAATGGCAGGCCACCTTTCCCGCTGCTGCACAGTGGGAATGTTATTTTAATACATCTGCATATCATTATAAGCCCTGCTCAACAGAATCATTCCCCCACGTCAAATTTACCACCTGCATCGGCAGGAAAACATGCCAGGTGTGACGTGCAGAAGTTGGGTCTTACCATCAGGGTTTTGCTCACGTCGTGGACATCCGAGGAGCAGAAGATGCTGGAGCCCTACAGCTACCAGACCCTGGAGGAACACATGCATCACATGCTGATGGATTCTCACGGACATGACTGGGGTTGGAGGGCTGGGACTGAAAGGTCCAGGGTTGACTGGGCGAGGAAGGCGTATCAGGTTTGGGGAGGTGGTTGGAGGGGGGAACAATGGTGTCAGGTTGGAAGTGGGGAATGATGGTGTCGAGGGGTGAGGTTGCAGGGAGAGATAGTGTTCGGAAGGGAGTAATGATGGTGTCGAGGGTTGAGGTTGGGAGGGGGTACGGAACATAGGGGAGGAGGGTGTAATAGGGGAGAATGTGGCAACTGAGGAAGTAGGAGTGAGGGAAGGATTCGAAGAGGGGGATGGAGTCCGGAGGGGCAGGACTTCAGGGGGAGGAAGAAGATGGGAGGGGAGAAAGAATCCAGGGGGAGGAAGGAGTCCAGAAGGGGGGATGGAGTCCAGAGGGAGGAAGATCATGCGAGGAAGGATTAAGGAGTGGGGGGGTGGATGTCCAGGTGAATTTGCAAGGGAGGGGTCTGCAGAGTCGATGACTGCCTCTTGGAGAGTGAAATGAGGGTGGGCATGGTAGGAGGGACTGATGAGAATGAGGGGAGAGTGAGCCCATAGGGTGGGAGGGGGAGAGTGCGACAGCATTGGTAGAAGGGACGGCAAGGGTGGTTGGTAGGACTCGGAGGCAGACTAGGGGTGGGAAGCAGAAGCCACGGGAGGTCAATGTGGATGGGGGTGGGATTCTCAGGAAGATAGGAAACATGCACGTTCAGCTGGATGTCCCGAAAGAAAAGGGTTCTGGCTGGTAGGTGACAGTAGGGAGGTGGAATGCCAGGGGGTCAACAGTGATGGGGGAAGGGTCATAGATGACTGGGGGAGGGGAAAGGATGAGGGAGCTGAAGACATACTTCACTACAGCCATCTTGCGAAATCAAAAATGAAAGGAGCCTCATGTACTTGGGAACAGGTGCTGCAAGGGCATTCGATCAGTGGGTGGGCAGAGATGCAGGTCAGCTCAGATGGACAACTGAAAGAGGACCCCAGCAGACAGCATTGAAATTGCTCGGGGCGATGGATGAAGGCTCTGTGTGCATGGGAGAGTGCTTGCATGAGGCTCTGAAAGTACCTGCCATACATGCACTTCTCCCTCCAGAATTACTCGTGAACTGGCTGCGTGCAGCTAAACTGCTAATTGGGGGTTGGGGAGATGCAGCGGGACAACTTGCAAAGCCTGCAAATGAAGCTGAAAGACACCATTACATATTATTCAGTGGAAGTGAATATATTTTCAGATGGGAAAGTGAAAAAAGCGTCCACCCTTGCAACCACTTGTTATCAGAAATTCTTTTCCAGGTCTACCACTTCTTCTAGGTGCTGCCCTGACATCCACAACAAGGGTGAAGACAGCCTGTGCAATGGTTGGCCCTGTTGCCTCTGATGACTTCAGCGTGGGTCCTCTGGAGAGCCAAGGTCTTGGGGGACCTGGCTTGCTTTGACTGTCCACCTGTGGGCCAGCTGTTCCCTATGTGGTGACAGAGGATGAGGTTGAGGGGGTTACAAGCTAAGTGGGCTCAGAGGGAGAGAACAGTCTTTGAGGTTCCTGAGTGCGTGACCCAGAGGTGTCCAGTTGCCGCTCCTCCTCCCTTCGGTTGCCCGAGGGCCCCGGCCTGACACTGAGGGGAAGGAGCACCTGGAGGGATGGCGAGGTGCTCCTCTTCCCTCTCGTGTTGCCACTGCAAGAAATCACCCATGGCTGCCGCGATGGAATGCAGCTCTGCACGCATCTTTGCGTTCTGCTGGACCAGGATCTCCATGGTGTCTGCCAACCTCCCCATGGTGACCTCCATACACACATATGTGGGCACACTTCATCAGAGACCGGGCTGACGCATTCCTCTGACTCACCTATAACTCCATTGAGGGCTTCCAACAGCTCTGCATGATGGTCCCCCGCCTTATGCTGACTCTCCACCATGAGTTGGAAGATCAAATCCAGAGGCTCATCATCTGACTCAGAGCCCACAGATGCCTCTTCCCCAGCAGTACTCCGAGTGCCAGGGGGCTTGGCTGAACATGCCTCCTTCTGTTGCAAACACGTGTCCATGTGGTGACCACCAGATTGTGAACCCAAGCCTGCTCTAGATCTAGATCCCACCAAGGTGTGTGTCTCTGCGCTGGTGGAGGGTGTGGGTGAGCACTGTGATGGATCTTCCAGGCTGCTTATTTCCAGCTCTTCAATGGAGGTATCCTCTTTGCTGGAGGTGAGGACCTGGCTGGCTGAGGGTGTCGGTTGCTTGGCAGAGCTCCCTATGAACCAAAGTAGAGATAATTAGTGCATGGCAGCAGAATCAAAAGCAGGAGAGAGAGCACTCACATTTATGTTGAGAGAGGGATGATGTGGTGCAGGATCCTCACGAGGGTGTTCACCACAGAGCTCAACATCGCAGCAGGCACAGTCCACATCCTCACCAGTCAGCGTGATGGCATGCTCCTCAAAGTGAGTTAGGGGCCTAACATGGGCCACTCCACCCCAGGTCTGGGACCTCTCCCTGCTAATGTGAGCCAGCTTTCCTGCATGAAACAGGTGGAGAGACTGTGAGCAGGGCACATGGCACTGCATGGAATGTTTGTGTTTTGAACAGAGCCATTGATAGGATAAGGACCCAAGCTCCAGACGATATGGGCCTGATGGAGATGTGAGGGTATGTGTGAGAGTTAGTGGTGTTGTCCCATGAGGTGTGAGATCCCTGCGGGTGTGTGAGTTGAGAATGATGAGAAAAGTGACTTACCCCGACGGAGCGGATGAGACCATTGATCCTCTTTCTTCACTGAGTGGCTGTCCTCTTTTGCAGGGCCTCGGCACTGCCTCCCATGCTGGATTGGTGACCTTGTTGCTGGCCTTCACCTAGAGCAGAGGTAGAGGACATTGTGGTGGCCCTCCACTGTGTCCAGTAGGTGCTCAAGGGAGGTGTCACTAAATCTGGGGGCAGCATGATTTCTCCCTTTAGCAGCCATCAGTTTCCAGCAGCTTCCTACCCCTTAAAGAATGCTAGCTCTTTGCAGGGCCAGCTTTTAAATATGGCACCCGGTTTACTGAAGGACTGAGCTTATGGTGGGGCGGGTAGTGAGAGGGTACCAGCTAGCGACCCGGCATGTTTCCTGGGAATGCATGATTAATGAGGTGGGATTGGGATGATACACCTTGAAAATCCACCATTGCAGCCAGTGGGTAAAACATCCTTTTTCTCACCCACTGCTGCACTTAGTGCAAATCTGGGACAATTCCGCCCTATATACCATCTGACAAAATATTTACTCACTCACTTAACCTATCTATGTCCCTTATGTTCTCTTCACAATTTGCTTTCCCACCTATCTTTGAGTCATCAGCAAACTTAGCAACAATATATTTGGTCCCTTCATCCAGGTCAATGATATAAATTGTAAGCACTGATCCCTATGGCACTCCACTAGTCACATCTTGCCAAACTAAAAAAGACCAATTTATCTCTACTCTCTGTTTCCTGTTAGCTAACCAATCCTCTATCCATGCTAACGTGTTACCCCCTACACCATGAGCTCTTATTTGGCATAGTAACCTTTGATGTGACACCTTGTCAAATGCTTTCTGGAAATCCAAGTACAGCACATCCACAGGTTCCTCTTTGACCAACAAGGTCACCAATCCAGCATGGGAGGCAGTGGCAGTGGTGGTCAGTGCCGAGGCCCTGCAAAAGTGGACAGCCACTGAGTGAAGAAAGAGGATGAATGGTCTCATCTGCTCTGCCGGGGTAAGTCTCTCTTCTCATCACTCTCAACTCACACATTCTCAAACCATAAGGCCATAAGACATAGGAGCAGAAATTAGGCCAATCGGCCCATCAAGTCTGCTCCGCCATTCAATCATGGCTAATAAGTTTCTCAACCCCATTCTCCCGCCTTCTCCCTGTAACCTTTGATCCCCTTAGCAGTCAAGAACCTATCTATCTCAGTCTTAAATACACTCAATGACCTGGCCTCCACAGCCCTCTGTGGCAATGAATTCCATAGATTCACCACTCTCTGGCTAAAGAAGTTTCTCCTCATTTCTGTTCTAAAAGGTCTTCCCTTTACTCTGAGGCTGTGCCCTCGGGTCCTAGTCTCTCCTATTAATGGAAACATCTTCCCCACATCCACTCTATCGAGGCCTTTCAGTATTCTGTAAGTTTCAATTAGATCCTCCCTCATCCTTCTAAACTCCATCGAGTATAGACCCAGAGTCCTCAAACATTCCTCATATGTTAAGCCTTTCATTCCTGGGATCATTCTCGTGAACCTCCTCTGGACCCTCTCCAGGGCCAGCACATCCTTCCTGAGATACGGGGCCCAAAATTGCTCACAATATTCTAAATGTGGTCTGACCAGAGCCTTATAAAGCCTCAGCAGCACATCCCTGCTTTTATATTCTAGTCGTCTCAGCTATCACACATCCACAGGGATCTCACACCTCAAGGGACAGCACCACTAACTTCACACACATCCTCACATCGCCATCAGGCTCATATCCTCTGGAGCTTGCATCCTCATCTCTTTGCTTATTGCTTCCTCAAAGAACTCCAATAAGTTAGTCAAACATGATTTCCCTTTCACAAAACTATGTTGACTCTGCTTGATAAAGTTGAGATTTTCTAAGTGCCCCGTTATAACCTCCTTATTAACAGATTCCAGTAATTTCCCTATGACAGGTATCAAGCTAACTAGCTTGTAACTTTTTGCTTTCTGTCTCCTTCCTTTCTTGAATAGAGGAGTTACATTCACTATATTCCAATCTGATGGGACCTTTCCAGAATCTAGGGAATTACTATCTATCTGGGAATTACTATCCATTTAAGAATTACCTACTATCTCAGCACCACTTTTTTAAGACACTAGGATGAAATCCGTCAGGACCTGGGGACTTGTCAGCTTTTAGTTCTAATAATTTTCTCAGTATCCTTTGCCTGATGATTGTAATTGTTTTAAGTTCCTCCCTCCCTTTTACCTCCTGGTACACAATTATTTCTGGGATGTTATTTGTATCCTTCAAAGTGAAGAATGATGCGAAATATCTGTTCAAGTCATCTGCCATTACCTTATTTTCCATTATTAATTCCCCATTCTCAGTCTCCAGAGGACCGACAATCACTTTACTTCCTCTTTTCCTTTTTAAATACCTGCAGAAACTCTTACTATCTGTTTTAAATTTCTAGCTAGCTTTTACTCAAACTCTAATTTCTCCCCCCTTACTAAACTTTTAAGCATTCTTCATTGTCCTGTCCAACCTTCTGACCTGCCATTCATCTTTGCAGAATTATATGCTTTTTCTTTTAATTTGATACTTTCTTTAACTTGTTTAGTTAGCCACGGATTGTGTATCCTTCCCTTAGAATATTTCTTTCTCACTGGAATGCATCTTTTCTGAATTTTCTGCAATATCTCCTTGAATGTCTGCCACTGCATTGCTACTGACCTATCTCCTAACCTAATTTTTCAGTTCACTTCAGCCAGCTCTGTCTTCATGCGCATAATAGCCCATATTTAAGTTTAAAACATTAATCTTAAATCCGCTCCTCCCTCCCTTGAACTGAATATGAAATTCAACCATTTATGATCACTGCTGCCTAAGGATGCCTTCACTATGAGATCATTAATTAATCCTATCTCATTGCACATTATCAGGTATCATATAGCCTGCTCTCTGGTTGATGCTAAAGCATGTTGATTCCAAGAAACTGTCCCAAAAGTGCTCTATGAACTCATCATCCCAGCTACCTTTGCCAATTTGATGTGTCCAATCTATATATTGATCAAAATTACCTTTGATTATCGCCATAACTTTCTCTCAATCCACCAATATTTCTTCCTGCATACTCTGCCCAATAGTATGGTTACTGTTAGGGGGCCTATAAACCACTCCCACAAGTGACTTCTTACCTTTACTGTTTCTCATCTCTACCCAAACTAATTCTACATCCTGATCTCCAAAACTAAGGTCATCTCTCTCTATTGTACAATATCATCCTTAATTAACAGAGCTACCCGACCACCTTTTCCTAGCTTCCTGTCCTTCCTAAATGTCATGTACCCTTGAATGTCCCAGTCTTTGTTATCCCACAACCATGTCTCTGTAATGGCTATCAGACTATACCTTTTTATTTCTATTTATGCTGTCAATTCATCTGTTTTGTTATGAATGCTAGATGCATTCAGATACAGAGCGTTTAGTTCTGTCTTTTTAATTTTTTTTGTAAATTCTAGCCATATCTGCTCATGCACTCTTAGGTTTATATACTCTGCTCCTTCCTGAAACACTCTGATCATCATTTTCCTTATTCCTACCTCACTCCTTTGCCTTGTCTTCTCAACTTAATTTGTCACATCTTCCAAAATTTGATTATAGTGCCTCCACTATTTAGTTTAAAGCTCTCTCTACTGCCCTAGTCACCAGAACACTCTTCCCTGCACAGTTCAGATGAAGACTGGCCCAATGGTACAGCTCCTACTTTCCCCATTTCTGATGCTGGTACCTTATGAATCAAAACCCATTTTTCTCATACCAATCTTTGAGCCACTCATCTAGCTCTCCAATCTGATTTACCCTAAGCCAATTTGATGGCTCGGGTAGTAATCCATTAATTTATCCCCTAGCTGCTCATACTCCCTCAGCAGAACCTCTTTTCTAGTTCTACCTATGCCAACGTGGATCATGACCACTGGATCCTCCATCTTCCACAGCAATTTCCTCTTGAACCCTGAGCAGATGTCCCAAACCCTGGCACCAGGCAGGCAACACAGCCACCTGGATTCCTGCTCTCGGCTGCAGAGAACTGTGTTTATCCCCCAACTTGAATAGCTTCCTATACCATGGCACCATGGTCAGTTTGATCTTCCATGCTGCAGCCACCACTTTCATCCATAAAGCCTGCAAGAAGCTCAAATCTGTTAGACAATTGCAAAGGCTGAGGCTCCTCCACTTCTACCTTCTGGGGGCAGGAAATAATGGGAAAAATACTGCAAGAGTGATGGAAAAAAAGGGTGAGAGGGATCAATTCGAAAATGAATTCAGGAAGGAAAAAAATTAAGGGAAAATGAGACAAAAAGGTGGCGATGAAGGATTTGAATAGGAGGATAAAGAAGATGAACTGAGGATTAAGAAATGGAAAAAGATTTGGTGGAAATATGAGATATATGATTCGATGTGAAATATGATATAAAATATATGAATCTGAGATAGTGGAGACAGAGAGCACAACAGTAGAATAACATGACGATTGGGAGATGATAGACAAAAGAGAATGAGAGAGGAAAAACAGATTTGTGGCAGTCGAAGGTCTGTATGGAGATTGATTTATGGGTGGGATGAAGGTTGAAAAAGAGAGAGATGAAGATGTGTGTTTGCATATACGTATTACTTGTGAATATGTAAGAGAGAAAAAAAGATGGTACAAAGTTTGAGTTGAAATTACCCATTTCTGGCAAGTTCCACATAATTTTGTTTTATCCGTTCATGTGATGTGAGCATTGCTGTATTTATTGCCCATATCTAATTACCCTTGAGATGATGATGGTGAGCTGTCTCCTCTAACTGCTGCAGTCCGTGCGGTGTAATTCATCCATAGTGTTGTTAAGGAAGGAGTGCCAAGATTTTGACTCAGCAACAGTGAAAGAATGGTGATAAATTTTCAAATCAGAATGGTTTGTTACTTAGAGGAAAACTTACAGGTGGCAGTGTTCCCTTGCACTCGCTGCCCTTTTTCTTCTAGGTGGTAGAGTTTGTGGTTTTGGAAAGTCCTGCTAAGGAGACTTGGATGATTGCTGCAGTGCATCCTGTAGATGGCATACACTGAAGCTATGGTGCACTGGTGGTGCAAGGAGTGAATATTTAAGGTGGCTAATTAGATGTCGAACCAGCAGGTTGTTTTCATCCTGGCTGATGTTGATTTCTTCAACATTGTTGGAGCTGCACTCATCCAGACAAGTGAGGGGTATTCCGTCATGCTCTTGACTTATACTTTTAGATAGTAGGCAGGCTTAGGAGAATCAGGATATGAATTACTCTTTGCAGAGCTCCCAGCCTCTTTTGTAACCACAATGTTTATGTGATTGGTCCAGTTAAATTTCTGGCCAATGGTGGGGGATTCAGCAATTGAATGTCAAGGGCAGGTGGTTGGATTCTCCATTGTTGGAGATGGTCATTGTCTGGCACATGTGTGTCACAAATGTTACTTGTCACTTATCAGCCCAAGCCTGAAAGATGTCCAAATCTTGCTGCTTACCAACATGGATTGCTTCAGCATATCGAGTGCAGCTTGTGACTGAGTAGATACCTGGGAGATGGTGAGCGGGGGAAATTAAAGTGTTAATCTTGTTCTTGAAAAACCTAGTCTTGTCTGCATTTAGTGGTAACTGGAAAGTATTGTGTAAGTAGACTAAGTTTCTTCCAGCCTTAAGCAGGGTAAACACTCTCTACTGACAATAGCTGAATAGTTAATTAGCTAACTGGTTTAACCTGGTTTCTGGATCTGCAGTTCAGTTAGCATAAATACATGAGTTTTAGTGCTGCTTGCAAACGAGTGCAGCTTGTAACTACTGGGTGCCTAAGATTTTGGTGAGTGGGGCAGTTAGGTGAAGAGGGGAAGGAGCTTGTTTGGATGAGTGGAGGCTGTATGGTTCCGTGGTTCATGAAGCCATTCAAGCTGGGAGAGCAAAAAGGAACGCAATGGTAGTAGGGGACAGAATGGTGAGGGGGATTGACACTGTTCTCTGCAGCAAAGAGCGAGAGTCCAGAAGGCCTTGTTGCCTGCCTGGTACCAGGGCTCAGGACATCTGCTCTTACAAATATTCAAACATACAAGTTAGGAGTAGGCCACTCAGGCCTCAAGCCTGCTCCACCAATCAGTAAGATCATGGCTGACCTGAATGTAACCTCAGCCCCACATACCTGCCTGTCCCCAATAACTTTTCACTCCCTTGTTAATCAAGAATCTATCTACTTCTGCCTTAAAAATATTCAAAGATTCTGCTTCCACCGCCTTTTGAGGAAGAGAGTGCCAAAGAATCACAACCCTCAGAGAAAAAAAGTCTCCTCATCTTTGTCTTAAATGAGCGACCCCTTATTTTTATAAACAGTGACTCCTAGTTCTGGATTCTCCCACAAGAAGAAACATCCTTTCCAAACCCACCCTGTCAAAACCCTCAGGATCTTAAAGGTTTCAATTAAGTTGTCTCTTACTCTTCTAAATTCCAGTGGATACAAGCCTAACCTGTCCAGCCTTTCCTCATAATACCCATTCCTGGTATTAGCCTAGTAAACCTTCTTTACATCTTTCTTTAAATAAGGAGACCAGTACTGTGCACAATACTCCAGATGTGATCTCACCACTGCTGTGTACAACCTACTTTTGAAATCAATTCCCCTCAAAATAAATGATAACATTCTATTAGCTTTCCTAATTACCTGCTGCACATGCATACTAACCTTTTGTGGGTTGGAGAGGAACTTGCAGTGGGAGGAGGAGGATCCAGTCGTCACGGTCCATGTAGATACCAGTGACATGGGCAGGGCAAGGGAAGTTTCTGCATAGTCAGCCGGGCTACACCTGACCCATGCTGAGACCAGTTTTCTAGCAAACCACATACCGAGGGAAATAGAGAGGATTTTAAACTAAATAGTGGGGACAAGGGATCAAATTTGGGAAGATATGGTAAATGGAAAAGTAGAGACAAGGCAAGAGAGAAAGGTATGAGTATGGGAATGTATAAACAGACTGTAACAGGAAGGGATAGAGAGTACAATTCTAAGACTAAATTGGCAGATAAGGCTAGAGGTTACAAAACTAATAAAAGGGCGAACCGAAAGGTTCTTTATCTGAATGCACATAGCATTCGAAACAAAACAGATGAACTAATAGTGAAAATAGAAACAATTAAGTACAATCTGATAGTCATTACAGAGACATAGCTGCAGGATGACATAGATTGGGACCTGAATATTGAGGGGTACATGACATTTAAGAAGGACAGGGAGCCTGGAAAAGATGGAGGGGTAGCTCTTTATGATTCTATTAGCACACTAGACGGGTATTATCTAAATTCAGAAAACCAGGATGTAGGAGCAGTTTGGGTAGGGATGAGAAATTATAAAGGCAAAAAGTGACTTGTGGGAGTGGTGTAGAGGCTTCCTAACAGAAACCACATGGTAGGACACAGCATAAAAGAGGAAATAGTGGGAACTCTTCAGAAAGGTGTGATGATTTTAAGCTACATAAAGACTGGAAAAATCAGATGAACAAGGGTAGCCTAGGTGAAGAGTTCCTGGAATGTTTTCAGGATAGTTTCTTAGAACAGCACATTAAGTATCCAACCAGAGAGCAGGCTATACTAGATCTGCTATTGTACAATGAAATTGTATTAATTAATTACCTCATAGTGAAGACGCCCCTAGGTTGCAGCAACCATAATATGATTGAATTTTACATTCAGTTTGATGGAGAGAAGAGTGGGTCCAAAATTAGTGTTTTAAACTTAAATAAGGGCAATTATAAGGGCATGAAAGCAGAGCTAGCTAAAGTGAACTGGCATATTAGGTTAAGGGATAGATCAATAGAGATGCAGTGGCATTTAAGGGGGCATTTCAGATTACATCGAACAGATACATTCCAACGAGAAAAAAAAATTCCAAGGGAAGGACCCACCATCCATGGTTAACTAAAAAAAAATTAAAGATAGTATCAGATTTAAGAAAAAGCATATAATTGTGCAAAGCTGGGTGGCAGGTCAGAAGATTGGACAGAATATAAAAACATCAAAGAATGACTAAAAGATAAATAAGGAGGGAAAAATTTGAGTATGAGAGAAAGCTAGCTAGAAATATGTAAACAGATAGTAAGAGTTTCTATAGATATTTTAAAAAGAAAAGAGTTAACAAAGTGCACATTTTTCCTATAGAAAGTGAGTCTGGGGAATTAGTAATATGAAAATAAGGAGATGGCAGATGAACTGAGCAGGTATTTTGTATCGGTATTCACCACAGATGATACAAGTATACAAGATACCAGAAATCGCTGTAAATCAGGCAATGGGAGAGAGGGAGGAACTCAGGAAAACCACAATCACAAGGGAAGTGGTACTGAGCAAATTGTTGGAACCATGGGCTGACAAGTCCCCGGGTCCTGATGGACTTCATCTTAGTGTCTTAAAAGAAGTAGCGAGGGAAGTAGTTCCATTAGATTGGAAAATAGTGAGGGTAACTCCTTAATTCAAAAAGAGAGGGAGGGGAAACCAGGGAACTACAGGCCAGTAAGCTTAACATCTGTCATCGGGAAAATGTTGGAAACTATTATTAAAAACATTATAGAAGGGCACTTGGGAAAATCCAAGATAATCAGGCAGTGTTAATATAGTTTTGTGAAAGGGAAATCATGTTTAACCAACTTATTGGAGTTCTTTGAAGTAGTAACATATGTTATGGATAAAGGGGAATTGGTGGATGTACTGTACCTAGATTTCCAAAAAGCATTTGATAATGTGCCACATCAAAGGCTATTGTGTAAAATAAAAGTTCATGGTGTAGGGGGTAACAAATTGGCATGGATAGAAGATTGTAGCTGACAGGAAACAAAGTAGGCATCAATGGGACTTTTGCTGGTTTGCAAGATGAAATGAGTAGTGTGTCACAGGGATCAGTGTTGGGGCATCAACTTTTTACAATCTATAAAAATGACTTGGATGAAGGGACCAAAGATATGGTTGCTAAATTTGCTGATGACACAAAGATAGGTAGGAAAATAAGTTGTGAAGAGGATTTAAGGAGGCTACAAAAGGATATGGATAGGTTAAGTGAGTGGGCAAAGATCTGGCAATTGGAGTGTAATGTGGGAAAATGTGAAATTGTTCATTTTTGGGAGGAAGGTTAAAAAACATATTATCTACATGGTAAGAGATTGCAGAGGGATCTGGGTGTCCTCATGCTTGAATCGCAAAAGGCTAGTATGCAAATACAGCAAATAATTGGGAAAACTAATAGAAAGTTATAATTTATTGTGAGCAGAATTGAATATAAAAGTAGGGACATTATTCTTCAGTTACACAGGGCATCGGCGAGACCACACCTGGAGTATTGTGCACAGTATTGGTCTCCTGATTTATGGAAGGATGTAAATGCTTGGCAGCAATTCAGAGAAGGTTTACTAGACTAACGCCTGGAATGAACGGATTATCTTATGATGAAAGGTTGGACAGGCTAGGCTTGTAACCACTGGAGTTTAGAAGAGTAAGTGGCAACTGAATGAAATGCATAAGATTCTGAGGAATCCTCTTGTTGGAGAAACTTAAGACTAGGGGCCACTGTTTAAAAATAAGAAGTAACCCATATAAAACAGAGATGAGAATTTTTTTTCTCTGAGGTTTGTGCGTCTTTGGAATTGTCTTCCTCAAACGGCAGTGGAAGCAGAGTGTTTGAATGCTTTCGAGGCAAAGGTAGTTGGATTCTTGATAAGCAAGGGGGTGAAAGATTATTGGGGGTAGGTGAGAATGTGGAGTTGAGATTAAAATCAGATCAGCAATGATCTTATTGAATGGCAGAGCAGACTTGAGGGACCGAATGGCCTGCTCGTGCTCCTAATTCGTATGTTTGTATGCATCGGAGGAGTTGCGAAGGGTACAGAACACCATGCACTCATCAGTGAACATCCCCACTTCTGATCTTATGATGGAAGGAAAGTCATGGATGAAGCAGTTAAAGATAGGCCTCAGTCACTACCTTGGGGAACTCCAGCAATGATGGCCTGGGGCTGACATGATTGGCCTCCAACAACCATAACAATCTTCCTTTGTGCTAGGTATGACTTGAGCCAGTGGTGAGTTTTCGTCTGATTTCCAAAACTAAAAATGGTGGAGGGGGTTCAAGGGGTGAGAAATTTATAATCTAAAGAGAAAAGACAGCCATTTAAGACAGGGAAGAGAATTTTTTCTCTGTGGGGTGTGAGTCTTTGGAATTGTCTTCCTCAAAAGGCAATGGAAGCAGAGTCTTTGAATGCTTCTGAGGCAAAGGTAGATGGATTTTTGATAAGCAAGAGGGTGAAAGGTTGAGTAACGATTTGAATAAAGGACCAGGTATCCAACTTGTCAGTAAGTTAAATTTTTGGGACTTTTTCTAGAGTGTGGAGGTGTTGTGGCAAGTTCTTGGAATTTCCACAAAAGTGTTCCCATATCCTTGCAGAGGGTAGGGATGGCAGCCAGAGGAGTGGGTGACCTTTGCACACAAAGGCTGCAACTGGTAGGGGGCAGCAGTAGCTGTACCTCTGGGTCTGCAGCATGACAGGGCAATGGAGCAGAGGCTGCGCAGAGAGCGAGCTCTGCTCTAAATGCTCTGCCAAGTTGGAGCCAGACTGCCCCATGCTCCTTGACAAAGACAAGATACTCTCTGTCAGGCCAGCCAATGCACCCAGCAGCTTGGTTTGTATCCCATTTGGTGCTCTCCTGTATACTGCCCCATTGATGTCCTCAGCTGAGTCCTCTTTGTCAGGACTCAGCTGTCACCTCAGCCTCTGTTGAACTGTCAAATTAACTATCCTTCACTCTTCACAGAATCATAGAATCACAGTGCAGAAGAGGCCCTTTAGCCCATCGAGTCTGCACCGACATGTGAGAAACACCTGACCTACCTACCTAATCCCATTTACCAGCACTTGGCCCATAGCCTTGAATGTTATGACATGCCAAGTGCTCATCCAGGTACTTTTTAAAGGATGTGAGGCAACCCGCTTCCACCACCCTCACAGGCAGTGCATTCCACTCTTGGCCTGGCTGCCGGTTGCTCATGCCTAAATGACTCACCAAGTGCTGATCCCAACTCTAATCTAGCCTCCAAGCTATGTGTAATGCTAGTATTTTAGCTGGTGGCTGCGAGTGTCAGATTACATGATGCAGCCTCTTAATTAGTTATGTTGCTCTCTTTCCTCCTCCTGAGGTTCCTGTGGCTGGGTGGGTCACAGTTCCTGGGTGTCTGAAAGCAGGAACTCTGAAGAGAAAGGTGTGGGAGAAGGGGTTAAGTCGATTGTGTAGCTGTCTTTGGGTGGTGTGCCTGCAGATGTGGATGCAGTGAGAGGACGGTGAAAGGCTGCCAACAGTAGTAGGTTATGCAAGGGTAAGGTGGTTTATCTGTTTTTTGGGCATGAATCCTAAGTGACAGGTTTACTTGTGTTTTAATTGTATTTAATTGTATGCAGGTGGTAGGCATTTAACTGGGGATTCACTTGTGTGCCTAAATAGCCAAGTGGTTATGGTACTGGGACTGTAACTTCAAGAGTTCAAATCTCACAATGGCAAACTATGATGCTTGTCCTGGTGAAGTCTTTAATAGACAAAATTTTTTTTTAAATAGCCAAGTGGTTATGGTACTGGGCTTGTAACCTCAAGATCAAGAGTTCAAATCTCACAATGGCAAACTATGATGCTTGTCCTGGTGAAGTCTTTAATAGACAAAAAAAAATTTTAAATAGCCAAGTGGTTATGGTACTGGGTTTGTAACCTCAAGATCAAGAGTTCAAATCTCACAATGGCAAACTATGATGCTTGTCCTGGTGAAGTCTTTAATAGACAAAATTTTTTTTTAAATAGCCAAGTGGTTATGGTACTGGGCTGGGCTTGTAACCTCAAGATCAAGAGTTCAAATCTCACAGTGGCAAACTATGAAACAATGTAACTTCATCTGAAACAGATGGAAATGTGTTTGTACTCGAAAGAGTTACAAATAGGAACAAGCTGAAACTGTGTTTGGTCAGTGTGCTCAGAATGTATGTTTCTGTAAATAAATGCTCATAAATTATGAAAAGATTGGCTTTAGTTCTATCCTTCACCAATTGGCTTTCTGGAATGGTTAGCTAAAGGTAAATGTTGGAACTATAAAAAAACAGACAGGAAACTATAACCCTAGTAGCTGTTGTGAAAAATGGCAGAAAGCAATTATAAATTTTAATACATGTTTACCTGTGTTCTCGGAGTCTGAAACATATGACCTGCTGAATAATTAAGTGGATATGTGGACATGGGTTACACACTTAACAATCAGAAAACAAGGTATGACTCAGTATTTTTGCTTACTAAGGTGACTCATATGGACAGGTGGAGACCAGTAACTGTTCTTTTAAAAAAAAATGTGAAATCCCAGTTATTCACTAAGAGAATGAAGCCACAAGATTCCATACTTTAAACAGAAGAATTTTACTATATAAGAATCAAACAAGGTAAACATTAAATATTATCTTAGATAACCTCCCATACTCTAACATCCAAAACCAACATAAGCTAAAATTAAATTAAAAGGCAAAATATGGTTGATTATAAATCATAAATTACACATTATATGGTAGATATAACTAAGGCAGATCTTATGAATTAGCTCGGCAGTCTATGCAGCCTAAATGCAATCAATCTCAGTCACAAAGTCCTTCAAAACTCTATCTTCCTTACTAAGAATTTCAGCTCCTCTCTTTCTGAGATGTAGGCTTATCCCCAAGTGACAGCAGTGCACAACCAACTTGAATTCCACAGGCATGGTCTTCACCACAAATAACACATGTCTGCAGAACCACCTCAACTTGTCCCAGATAGCATAGATCCACCAATGGCATCTTCGAATAACAGAAACAGCTGCTGCAACTTATTCTAGGTGTCTGGATCTGGCCTATGTCTTCTTCAGCTTGCCTGTACTGCATCACTGGACTCATCAACTGCTACTGCTGAGTTCAGATAGCTCTGCATCCCTATTTATAACCTCAACCAGTTTCATTCTGCCCAGTAGATTTGGTTTCCAAATCTCAGTTTCAGTTTTTGTTTTCTTAGAAACTGGGAGGGTCAGTTTCCTTTCTATGTTTCCATTTTCAGTTTCTGTTTTTAGTTTCTGCTTTCAGTTAGGGTCTGCCTCAAAAAATGCAAACATTAAAAGCACATATTTGATCACAACAGGCAACTGCTTCTAACTGGTGTTCAGTTCTCTGCACTGTTAGCTCAGGTGTCGGCTGCCTTGAAAACATTCCTGAGATACAATCATTTCCTTCAACTTTTATAGAACAATGGAACATCTCACAATGAGATAAGAATAGAGGACTTCAATGATTGCCAGATTTTGAAATGGTCCAGATTATTGGTGCAGGTGTCAATACAATGGAAGGATTAAAGAGAAGCAGAATGAGGATTAAAGCATTTTTAGCAGATAATAGGTGCTCCAGGTAAGACTCAAAGTATCATCATGTGGTGAATTACTCAAACTGCAGAAGCAGGGTCCTTGAAATTACACATGATGAAGAGAATTCTGAAGAAGAGAATGAAGATAATGATGAATCCAAAGACATTACATTGATCACCAGGAGTTTTAGTCCTCTGATGTATGTGTTGGTTTTGGATTCCTTTTATTGTGCAGTGCTGAGTAGTAGCTTTATTTCAACAGTATATGGAACACATTGGTTAAAATGATCCAAAGAAGAATCATATTGGACTCAAAACGTTAACTTGTTTCTCTCTGTACAGATGCTGCCAGACCTGTTGAGTTTTCCAGCACTTTGTTTTTATTTCAGATCTCCAGCATCTACAGTTTTTTTCTTTTATTTTGATTAAAATGTTATCTTGATTCACTAAGCAGTGAAGAATTATGAAAGGTTAAGGAGTATAAAAGTACTACTTGTTTTAGGTTTGATGATGACAATACAGTGAGATCACTAAAGAGTGTTGCATTTCCATATAAAATTGCTGGAGTAAGCCATTTTATCAGTACAGTTGCAGACTGAAATTCCTATGCTATTAAGTAAGCCTTCTCTGAAATTAACACACAAAACTTTGCATGGAGCATGATAAGGCAATTAAGTTTTATAAAATCAGTGGTCTGCAGTATTCCTTGAACAAATCTGTTTTTTCCCTATCAGAGTGCTAGATTCTTATCACCTGATGTTATTAAAGAGTGCTGGACAGGTATTAATGACATCAGGTGATAAGAATTGGAAAGAAAGAAACAAATTGTCCTAAAGTTACCTAGATAATTTGGTTACCCTGCTTGTCAAAGTTTTAAAATCCTGTTAAATGATACAGGTGTGGTCAATTAAGAGCATAGGAGATATTAGAAAAGATTAGTGAGAATAGTGAAATCAGTAAAAAGCATCAGAGGATACTGCCATGTCCTATTGTCAGTCTTCCATTGGCATGTGACTTTAATGAGATAATTGCCATGGATCTAAAGACAGGAAACAAAGACAGAAATATTTTCATCCTACATTTTATAGACCTGGTGACTAGATTTGGTCTTTCTATAATCACATTTTGTAAAGACAAAAGGGCTATTATTGTCAAAATCATGGAGAAATAGACTGGGGGTGGACTTGGGATACCAGCAATGTTCCTGACTGAAAATGGAGGTGAATTGCCAATGATGAGTTCAGAGTCATGTGCAAAAATATGAACATTATGGTCAGGAATACTGCAGCCTAAAGTCCTGTATGGAATACACTCTGAAAAGAATTATATGGTGATCGATGAAATGCTGCATAAAATTTTGGCTGCTGAACCAGGCTGCATGCTGACAACCACCCTGGCATGAGTGATTCATGCAAAATATTTGCTTCATATGGTTGGAGGGCATAGTCTGTATCAGTTGGTCTGTGAACAAAATCCCAAATTGTCTTCTGTTCTGTGTGAAACTCTTTCTGCTCTAGAAGATGCTATCATTAGTTCCAATTTTTTTGCCTGTTTAAATGAATTGTATGCAGAGAGATGAGCTTTCATCAAGGCTGAGGTCTTTGAGAAAATTCAGAGGGCACTGATGCAGTGTCTAAAACTCTCTGACACAGAGTTTAATTCAGATGATTTGGTGTATCATAAAAGAGAGGGTTATAGGGAGTGGAAAGGCCCTGTTAAGTAATAGCTTGTGATATTAAGACAGTACTTATCAAACATAGCAATCAAACTGCTATGATTCATTCCTCGTGATTAATCAGAATTAATAAAGATCTCAGAATCTGAGCAACTGATAGAAATAAATGAGGCACAATGCATCTCAAATGTTCATGTGTTTTGTGATGAGGGCCCTGAGGAATGGAACGTGGTATGTAAATGGCTGGAAAGTGGTAATGTGAATGATCATGGCGCATTTTTTTCTGCAGGTCATTTGCCCAGAGTGGATACTTAGGTCATATCTATCCAGAGAGGTCTAACAAATGTGCAGACGCAACAATTGTGGGACCTGCAGGAAAAGCTACTGGCAAATTCAAATATTGGACGAATATTCCGAATGAAGGCAAGAAAATGAAGCCTGTGGGCTGAAAAAATAGGTTGTAAGAATAGAAAGCACTGTGCATGTAGTAAGAGTGAATCTGGAAGTGACCCTTGGACGATTGGATGATTATTTAAATAGAAACAAAGTGCAGGGTTACAGGGAAAAGGCAGGAGATTGGCACTAGGTTAAAATACTCAGAGAGCCGGTGCAGCCATGCTGAGCCAAATATCTTCCTTCTACACCGTAACAATTCTGTGATTCTTGGATCAGAAAATGATCACGATCTGATCAGAATAATCTCCATTAGTGCAAGAGGGAAACATTGCAGTAGTAGTCCAGATAGACATAAAATTGGAAGTAGAGACCTTAGCTCGAATAGATTAGATAATGAAATAAAGGCCATATAACAGTCTTGGAATCAAACTAGAAGCAGAAGTCCTCAATGCAAATGTCACAGTCCCTGTGACATTTTGGTGGCTGCCAAAAGACTTGAGAATAAACTGAAAGGGAGTTAGATAGCTTGAGCTCGGAGTTTATTCTTAGGCAGCAGATAAGGGCCAAACAGCTTTGTCACTGCAGCGGATTTGTCCTGAAAAAGTCCTTGCACATGGGACTTATAAAGCTAATGTAAGGCTAGTTGCTAGGGATCTTAAAGACCAACTGGGTGATACAGATATTAGAGTGGATTTTCCCAAAGCTGGAAAAATAATCTTGAAAATCTTTTCAGCTCCTTTGGCCTCATATACATGGGAATGTAAATCAATTGACACATAAGCCTGTTTCTGCAAGGCAATACCTTTCAGAGAGAAATGTTTCTGAAGCTGTTCAAAAAGGCAGCGGATGCAGAGGGGATGCTATGGAAACTGAAAAAAAATACCCCTATGGTCTGAAAGAGGCTTCCAAGCTGCATATTTTTCGGTGAGATCTGTGTTGCTGAAAATAGGTTGTGTTCAACTCAATACAGATTCTGCAATGTTTTATTAGGGTGATCAAGGAAAACTTTCAGGCATCTTCATGACTAATTTTGATGGTTTCTAATGGGGTGGTTATGGGGAATTTGAGAAATATGTTATAAGATTAGAGGAAAATTTAAAATTGGGAGTCAGGCTTGTGGGGCTTTTAAATATATTGGTTTAAATCTTAAGCAGAGTATGTCCAGAGTAACATTAAATTAACAATCCCATTTAGAGAGAGTCACTCCTATCCTGATGGGACTCACAGGAAAATGTTGTTGTATCTAAAAGAGAAACAGTGCAATTGTAAAGCCTAATTGGTCAGTAAAACTAGTTGTGCACTCAGACTAAACCAGGTGCTAGTTTTTATGTGTTAGAGTTAAGGACTACCGTGAAACACTCTATAAAGACGGAAATGTTTTAAAGCCAAATAAAACTTTAAAAATATTACATCTGGAGAAATACATACTTAATTCCCCATCCAGAGGTGATCCAAAACCTATGGCCGGGATTTTCCAGCCCCGTCGCAGGTGGGACCCGCCGAGGGTGAGGCGGCACCCCAGCCAGAGGCCCACTGACTTGCGGCGGGACCGGACGATCCTGGCAGCGGGCAGGTGTGGAAAATCCTGCCCACGAAACTAATCATTTTTAGTGAAGTTTCTCATGCTGATCTTTCTGATGGGTATTCAAGTACAGCTGGTTTCATTACATTTCTTTTAGGTGAATATGGTAAATGGTGGTGAATCTTTGGAATTCTCTGCCCCGGAGGGCTGCGGAGACTCAGTCATTGAGTATGTTCAAGACTGAGATCGATAGATTTCTACATATTAAAAATATTAAGGGACAGGGACACAGGGATAGTGCAGGAAAATGCTGTTCAAGTAGAAGCTCAACCATGATCTCATTGAATAATGGAGCGGGCTTGAAGGGCTGAATGGTCTTTATTTCTTATGTTCTTATGTTTTCTTTTGGCTTGGAGAGTTAAAAAAATAAAAAGGATTTGTATATGGGCTGTTGAAACGCTTGCTCTTGAGGAAGCAATGATGATGGGATTCTTTTAGTCAAATATTTTATGTGAGATGCTATACAATGGGCATACTGAAGATAGTATATCCATTGACTGCTATGTAGGTAATTGTTTATTGTGGGATCATGTGGAATCCACAAAAAAAAATTAAGAGAGCAAATGTTATGGAATGGCCTTGCTGGCTTGAAACAAATGCTGGAAAGAAATAAATCTCAAATTAAATGAGTGGATAGATGATGGTTTTACAAAAATAAATGCATGTACAAAGAAATTGCCCAGATTTGCACTAAAGTGTGGTAGCAGACAGATAAAACAACTTTTTACCCCCACCAGCCTCAACTGTGACTTTTCACACCGTCTCATCCCAAACCCGCCACATTAATCGTGCATTCCCGGGAAACACACTGTTTCCATGGTGGGCTCTCATTTGTCTGCCACACCATCACCTCGCCGCTTCATCACGCCAGGCACAATGCTTGTAGTAGAGCTGCACTCAGTGTTTCCAGCCCATGACTGCAACAAAGCAGACATGGCATTGAAAAGCAAGAAGACTGCATCCCTCGAGGGCCTTTTGGATGCTGTGGAAGTCCGCTGTGAAGTCCCCTACTGCTGTTCTGGCCACAGAAGGGGCAGCTACTCTGGCTTGGTAGGCAATGGCATTGGTGATCTGTGCCAATGTTACACAGAAGAGGTTGGCCTTCCAATGCAGACAGAGCATGAATGATAAATCCATGCAGCCAGGGTATGGCAACCATCTTATCATTAAACTCACACATTCACTGGCATCTCACTCACTGCCAGCTCAAGGGATATCACCACCCATTCTCTCACACACACCCTCACAAGTCCATCTGGACTCATCTCCGCTAGAGACTGCCTCCTCAGCCCTAACATCTTGAGGCCACTTGTACAGAATAACATGTGTCCCGACACAAACCCTGGGATACCCTCCTACCCCTGTACGGTTCTCGTCCTGCAGCCACTTCCTTGCCTGAGGCCACTTCACCCCCTTCCCCAAGCAAGACCTTGGGCAGAATTTTCCATTTGACATGCGGGGGGGCAGGACCCGCACGCCGCGCGCGGTGACGTCAGGTGAGTGTCCCAACATCACCGCGCGCCATCGCGATAATTCGGTGGGCAGGTACGTGACGATCTAACGAGCCACTTAAGGCCCTTAAGGGATTTTGTGAAGCCCGTGCAATCTTCGGCTCGTTGCATGGGCACCATGGGCAGGCGGTTAGCAGAAATTGGTATGAACCTCATCCATGAGCAGGAGGAGAGGGCTCAATGGGATCGCGATTCTACAGGTTTAAAAGTTATTGTACAAAAGTTTCTGATACTCACCTGTGTTAGCTGGAAAACTTCAAAACACATACCAGCTGCTTGGGCTGGACTCATAACCTTCAGGTCAGCACTCTGCAGTGAGAATTTGTTTTGGGGCCTGTAGGTTTCAGGAAGCCTCCCTGGGCCTGGGAATGGGAAGTGAACCACCCACTGGAGGCACCTCCTCTGAGGTGGAAGGAAGGGCTAGAAGGGGGGCTAGGAGTGCATATTCAGCCTCCAGGGGAGCCACCTTTGGGAGGACAGGTGCAGGCACAAGGGGCGCAGGGCCAAGAGGTAGTCCAAGGCGGAAGGGGCCGCAGAAGACTCCACTATCCTGCTGCCAGGGCATACAGGCGATGAAGCAGCTACCTCAATATGTCTGAGGTGCAGTGCCGAAGGAGGCTCCGCCTCTCAAGGGAAACAGTCAACCAAATCTGTCAGATGATTGGTCCCAAGATCTCAACTAACTGTATGGATTGGCGCCCCATGCCAGTGGCTCTAAAGGTTACAGCTGCCCTCATCTTCTATGCCTCTGGCTCTTTCCAAGGGTCAGTGGGTGATCTTTGTGATGTCTCCCAATCAGCTACCCACACTTGTGTCAAACAGGTCACAAACGCTCTGTTCAGGCGTGCATTGACCATCATCCACTCCAGCTGGGACAAGGCCAGCCAGGCACAGTGAGCCAGAGGCTTCACAGCAATTTCTGGATTCCCCCGTGTCCAGGGTGCAATAGACTGTACACACATGGCCATCAAGGCGCCAGCAAATGAGCCCGGTGCCTTTGTTAATAGGAAGGGCTTGCACTCCATGAACGTGCAGATAGTGTGTGATCACAGGATGCTGATTCTACAAGTCTGTGCAAGGTACTCTGGCAGCTCCCATGATGCCTACATCCTCAGACACTCCCAGGTGCCAGGGCTCTTCAGTGCTCCAGCCTGTCTGGATGGATGGCCGCTGGGTGAAAAGGGCTATCCCTTCATCCCGCCATCCAAGAACAGAAGCTGAGCAGCAGTACAATAGGAACCATGCCTTCACAAGGGCTGTGGTGGAGGGAGCCATCAGTCTTCTCAAGATGCCCTTCTGATGCCTGGATCGTTCCGGGGCCACACTCCAAAACCCCCCAGATTGAGTGTTGTTGATAGCAGTTGCATGCTGTTCTCTACACAATCTTGCGCTGCAAACGGGGGACGCTATGGACGAAGAAGATGTAGATGGAGTGGCTGCAGCTGAACATGATGAGTCGAACAGTGTGTCCGAGGATGAGCATGCACAGGGAAATGCCAAGCGGGCAGATGCTGACCCGGGCATACTCCAGGAAGGCAGGGACATTTGGGACTCACTAATCCAAGGAACCTTCAGCCAGCACAGCACATATGGATCTCCAACACAAGCCTGGGCTGCAGCGTCCATACTGGAGACAGGGCCAGATTTGTCTGGATAGGAGCATTGACAATGGGCCCAGTCAATAAATGTCATTGACACACAAATCACTCGTAACATCTCTGAAATCCATCCACCTGCCCAAGAGGCACCCCCAGTCATGTTAGACAATCTTAATTTAATGCTTTCACAAAAGCCTCTTCGCATAACACAAATAAAATGGTGTTGCACTGCAAACACAATCAGAAGGAAATCATAGGGGGGCAAACAAAAAACCACCAGTGATGAACCAGTGATGGCATCACCCTGAATTCGACATGTCCTGGAGTTTGAGCTCTGCGCCTGTGTACAGATCCTCCAGGTTGACCCCACTCCATGTGGGTCTCAGTCCACCACATGCTGCAGGTGCAGAACCCATCTCATCACCACCCTCTCAGGCTGACCAACGTATCGGGGAAAACTGCTGGCCTGCCCAGCTAAAGACACATGCCATCAATGACTCATTGCACCCAGGCCACTCAGACATGGGTGGGGTGCCGGGAGGGAGAAGCTTACATGATGGGTGCAGTGAACGATGCCAACATGCTACTCACCCTTCCCATGCACAGTAGGTCATTGAAGTGTTTGCGGCAGTGGGTCCACATGCAGCGCATCATGTCGTGGGAGCTCACGACCTCCGCTACCTCCTCCCACGCACGTTTTGTCAAGTAGGGTGATCTCCTCCTCGAGGACGAGCACCTCCTGCCACCTCCTCGAGGAGGGCAGCAAGGCACTCGTCCGAAAAGCGAGGCGCACATTGATCACCTGCCCTACCCTCCTGCATGGCCGGCCTGGATCTGCGTTGGTCCCAACCTCCGGCCATGTGCAGCAGTCTTGGAGTGCCTGCAGCTTCCATTTGAACAAGCCGCCGGATCGCCATTGGACCACTGCCTGCCCTCTCCCGCTGTCAGCCTGCCCGCGTAAAATGGTGCCCGCTCCTGCTCCACACTCCCCCTGCCAGACGGAAAACTCTGCCCCTTGCCCAGCAGCCACTGAAAAGTCACCCACACATGGCTGATCTGATAAGTAGAGACCTGCCCTTGACTCCCCCTAAAAGTGATGTGGTGCTGTCTGTGAATGCTGGCGCTGATGACTGTGAGTGCCGACCGAAGAAAGGTAGGCATACAAAGCTTGAAGTCCCTAGCGAAGTGCAGCCCGCCAAGTGCAAGCCTCTTTTATGCTGTTGTGAAACACATCGGCATGTTTTCCTGCCGAAATAGGCAGATGACCCAGCAGGGGGAGTTGAGTCCGGTAGACTGGCCTTATAATACTATGCTGATGTATTGCAATGAGGTTCCCAGCAAACTGGCTTCATGATATCCTGAAGCTATTATTTGCCTTCTCGCCATATTGTGAGCTCATGCTACCAAACTCACCCGACTCTGGCGGGCACAGAAAATCCCAGCCATTTTCTGGGGACCTAGAAGAGGGGCATCTTGCAAGGTAATGCTTTGTACAGAATATGGATGATTTTTATTTAAATTTGTTTTGAAATTTTGGTTGTACATAAAACCCTGATTTTTATTTCAAGAGAGAGAATGGAATCCATTATTTGAATGTGGTGGTGGGCATTAACTGGGAATTCACCTCTGCCTCTGTAAATAAATGCAAACTGAATCTGTGGTTAATAAAAAACAGAGAATGCTGGACAAGCTCAGCAAGTCTGCCAGCATCTGTGGAGAGCGAAACAGAGTTAATGTTTCAAGTCCGTATGTCTCTTCTTCAGAGATGAACTGTCATGGATTTTATACTGTTTAAGAGGGGGTGCAGCAGATGAAGCCAAGAGAAAGTCAGGGATAGGTGGGAGCTCAGGAGAGATTGACAAAGATGTCATGGACACAAAACAAAGGGAGTGTTAATGGTAGTGTTAAAGACTAAAAATGGTGCTCATAGTGGCATAAAGGTAAGAAAGCAGAATGTGTTACTAGCACAACAAAGGTCAGCACTCTGTGAAAGCACAACATGAAAACAAGTGACAGATGGCCCTGGGGAGTGGGGAATGGGTGGATTTGGGGGAAAAAGATAAAAAAAAGGATTAAATAAATAAATATAAATTTTAAGTAAATATAAAAATTAAAAATTGGATTAAAAAAGGGGTAAAGATAGAGGAGAGAATTCATGGTCTGAAGTTGTTGAACTCAATGTTTATTCCAGAAGGTTGTAAAGTTCCTAAACAGAAGATGATTCAGTTTACATTGGGCTTCACTGGAACATTGTAGCAGCCAAGGACAGACATGTAGGCACGAGAGCAAGATGGTGTGTTGAAATGGCAAGCAACAGGTCTAGATCATGCTTCCAGACTGAGCGAAGGCATTTTGCAAAGCGGTCACCAAGTCTGCATCTAATCTCTCCAATATAGAGGAGACCGTATTGGAAGCAGTGAATACAGTAGCCCAAATTGAAGTAAGTGCAAGTGAAGCACTGCTTCACCTGAAAGGAGTGTTTGGGGCCTTGGATGGTGAGGAGGGAGGAGGTAAAGGGGCAGGTGTTGCACCTTCTGTGATTGCATGGGAAGGTGCCATGTGAAGGGGATGAGATGTTGGGGGTGATGGAGGAGTGGACCAGGTTTCCACAGAGGGAATGGTCCCTATGGAATGCTGATAGGAGGGCCGAAGGGAAGATGTGTTTGGTGTGGCATCATGTTGGAGTTGGCGGAAATGGTGGAGGATGATCCTTTGAATGTGGGGTGAAAAGTGAGAACAAAGGGAACCCTATCATGGTTCTGGAAGTGAGGGGAAGGTGTGAGGGCAGAGGCATGGGGGATGAACCGGACATGGTTGAGGACCCTGTCAACTACAGTGAGGGGGAACCCTAAGTTAAGGAAAAAGGAGTGCTCTTTTGGAAGGTAGCATCATTGGAACAGATGCAACAGAGGCAGAAGAACTGGGAGAATGGGATGGAGTCCTTACAGGAAACAGGGTGTGAGGAGCCGTAGTCGAGGAAGCTGTGGGAGTCGGTGGGCTTGTAATGAATATTGGTAGACAAACTATCACCAGAAATGGAGACAGGGAGGTCAAGGAAGGGAAGGGAAGGGAAGTTTGGGAGATGGTCCATGTGAGGGTGAGAGAGGGGTGGAAATCGGAAGCAAAGTCGATAAAATTTTCCAGGTCCAGGTGAGAGCATGAAATGGCATCATCATCAATGTATCGAGAAAAGAGTTGTGTGAGGGGCACCTGGGTAGGACTGGAACAAGGAATGTCCCACATATCCCACAAAAATACATGGGCATAACTGAGGCCCATGTGGGTACCCATAGCCACACCTTTTATTTGGAGGAAGTGAGACAAATTAAAGGAGAAATGCTCTGAAGAAGAGTCATACAGGCTCGAAACGTTAACTCTCTTGCTCTTTCCACAGATGCTGTTAGACCTGCTGAGTTTTTCCAGCATTTTCTGTTTTTACTAAAGGAGAATTTGTTCAGTGAGAGAACTTATTCAGCCAGGCAGAGGAGAGTAGTGGTGGATGGGGATTGTTCACGTCTCAGTTCAAGAAAGAAGTGGAGAGCTCTCAGGCCATCCTGGTGGAAGATGGAGGTGTAGAGGGATTGGACGTCCAAGGTGCAGAAGAGGCATTCAGAGCCAAGGAACTGGAAATTGTTGATATGACGTAGAACATCAGAGGAATTACGAATGTAGGTGGGAAGAGACTGGACAAGGGGACAGAGAATGTAGTCAAGATGGGAAGAAATGAATTCCAAGGGGCAGGAACAGGCTGACATGATGGGTCTACTGGCATGTCCTGTTGGTGAATTTTGAGGAGGAGGTAGAAGCAGGCTGTCCAGGGTTGGGAGACTATGAGTTTGGAAGCTGTGGAGGGAAGATCTCCAGAGGAGATGAGGTCAGTGACAGTGCTGGAAACAATGGCTTGATGTTCAGTGGTGGGGTCATGGTCCAGGAGGAGGTAGGAAGAAGTGTCTGAGAGTTGTCGCTCAGCCTCTGCAAGGTAGAGGTCAGTGTGCCAGACAACAACAGCACCATCCTTGTCGGCAGGTTTGAACTCTCTGCTCCAGCTTTACCCCTTTTTTAATCTAATTTTTTAATTATATATTTTTTTTAATTATTCACTTATTTATTGATTGATTCTCCTTTTTTTTATCCTTCCCCCATCACCACCACCACCAACTCCACCCCCCCCCCCCCCCCCCCCCCCCCCCCCCACCACCCCCCCCACCTCTCCCCGCCACCCCCTCACAGGGCCATCTGTCACTTGTTTCTATATTGTGCTTTCACAGAGTGCTGACCCTTGTTCTGCTATTAACACATTATGCTTTCTTATCATTATCAGCACCTTCTTTAGTCTTTAACAGTACCATTAACACTCCCATTGTTTTGTGTCTATGACATCTTTGTCTATCCCTCCTGAGCTCCCACCTATCCCTGACCTTCTACTTTTCTTCACCTGCTCCACCCTCCCCCTCCCCCCCACCGCCCCCACCGCCCCCCTACAGTAAACAGTAAAAATCCCATCACATTTCTACTTCTGTTTAGCTCTGAAGAAGAGACATACGGATTTGAAACATTAACTCTGTTTCTCTCTCCACAGATGCTGCCAGGCCTGCTGAGTTTTTCCAGCATTTTTTGTTTTTATTTCAGATTTCCAGATTTTCTGCAGTATTTTGCTTTTATCTGAAACCGTGGTTGTTGGGTTAGGAGGCATATGCTTGTAAAGTGTAGCTCTATGAATAAATGCTTATAAAAGAGTGTAAAGATTGGTGACAGTTCTATCCTTCACCAAATGGCTTCCTGGATTAGAATAATTATTGCTGGATGGTCTAGAGAGCTGCTAATCCTGCTGCCACCTATCTAGCCTGGAGGAGACTGGACCCTGGAGGAGAGAGAGAGAGAGAGAGAGAGAGTTGAGAAGCCTGGGAGGAGGAGCATTTTTCAGCTGTTTTGCTGCTGACTCCCCATATTCAGAGAGAAAGAAACAACAGCAAGAATTAACAGCAATTTTCTCAGAGCTTGGAGAGAGATAGACAGAAACTAACTTTCACAGCAAGGGGTGAGTGCACTTTTCGATAAAGACTGTCACTTGAAGCTGAGGGGAGGAAAGCAGATAGAGGTTAGAGGATCATGAGGAGGTGAGTGTACGAGTGTTCCTGAAAATTGTACAGGCTGTATACAAAAAAACCTCCACCCACAGTATCTGGCCCTGGACAGCTGGAACTGCTTTGGGTGATGTTTTTGTTAATCTCATTGATAAGACCTAGTGGGGGGACTGTGCCTGGAAAGATCCAGCAATTTCTGGGTGACAACATGTCCTGGCCCATTTCAGGACTGCTAGAAACTTTAATAATCTTTAGAAAGTGCATCCCTGCAGCACCCTCCCACCCACCGAGCCCAATTTAAAGGTGTGATCGCACCCTGTGATCTTCCTCTTTCCCTTTTCTTCTCTCTCTCTCTTTATTGGAGTTTCAACAAACTTGACCTTTAGTCTCCTCACTAATTTTTGTTAAACCTTAGGACTGTAAAGAAGGGGAGGAAGCCACTCTCCTATACCAATCTAAAGGAGCAGTTGCTTTTCTTTTTCAATGCCCTTCTGCAGACCAGGGCTGTCATCTGAAACATCTGGCCTGAGTCTTAGGGTAGTTGCAGCTCATGAAGATTTATGGGCGATGCCATCTTCACCTGTGGCAGTGTCTACAAGGACCTAGGCAGGAATGGCTGCCACTGTTGTCCCTGCAGCTCCATCACCATTCACTCTTTTCAACAAAAACATGGGGTGCAGATCAGCATTCATCCCAACATGACAATCGAGTGTGTCAAATGCATGGCTGGGGTTATCAACCCTTCAAGCATTGTAGCCACCTTAAATGTACAGGAAGGATCTGTTCTTTCAGTATACCTAGTAGGCAGTGCTCTTGGTCCTCGGGAGGGACCTCACAATGGGCAGGGCCTTCCTGCCAGTGGACCGTCGAGGTCACTGTGTAGCAGATCATCATCTCAAAAGGTGCCAGGTGAGTTCCACTCCTCTCCTACCCTTGCCAACAGGAGGAGATTAGGTCAGGGATCATGCCGATCCTCCGCGACTTCAGGGAAACCAACTACCAGCATGACTTCTCTTTCCAGCAAGTCTTTATGGATATGGCAGGGGAGGAGGAGACCGAGGGCATTCACCTAGCTGCAAATCACATCTTCTGGATATTGGACAGTGTACGGTGTATTTCACAGATGAAAAATCTGCCCTGCCTCCCAAGCTGCCAAAACAACCCAGGCAGCTGAGGCTGGTGCCACAGCCCCTCCCCCATTCTCATTCCCTGGGACCCCTTAGGTTTACAGGCACCAGCCAACGTCACCACAACCACAGTCAGAAAGTGGGGAACATCCGCATGGAAGGAAGGCATAGCAAAACCCCAAACACCTTGAAATGAACCCCCCCCAGATAGGGCAAACCAGCCTGCATGTGTCCCCATTTGTGACTCGGGCATGGGAGCAGGGGAGAAAGGAAGGGTGCAGAATGGGAGGCCTCGTTAGATGCAGTGGTCTCCCTCTCTCTGAACCCCTCCTGGAAAAGGAAAAGGAGCCACTCCTCGGTAGCAGTGGAGAACCCTGCTTGGAAAAGGAGTCAGTTCCCTTCGTGGATCCTGCCACCTCAACACCACCACCACCATCCCCCCCGCCACCCCCCCCATCCCACCATCATCACACCACCATGCGCTGTCAGTAGGGTGTAATCCATCCTTTAGAAAGGTAAATTAGATCCCTCTGTCCAGCCTGTACTTTCCAGGACAGGAGAGGCTTCTGCCTGAGGGAAGGGCAGAGGATGCACCCTATTTGGTCCAGTCACTTGTTGCCATGCCACTGGTCATTGTCCTGTGTTGACATTCTGCAGGACATTCAACTTGGTGGAGGATTCAAATAAAATGGCCCCACATGCTTGATCACTGGGTGAGGGGAAAGCCCCCTTTCCCCATCTCTGACTTCAGTGTCAGGGGTACTGGTGCTGGGGATGGTGCTGGTCCCTGTGTTGGTGCATGGCCAGGTACCTAAGGAGGAGCAGGGCACCCAGGCCACCCTGACGAGTCCTACACAGTCCTGGGTCAGACAATCCATGATAACATCTATCTGGTCCAAGACCTGACCCATGCTTTTTTGGGACTCTGCCATCCGGAGGATGTGGGGGTCCCCAGTAAGAGACTCTCTATGCGGAACTTCTCCCCTTGTCCATCAGGGGTTGAGTATGGAGGGTGTTGCACACAGAAATCCCATGCAATAGATTAAGGTGACTCACTGGCTTTAAGGCCACCTATAATCTCTGGGGGAGGAGTCTGTTTCTCATCTATGTACATACAGACATACGAATTAAGAGCAGGTGTAGGCCACTCAGACCCTTGAGCCTGCTCTGCCATTCAATAAGATCATGGCTGATCTGATTATAACCTCAACTCCACATTCCCGCCTGCCTCTGGTAACCTTTCACCTTCTTGCTTATCAAGAATCTATCTACCTCTGCCTTAAAAATATTCAAAGACTCTTCTTCCACCGCCTTTTGGGGAAGAGAATTCCAAAGACTCGTGACTCTCTGAGAGAAAAAAGTTCTCCACATCTCTTAAGTGGGGAATCCCTTATTTTTAAACTGTGGTCCCTAGTTCTAGGTTCTCCCACGAGAGGAAACATGCTCTCCACATCCTTCCTGTCAAAGACTCCTCAGGATCTTATATGTTTCAATCAAGTCACCTCTTACTCATCTAAACTCCAGCGGATACAATCGTCACCTGTCCAACCTTTCCTCATAAGACAACTCACCCATTCTAGGTATTAATCCAATAAACCTTCTCTGAACTGCCAATGCATTTACATCCTTCCTTAAATACAAAGGCCAATACTGTATACAGTACTCCAGATGTGGTCTCAACAATGTCCTGTATAACTGAAGCATAACTTCCCTACTTATATATTCAATTCCCCTTGCAATAAATGATAACATTCTATTAGCTTTCCTAATTATTTTCTGGACCTTTTGCGATTCATACACTAGGATACCCAGTTCCCTCTGCATCTCAGACCTCTGCAAGCTATCGCCATTTCGATAATATGCTTCTTTTTCATTCTCCCTGCCAAAATGGACAATTTCACATTTCCCACATTATACTCCATTTGCCAGATCTTTGCCTACTCAATTAATGTATTTATATCTCTTTGTAGCCTCCTTATATCCCCTTCACAGCACACTTTCCTACCTATCTTTGTGTCATCTACAAATTTAGCAACCATACCTTTGGTCCTTTCATCCAAGTCATTTTTAAAATGTAAAAAGTTGAAGCCCCAGCACTGATCCCTGTGACACACCACTCGTTACATCTTGCCAACCAGAAAAAGACCCACTTATGCCAACTTTCTGTTTTCTGTTAGCTAGTCAATCTTCTATCCATGCTGTCGTGATCCCAGCTGATGTTAATACTGGAGAAGTCATATCCCTAGGTGAAACCTGGCTTGACAGATCCTAACTTTTATTTTTTTAAGGGACTGTGGAGGTAAGTTACTGAACAAATTCACAGGAGTCTGTTGATGAACTTTGAACACAAAGAATAAAACATTTATTAAACAAAAAGAACTATATTACAACAGACAAAAAGGTTGGAAAGATCGCAATACAAACACAAGAAAATGATTCAGATATTCACTATTCCTTCACCCCAGCTATATCTTTACAGACATATACAAATTCAGAAAGATAAAGCAATTTACCATATCTGTCGGATACTCTAATATCCGGGTTAAGTATGCAGTATGTGTGAACCAACTGGCAAACTGTGGTCAGACACACCATACTCCAAAGTAAATGACAGATGTGACCAAAGCAGATTCTATGGATTTCTCAATGACCCACCTAGATGCTTGCTATACTGAGTGCCAGCCAGTCTCACTGAAACTCTGTCTTTCTCATGAGTGTTTCTACATTTTAAGAATCCACCTTGGAATTCTCTCCAAAAGTCACTCCCACTCAGACAGCTTCAACAAGAATCCACCTCCAGGGTTTCATTCTTGCCTTCTGAGATTCCTTTCCCCTGGATCGCTGCATACGCTCAAGCTTCACCTTCCAAGCAAAATTTCAGATCTTTTGCCGTGCCAAGCCGAACATCACTGCACCAATAGGTACCTTTGTCCTTATTGCCCACAGCATGGAGAGCCGAACCTTCGGCTGCCCTCTCAGATCTTCACAGCTTCTCTCGAGCCCGCTTCACTTCAAGTTTGTTCCCTGCAGTCCTCTCTTTAACTTTTTCTCTGCCCCTGTCATTCATCTTGACTCAATGGAATCTATCTCTTATCTTTGCCTTTGTCCCTGCCTGGTACTTTCTCCTGGGGCCTATCTGTCCCATTCTTTGGTTTGGGAACTTCTTGGTTTGCAACCTTCTACCTATCCCTCTCCCTGTGTCCTGCTCCCTGGGATACCTTCTCTACAATGGTGCTCCTCTTCAGGTTACCTGACCTGCAGCTTTGCGCTGTTTCACTTTTCTTTTTCTTCCGCACAGATGCGCAGAGCCAGTTCCCAGCCTAGACAATGTAAAATAGACTAACTGTGCATGTGCGGCCAATTCCAGCCAGCACATGAATGAAATCAACGAACTGTGCATGTACGGCCATCTCTCAGCTGGCTCATGAGCAGCGGATATGAAAACGGAAAAAGACTTGAACTGCATGGTAAGTATTCCAGTTTAGCAACAATACCAATATGTTATCCGTACACAATGAGACTTTATTTTCTGCAACAACCTTTGGTGTAGCAACTTATCAAATGCCTTCTGGAAATGTAAGTACAGTACATCCACCAGTTCCTGTTTATCCCCAGCACATGTTACTTCTTCAACGAACTCCAGTAAGTTGGTTAAACATGGTTTCTCTTTCATAAAACCGTGCTAACTCTGCCTGATTTCCTTGAATTTTTTGAAGTGCCCTACTACAACATCTTTAATAATAGCTCTAACATTTTCCTGACGACAGATGTTAGGCTAACTTGGTGTAGTTTCCTGCTTTCTGTCTCTCTCCATTTTTGAATGAGAGTTACATTCACTGTTTTCCAATCTAATGGGACCTTCCCCAAATCCGTGGACTTGTCAGCCCGCAGCTGTATCTCTTTTGACCTATCCCTTAACTTAATTAGCCAGTTCACTCTGCTTTCACGCCCTCATAATTGCCCTTGAATGCACTCTTCTCTTAGTCAAACTGAATGTAAAATTCAATCACATTATGATCACTGCTACCTAGGAGCGCCTTCACTATGAGGTCATCAATTAATCCTATCTCATTGCCCAACAGCAGATCTCGTATAGCCTGCTCTCTGTTTGGCTCCTGAATGTGCTGTTCTAAGAAACTATCCTGAAAACATTCCAGGAATTCCTTATCTAGGCTACCTTTGTCCATCTGATTTTCCCAGTCTATAAGCAGATTAAAATACCCCATGATTATCGCTGTACGTTTCTGACAAGCTTCTATTATCTCTTCGTTCATAATATGTGGTTACTTTATTCATGTGATTACAGCTAGGGGGCCCTATACTCCCACAAGTGATTTACTGCCTTCATCATTTCTCATCTCTACCCAAACCGCTTCTACATTCTGGTTTCCTGAACTCGGGTTAACCCTCTCTAATGTGTTAATTCCATCCTTCACAGAATCACAGAACTTTAATGGCACAGAAGGAGGCCATTCAGCCCATTGCATCTGCACCAGCTCTCCAAATAAGCATTATGACTTAGCGCCATTGCCCTATCTTTTCCCCATACCCCTGCATATTGTTTCTATTCAAATAATAATCCAATGCCCTCATGAATGCTTCAACTGAACCTGCCTCCACCACATTCCAGGCAGTGCATTCCAGACCCCAACTACACATTGTGTGGAAAAGTTTTTTCTCACATCGCATTTGCTTCTTTTGCAAATCACCTTAAATCTGTGCTCTCTCATTCTTGATCCTTTTATGAGCATGAACAGCTTCTCCCTATCCACTCTGTCCAGCCCTCTCAGGATTTTGAACATCTCGATCAAATCTCCTCTCAGCCTTCTTTTCTCCAAGAAGAAAAGTCCCAACCCCTCCAATCTATTCTCATAGTTGAAGTTTCTGATCCCGAGAACCATTATTGTAAACCTCTTCTGCAATCTCTCCAATATATGCACATCCTTCCTATAAAGGGGTTCCCAGAACTGTACACAATACTCCAGCTGATGTCCAATGAGTGTCTTATATAAATTCACTATAACCTTCTTGCTCTTGTACTCTATGCCCCTATTAATAAAGCCCAAGATACTATATGCATTATTAACCATGCTCTCCACCTGACCTGCCACCTTCAATGATCTATGCATATGTACACCCAGGTCTTTCTGATCCTGTATCCCCTTCAAAATTTCATCCCTTTTTTATACTGTCTGTCCATGTTCTTCCTACCAATATGCATCACCTTCTCCGCATTGAACTCTATCTGCCCACTCCACCAACTTGTCTATGTCCTTTTGAAGTTCTACACTGTCCTCCTTGCAGTTTAAAATACTCGCAAGGTTCATATCATCTGCAAATTTTGAAATTGATCCCTGCATACCAAGGTCTAGATCATTAATATATATCAGGAACAAGAAGGGTCACAATACTGACCTCTGTGGAACTCCACTACAAGCTTTCCTCCAGCCCGACAAATATCCATTGACCATTACTCTCTGCTTTCCATTTTTCAGCCAATTTTGTATCCATGTTGCTACTGTCCCTTTTATTCCATGAGCAGTAACTTTTCTCTCAGGTCTGTTGTGTGGCACTGTATCAAATGATTTTTGAAAGTCCATGTACACCAACATCAACCACAATACACTCATCGACCTTTTCTCTTACCTCTTCAAAAAAAACTGAGCAAGTTAGTTAAACATGATTTTGCCTTTAGAAATCCATGCTGGCTCTTCCTTATCAACCCATATTCTTCCATGTGACTACTAATTAATCCCAAATAATTGTTTCTAGAATCTTGCCCACCACTGAGGTTAAGCTGACTGGTCTGTAATTGCTGGGCTTATCCTTCTAATGTCTTTTGAACAAGGGCATAATATTTACAATTCTCCAGTCCTCTGGCACCTCCCCTGAATCCAGGGAAGACTGAAAAATTATGGCCAGTGCCCCTGCAATTTCTACTCTCACTTCCTTCAATATCCTTAGATCCATCTCGTCCGGTCCCGGTGCCTTGTCAACTTTAAATACCAACAGTCTATTCAACACTCCCTCGTTATCAATTTTGAACCCTTCTACTGACAGAGTTTCCTCTCTGTCACCATGGCCTGGGTAGTATTTACCTCCTTGGTAAAGACGGATGCAAAGTATTCATTTAATACCTCAGCCATGGCCCCGTCGTCCATGTGTAAATTTCCTTTTAGGTTCCTAATTAGCCCTCCTCCTCCTTTTACCACTCTTTAACTATTTATATGCCTATGGAAGACTTTGGGATTCCCCTTTATGTTGGCTACCAGTCTTTTCTCATAATCCTTCTTCGTTTCTCTAATATGCTTTTTCACCTCCCCTCTGAACTTTCTGTATTCCTCTTGGTTCTTAATTGTACTTTCTACCTGACACCTATCATAAGCACACTTTTTCTTCTTTATCTTAATTTCTTTCTCCTTTTTCTTCCAGTGAGCTCTGGATTTGTTTGTCCTACCTTTCCCTTTCAATAGCATATACCTTGATTGTGCTCGAACCAATTCTTTTTTGAAGGTAGCCCATTATTCAGCTACAATTTTTGCCGCCAATCTCTCGTTCCAGTCTATCTGGCCCAGCTCCATTCTTGTCCCATCGAAGTTGGCTCTCGTCCAGTTAATTATTCTTACTCTGGATTGCACATTGTCCTTTTTTACTGTCATCCTAAACTTTACGATACAATGATCACTGTCTCCTAAATGATCCCCCACAGACATTTGATCTACTTGGCCCACCTCATCTCTAAGAACCAGGTCCAACAGTGCATCTTTTCGTGTTGGATTGGACACATACTGCTGTGGAAAATTTTCCTGAACACAATCTAGGAACTTTTGCCCCTCTTCGCCCTTTACAGTACCACTGTCCCAGTCTACATTCAGGTAATTAAAGTCCCCCATTATAACTATTCTATAATGCTTGCATCTCTCTGCAATTTCCCTACAGATTTGTTCTTTTACGTCCTTCTCACTAGTTGGCGGTCTATGGACTACACCAGGCAATGGAATTGCACCCTTTCTGTTCCTTAGCTCTAGCCAAATTGATTCTGTCCTTGAAACCTCTGGGACATCCTCTTTTTCTGGCACTGCAATGCTCTCATTAAGCAATACTGCCACCCCTCCTCCTTTCCTATCTTTTCTGAACACATTGTACCCAGGAATATTTAACACCCAGTTCTGCCCTTCCTTGAACCAGATTTCTGTTATTGCCAGAACATCATACTTCCACATGGCAACCTGCACCTATAACTCCCCAATCTTACTTACTACACTCCGTGCGTTCACACCCTGATTTAGATTTTCTTATTTTCTCCCTCACCCCGACTTCACCTATTAACTTGTTATTCCCTCTACTAGTGCTATCTGTCCCTCCCAGTATTTTGTGTACCCTGGTATTCTTCTCTAACATTTTCTCTTGGTTCCCACACCTCTGCCTAGTTAGTTTAAAGCCCTCCAAACAATACTAGCAAAATGCCTTGCATGGAACCCAGTCCTAGCTCTGTTCGGATGCAACTCATCCACCTTGTACAAGTGCCATCTCCCCCAGAGCCAGTCTCAGAGTCCCAGGAATCTAAAGCCCTCCTTTCTGCACCATCTTTCCAACCATGCATTCATATACCTTATCCTCCTTTTCTGTACTCACTGGCACGTAGCTCCCTAAATACTGATTGCAGGGCCACATCACCCTTTCTACCTAAGTCATTGGGAACAATGTGGACCACGACCTCTGGCTGTTCACCATCTCCCAGAAGAATGTCCTGCAGCCGCTCTGTGACATCCTTGAGCATGTCACCAGGGAGGCAACATGCCATCCTGGAGTCATGTCTACGGCCGCTGAAATGCCTGTCTGTTCCCCTAACCAAGAATCTCCTATTGCTATTGCTCTTTCTTTCTTCTTCCTCTCCTCCAGTACAGCTCATGGTTCCACAAACTTGGCTCTGACGGTAGTCCTCTGAAGAACGAGTGTCCTCACCAGCTTCCAAAACAGAAAACTGATTTGTCAGCAGGGCCCCAGGGTACTCCTGCAGTATCTGCCTACTTCTCTTGGACTGCTGGGTGGTCACCCATTCCCTCTCTGTCTCCAGGCCCTTAAGCTGCGGTGTGACCACCTCTCTGAATGTGCTATCCATGTAGCTCTCAGACTTGTGGATGTGCCACAGTGACTCTAGCCACCACTCGAGCTCTAATCCAGGAGCTCAAGTTTCTGCAGCTGGCAACACTTCCTGCTGATGTGGTCGCCTAGGACACTTAGCACATATTACAGGACATGCATTCCACTTGACTGAGCCGCCCTGCCATATCTAAGCTCTACTTCCCTTACATTAACTTTATTCTACTTTGGTTTATTTATATTACTTTATTATATTGGCCCTAAATTTCCCTTATTCCTGGCACTTCTCAGTTAAATCCAAGCAGAGCTACTTATTTAAAAATATTACACTTTTCTAATTTATCCACCAGTTCCTACTTACCAAGGCTGCCACTCTTCTTTCCAAAGAAAGGTAGAAAAGGAAAGGAGCACCTCCTCACTGAACTCCTTCAGTCACCTCTGCTCTCAAACTCTCGCCACTTCTCGCACTGTTTTTATGCTCCTTTTCCCTCGAACTCTCGCTGCTTCTCACACTCCCCTCCACCTTTTCCTAGCTTCATGTCCTTCCTAAGTGTCATGCACCCTTCAATATTCTGATCCCAATCTATGTCACCCTGCAGCCATGTCTCTGTAATGGCTATCAGATCATACTTGTTTATTTCTTTTTGTGCTATCAATTCATCTGTTTTTTTAATACTACGTGCATTCGGATGCAGAAGTTTAGTTTTTTAAAATTATTTTTGTAACATCCAGCCTTGACTTCTGATTTCTTCTTGGGTTTGCACTCTCTAATCTTTCATGCTATGCTCTGCTTATCATTTCCTTTATAAATACCTTTCTCGCTTGTCTTGTTTCTGCTCTTTGATCTACAATATCTTCCCAAATTTGATTCTGTTTCAAGCTCTCTCTTCTTCCCTAGTTATATGGCTCATGGGGACACAAGCCCCAGCACAGTTCAGGTGAAGACCGTCCCAATGGTACAGCCTCCATTTATCCCAGTATTGGTGCCAGTGCCCCACGAACCAAGAACCCACTTCTCCCACATCAGTCTTTGAGCCACATATTAATTTCTCTAATCTTATTTGTCCTATGCCAATTTTCACATGGCTCAGGTAATAAATCAGAGATTATTACCTTTGAGGCTCTACTTCTCAATTTGGTGCCTAGTTCCTCATACTGACTATGCAGCATCTCCTTCCTCATCCTGCCTATGTCATTGGGACCTACATGACTGGATCCTCCCCTCCCACTGTAAGTTCCTCTCCAGCCCTGAGCAGATGTCCCAAACCCTGGCACCAGGCAGGAAACACTTGTTCTCGGCTGCAAAGAACTGTGTCAATCCCCATACTACTACTACATTCCTTTTTGCTCCCCCACCTTGAATGACTTCCTGTACCATGGTTCCATAGTCAGTCAGCTCATCCAAACAAGCTGAAAGGGCCTCAAACCTGTTAGACAAATGCAGAGACTGAGGCTCCTGCACTCTTGCCCTCTGGGTCCCCTTAGCTGCCTCACTTGCAGTTACACCCTCCTGTCCCTGACCACTGACCAAATCAGAAGACCCTATCCTGAGGGATGTGACCACCTCTTAGTACAAAGTGTCCAGGTAATTTTTCCCCTCCCTGGCATGTTGCAGTGTCTGTAGCTTGGCCTCCAACTCTGAGTGGAAGCTCCTCAAGCCACAAACACTTACTGCAGATGTGTTTTCCCTGGATCACAATGGAATCCAAAAGCTACCACATGCTGCAGCCTTGACACATCATCTGTTCTGACATCCTTAATGCATTTTAATTGTCTAATGAGTTATCTTATTCAATTATTTATTTTCCTTTTTATGTACTTTGTTAACCTTACCATCAGTTTCTGTACTATTTTAAACCTTAGAAATAGAATAGACCTTAACCACTTAACAGATACTCACCAAACAGCTAGCTAGCTTCCTCAACCAATCAAATTGCTTCCTTGCTGTGATGTCACTTTTTTTTCACTTCTTTTGAAATCAGTGGGTGCCATTTCCATGCAGCTGACTGGTCTGCTTTTGTGACTCCCACGTAATTGTAGGCCTCAAGCCTCAAGCCTCGGTCCCAATTTATATTCTCCTCCTCGGGGATGGTTCTTTGCAGGTCCACTGCCTCTCTGACTCCCACGTAATTGTAGGCCTCAAGCCTTGGTCCCAATTTATATTCTGCTTGTGGCTGGTTCCTTGCAGGTCCACCGCCTCTCAGACTCCCAGGTAAATGTATGTAGGATATGTAAGGTTGAAACCCCTCTTCCAATATCTGAAGGGGCTGATCAATTTCTCACTGTACTTCAGTCCCACACTCCTGATCTTTGGCCACCTGGTACTGAGGGGAGCAGGCGGATCAGACAGCCTCCTTTTGGGACTGTTCAAGGTGACTATCAACAGGTCCAGCAGCAGGCAGTCAAGGGCACTATTTGGTCTAACTGCCTGTCTCTCCTCCATGGCTACATACACACACGGGTGTCCCTGGATACAGAACACACTGAGTCTTCCAGTACACTTGAGGCCTTCCGTAACTGATGGGCAATGGGGGAGGTAAGGCACTGGAGTACATGTCATTTGAATCTAATTGGCCAAGTTTCCTTTAAACTTTTTGGGGATTTTTTTTATGGAGTTATATTAGTGGTGCTCCTTTTGAAGGTACTTAGTCCTTTCCACTGGCAGCTTTCTGGTTGGACCAAAAGAAGTATAAATAAATACCAATGAACCTGTGGTTGTAAGCTGAGGAGGTGTCGGCTTGTCATGTGTAATTCTAAGGAAATGCTTAAAAGGTGTGTAAGAGCAGATCCAGTTCTATCCTTTACCAACTGGCTTTCTATATTGATTGATCTTCTGACCTAACAGCAATCTATCCATCTCAATCTTAAAAGTTTGAAATGTCCTAGCAATCACAATGTTTTGGCAGGGAGGATTGCAGATTTTTACTCCCCTCTTGGCTGAAAAGTATTTCCTGATTTTTATACCTGAATAACCTAGCACTAATTTTAAATTGTTATGGACAGGAGGGGGGCTAATTTAAACAACACTAATTTCTCTTCTTACTACCCATCCATAAAACTACCAAGTGCCTTCTTTTTTTCAGGAGTCCCAGACAGACACAGTTTCAGCCATTTGAAAGGTCTTTTTTCGGTTTTTAAAATTTAGGAATAGCAATAAGCATAGCTATATATATTTTATAAAAATATACAGTGGGAGGTTTTAGTCCCTCACAGCCTCTCAGCTTCAGGGAAAAAAAAAAAGATTTTATTTTTATATGATCTTATGAAGGAAGAACAGGAGGTAAAGGACTAGGCATTCTTTCCGTTATTCACACTAGTATGTCAGACACACAGCGAGCAGGAGCAATGGCAGTTCCCGGCTGTGTTTTTTTGAGGGTTTTTTTCTGCGTTTGTGCATTATCAAGGTTATTTTCCTGTCCTGGGATGTGAAATGATTAAGTGACCTGGAAAGATTCAAATCTGTCTTTGTGGGAAGTCTCATTGGGGATCAGGCAGAAGCAAAGCCATTGGTTTCAGAACTCTGCCTGTCCAACTCCTGGTTTAGTGTCCTCCAAAGCGTCTCAGGGTTTTACAAGGTGGTTAGCATACAAGATGAGTAATGGTCCAGTTGCTTGGAGCTATCTGTAGCAGAATGCTGAGTATCTGACTCTGAGAGTGCCCAGTCCTTTGATCAAAGGGCTGACCGGCTCTGGTCCCCCTTAGCTCCTCCCTGTCCACCTTGGAACCTATGGGTTCAGCTGTCCAAACCCAGGGACTGTGGTAAGGCTGATTGTCAGGAGACTGGAGTGTTTAATGGGACTTGGGCCTCTTTTGGGGATTGCAGTTTAGTGTCCGGCTTGGGTGCTAGCACCACTGGGGGTGTTCCAGTTACAGTTGTTAGGTGTTATGTGTTGCCATGGCACCAAGCAGCCAATCTATTCCTGAACTTGGGCCAGCCTTTCTGGGCCCAGATGGTAAGAAGACTAACTTCTGTAAGGGGCCTCTCCTGCATCCATACCAGGTAGAGCGACAGTGCTGTAGCCTGGTGAGTTATTATGGATCATTTTAAATGCAATGGGCAGCCCTGTCAGGTTGCCTCACGATTCTGCACTAAGGTGGTTGCGTGTGGAATCCAATCTGGTTGGAATCTCTCCGCTGGTCAGTTAGGTGTTAGGCTCCATGTCGTTTGGAACGCTACTGCCCTCTGGTGGATGATTAGCTCTCACTGTACCTACCTGGGGCTTTTCAATGAAGTGAGTCATCACCCTCACTCTGGGCCAATTTGTTATCATTCCTGGTGTCCACTTAAATTCAACATAAAGCTGTTAGCTAGGCCGATGGCTTCTTAGCTGGTGCCTTTGGATTGCGAGTGAGCTCTCTCCTGGCTTGTTCCCTATTCCCTGGAACACCACTGCAGTCAAGTGGAGGTGCAACTCTGGTTTGCTCCCTTGTGGCATTTCAACTGGGAGGAGGCATCTCACTCCCTGTATGCTTGTTGGTTTGGGAACTCCCTCTGTCCCTAATTAAATTCAGAAAGAAGGTTTCTGTCAGCCATACTTCAGGCAATTCCTTAAACTTGGTTCTTCCTGGTTTAATAACTTGCCTTCTTTCAGGCTCTTCGATGATGTGGGGCATCCCCTTCACTATCTCTTTCCCTGCTCTGGGATTGAGGATAAGCAGTTCTTAAATTCTTCTCACAATACCAACTCCTGCAACCCCTTATAGAAGCATGGGATCTTTAGGGGCCTTACCCATCAATCAAACATGATTTCCTTCCATTTGAACTGAATGTAGGTTTGTGCTGGCTTCTTGCGAGTGCTCCAGAATTGCCGGTGATATGCCTTTGGGATTAACTTGTAGGCACTTAAGATGTTAGCCTTGGTCCGCTCACAATTCATGGACAAATCAGGGGTTAGCATGGAGTTGACCTCTTGGGGTCTCCCTGACAGCTGACCTTGAATTAAAAATGTCCAGATTTATGAAGGCCATTTTAGCTGTCCTGCTACTTACTCAAAAGTGGCAAAAAAAATACTCCATGTTACTCTCTTCGAATTTGGGAATGAATCTAGCATACTTGAGGGCCTCAGAGAATGGTTCTGAGTTAAGGAGATAGGGGTGGAGAGAGATTTTCCATCACAATTTCCAGCTGTCTGCCCTCTCCCTCCCTTTGAGATGCTAACTCCATTTCCAATTTTCGGAGCTAGAATTCTCTTTCCCTTTCCTGTTCCCTCTCCTGAGCTTCTCTTGCTCTCTCTCTTTGTCTTCCTCTTGAAATTCTACCTGCATTCTCAGCTTTTCCAACTCTAATTTGGCTAGGGGAGGGGATTCGTAGTCATGGTTGAGGCCTTCATCAAGCTGTTTGGATATATGAGATCCAAACGTTCTATCAACAACTGGATTGTTTCACTTCTCTTCACTTTACTGGATAACTTTAACTTTACCTCCCTAGCTACAGCTTTCAGTGACTCTGTGCTAAGGGATGCTAATGCTTCACTGTTCAGATATCCTTGCTTGACCCACATCTGGCGTCAAAAGTTGTCATTTTCTTAGTGTTAGGGAAAAGGAATTGGCTGTGGTAAATTACTGTGTTTTAAAATTCATTCTAGCCACCGAATTTTTCCTTTTGGTTTCCAATTGGCTCTTTTATATCATACTTGGCTTCTGCCTTAAACTTGGATTCTGGTCAAATTCAAAGGGGTGATCCCAGATTTGAGCTCTCAATTTCTGTTCTGGACAGGAGGGGGTTTATTTAAATTTCTCCTCTCACCACCTGTCTGTAAAGAGAAAGCTGTTTTGATTTGTTTCCCTATTTATAAGCGGTGGTGTATTTCCCAAACTCTCAGTTTTTCTGTGATGCAATTCTTTCTTAATAGCTCAACAGCAAATGCAAAGTAGGATGAACTCAAAGGGTAAGTTTGTGTGCACACACTCAAAACGCGAGAGGATGGTCGCAACATTGCCTCCACACCCAGACAACAAAGGGATAGATCTGGAAAAGAAGGTTTTACAGCCCAGAAGCCACAGAGAAAATAAATATTGTTTCATGCAGGTTCCAGACTCCAGAATAAAAGTCCAATGAGGTATCCCTTCACAGAGGTTGGAGGGCTGAAAACCAATGTAGTAGAATTCGCTTTTCTGGTGGTGTTGATTTCACAAGATGAGTTAGGCATGCAGAGATGAATCAGCCTTGTAGGCGATGACAGAACTTCCAAAAGAATCAGTGTAGATGGGGCCCGGTATTCAACCTGGGCAGAGCTCCTTTTCTGTGAGACTGCTGATCTGATGGTAAACAGGAGACTGAGCTTTGCAGTTCAGTAAGGCTATATTACTTGTTCCACAAGCCAGAGGCCCATGTCACATGACTCCCAGCTCTCCGCCATCTTTGACAAAGGATATGTGCCCATCATCTGGATTCCAAGGACTGTTAAATGTCTCAGCCATTAGGAATTGAAAGGAAGGTTGTGGGGCCTTTGTCTTAACAGACAATCTACCTCCTTCTGGCCAGCCTGGGTTATTAAATGCAGATGGCCTTTGTATAGCTCTTTTTGAAGTTGGATTGGACCGTCCACAGGGGGTCATTAGTGGCTCCTCAGAAATAACAAGGTGTGAGTTTTCCTAAAACTGCCAAGTGGCTTTTTTTTTCAGGGGTCACAGACAGACACAGTTTCAGCCATTTTACAGACTTTTGTTCAGTTTTTTAAATTTTAGAAATAGCAATAAGCATATATATATCTTATAAAAATATACAGTGTGAGGTCTTAGCCCCTTACAAAATGATGTCTCCTTATTTGTGATTTCCCCACCAAAGTTGGTTAAAATAGGTTAGCGAGAGGTGGTGACAGAGCTGTCACTAACTTTTAACAAGCTATTAATTCAATCTGACACATTTCTGGCCTGTACGATTTATATCCCTTTTCTGAGGTTTCTGCAACTGTTCTGCCAAAGTTATGGTAGACGGGGAAGCAATTGTGTCATATGAACCTTTGTGGAAATTCATCCCCTTTCTCTTCCTCCCTCTTACTCTCAGAATTAGAGGCCCCTTGTTAAATGAGTTGCCACAGTCTTCTCTGTCATTTGGTTGGTGTTGTTATGGTGAGGCGGTGTATATGGATATTTCTCTACCAGCTGGGTTGTGGAGCTCAATGCCCACCGAGCCATCTGGGGAGCTTGTGTTTCTTGTCTTTTTTTTCTTTTCTAGTTTTATTTTGCTGAGACTAAAGTCTCTGGTTGCTTTCTGTCTGTGAATGAAATCAGATGACTCTGTGCCCCTGGGTCACCTGCCAATGTCTTTAAGTATTCTTTAGAAGAATGCTTTTGTCTTTTTTTTTGTCATTTTGGTTCAAAAATGTTAACTATTTCAAATGATGCCAATGATTAATCACAGTTTCTTTTCCCATTAACTACTGGTTACTGTGTGCATAACACTGCACCACTGATGTAACTTGCTTCAATGATGGCATAGCAACAACAATAACAGCATCTTGCATTTATTTAGTGCCTTTAATGTAACAAAATGTCCCAAGGTGTTTCATAGAGCCTTATCAGGCAAAATTTGACAGATAGCCACATAAGGAGATGTTACCTTGGTAAAAATGGTAAGTTTTTGGGAGCATTTTAAAGAGGAGAAAGAGATGGGGATGTGGAATGGTTTAGGGAGCTTGAAGACACAGTGTCACTGGTGGAGCAATGAAATTAGGGATGCGCAAGAGACCAGAATTGGAGGACTGCTGAGATCTCGAAGGGTTAAAGGGCTGGAAGAGGTTATAGAGATAGGGAGGGGTGGGGGGCGGGGGGGGGTGCGGCGGTGAGCCAGAAAGGGTCTTGAAAGCAAGGATCGGAAGTTTAAAACCAAGGTGTAACTGAACCAATGTAGGTCAGTGAGCACAGGGGTGATGGTGAACGGGACTTTGTGAGTTAGGATGTGGGCAACATTGCTTTGGCTTAGTTCAAGCTTATGATGGGTGCAAGTTGGGAGGCTGGCCTGGAGAGCATTGGAATAGTAAAATCTAAATGTAACAATGAAAATTTCAGCAGCAGATGAGCTGAGGCAAAGGCAAAGAAATGATATGGAAGTTGACAGTCATTGTGATGGAGAGTATATGGGGTGGAAGCACAGCTCAGGATCATATAGGATGTTGAGAAAATCTAATAAATATCATAGTATCTTGGTAGTTTAACTAGATTTCCATGAATCTTTGTCTTCACAAATTACCACTTGTTCAAAACATTCATTTAGAAAATGCATCCAACCAGTTCTGCTCTTTCTCATGGTGTGGTTATTGCTCTGTTGATCTCTCACTCTCTGAATCTCATTGTTTCCCTGTATCTGTATGTCTTCTACTCAATCTCTCCTGTATCTCTCTCACACCGTGGCTGGAATCATCTTCTCACATCAACAGTATCGGAAGGGCATGACACTTTAGCTCAGAAGTGTAGCAACTGGCCATGCGCAATCACATGGAGGCCAGCCAATTAGATATACAGAGGAAGGGTTCTGGCCAATCATGCAGTGGGGATAGACAGGAAATCACCGGTCCTGCCATTATCTCATGGGGTCAAAGGTCCGGGCATCATATTTAAATATCACTGAGATAGACATCCACTCCCTACCATCCAGCAGCATCAGTCTGGCTGTTTGTGAGGAGTTTTTAATCACTGGACCCATTGCAAACCTCCCCTTTGGATCTGTCACACCCCTGAATCCCTGGAACTGCTGCCATGCCCCTATCGGAGCTGTCACCTCCCCCACCCCCAAATCACTGGAACTGCTGTCAACTCCCACCACCCCCCCCCTCCCCCACCAAACCTGTTGATTGCCATCTTCTGCTATATCCCAGTTCACATAACAAGTGGCCCAACCTGTTCAGCAACGCCTCCCTGCAGATTCTCCTCCAGGTCGTCCAGGAATGGTGGGGGGTCCTGTTTGCCTTTCATGGCAGCAGGATGCCATCCTGCTTGGCGGGAGGTGACAGCAGAGGTTAGCAGCCATTGGGTCCACAGCAGAAACTGGGTCCAGTACTGCAGAAGGCTGAACAATGTCCTGCACTCCAGCATGATACATGGCATGGTGTGATCACTACGAGGTGGCACTCATCAGGGCATTAGGCAATGTAAATGTGTGATTGGAGACGAATGCCTGACAGGAGTTTGGGTTCCAGGCCTCGGCATCAGATGAAACATGTGGACTGAACGTCTGGGAGCCAATTCAATCCGTGAAAGTTGTACCTGTTGCAGGAGATTCTGTGTTCTGTGGAACACTTGGTAGGGAGGGCACAGGAGCTGTCATAGGCCTGCATGAGCATTGCAGGGTTAGGCACCCATTGAGATGACACTCAATCCTTCTGTCTCCCTGGAGCACAAAAGAGAGTATAACACCAGGGAGTGCTCTGATGGTAGAGCAACTGATATCTGCATATTGACTCCTGCTGAAGAGAAAGCTGCTGAATTAGCAAACAAGCAAACTAGACGCTCCTATGCGCATGGAGAGGCTGGAATCTCAAGATATCAGAGTGAGGGTGCCTCCAGTCTGCTGCTGAGAACTGAGCATATAGGGGATACATATCGATGCATTGATGGGAAAAGGGATTGTGCATAACCATGAGCTAACTCTTTGTGTTCTCCACTGCAGATCCTACAGAAAGGAGAAATGCCTGAGCAAGCCTGCAGCAAGCCAGACCTCTACCTCTGGGGATGATGACACTGACCACTCACAGGATACACTAACACAACATTAGCCCCTTACCCTCCATCTGCCCCATACCCTCCACCACTGGTCAAGAAAGTTAGAGCCCGTGGGATCCAAGGCAAAGTGGCACATTGGATCCAAAATTGGCTGAGACGGAGGAAGCAGAGAGCGATGGTAGGGAGATGTTTCTGTGACTGGAAATCTGTTTCCAGTGGGGCTCTCCAGGGCTTGGTGCTAGGGCCCTTGCTGTTTGTGGTGTACATAAATTATTTGGACTTAAATGTAGGGGATATGATCAAGAAGCTCACAGATTACACGAAAATTGGTAGGGTGGTAAACTGCAGGAAGGTATCAATGGACTGGTCATTTGGGCAGAGCAGTGGCAAATGGAATTCAACCGGCAAAATTGTGAGGAAATGTACTTGGGGAGGGCTAACATGCGCAGGGATTGCACTATGAATGGTAGGACCCTGGAAATTACTGAAAATCAGAGGAACCTTGGTGTGCATATCCACAGATCACTGAAGATAGCAGGGCAGGTAGATAAGGTAGTTAAGAAGGCATATGGGATACTTGCCTTTATTAGCTGAGGCATAGAATACAAGAGCAGGGAGGTTATGCTGGAGCTGTACAAAACGCTGGTTAGGCCATAACTGGAGTATTGCGTGCAGTTTTGGTCACTACATTATAGGAAAGATGTGATTGCACTGGAGAAGGTGCAGAGGAGATTTACCAGGATGCTGCCTGGGCTGGAGGGTCTGGGCTTTGAGGAACGATTGGATAGGCTGGGGATGTTAACCTTGGAGCAATGAGGGTTGAGAGGGGACCTGATAAAGGTGTATAAGCTTATGTGGGGCATAGATAGGGTGGATAGGAAGGCACGTTTTCCATTAGTAGAGGGGCAAATAACCAGGGGGCATAAATTTAGGGTAAGAGGTAGAAAGCTAAGAGTTGAGGAGAAATTTTTTCACCCAGAGGGTGGTGGGAGTCTGGAACTCACTGCCTGAAAATCTGAAACTTCTGCAACATTTAAGAAGTATTTAGATACTCACTTGCATTGCCATAGCCTCCAGGGCTATGGGCCAAGTGCTGGAAAATGGGATTAGTGTAGTGAGATTTTTGTTGACCTGCGCAGACAGGATGGGCCACATTGTCTCCTCCTGTGCTGTAAATGTCTATGAGCACAGAGACAGTCACCTCAGTAGGTACACGCTCACGGTTAAGCTCGGGGTCACAATCTGATGAACACATCACAGACATGTCACAGCAGCTGATTGAAGAGGTGACAGCCAAGATCACTGCCAGTCAGAGGACTAATGGGGATCAGAGCTATGCTGATGACACGCCTCTGGAAAATGCCGTAAGCTGTGATGGAGCTGCAGAGACAGGCAGAGAAATACTTAACAAAAACAGAATTACCTGGAAAAACTCAGCAGGTCTGGCAGCATCGGCGGAGAAGAAAAGAGTTGACTTTTCGAGTCCTCATGACCCTTCGACAGAACTTGAGTTCCATTTCAGTGGTGGGGTCATGGTCCAGGGAGAGGTAGGAGGAAGTGTCTGTGAGTTGGTGCTCAGCCTCCGTGAGGTAGAGGTCAGTGCGCCAGACAACAACAGCACCACCCTTGTCAGCGGGTTTGATGACAATGTCAGGGTTGGACCTGAGAGAATAGAGTGCAGTAAGTTCAGAGAGAGACAGGTTAGAATGGGTGAGAGGAGCAGAGAAATTGAGACGACTAATGTCGCGCCGACAGTTCTCAATGAAAAGATCGAGAGAAGGTATGAATCCAGAGGGAGGGGTCCAGGTGGAGGGAGAATATTGGAGATGGGTAAAAGGATCCGTTGTACTGGGAGAGGACTCCTGCCCAAAGAAGTGAGCCCGGAGACGAAGACGGCGTAAGAAGAGTTCAGTATCATGCCGAGCCCGAAATTCATTGAGGTGAGGGCGTAAGGGTATGAAACTAAGTCCTTTGCTGAGCACTGAACGTTCAGCATCGGAGAGGGGAAGGTCAGGGGGTATAGTGAATACACGGCTGGGGTTGGGACTGGAAGAAAGGGTGGGGACAGAGGGACAGGCAGGGGTGGAGGGTCCTAGATGGGTGTTGGTGTCGATGAGTTGTTGGAGCTTGCGTTCCTTAGCACTTGAGAGAAAGAGAAAAAGTTTCTTGTTGAGGCGTCGGATGAGCCGAAGGATAAAATGAAACTGGGGGCACGCGCAGCTTTGAAAAAGGGTACGGCGGTGCTGCTGGAGGGAGAGGTCGAGTGTGTTCGTATGGCGGCGCATGGCACTGAGAGTGGATTTCAGAATGTGACGGGAACAGCAGTCCAAGAAACGTTTTATGTCCCGGAGATACCTGTAATCCTGGGTGGGTTCGAAACATGAGGGGTGGAATTTCAGTTGAAATCCACGTGGGGTAAGTCGGAGACAGAGACAGTCACTGAGAAAGGAGATATGGCTGTGAAAGCGGGTTTTAGTAAACACCTTGTCAAACACTAGGAGGGAAATGGAAAGCAATGAAGGTGAACAAGGCAATAGAGAGATACGGAAATCTTGTCGCAGAGAGGAACAGAACTTCTTCAAGGAGGTAGGCATTTCTTGAAGAGCAGTGGCAGTCAATTAAACACAGAGATAAAAACAAAAAAACTGCGGATGCTGGAAATCCAAAACAAAAACAGAATTACCTGGAAAAACTCAGCAGGTCTGGCAGCATCGGCGGAGAAGAAAAGAGTTGACGTTTCGAGTCCTCATGACCCTTCGACAGAACTTGAGTTCCAAATACTTGACAGAAATACCAGAAGCCATGCATAGACTTCAGTAGTTCATCCAAGTCCAGAGTTCTGTCATGGTTCCATCATACAAGTGATTGGCTTCCTCTATGGAGATATTGGCAATTACCATGGAGAGTCAAGTCTGTCAGAACACTTGGTGGCTGCTGGATATGTGCTCGGACCTGCATTCTGTTGCTCTGGCCATGGGCTCTTACAGTAGTGGTGAGAGAGAGTGAGAGGCACCCTTATCTCCTTCCAGGTGCCTCTTCTCCTGGATTCAAGGTGGTGCCACCACACATGTTCCTGGAGGCATCATCTCAGCAAACTCAAAATGTGAGCTGCCACTCCTCCTTCCCTCTGCCAGTGCTTCCAGTGGGTAAAGCCAAAGTGGGTGCACCTGCACCTGTGCGGGAGACCCTCAGCAGGCTGGAGCCCCCTAGGCCTCAGACCACCAGCGGCGACCACCAAGTCATCTCAGGTAATGAGGCACAGTAGTTAACAGGTTGCCTCCATCTCAGCTGTCAGGGTCACACCAAGGCATAGGGAGAGAAAGTGTAAACTTTAAAAATTATAATAGCACATTGGTGACATGGGTGTCCAAACATTTCATGGATTTTTTCAGTTATGTTTAAATATTTACTTTGAATCACTTTGTTCATATGTGTTGAATGTGTATGACTTTTGGATCTTCACGAACTGAAGCAGTTTTTAAGGGAGCGGCACGTCATTGGCTATCAATGGTGGGTAATGTGGGACTATGGAAATAACACTTACTGTGGGGCATCTCTTTATTGTGTGAGGTTGTGTAGAGTGCAGCAGGCCATAATGATCCTGGAGTCTCTCTGCAGCAAGTACCGAAGTGGTCCTCCTGAGTGGCCCAGGCAGCGGAATTTCATCTTCAGCATTCTGATGGTCTGGTCTATTGCTGCCCTTATTGATGGATGGCATTATACCCCTCCTCTGCTGGGCTTTGTGGGTTCCGCACAAGCGTCACGAACAACGTTTTCTGTGGATGACCACTATCCACCAGGAGCCACCTCTGCAGCTTCTGAGGGGGAGCAGACAGTTGTGACACCTGCAAGTGAATAAGGATGTAAGAATCATGAGAGCTCCCTGGGAAGCGCGAACACACCTGAAAGATTTGCTTGCAGTGCTCGTACACTAGCTGCACATTGAGTGAAAGCCCTATTAGTTAATGAATTCCACTAGATGATCCCAGGAAGCTATTGGCACCACATATGTGCAATCAATTGCCACCTCGTACCTGTGGAAATCCATTAGTGGCACCAAGTCTCTCAGTTCTGGCTGCCTGGCCTTCAAGGTCTGTCGTGAATTGCACAAAATCATTGGCTGCTCTGAATAGAGCATTGGTAACAGCCCTGATGCATTTGTGAGTGGCTGACAGCAAGATGTCACACATACCTCCCGTATAGCCTGGAAAGATCCGCTGACATAGAAATTCAACGCTGTGGTAATTTTTGAAGCTACTGGCATTGGATTGCCATAGAGAACATAGGTCTTCCTGAAGGAGCTGACAGAAGTGCGAAATATACTCAGCCTTCTCTAAGATTGGCCCTCTGACATTATGGGTAGTTACTCTCCCTGCAGTATATTCTATTACATCTAATGTTTGGTGTCTCACATTTGCTGTTTGTCAGCATCCTGAGCTGCCTGACCCTTTGCTGGCACACCTTGTTGATGTTCTGATCATTGTTGTACCAGCCCCTCAGCCAGCCTCTGCTGGTTCCTCTCCAGCTGCAACAGAGCTAGCAGAAGCACTGGACACACTTGATCCATTTTGTCTGCCTGAGGGTGATGTGTGAACTGAAGGCTTCAAGCCAATCCACTTCCAGAAATCTGCTGCTAAACCCTGCTCACATTTTGACAGCTATGATAAATTCCACCACAGCAGCTGAGACAATCTAGAACATTCTAAAACAATGTTTGCAACCACACATATGCACACAGACACACACACAGATGCATATACAGTAAAGGGGATAGAAAAGAAGGAGTTCCACAACTATTGATGATAACAGTAAAAGAACCACAGAAATTAATATTAGTTCACCTGATTTCCAGATTTCAGAAAGACCAAATCCAAAGGGAGTTTCCTTCGTGGAGAAGTTCAGTTCAGATGAGTCCCTGGTTGGAGACAGCAGTGTGAAAGTCCTTTAAGCAAAGACGATGCAGCACAATGAGGTTTCTGTACATTTAGCAGGTGATGGTAGGATACTTTAAAAATAGAATAGGCTTTGGGGAGTTGAGAGATGGTGGCAGGCTGCTTGGTTAGCTGGGAGACCTGCTGTTGTTATTTTCAGGTTGGAGTTAACCAGCAGACTCCTTGTTCCTCAGTTCTCAATTGAATATAGAGATTTCAAAATGGTCACTCAAGTCGTGTGATCTCCTTCATACACCATGATTTGAAAAGGGATGTTTATCTGGTGTCTGGGTCTGGCTTTTGTTTTATGGCTTTTAATGTCCCAGTCATTAGCCTCTGAAAGAGTCATTAGCCTCTGAAAGAGTCATCATCTATGTTGAGGATCGTGTTTCAGGGAGCAATTGGCTAGGCAGACCCTGTGTCTCTGCTGGAGGGGTAAACTTATCAAGATGCAAATGTCATCCATTTTCCCCTCAATAGTCTTCTTTTCAAATGTACCTGGACTGTCTCAAACGTGAGGCGGGCCTGTTAACATCTCCACAGGATCAACAAATTTCTATCTCTGAGAGTCCTCTGGTTTTGTGATTACAATGTCCTTGTAATCTCAGATCTTCAAGGGTTCGCTCATTCCCCATTTAGCTTAAAGCCTGCTTTCTGTAGCTCTTTCTTTTAATTTAGAACCTATTTCTCTGTTCCTTTCATTTTACTTAACTTAGCGGGACCTATTTGTGTTCCCTGTCTTTGTCCCTTCTGGGACTTCCATTTGGGACCTATCCCTGTCCCCCTTCCTGGCTTGGGATCTCTCTTGTTCCCCTCCCGTGTCCTGCTCCCTCGATCATTCAATCAACAATGGCGGTCAGTACCAGGTCATCTGACTTCTCCTTTCATACTGTTGTTCTTTCTTCTGCGCAGGTGAGCATGGCCAATCCTTGGCCTGAAGAATGTAAAATACCTGGACTGCACATATGCAGCCAGTTTCCAGCCAGTGCATGCATAAAAGTTCATTGGGAATCAGAGTTCCCGACCTCTGAACCCAGCAAGGTAAGTGTTTCATCATGCTTTCTGCCTTGGAAGAAAGAAAGCCTCACTACTGTGCAGGTTTCTTTACAATGGCTTTACACTTTCTTTATAAGAACTTAACATCATAAACTTCCAAGAAATAGCTTATTACATACCACTTAGATAAACTTCTCATTTTGTTTCAAAATTACACAAGTTGTATCATATAATTACAAAGATTTAACCAAAACAGAAGCCAATACCTATAACAGGTAAGATTATTAATTTAAACCATAGAATTAACATAACTCAACACTTACATTTCTTTTTCCCGGTCTTTAATTTGGCAAAGAATGTTTTGTTTATGTCCACAGACCCATTGTCATCATTTTTGTTAGCTATAGTGTAATTCCATCTTCAAGCTCATTTTCTGAACTTAAATGTGGTAAATTCTCATTTCCGGCCAAAAGGTCAAAATGGCTTCTTTGTGCTTTAACAACTCATTTCTCCTCTGATCAAAATCCCTTTTAGCCATTTCAAGGATGTTATTGAGATGCTTTTAATGTTCCCACAAAAGGGTTTCATACTCCTCCTTGGTTTGATCTTTGAACATTTTAAGATCTTGTCATTTCTCCTGATTCCATTCCAAATGGGTTTCTTAATTCTCTTCGAATAACATCAACCACTTCCTCACTCTGGATTTTTTGTTTGTTCCAATATTTCATCTCTTTTACACAATTCATGAGCCATACCATTCCACTCCTCTGCAGGTTTTAAATGGTCTTTTGTGAACTGACACTTGTCTGGATATCTGCTGCTGTACCCCATGTGTTAACACTGGCAAGCACTTGTAATTCAGTATCCAGAGTCATTGATCCTTCCAGATAATTTTGCGGTTTCTGTCCTTTCCATTGACAATTCTTAGTTTGCAAGACCAAAGGCCCTTCTGTTGCTTCTGTACTATCCGTTCCTGAGGTTGATACATCAGTACTGTTATTTCGATCAGTTCTTCACTCAACTGGGTCACAATTGGGCAAGGAGTTTTTAATCACGGAAACAATTTTGAAATGTGACACTTCATCCCAAGTTGTAGAAAAATTATACTGTCCACTATATCGTTGCCCAGTATAAAGTTTACATTTTCAATAGGTAATTTTGGAACAACTTCAACCATATGATCATCAGAACACAACTTAAATTTACTTTATACAATGGGTAAGATACACACTTCCTCTCAAAACCCTGTAGTAATACATTCTGATTCAGTAAACCTTTAGAAGAAAGGTCCAAATCCTTTGCTAACAATAAGCTTTGAGCCACACTAGTACCTCTCAGGATAACAATTTTTCTGGGCTCTTTCTTGGACAAAAGAATGGAGTGACTGCCCCTTCCAACAGAAACCCCTTGTGATTCTTTCCAGTTCTATCTACTCCTACTGTAAAAGCAATAGCACTGGATTTCTTACAAGTTTTACCTTCTGATGCAACTTTCTCTGTAGAAGTCTCTGTTGCTTGCACCAATGCTACTGTTTTAACGTCTGTTCCCTATACTCGTACCGTCTTGTCTAAAGACTCTTTGAGCATTCCAATTACAACCGTTGGTTTATCATTCAGTTTCCAAAAATGGGCGTTGAGATGCCAGGTCTTGCTGCAATAAAAGCATATTGGTTTCTTAACATCACTTTTATCTTCTACACTATCATTTTTCTTGACTGGAATATCTCCTGCCCCCTTCATAAAGATAGACTCTTTCCTGTCCTCCAACTTCCCTGTGAGTTTACAGATGGAGATCTACTACCCCCGTTTGCCTATGTGATATCATACTCATCTGCTAGAACTGCTACTTCTCATAGCCGAGAAACCTTATGGTGTTCTAGGTGTGACCTAATAGCTATTGGGATACTGTATCAAAATTCTTCCATTATCATCATCGTAATAGCTTAAGCATGACTCCCATTCCCTTGTATTCTATTCATCTAGGTATAAAAGCTATCAATACATTGGCCTTTTTAATTATTTTCTACACCCACTCATGATAGTTTAGTGACCTGTATAAAGGTCGACATTTCATTCATTAGCCCCCATTTTGGGATGCCCCTTCTCTCACTTGCCTTCCATGACATCATACTGCTGCTTTCTTAATTGGATGGCAAACCTGTCTGCTGCCATAAATTGTCCATTTTAGGGTAAATCACAGACGAAAGACTGTTCCTCATACAATAAGAGCTTCTGACCCCAATTTGCGGCTGACATTGGAGTCCAGAAACCTTCAGGGGAAATCCTGCCCTGAGTACTCTTACCTATGTTATATGAAAACAAATCATAACATTGAGAGAGAAGTTGGACGTTGGCTTGTCACAACTTAAGAAGTAGGTACATCAAAATATCAGCATCGCTTCTGGACCAGAACAATAAAATGAGTCAGGATATGCTTACTGATGATGCAACAGTCTTTGATGATCTTAGGGCTTGCCATTCAAGAAAATTTTAATTTAATGTAACACTTTTTGGTGCATTTTTAGATTTATCCCTTTGAGCTCAAATAATCCATTATGGAAAATTACAGATATTTTAAATATTAAAATAAAACTGTTACGAATCAACTTGATATTTGTTCCAGCAGATGGTAATATACCCAGTAAGTATAAGGGAGCAAGACTATTTGTGCCATCAGTGTTTGTGAAGTATAATATAACAGGACTGCAGATACCATCTGATGGTACTAAACACTGAATATAACAGCAGGACTTTTTGTACTATAGGTAGGTACACTGGGAGCATAACAGAGCAGAACAATGTACACCATAAGAAGACAATAAACACAATGAGTGCATAGCAGGACTAATATAAGCACCATAGCTGAATTAAAAAAGTCCTGAATGTTGCATACAGGCAGAGAGGTCTTTTCTTGCATTGCTGACAGAACAATGAAGAAGTGTTTGAATACACCTTTCAAGCCATAAACTTAATCTATACTAGTACTTTCCTGTCATTGAGAATAGATGATAAAGACCAACTTTGTTTTAAACCCTCTGTGCTTTATACTGAAAAGTGGAGTTAGTATTCACTGGTAGCCAAAGGCCCTTACATGAATCAGCAACTGGAACAGATGGTTCTTGTAACTTCCAATCAGCTCCTTTGAGACTGCCTCCTTGAACTGTAGAAACTCCTCCTCACATCTTTCCAGTCTTTTGACTCCAGTCTCATTTGCATCCCTCTCTTCACTGCACAATTAGCAGCCATGATTTCAGGCACCTGAACCCCATGCTCTGGAATTCTCTAATAATAAAGCCTCCACCTCTTCAACTCCTCTTCATATATGAGACTTTCCTTAAAGCCCCTATCTTGGACTTCCTAATATTTATTTCTTTACCTCAGAGCCTATTTTCCTTGCATTTCTGTGGAGCACCTTAAGATGATTTTGGCTATGTTGATAGGATTGTATGAATAAAAATTCTAATCATACTGGTGATACTCACCACCATTGGCATCTTAGTATTCAAGATAAAAAAAATAGGTGCCCACCAACACAATATTGTCCACAAGAATGATCCACAATTCTTCCAGAAATTTCTAAAACGTATATTCCAAAGATATCTCTTTCTGTATTATCCAACATATCATTGATAAGAACATGAGGACATAAGAAATAGGGACAGGAGTAGATCATGCAGCCCCTCAAGCCTGTTCTGCCATTCAATGCAATCATGGTTGATTATCTTCGTCAACTCCACTTTTTAGCCCGCGCCCTATTTCTCTTGATTCACTGAGAGACCTAAAACCTATCTCAGCCTGAAACAATTGATGGCAGAACATTCAAAACCACTGAAGCAGAGAATTGTGAAGATCTACACCCTTTGAGTGAAAAAAATTCTCATCTCAATCCTAAATGATTGGTCCCTTATCCTGAAACTGTGCCTTCTGTTCTAGATTCCCCAGCCAAGGGAGACAACCTCTTAGTGTCTAAACTGTCAAGCCCCTTCAGAATCCTGTCATGTTTCATTGAACAGCCTCTCATTCTTCTAAACTCCAAGGAGTATAGGCTCAATTTATTCATTATAGGCTGACCCCCTTTCCCAGGAACCAATCTAGTGAATCTTCTCCATACTGTTGCAATATCAAAACTGCACACAATGAAATAGGATGATGAAGTAGGAGAGGTGACTGGTTAATATTACACTGTAACCTCTCCAGTAGGAAAGCTTAGGACCAAGTAATTTGTGGATTTTAGAATTTTCTGGATTTTAGAATGATGTTAGAATGCTGAGCCACAAGTCTGTGAATTGAAAAACAACATAGATATAAATATTAACCTGAAACATAAAACAGTGATATAACATTATAAAGCAGTAATTAAAATTATTTTATTTATTGTATTTGGATATTTTCTATGTTTCTGCTCCCAAAGTACTGGACTAAAATGATGCTGATGATGTCAATGGAAGCATTAAAGTATTAAAATCTAGGATAGCTAACAAGTTGATTAGAGATACAAAGTTCAATTTTAACAGAATGGAAATGGGGATAGCCAGTGGAGGGGAATGGTGGGGAGGAGTGGATTGGTGATGTGGGGACACAAAACGAGCAGCAAACCCTCCTCCACTGACCTTGTCTTTGTAAGGGCTGGGCGATTATAACTGTTGGGCTTCATCATCATCCTGAAATAGATGTGGGGAGGCAGCTCGCCAACAGACTTTTGGTGGGAAAGAAACAGCCCTTCCCTCAAAAGCAGTTGGAGCCCATTTGCCCTGATTTGCATATTTAAAGAAGGTCTTTGCCTACTTCAGTTGGGTTAAAATTGAAGACATCAGTGGGTATGGCACACAAACAACTTTAACCCATTTTCAGTCAGGTTGATAAAGTTAACAATAATGCCTGCTATGTTTGTGGAACAATAAAAAGAAAATTGTGGGATAGTCTTGATTTTGTTGCAGAATCTGAACAGTTGAGTGGCGAGTTTGAGAGTTGATTGGGTCTACTGAAAAGAATTCCAGCAAACTGGTATTTCTGGACTGGAGAGGTTACAATATATTGTAATCTGCTTTTGAGAGAGATGTGTTCATCAAGTCTCTCAGCTACCCTAACAAAGAACAATAAAATAGAAAATCTGCAAATGCTGAAAATGTAAAATAAAAACAGAAAATACTGGAAATACAATATTTATAAGGAGAAAAGATAGATTTGACCTTTAGACGTGTTCCCTTTATCAGCACGGAGCTGGAGTGCATGTTATAAATAAACTCCAAGATTTGCTCATGTAAACCCATCGCTTTCAATTTCAAGAGGGTTAAATAAAACATAAAATTGAAAGGCTCATTCCAATTGGTGAAAGAAATTCAAGTTGGGGTTGGCCTGAGCCACATGGTGCTCTGAAATGTCTTATAAAACCACAACCACTTCTATGCATTCCTCTTGAAAGCAAAATTCAGCCCAATTCTTTCTGACCACTCTACAGGCAACAAAGACATCCAGTATGTAAAGCATAACAAACTACAAAGTATCACCAGGAATCATTGTTAGTTTTTATGCTCACTGGAACTCCCTTCTTGTGGTTACAAACCACAACAACACTTTTAAATTTCAGAATCCTGTTCACCAGCCTTAGCAGAAATGGCTTTGAGACAAAGCATAGTTCCTGTAACTATTCTCACAGAATATTACTCTTTCACCCGACCCATTTAGAGCCTCAGTCAAAAGCTGATAAGGTAAATATATCATGATCCTGACTGTAGAATTTACATTAACCTGGCCTGTGTATTTTTTTTTATCAATTCCTTCTTCATTTCATTCCTTGATACATTTTACATTGCATAGTTTCTCTTGTACAATTTTCATGAACAACTTCTGTAGTATATTTCTGAATGTTTGAAATATATATGTCCTATTGGATGTCATTTCATGAGGAGCCTAAATGTATCTACATATGTGACATGGTGTTGTGAACAGGAGGGGGAAAATGCTGCCAAGGCTATTGCCATTTCAGCAGCAATTATATTGGAGAGGAAAGGGTACAGCTAATGACCAAGGCCAATGTTTAGACTATTGACATTTTAGTACCAGACGAAACATAAGTGTCGGCTCAATATTTTTATTCAGACCTGTTAATGCCTCAGTTTGGTTTCTTTTTTGCTGCTATTGTTCCATTTTCATTCCGCAGAGCTTCCCAATGTCAATAAAGATACCCAAAGCTATCAATCTATCACCTGATCACACTAACCTCTGAATGACCTCAGCACCAACAGCACAACACTCCAACCATACTACCGTCTTCTCTCAACTTAAGATACACAAATGCTATATAAAAGACCAATCACCAATACAGTTTTTGAAATGAAATATTGCAAATTGAAATAAATAAAAGATACATTAAGATCTGAGTTGCTGTTATAGAAAAAAAGCCATTTGCAATATGATCAGCATAACTCAGCTACCCAACATGGTCAGTTATTTTCCATAATTTCTTGGGATATGAGAACATAAAAAAGGAGGGAATGTGTCGTGTGACCGCTTGAGCTTGCTCTGCCATTAAATAAGACCATGGCTGATCTTTTATCTCAACTCCACCTTCCTGCGCTATCTCCATACCCCTTGATTCTTTTCTCTGTGTGCTTATTTTAATTCTCATGTTTCACCTACATATTGCTAATAGAATATTAACCTACATCTCAAAGGGGCTGGAAGACAAATGGGAAGATATTCTACTTCACTTGTACAGAGACCCTAGTCAGATCTCCTTTATTGCTCAGTTTTAGATACCGCAACTGCTCTTGACATGGAAGAGGGTACAGATTCACTAGAATGATATCAAGGCTTAGGGGGTTAAAATATGAAGACCAATTGTATAAATTTGTCATTTATTCATTTGAGTTTGGATGGTTCAGGGGTGTTCAATTGAGGTTTAACGCAACAAAAAGATTTGTAGGGCAGGGATAGAAAAATTATTTCCTCTGATGGTGAAATCCAGAAGAAGGGGGCACAATCTTAAAATTAAAGTTAGACCTATTCACGTAAAGGATAATGGAAATCTAGAATGCTCGTGCCAAAATGCTATGGATACTGCGTCAATTGAAGTTTTCAAGTCTGAGATCAACAGAAATCAAGACAGCATTTGACCCAGTGTGCCACCAAGAAGCCCTAGCAAAATTGAAGTCAATGGGAATCAGGGGGGAAACTCTCCACTGGTTGGAGTAATGCCTAGCACAAAGGAAAATGGTTGTGGTTGTTGGAGGCCAGTCATCTCAGCCCCAGAACATCGCTGCAGAAGTTCCACAGGATAGTATTCTAGACTCAACCATCTTCAGCTACTTCATCAATAAATTTTCCTCCATCTTAAGTTCAAAACTGGGAATTTCACTGTTGATTGTGCAGTGTTCAGTACCATTCACAACTCCTTAGCTACTGAGGAAATCTGTGCTTGCATGCAGCAAGACCTGGACAATACTCAGACTTGGGCTGATAAAAGGCAAATAACATTCATTCCACATAAGTGCCAGGCAATGACCACTTTCAGCAAGTGAAAATCTCAATCTACCCATCTCCCCTTGATGTTCAATGGCATTACCATGGCTGAATTCCTCACCATCAACATCGAGAGAATCACCATTGGCCAGAAGCCTAACCAGATCAGCAATATAAATATTATGGCTACAACAGTAGGTCAGAGTCTGGGAATTCTGAAGCAGGTAACTCACCTCCTGTGTCCTTGCAAAGTCTGTCCTCCATCTACAAAGTACAAGTCAGGAGATGATAGAATACTCTCCATTTTCCTGAACGTGTGCAGCTCCAATAACACTCAAGAAACTCAACACCATCTGGAACAAAGCAGCCTGTTTGATCAGCACTGAAATCACCATCTTAAACATAAGACTCCCTCCAACCAGTGCACTGTAGCTACAGTGTGCATCACCTACAAGATATACCATAGCAACTTACCAAGTGTACTTCAAAAGCAACTTCCAAACCCGTGAGCTCTGCCATCTCAAAGGACATGAGCAGCAAATGCAAGGGAACACCACCACCTGCAAGTTCCCCTCCAAGCCATGCATGTTCGTGACTTGGCTCTATTGCTATTCCTTCATTGTCATTTGATCAAAAGCCTAGAACTCTCTAACAACGCTGTGGGTATATTTACACCACATGGACTGCAGCAGTTTAAAAAGATGGCTCAATGCCACCTTCTCAAGGGCAATTAGCGGTGGGCAGAAAATGCCAGACTTGCTAATGACATTCACATCCCATGAACAAATAAATATAAAAAACCATGTTTTTGTTAGGTAAGGGTATCATGTGATTGAAGGTAGGTAAATAGTGTTGAGGTGTAGATAAAGCATGATCTAATTGAATAGTAGAACAGTCTTGAGGGGTTGAATAATCATATATTTGTATATCGCATCAATACTTAGGAGCTTATAAGAATACTTTATATTGTAAATTTGTCATGTTAGTTAGACATTCTTTCCTTTGCTCTTCAGGTCAAAAATATTTTGCTGATGAGCTGATATGCAATGAGGCATCTGGGACCTTGGTGAACTTTGGGCCCAAATGCTTATCTCCTTAACCAGTGAGATTTAAGGATTGAAGCAGAGGAATCACAAAGAAGGAAATATGGTGAATTATAATCAACAGAAAGAGAAACAAATAGATGGGGAAAAGATTGGATCAAGAGAGAGAAAAAACAGAAAGGAAAGGAAAGTAAAATATATAAAATATTGAATTTTAAATTTGAAACAATTCTCTAACAGTGATTTACTACTGTAGGGACAAGACTCCTCAGTTTAAATTATTCCCACGTCTCAGCTGCAGGGGTTGATTGGCATTGCAGGAATGTAAATCTCCTAATTTAAAAGGTATTCAATATTTAATGTATATTTAGTGTGCAAATGCAGCAATTTCTTGAAACACACAGGGAGGCTGAGGGCAAGTTACCCTTTTTGCAAGGCTAATGGCAAAGTGGTGAATGGCGGCTAGCAACAAAAATGCTGATTCACAATTCACTGTGTATCTCTTCCTTACCACAAGTTGCCAGATAATTCGCACATTAATAATGATGTATTCATTAAACTCCCCATTATTTTAACAGCAAAACCTGGCCCAATATTTCCAAGTTGCTATAACTCAGCAAGCTCATATAGAATGTGAAAATTAATAACACTAGTATTGGGACTACAAGCTGCTTCAGTTGGTGTTGTTATTAATAAAAGCTTTTTTAATGTCTGTTCTGTAGAAATTCTGATCCTTTTGTAATCTCTTAATCCCTAAATTGTCAATGTGAGAAAATACTGTGATGTTTGTGATTAGTAGAAGTCACATTAACTGTAAATTAATTTATTTTATATTTATAGGCACATTTATTTTGAAAATATAACAAAAACAAAATAAATAGATTTTTAAAATTAAGGTGAGTTTGTAATCATTGAGTTGTAGTCAGTAAGTTTGCTCTCAGTAATGTTAGATAGTTAGACCTCAGCAAGAGTATTGTATTCAGTTTTAGTGCCACACTTTAGAAAGAATTGGAGGTGAGTAAAGAGGAAATTTGCCAGAATGGTACCAGGGATGAGGGAATTCAGTTATGAGGAGTGACTAGAGAATTTGGGATTGTTCTCTTTACAGCACCAAAGATTAAGGGAAGATTTAATGGAGGTGTTCAAAATTATGAAACGTTTTGAAAGAATAGTTAGGGAGAAACTAGCAGAAGTGTTAGTTACCAGAGGACAGAGGTTTAAGATAATTGTCAAAAAAGCCAGGGACAAATGATTAGCAATGTTTTTACTCAGTGAGTTAGTTGTGATTATCTGCAATGCATTATCTGAAAGGGTAATAGAAGCGGATTCAATCGTAACTTTCAAAAGGGATGTGGATAAATACTTATATTCAGGATACAGAGAAATAACATGGAAAAGAGGGGAATTGGATAGCTCTTTCAAAGAGACGCGCAGACATGGACTAAATAGCCTCCCTCCGCGCTGTATAATTATGATTCTACAATATCAATATGGGGAAAATGCTAGGAGTAACCATGTCGATTAATAAGTAACATGGAGTGAATTTCTCCTGTGGCACTCGCAATTGTCCACCATAATTTCAGCAGAAGATTCATGGGAACGCCATGTAAATGATATGAATTTCTGTCGGTTTCTCCCGTTAATTCGGGTAACTTAGTGGAAGACCGGTGTACACTTTTTTCCCGAGTTTTCCGAAGCTCTTCTGCCTATGTTACGGTAGACAAACATCGGAATTCCTATGGAAATTCAGCCATCGGTATCCACGGATTTTTCTACCGAAGTTACAACAGTTGATCGGGAGAAGTATGCTTGAGGAAATTCAATCCGTCGAGTTTCGCCAACTTTAAGGCTGGAGTGTCAACAGATAATAGACTATAGGAGTGAGTTTCATAACAATGATAGTTGCAAGTCATATTTTTAGTTGATGCAAACTTTTTGACACTAGCAAATTATAAGACCGTCACAAACTTTTCGATGGGGACTCTTTTGATGCATCTCGCAGGGTTCGGGAGCGGGGGTGCAGTTAGAATCGGAGCTTTAAATGAAGTGACAGCGTGCCTCGCTCGTTATTTGATCTTCGATACATCTTGACTTCTAACACAAGAGGTACTGTGCTGGCTCCTTGCAGTCGTGTTGGTGTACCATACTTTGCAGACACAATGTCTTTTGATGTGTCTTTTTAGTGGGCTAAAATGTACGGGAGTGGAAAGCAGGGGAATAACATTAACAGAAATTACCTGGAAAAACTCAGCAGGTCTGGCAGCATCGGCGGAGAAAAGAGTTGACGTTTCGAGTCCTCATGACCCTTCAACAGAACTCATGAGGACTCGAAACGTCAACTCTTTTCTTCTCCGCCGATGCTGCCAGACCTGCTGAATTTTTCCAGGTAATTTCTGTTTTTGTTTTGGATTTCCAGCATCCGCAGTTTTTTGTTTTTATCTCTGGGGAAGAACATTGATGTGCGGTGTTGCGTGTTGCTGGGATGGCTGTGTGTTGTTGCGGCCTCTGGCCTCTAGGTGTCTCTGGCTGTGCGAACTCCCTCTCTCCCTCCCTCTGCAGAGCCGCTGCGATTGTCCGCTCCAGACCCACACTCTGCGCCCGCCGCCATATTGCCTTCCTCCAGCACCGCGGTGAGATGAGAGTGAAGCGCGGCCGTTGTCGCCGCTCTTGACTCTCTGCCGAGTCTTAGCTCCAACGCCTCGACTCCTGTCAGCGCCGACGGCCCTTCCCACTCTCAACATCCGAAAGAAAGGAGTGAAGGCGCTGAGCCATGGAGGCCGTCAAAGCCTTTAATAACGAGGTCTGTATGAGCCGCGGCTGTTTTTTTTTGGGGGGGGGGGGGGGGTGGGGGTGAGATTTCTCAGCGGCGCAGGCGGTTGGTAGCTGGGCCCTGGGCGAGTAACGGACGATGGGGAGCGGGGCCTCAGGCAGGAACAGGCCTATCGAGCGTGTCATTGCAGCAAAAAAAACAAAATAATAAACAGGCCCGTAAACCGGGGCCTGAAGTCATGGTCAGTGCGGCCACCCGGCGGGGAGCGGGGATCCTCGGTAACGGGCCCCAGGGGGAGTTATTCAACGTTAGGGTGAAATGTGTGTTTGTGTGGGGGAGGAAGCCTCGCTCCTCTCTCACGCACTACCCACCCCGGCAACGGAAATCCCGCCGAGCCTGGGGCCTGTTCAATAAATGGACGGCAGCCGGTCCCCGGGGTGGGGGAGGGCCCATATTAGCCGGGCTCTCCGTGACCTCACCAGGAGGCGCTGATGGTGCCTCTTCCACAGGGCCTTCTCTGCGCATTTCTGTTAAGTGCGGCCCTGAGCCCCGCTCTCTCATTTGACGCCTGCCCGCCCAGGGGGATGGAGATCGCCCGGAGAATGCGTTTCCTGCCCTCCTCCGTTGAAGCTATGTTAATGCTGCAGGGAGCCAGGAAGCCAAGTTTTCGACTTGTCTTCAGAGCGCTTTTTCATCCCTTTGCTATTTTTATTCAAAACAAACAGTTTTGTTCGAAGAGGAGAAAATATTCGACGTTTACCACCAATGCTGGCTTTTAATGACTTTCGTAAACTAAAGTAGATAAAATTAATGGATCTGGAATGTTCTCTGTTCAATTAGATGCTGCATATTTGCCAAAGTATCAACAAAATTAAACTCAGACATTTGTGGCAACATTTAGAAGTATTTTGTATGCACTTCGAGCCAATGTTAATGAACAATCAGTAGGGATATTTTTTCTAGGGATAAAATAACAGTACGATGTTGAGGGTATTTTAAAACTTCATAACAGGAAATCTAATCTTATCAAACGTTTTCCTCCCTAAATCAAGGAAATTGCTTCTCCTTACACGAGCCATATCGATTATGATCAACAGGGTTCCTCAATTAGGTCCAAGTTTGCCCATATGGGTACCCTCATGGTCTGCAAGGACACTGAGTTGCTATCTCGTGGAGATTGGACAAAAGAAAGACTGGTGGAGTGTGCTGCATGGATAGAGAACCTTAGTTGAAGGGAGGAAGTCAATTTTGCACTGCTGCCTACCATGTGGTAGGGCAACAAGCATGAATGTAGGTATTGCTGAGAGTTATTCTAGGCAAGGGTGGGAGGCTTGTCTTGATCTTGGTCATCTGTGCCAAGAACCGTTGAATTTATTTAGAGTTGCCTATATGAGGATTCTATTTGATTCTTCTTGCATACTCCCTCACTTGTGGTTTCTATCCTTAGAAAAGAGCACAGATTGATAAATCTCACTGATAGTGGCTCTTAAGCTGGTCAGCTTGGGGGCTTGCAGAAAGTCAGAAAGGAACAAGCTGGATTCTGCTCTCCTTGGCAGTGTGTAGGAATTGTGGGGTTTTTTTCAAGATTGCAGATTTCGTATGTTAATTGAATTTTTATCTTCTAGGCTTTGGGCCTAGTGCTTACTAGTATCCTTACAGAAGTTGAAAACTATGGATTTTTTCTGTGATATATAGTATAGCTGCAAAGATATTTGAAGGGGTGGATAAAAGATTTGATAGCATCATTTAATCCTTTGCTCTTAACTAAGACACAAGGCAGTGGTGTTCACTGTCATTCATTCCATGTGATTTTGAATCCATTTATGTTAATGGGCAGAAAACTAGGCAGTGCACTTGTAGAAGTATGAGATCTTGCCAGTATCATGAGGTCTTAGAAAGTTACTCCAGAATATCCGTGCAGGCATTTCTGGAAGTATTGCCAGGTTTTTTGCAGATACTGCTGGCAGATATGTGATCGGTTACATTCTAAATGCCACCTTGAGTATTGGGCTAACTGGTAGGATATAAAAGACTTGTATTTATAGACTCGCTTTAACAATCACAGCTCCTTGTTGTCATGTAGGAAACACTGCACTCAATTTACATTTGGCAAGCTCCCACAAACAGCAACATGATAGCCAGATTATCAGTCACTTTTTGTGATTTTTTTTGAGGGATAAATATTGACCAGAGCATTGTAGATAATTTCCCTAGTCTTCCATAGTGCTGTGGGATCTTTTGCATCTACCTGAGCAGGCAGATGGGGCCTTAGTTAATGTTTCAACCAAAAGCTGGGACCTCTGACATTTTTGCTTTTCTTATCTTTCCAATATGCTGGGAAGGTCACGATGCAGGTTTAGCTTGAGCCATATACCAATTGCCCAAACGTTCCTTCTCTATGATTTAGAATCTTTGGAGAACCTTCTGCGTCTTAGTCAGCCCCTTACATATGGTCTACTTTAAGTAGTTCCTAATGTGTAAGTATGCTACGTGGTACTGAACCTAATGTCTGGACTGTCAAAGTGATTGACACTACCTGCTGACCTTTGTAGATCCGCTACAATGAAGGAAGGCAAATGTCCATGTATAACTGATTAGGGAATGCTGAGACTTGGAATGACGCCTGCTGGAACATGTTGCCTGGCGAAGTCTGATGCCACAGGCTGTTGCATCCGGAGTTCAATGCCTGACAGGATGGGTTTGCAGAATAGCAAGCAACTTCTGCTGAAGCTGTGCGCTTCTAATTGATAGAAATTTTGTTTAATGTGTGATGTGCCCCCATGTGACCAGGCAAAGAGTATTAATGCATTTAAATGTTTCATGGTTACCTGTGTTGCTCAAAATAACACTCCTAAGCTCCAGCTGTTTGCAGTCCACCTAGTGAAATATACACTTGTCATTTGTTTAATGAAGCTAATAACAGTCCCCTTTTGAGGTAAGGTGGCTTGAAAATGATACATCTGGCAATGGAACCTTTGTGGCAGGCATGGTTATCCAATACCTGAACCAGGCAGATCTTCCATACTCCAGGGCACTGTTGATGGTTGACTTGTGGTCAGCTGGTTCACTAATAAAACCTGGAGAAGTATACCCTTCACTGGGGACAGGGATTAATTCTACAACCGTCCAGCATCTGTCCTTTTGAGGAAAGGGTGTCTCCTCTGCATTGGACAAACAGAAATTTTGCAGAAATACATTTCTCAATAGTGTGATCTGATTGAAAAATGGGCATAGACTTCTGCCAGTGCCAGACGTTTGACTTAATAAAAGTTCTTTACAGATAGTTGTGTGCTGAAGAAAGCACTGTGTATATGTGCAAATTCAAACAGGAGTTTGTGGTGTAATCACATAGCCAGTTATTTAATTTGGGGATACAAATTTTAGAGGAGCATGCCGCATCTACCTCTTGGCATTACAGCTAATGGAATCCACATCCTTCTAATGAAGAAGTGAGAGTCATCAACTGTACCGCAGCTGACAAGTGATCCAAAAGGTTGATATGAAACTTGAGTTTATTTTGACAGGAAAGGACATTTCAGTGTTTGTTACTTATGTTGGTCTGACTGCTTAATTTCACTTACCACACGAACTGAAACTGGATGGCATTTCAAATAAACTGACCACGTTCTGTACAAATTACTCTCTTGGGTGCTAAAAGAAATCTGTCCAGGTGGTGTGCCAAGAACAGGCTAAGAATCACTGCAAATTATGCATTTGTAAGACTGGTATAAGAAGTTTAAAATTAACACAATATCATGTAGAGGAAACCAGAAATATTAATCAAAAGTGTAATGGTGGTGTTTTATAAATATTCACTGGGAGTTTCCTATCCTGTGACTTCCATGCTAAATTTCAGTCTGAGAATATTGAATCATAGAATATTACAGCACTCTAACAGGTCATTTGGACAATAAAGTAGGCCTTCATGTTACATTTGATTTGGATAATTATTTGGAAAACTAGATCCATAAACATCTACAGTTATCTGAACTGAAAAATTGAACGTGCTTTGTGCCTTGCCTTTATCAAGGTGGGTAATTTGCTCTTGTATCACTCCATACTAACCTTTGGGACCAGCATGAGATTGGTTTGGGTTAGCTTTGACTTTAATTATATTTTTCCCCTTCCCAGGAAGTGACTTGCAAATGTTGTCTTTTTTGAGACTGGGAACATAGCAACAGCAGCAGGTCATTCAGCCTTTTAAGACTGCTCCGTCATTTAATTAGATCACACCTGAGCTGCATCTTAATTCCATATACCTGCCATGGCCCCCTTGCATAACAAAAAACTGTATCAGTCTCAGTTCTGAAAATTTCAGTTGACCTAGCCTCAACAATGTTTTTGGGGAGAATATTCTAGATTCATCTGAAGAAGTGGTTTCTGACATCCTGAACAACCTGGATTTGGCCTTAAGGTGATGCTTTCCAAACTTGAAATTGTTTCTGTACCTACTCTTTTGATCATCTTAAGCATCTCAATTAGATCACCATTAATCTTCTATATTCAAGGCCATACAGATTTATGCGACCTCCTAATTTTAAGCTTTTAACCTTGTATTCTGGTGCTATGAATCTGTACTGTATCCCTCCAAGACCATTCTTGGGGTGTGGTGCCCAGAACTAAATGTGGTACTCCAATTGGCGTTTAACCTGAGCTCCATAGACCTGTAATTAAGCTTCTCCTTTGAATTCTAGACCTCTTGAGTTAAGGCCAACATTCCATTATCTTTTTAATTATTTTGTACCTGCCCACCAGCTTTTACTGATAACTGTACTTGAACGCCTAAATTTCTCTGCTCGTCCTAGCTTCTTGCCATTTAGAAAATATTCTGATCTATTTTTCTTGGGTCCAGAGTGGATGACCTTCACTTTCCTACGTTGGGCATAACATTGGCAGATGGAGTTCACTAATGTACCAATATCCCTTTTATTTTTCTACTCTCATATATACTATTTATGGTGCCACCTAGCTTACTGTTGTCATAAAACTTAGATATATTCCTTCATCCAAGTCATTAAGCATAGAAAAAAGTTGAGGCCCAAGAACAGATCCTTTGGGGGCACCACAAGTCGCATCCTGCTAGTTTGAATATTTACCCATTGTCCCTATTCCCTGTCTTCTCTCTCTTAACCAATTCCTTATCCAAGCCAGTAGGATGCCTTCTATTCTACATGCTTTCATGTTTACTATCAGTCTCTCCTACAAATAACCATGTCACATGCTTTCTGGAAGTCCATATAAATAAAATCCACAGATGCTTTTCCTATCACATTTGTGACCTCAAGTAGGTTTGTTAGGTGTGAATTAACCTTTACAAATCCATGATGCTCCTTTCTGATAAGTTTATATTTGTTCAAATGCTGAGTCACTCTGTCCCTAATAACAGCAACTTTCTCTCAACTAACTAACAGGCCTATAATTTCTTAGTTTTTTTTCTTCTGTCCTCAACTGGCAACTTTCTAAACCAAGGGGGAAATTCTTGAATTGGAGAGAATTTTCCTACTTAACTCATTTAAAAACCACAGGGTGGAAACCATTACGTTCAGGAGATTTGTCTCTGCCTCAGAAGGAGGTGGAGATGGGGTCATTGAATATTTTTAAGGCAGCAGTAGATAAATTCTTTAGGCAAGGGAATCAAAGGCTTTCGGGGTTAGATGGGAAAGTGGAAATCGAAACATAAGATGATCAGCCATGATCTTATTGAATGACGGAGCAGGCTTGAAGGGCCGAATTTCTTGTGTTCTTATGTCTTATCTTTAATATCATTAGTGTCTTCATTACTTTGTTTTTTTCCCCTTGTATTTAATCAAATTAGTTCCTCCCTTTGATTTATGTTTAGTTTGCCTTGTATCTTTGATAGTTTATCCTTATCTTTTATTGTGAAGATTGATACAAAGTCACTATTTAGTAAATCTGCCATTTCCTTATTTTCAATTACAATATCACCTGCACCTCCCATTAATGGGATCACATTGCCCTTAGCTACTTCCTATCTTTCAATACATTTATAAAAATCTTTAGTGCTGTCCTTGATGTACTTGCAAGCTTTTGCTCTTATTCCTTCTTTTGCAGCTCTTGCCACTTGTTTAGTATCCCTTTGCTATCTTTACTTCTCCCAATCCATGGAAGCTCTGTTGTTCTTTGCTTTTGTCTAAGCTCTTTGCTTTATATTTATACTTCTAATTTTATACCATCTCTCACTTCCCTCATTGACCAAGATTGTTTATACAGTTAGAAGAACTCTTTATCTTTAGGGATATTTGCATTGAGGTACATTAGGCCTTAAGTACAGAAACAAGCTATTTGGCCTGACTGGCCTATGCTGCACGTGAGTCTCTTCCCACTCCTTTTTATCTAACCCTATCACCATATTCTTCTATTCCTTTCTCCCTCAAGTGCTTATGTAGCGTCTACTTAAATGCATCTTCACTAGTTGCCTCAATTACTCTTTGTAATAGCAGATTTCACTTTTTTACCATTCTTTGTATAAAGACTTTTCTCCTGCACCCCCAATTGGATTTATTGGCGACCATCGTAAATTGTGGCCTCCAGTGAGTGAAACTATTTCTTTAAGTCTATCCTATCAAACCTTTTCATGATCTTAAAGATCTCTATTGGGTCATCCCCTCCTTCTGCCTTTTTCTGGAGAAAAGAGCCCTAGCCTCTTCAACTTTCCTGATAAGTATATAATCTCAGTTCTGCTCTCATCCTTGTGAATCTCATTTGCATCTTCTCTAATACCTCTGTATCTTTTTTACAAATGGAGACCAGAACTGTGCATGTGTGGTCTAACAAAGATTCATTATAAGTTTAACATAACTTCTCCGCTTGCCCATTCTATCCTTTTAGATATGAACCTCAGTGCTTGGTTTTAAAATTTTTAAAAATGGCCTTATTATTAACCGGCCTGAAAGCAGGTGTGAATGTATACTTCTTTGCTCCTATACCCCATTTAGACTCTTATCCAAACTATATGTAGTCACTACATTCTTCCTACCAAAATATATCACCTCGCACTTACACATATTGAAATTCATTTGGTAATTCCATGTCCATCCCTGAAATTTATTAATGTCATCTTGTGGTTTATCGAATTCTTTCACTATGTTAACTGCAACCTGAGATTGGTGTCATCTGTAGATCTTGAAAATGTTCTTCCAATTCCCCAATCCATATCATTAATGCGAATTATGAGTAATAGTGGCTCTAGTACTGATCCCTATAGAACACCACTACCACCTTTTGCCAGTTTGAGGAGCTACACTTAACCCCTTATTCTTGTTTTCTGTTTTGTGGCCTGGTTGGTATCCGTTCTGCTAACTGCCCCTTGACTTCACATAGAAAATAGAAGCAGGAGTAGGCCATTTGGTCCTTTGAGCCTGCTCCGCCATTCAATACGACTATGGCTGATCCTCTACCTTAACGCCATACCCCCGCTCTCCCCGTGCCCCTTGGTGCCTTTAGAATCTAGAAATTTTCTATTTCCTCAGATATATTCAGTGAGTTGGCCTCCACAGCCCTCTGGTAGAGAATTCCACGGGCTCACCACTCTCGGAATGAAGAAGTTTCTCCTCATCTCAGTCCTAAATGGCCCATGAGGTTGTGACCCCTTGTTCTAGACCCGCAGCCAGAAGAAACATCGTCCCTGCATCCAGTCTGTCCATCCCTGTCAGAATTCTGTATGTTTCAATGAGACCCCCTCTCATTCCCCTAAACTCCAGTGAACACAGGCCTAGTTGGCCCAATCTCTACTCATATGAAAATTCTGCCATCCCAGGAATCAGTCTGGTGAACCTTTGCTGCACTCCTTCTATGGCAAGTATATCCTTTTTTGCGTAAGGAAACCAAAACTGCACACACTACTCCAGCTGTGGCCTCTCCAAGGCCCTGTATAGCTGTAGTAAGACATCCTTGCTCCTATACGCAAGTCCTCTCAATGGAGGCCAACATACCATTTGGCTTCTTGACTGCTTGCTGCACCTGCATGCTTGCTTTCAGTGATTGGTGTACAAAGACACCCAGCTCGCTTTGCACATCAACATTTCCCAATCTATCGCCATTTAAATAATCTGCCATTCTGTTTTTCCTACCGAAGTGGATAACAACACTTTATCCACGTTACGCTGCATCTGCCATGTATTTGCCCCCTCACTCAACTTGTCTAAATCGCCTTGAAACATCTTAACATCCTCCTCGCCACTCATATTCCCACCTCGTTTTGTCTCATCAGTAAACTTGGAAATATTACATTTGGTTCCCTCATCCAAATCATTGATATATATTGTGAATAGCTGGGACCCAAGCATTGATCCCTGCGATATCCCACTAGTCACTGCCTGCACTCTGAAAAAGACCCATTTATTCTTATTCTTTTGTTTCCTGCTTGCTAACCAATTCTCAATCCATGCCAGTATATTACCCCAATACCATATGCTTTAATCTTGCACACTAACCTCTTATGTGGGACTTCATCAAAAGCTTTCTGAAAATCCAAATATGTCACATCCACTGGTTTCCCCTTATCCGTTCGGCTAGTTACATCTTCAAAAAAACTCCAGTAGGTTTGTCAAACATGATTTCCTTTCATAAATCCATGTTGACTTTGTCTAACCCTATTGATATTTTCTAATTGTCCTGTTATCACATCCTTTTTAATAGACTAGCATTTTCCCTACCACTGATGTTAAGCTAACTGGTCTGTAATTCCCTGTTTTTTCTCTCCCTTTTTTAAATAGTGAGGTTATATTTGCCACCCTCCAATCTGCCAGGACTGTACCAGAATCTACAGAATTTTGGAAGATGAAAACCAATGCATCCACTATTTCCATGGCCACCTCCTTTATTACCCTGGGATGTAGATTATCAGGTCCTGGGGATTTATTGGCTTTCAGCCCCATTAATTTCTCCACTGCTTTTTCAGTAATACTAATTTCCTTTAATTCTTCCTCCTCACTAGACCCTTGGTTCCCCAGCATTTCTGGGAAGTTATTTGTGTCTTCCTCCATGACGACAGAACTAAAGTAGTTGTTTAATTGCTCTTCCATTTCCTTGCTCTCTATTATAAATTCTCCTGTTTCGGACTGTAAAGGACCTACATTTCTCTTCAATCTTTTTCTTCTTACATACTTATAGAAGCTTTTACAGTCCTCTTTTATGTTCCTTGCAAGACTTTATTTTTCCCCTCTTAATCAATCTCTTGGTCTCCCTTTGCTGAATTCTAAATTGCTCCCAACCCTCAGACTTGCTACTTTTCCTAGCAACTTCATATGACTCTTCTTTGGATTTAATACTATCCTTAATTTCTTTTACTCACCATGGTTGGGCCACTTTTCCTGTTGTGTTTTTGTGCCAGAAAGGAATATATAACAGTTGCAATGCATACATTTGTCCTTAAATATTAGCCATTGCCTATCCACTGTTCGCCCTTTAATGAAGTTCCCCAATCTCTCTTAGCTAACTCACGTCTCATACCTTCGTGGTTTCCTTTGTTTAGATTTAGGACCCTAGTTTCGGATTGGACTACTCCACTTTCCAACCTAAGGAAGAATTCTATCATGTTATGGTCACTGTTCCCTAAAGGACCCCACAGAACAAGATTATGAATTAACCCCTTCTCATCGCACAAAACCAAATCTAGGAAAGCCTGTTCCCCAGTTGGTTCCTCCATGTACTGGTCTTAAAAAACACCTCGTGTACACTCTAGGAATTCATCCACCACAGTATTATTGCTAATTTGGTTTGCCCAGTCTATATGTGGATTAAAGTTACCTTTAATTATTGTAGCACCCTTGTTACATGCATCTCTAATTTCCTGTTTAATATCATTCCCTACCTTACCACTAAGATAAAAGCAAAAAACCGCGGATGCTGGAAATCCAAAGCAAAAACAAAAATACCTGGAAAAACTCAGCAGGTCTGGCAGCATCTGCGGAGAGGGACACAGTTAACGTTTCTAAATCCCTCCCTCCTGCACCATCACTCCAGCCACGCATTCATCCAGTCTATTCTCCTATTCCTGATCTTGCTAGCTCACATGTTCTGACCTTAGTCATGAGTCTACTATATCTACTACGATCTTATCAAAGGCCCTTTGAAAATCTAGATATGTCACAGCTCCTATGTTATCCTTGTCTAATCTTCCTTTTACTTCAAAAAATTCAATAAGGTTGATGAAGGGTTGCCTTCCCTTTTAAAAACCATGTTGCTTACTCCCTTCTGTTTTCAGTTTCTAGATGTTTTTCACTGATACCTTTGAGTAAAGATTCTATTATTTTTTTCTACCTTTAGTATTGAGCTATAGACCTATAATTCCATGAGCTTGTTCTGTTTCCCTTGCTAACTATAGGGATCATATCGGCTGTCCATCAGTCCACTGACAGAATTCTCTTTTCTAATTAAATTTGATACATATGCAGTAGTGCCTCTGATCCCTAACTTTTAATATGGACATGCAAGGCCTTATAATCTACCAGAACACAAACACAAAATATTGCAGGTGCTGGAAATCTGAATAAAAACAGAAAATGCTGAGAATACTCAAATCTGACAGTATCTGGAGAGAGAAACCGAGTTAACGTTTCAGACTGATGACCTTTCATCCTACGAATACTTTTTGAACCTCCTGGTGATTTGTAGTTTTAACAGTTAACACTAGTGCTGCTGAGTCTATTGTGGTGAATTCCTGCCTCATCCTTCCATAATCAGCCTTATTTAAATGTAGGACCTTGTTTTGTGACTCACCTTTCTTGCTTGCAAACCTAATATAAATTCTATTATATTATGGTCACTTAGCTGTTTCCTTATCTCTAAATTTTTGATTTCGCTAAACCTACCATGGCCTGTTTTCTTGTTTGTTCAAGAATGTATTGTTGCCACACTGTCCCAAATGCAATCATCCAATCACTGCCTTTGAGACTCAAGCTGTTCAACTTCTCCCAGTCTATGCCAAAGCTAAAGTCTGATTATAATGGGAGTGATTTTGGAGCAAACTTTTCCAATTTCCATCCTTGTTTGTCCCACTACTTTATCCTTAACTGGTGGTCTAAAAAAATGACTCCCAGCAAAGTTCTGAAGTCTCTTCAATTCTTATATTCTACCCAGAGTTTCTACTGTGTTCTTACTCTTGCTTATGAGTCTCCCTTTCTAATGTTGTATAACTGTCCCAGGTCAACATTGCTTCTACAGTTTTAGTTTCCCTTTTCTTTCTCAGGAAGTTATAGCTGCAGCCTGTTTTGTGGCATTCAGAAATAAGGACATAGGACTTTTGGCCCTTCCAGCCTGCTGTGCTATTCGATAAGATCTGATATGATTGTGATGGCACCTAAATGTGTTACAGGCTGCTTTTTTAGTCATTGCAGATTGATTTGACAGAAATTTTCATTTAGTGATCACTATTCAATGTGGAAATTGACTGATTAATGCTTGACAAACATGTTTACAATTAGAGGGAAAAGTCTTCAGCCCTATTTGATCTGAAATTAAACCGTTGGAATGCAGCTATGTAAATGGGAATATTTTTTGAAGTGTAACCATTACTGTGTTTCAAAGTAACTGATGCCAAAAAGGAAAAATATTTAATTTTTATATCACTGAAGCCTCTCAAGGTACTTTAAAATATTGTGACCTTATGGAGGCAAATGTGACAACCATTTTATGTTCAGTTAATTTTTCTTCAGTTGTGGTTGGTGAAAAAGGAATTCTAGCTAGGATACAAACTGTTCTGAGTCTTCCCACAGGATCTTTAAATGACCATTGCAACAGGTAGCACCTTAATTTCCCATCTAATTTGAAAGATGGCGCCTTCAGCAATGCAGTTTTCCCTCATCTCTACACTGGAATGCCAACCTGAGTTATGCATTTGTGGTCTGGAGTATTAGTTTAGATTATGTATTCAAATCCTGCTTAAAGCTACAAGTTTGTGTCTCAAGCAAGGATGCTATGAACAGTCTACTTTAACTGAACTAAACTGAGTTTGTTGGAACAGAAGAATAGGAAGAAACCATTTAGCCCCTTAAGCCTATTCTGCCATTCGTTAAGATCATGGCTGATCTGCAACATCGCTCTGTAAACCCAACTTTGTCCCATCTCCCTTCACACCTTTGGTTAAGAAAGATTGATCAATCTTGGATTTAAAATTATCAGTTGATCTAACATCAGTTGTTGTTTGTGGAGGACAGTTCCAAACTTCTACCACTGTGTATTGGGAATATTATTTCTAAATTGAAAGTATCACTTGGAATAGTGAGGGGAAACCTTAGCCTTGTGTGCTGCAAAATCGGTTCAAGTAGATATGTTGTGTTTAGTCCAAGCTAGGAATGGGGTTGAAGTGGGACGAGACTACATACTGATTGTTTTTCAACACAGGAATTGCACGCTCATGGAGGCTAGGAAAGAAAAATTGGTAATGGAGGGAATGGGTAAGAAGATGCAAACTTCAGATAATTGTTGGAGACTGACCTTAAACTAAATTTTTTCTAACTCAGGCATGCACACACCATATTTGTGCTCGTATGTCATGGAGCCATTATGCTCAAAGATTGAGGCCACTCGGCCCATCAAGCCTATGCCAACTTTCTCGAGCAATCAAGTCAGGCCCATTCCACTGCTGTAACCCTGTAGCCATGCAAGCTTATTTCCCTCAAGTGCCCATCCAAATTCCTTTTGAGATCGTTGATCATCTCCACTTTCACCGTCATCGTAAAGAGTGAATTTCGGATCATTACCACTCTATATATAAAAAAAGGCCTTTCCTCACATCCCCTTTCTATCTCTTGCTCAAAACCTTAAATTTGTGTCCCATGGTCCTTTCCAATTAGCTAATGGGGGCAGCTTTTCTTTGTCTACCTTTTCTAACCTGTCACAATCTTGTACATCTCTGTCACACCTCCCATCAATCTTCTTTGCTTCAAGGAGAACAACCCCAGCTTCTCCAATCTAACCTTGTCACTAAAATCCCTCACCCTGGAACCATTCTGGTGAATCACTTCTGTCCCCCTTCAAGGGCCCTTACATCCTTCCTAAAGTGTGGTAAACTGAACCAAATGCAATAATTGGTTGTGGCCTAACCAGAGCTTTAAAAATATTTAGCATTTCTGCTTTTGTACTCAACACCTATATTTATGAAGTCTAAGATCTCATATCTTTACTAACTACTCCCTCGATATGTACTGCCGATTTCAAAGATCTGTGCATGTAAATCCCCAAATCCCTCTGTCCCTGCACACGCTTTACAACTTTGTCATTAAGTCTGAATTGCCTCTCCTTTTCTCTTTAGCCAAAATGCAACACCTTACACTTCTCTATTAAATCCATATGCCACTTATCTGCCTATTCTACTAGCCTATCAGTGTCCTCTTGCAGTTGATTGGTGTCATCCTTTATGTTTGCCTCTTCTCCATGTTTGGCATCGTGGAAAATTTTGAAACTTTATTCTGTATTCCATATCCATATCATTTATCTATTTCAAAGAAAGTAGTCCCAACAATGATCCTTGGGGAGCATCACTGTCTTCCATTCTCCAGTCTGGAAAAACAACCATTTACTACAACTTGTTTTCGGACCATAAGCCTGTTTTTTAAAAATCCAGCAGACATTGACCCTCATTCCATTATGCTTCAATTTTATTAACCAGCCTTTTATGGTGCACTTTGACAAATGCTTTCTCAAAATCCATACAGACAACATCCATTGCATTCCCTTCTTCAACCTTCTCTGTTAACTTCCATCAAAATGTAGTGTTGGGGACTCAGGCCCTGCAAGTGATGCTAGAGAAGCTGGGGGTGAACAAGTGATTTGCAGTTGACTCCATGACTAAGCCTTGTGTAAGGACTAGTAGTGGGCTATTTATATTTGTTTTCCTTTTTCTCTTGTCGTTAGTCTCTCCATTTCTCAAGCCATTAATTCCTAACTGGCATATGGTTCAAAGGATACTAGTCACCTTCTAGCATCTCCGTCAACTAACCATTATGTATTCATCTTTGAACCCTGGCAGAGTTTTAAGGCAGGAATTGTGTAAACGTAGATGATGTGCGCACACACCGAACAGGGGTTAGTGGACAGTAATAAGAAGAAAGCACTGTAATTGATTTTTCCATCCCTTGTCGACTGACAATAAGGAGTATTGTACACCTCTTTTGCTGCTCTGATGGGAACACAGACTAGATTGAATCTGGGTCGTGTGGCTTACTGCCGCCAGATAAACTCACTAAACCCTCGGGTGAATTTCCCATATTTTAAATAAGTAATTATAATTTTTTATGTTTGTAGATTATTGATATTGGGATCTCAACATAACGATTCTACTATCAGAACATACCTTTAACTATAATTTAATAATGAGTTGCTTTGTTTTTGAACAATATTCTTTGACATGTTTAGCTGACAATTTAAAAAGAACTTTAACTTATAAGTGGGGTCATTTCAAAGAACGTCAGCATCATTGCTTCTAATAAGCCTCTTGTCCCTTATGCAATTAAAAGATCATTTGTGTTGGCTGCTCATGCACTCTGTACTAAAGTTCCACCCTTAAGTACACTACCAACACCTTTAATATAGTTCCAGTTTCTTTTCAATGGGCATTTACTCTAATTTGCAGTTTAAATGTTTATTACATCAGAAAGTAGCTAAAGCATTCCTAGTATGGTAATAGCATTTGATTTAATATCGTTCAATATGTGCAGTACAATTAAGTATCAGTGTATTTAAGAGTGGAGTTCAGAAATGGGAAGGATCCATCCGGGGAAATGTAAGGCAGATTAGGATGTGTTTGGAGTGCATATGTGTAAATGCACAGTGCTTAGTGAATATGGTTGGTGAGCTGCAGGCCTAAATTGCCGCAAGAGCTTAGGATATAATGGAGTTCTGGTTCAACTAGGGGAGAATTGTAACTTAATGTTTGTGGCTGTAAAACATCCAGGAAAGATAGGGAAGTTAAAAAGGAGGGGATGAAGGTACTGACCAAATATACTGTTACAGCATTGAAAGGCTTGAGTTATTGTGGGTTCAAAGACAGAATCAATTTGGTTAGAAATAAGGAGCAAGAGAGGAGCTAATGCAGTAGAGAGGAGATGCTCGAGAGGCAAATTTCAGAAAGGTGCATGAACTATAAACTAGTGATAATATGGTGTCAATTATTCGAATATAGTTTGGGATAATAACTGTGTAATGGGGAAACTGTGGGAGTGAAAGGAAAGCAGTGCTGGATCTGGTTTTGGAGAATGGAATGAGGAAGATAGCATATTTCAATGGGGATGTATTTGGGGAAACAATGATCACTATCATTCGATTTAGATTAGTTATGGAAAAGGATAAGACACAATCAAAAGTGAAAATGTGTAACTGGAGGAGAGCTAATTTCAGTGAGCTGAAAGGGGACCTGGTCCAGGTTCAGTTAAGTCAAAGATTGGCAGGCGAAACAGTAAATGAACTTCAAAAGGACGATACTTCAGGTACAGCTGAGATACATTCCCACAAGGGGGAAAGGAAGAGCTCCCTGGATGATTAAAGGTATAGAGATAAAAATGATCCATGAAAAAGGAGGCTTATGATACATGTAAAGGAAATGGAGAGACTAGAGAAGCTGAGATTGTTCCTGTTAGAAAAGAGAAAGTTAATGAGAGAATTAATAGAGGCATTCAAAATCATGAAGGGTTTTGAGAGAGTAATAAGAAATCTTCCACTAGCTGAAGTGACAGTAACCAGAGGATTTATTTAATAATGGCAGAAGAGCCAGTGAGGTGATGAGAATTTTTTGTGCAGCAAGTGATGATCTGAATTTCATAGTAACTTTAAAAAGAGAATTGAATAAATACTTGAAAGGGTGAAAACGGCTGGGCAATGGGGAAAGAGATGAGCATGTGACGAATTGAAAAGTTCTTTCAAAGTACAGACACAATGGGCTAAATGGTCATGTTTGGTGCTGTAAGATTCTGTGTCTCACATCCTGACTTAACCAAAGCCTCTCCACCACCTTTGAGACACATGTCAAGAGTACAATAGAGTACTCTCCACTCACCTGGATAGGTGCAACTGCAGCAACACTTGAGCTTGACACCATCTAGGACCATGTATCCTGCTTTGATTGGCATCTGATCTACCATCTTAAACACCCACTCCTCCCACCAGTGGTGCACCAGGTCTGCAATGTGTACTATCTACAGGATGCACTGCAGTAAGTAGCCTTGGTTTTTTTGACAGCATATATCCCAAACTTGTGACATCCATCAGCTAGTAGGTGCATCGGAACAACATCATCTGAAAGTCTCTCCCTCCCCCCCCCCCACCCACCCACCAAGCAGTCAAGCAGTGCAACTTCTCGATTTGGGCAGACATCTACATTTATTCATCACTGCTGGCTGGCAATCCTGAAGCTCCCTACTCCCTATCCTTACAACACTGTAGCAGTAAATTCATGCAGACTACAGCAGTTTAAGAACACCACCTTCTCAGAGGAATCTAGGTATTGGTAATAAATGCTTCCTAGCCAGCAGCGCCCATATCCAGAGTATGAATTTTTAAAAGAATATTTTTGGAGGAGATAAGAATGCAAGCTAAAGCTTGTTTGTGTGAATACATAATTTTTTTTATCAATGTATTTTCCAAATATAAAATTGTTCAAACTTACTTCATTATGCGTCAAAGCATATACTTCAGACTTGAAGTCAAATTACTTACCCCTAAAGGAAACATTAGTGTTGGTCAGAAGCAGAAATATGACTTGCTACCTTGGAGAGTGACTTGACATTAGAATTTTGTTGTTTCATTTCCAAGGCTTTGATTTGTAGATAACCTGGACTGATGCAGTGAAATTCTTTTTCTTTCGATTGTCAGACTCTTGATTGAAAGTTGCAGATACATGGGAATAGGTTAATAAGCCCCTGAATCCTGTTACATAATTTGTACAAATCACGGCTGTTATTTACCAACTTTCTCTTCATATCCCTTGATAACCTCTCTCTCTCTCCATGCTTCATGATGTCATGACATTAAAATGGAGCAAGTAGAAGAGGCAGGCCCCAGAAAAACCTACCTCAACTGGTACAGGGACTGAACCTTTGCCATTACTGAGCAGCTAACTGACTCTTAGCTAACAAATAAGTCTGTTGTTCTCACTTTTGAAAATTTCATTTAATTGAACATCCCCAGCCATTTGAGGAAGAGAGTGCCAGATTTTCACACATTCCATAATAAAATATTTCATAAAATAAAATAATTGTGGCAATAATGTAACATTTAAACACACACTGTGGACCTCTTAAAAACTAATAATGGGGGTGTTAGAATGAAAAAAAGGAAACAACAGAAATATTAAATAATTACTTTCCATCAGTATTTGCTCTTAAAGTCACAAATGGCATCTTATGTGATTGTCCTTTTCTTTCTCAACCTGTTTGCAACCTGTGACCTGATTGACCAAATTTTTTTTTATTCATTCATGGAATGTGGACTAGACCAGCATTTATTGCCCGTCCCTAATTGCCCTTGTTCAGAGGGCATTTTGGCGTCAATCACATTGCTGTGGGTCTGGAGTCACGTGTAGGCCAGACCAGGTAAGGACAACAGATTTCCTTCCCTAAAGGACAGTGAACCAGATGTTTATTTTATGACAGTCGACAATGGTTTCATGGCCATCATCAGACTTTTAATTCCAGATTTTTTTTATTAAATTCAAATTCCACTATCTGCCATGTTGGGATTTGAACCTGGGTCTCTGGATTACTCGTCCAGTGACAATACCACTATGCCACCGCCTCCCCAGCACCGTCCTTCATCATTTCTCCACAGCTGGCTGGGACTGCATTCCCCTGGTTCCATTCTTATCTATCCAGTTGTGGCCAGAATATCATATGCAATGGCTTCCCTTCCACTCCCCTCACCATTACCTCTAGTCTGCCCCAAGGGCCTATCCTTGACCCCTCCTATTTATCATTTATATGCTGCCCTTCAGCTATCTTTTGAAAACGATGTCTGTATCACACATCGTTAAAACAAATATTCAGAAACAAAGGTTATTTGCTATGCCCAGGAAACTATCACTGCCCACAATATCTCAGGATTTTAATTGAAACTACAAAGAAAGCTTATGTAATTGATCTGAAGCTTGATAAGCAATTAGCTTTTGAATAAATTCTCCCAGTGTTCACTTAATAGTAAGTACTTTATAGCCTTAAGCAGCGCTCTTAGACTTTTGCAGTAACACTGAACATTGGAGGAGAGTTTGTGCTTTGGCTGTCATCGGCTGGTTGCACCAATTACACTGGTTAGATTGCAGTTCAAGTTTCCGCTAAAGTTCATAAACAAATGTAAATCTCCCATGAACTGATGCAAAAGAACGAAATAACAGAATATTTATTTCTTCTTTCCATGAAAAGCATTTCTTGATTTAGTTGAGTGGTAACCTGATGCAGTTTTGGTAATACATCTGAAAGTGGGTCCACCAGCAAAAATAAGCTTTTTTAATAAGAGTGCATCCAGTCCACCTGTGAGTAACTTGATTTAAAATCACTAAAAATGACTTTTTAACAAAACCTATACTATTTAATAGTTTCATTGTACATTAGTCAGTTTCTTAAAATATTAAATATTTTGATATGAAAATCTAATAAAACATGTCCACACTGCTTATTTGCCTAATAAAATGAATGAAATTTGAAGAGCCTTCCTGCTCACTAAGCAAAATCTTGCAGATTGTGGATAACACGAACATAAGTGGTTTTGGGCATAACTAACTAGTTTAAAATTCTGATTTTTTTCTTGCATTGGTTCAGTCAATTACACTCATTTCACTGATCTCACTAGCATAAATAAACAAAACTTTACTCCATTATGTTTTGTGGTATAGTCCTGTGAACAATGCAATATTAAAAACTGCAATCTGGTGCACAATTGCTATATTACACTAGCCTTGGGTTTGTGCAAATATGTCCAAGAATTTTTTAAAAAGGCAATAAAGTCTGTTATTTGGAAAATGTAGAAGAACTTCTCCAGAAATAGCATATTCCTTATTAACACAGGATCAGAATATGGGTAGCATATGAATTAAAATGTTCCTGCATTCTGATTTGCAGTCCAAATAACAGTTAAGCTGGGATTATCTTGCATAATTTCATCAACAAACAAATTGTTCTGATCAAAGGTCATTGACCTGAAACATTAGTTTTGTTTCTCCCTCTGGAGATGCTACCTGACCTGCTGAACATTTGCAGTACTTACTGTTATTTCAGATTGTCCTGAGGCTCCTAAAATTACACAGTTTTAATTTAGCAACAGAATACTATAATAAATACATTATCATGCTGTATAGTAACCCTGACCTTGCAAAACAATGGAGTAGATATTCCTGGTAAAATAATGGTGTCTTAATAATTATGCTGTTACTAGTGTGCAAATCACCCAGGGGACAAAGAGATACCCTGGGAGTTGTACAGAGCTTGCTGGTCAATTGACATTATTTTGCCACTTGCCTCCTGCAAATACATCGCGACCTTACCCTCTTTGTTATTTTTAAGAACTTGTTGGATTTTCACAATTATGACCAGTAAACTCACTACTGAAAGTTAGGGATAATAGTGCAAGAAGCCTAGAGATGAGCTGAGGACACAGACACTTAGAAGTATGACATCATGGTTATTACTGAAATGTGACTTTAAAAATGGCAGCTAAGCATTCTTGGTTGCAGGGTTTTCAGACGAAATGTGGGGGGTGGGGGGGTCGTAAAATTGGTTAATGAAACAATCACAGCTGTGAGGAAGTATGAAATGTTAGTAGGAGCATCAAATGAGCACATATAGATTTAACCAAAAAGGGACAATCACACTGGTGGGAGTATATATTAGACCCCCAGTGAGAGGAAGATAGAAGGGCTAATATGTAGGCAAATTGCCAAGAAGCATCAGGGCAGTAATAGGGGATTTCATCTGCCTAAATGATTAACTGGGATAAATTTAGTGTAAAAGATATCAAATGCACAGAATTCTTAAAGTATATTCTGGAGAACCTTTTTAGCCAATGCGTAGCAAGCCCAACAAGAGAAGGGACAGTTCTTAGCTTAGTTTTAGGGAATGAAGCTGGGCAGGCGGAAGGGGCTTTAGTGGGAGAACAGCTTAGTGATAGTGATCATAATTCAGTTAAATTCAGCGTAGTTATGGAAAAGAATAAAGATGAGCCAATATTAACAGCTTTAGATTGGAGAAAACCAATTTTACGAAGCTCTAGTTTGGCAAAAGTGGGCTGGAAACAGTTACTTGAGGGTAAATCAGTCAGTGGGAGTTATTCAAGGAGGTGATAGTGTTCAGAACTAATATGTTTCAGTAAAGGACCGAGACACCGAACGAGCATGCAGAGAAGGATATGACCAAAAAAGAAAGCTTATGTCAGATGGTAGAGGCTCGGTACACCAGAAAGCATGCAGGAGTGAAATTAAGAAGGAAATTAAGGCAAAGAGGGCATGAAAATTTATTGGAAAGTGGGCGGGGTTCTTAATATTTTGCATCTGTTTTCTCAAAGTAAGGAGCATGAAACAGATATTGTAGTTGTGGAGGACTGTGAAATATTGAGTGGGATAAACATAGTGAGAAGGGAAATATTAAGGTGTTTAGCATGCTTGACATGAATCCCAGGCCTGGAAGCAATGTATTCCAGACTGTTAGGGAAAATAAGGGAAAAGAAATAGCAGAAGCTCTGACCATTATTTTCCAATCTTCTTTGGTCACAGGCATGTTTGTACTATTGTTTAAAAAAGGCTGGAAGGGATGGCTTGAATATTTGCAGGCTGGTCAGCCTAACTTCGGTGGGTGGACAAATTATTGGAACAAATTGGGATAAATCATCACTTAGCCAGATTCAGGACAGACAGCATGAATTAATGGGAACGACATGTCTGACTAGATTGAATTTTTTGAGGAGGTAATGTATTTAATAGAGTCTGCATGGATTTATCAAGGCTTTTGCCCACATGGCAGACTGGTCAGAAAACTAGAAGTTCTCAAGGGAAATATATCAGTGAATTAAACTTGTAGGGGGCATGATTAAGAAGTTTTCAGATGATACAAGAAATAGGCTTGTGATTGATAGTGAGCAAGAAAGCTGTATACTGCAAGAAGGGATTCATGGAAAGCATGTTTCTGGTAGTGGTTATCCTGCAGCTTAAAAATGTACAGGCAAAGAGGGAATGGTGGCTGCCAGAAAGACAAGCAGGACCAGGCAGGTAAAGCAGGGATCCCATGAGTGCAACTTGCTGTCCAACCAGTATTGAGTTCTGAATACTGCTGAGTGTGATGGTTCCCCTGGGGAGTGCAAGCAGAGTCAAGTCCATGGCATCATGAGTGGTTCAGCTACATAAAGTAGGGAGGAAAATAGTAGTGGGGGGAGCAGACTGGTGCTTCTGCAGCCGCAAACACGCCTCCGGGATGGGATATTGCCTTCCTGGTGGCAGGGTCAAGGATGTCACTGAGGGCAGCTGCAGGACCTTCTGAGAGGGGAAGTGAACAGCCAGAAGTCATGGTCCATATTGGCACTAATAGTGTTGGTCGAAAGAAGGATGAGGTTCTGAAGGCAAAGTTGAGAGAGATTGAATTGAAGGACCTCCAATGTTGTAATCTATTTTCAGTGCCCCGTGCTACTGAGTATAACAATAGGAAGGTAAAACCGATGAATGTGTGGCTGGAGAGATGTTGCAGGTGGGAGAGCTTTAGATGAGGCATCAGGACCACTTATGGGAGAAGTGGGACCTGTATAGGCTGGGTGGGTTGTACCTCAACAGGGTCGGGACCAAGGTCCTTTCAGGTGTTTTCCTCGTGCTGTTGGGAAAGGGGGATGGGAACCTAGGAGTAGATTCAGAAGGGAGAGAAGGAGAGTTGGAAGTGGAAGGCAGAAAATTAATAATCATGTTTGGAAGGCAGAGGAAACAAAGTCTAGAAAAAGGCAACAAGAGAGTTTGGCAGTGGGAAAGGATACATACTTCAATACAAGAAGTCTAGGAAATAAGGTAGATGAGCTGAGAGCATAGTGGGAGGATGATCTAACCATTACCGAGACATGGCTGAAGAAAGGGATTGAATGGCAGCTCAACTTCCCTGTTTACAGGGTTTTCAGATGAGGTAGAGAGGTGGATAAAATAGGAGGGAGGAGGGTCTCAATATTGATTAAAGAAACAATTATAGCTATGAGGAGCGATGATGTAGCAGAAAGATTATCAAATGAGGTCATATGGGTTGAGCTAAAGAAAAAATGCGTAATCACACCACTGGGAGTGTACTATTGAGCCCCAACTTATTAAAGGGAGACAGAAGAGAAAATATGTAGACAAATCTCTGAGAAGTACAAAAATAATGGAAGAACCTATGGGTATAAAAAGTGTAGGCTTAAATTAGAAGGGAAATTAGCAAAGCAAAGAGTAGGACATGATAAAATATTGGCAAGTAAAATCCAAGAAAATGCAAAAGTGTTTTTTTATAAATGCATAAAGAGTGGACCTACCAGGGACCATGAAGGTGATCAGTACCGCAGGGTAGAGGATGTTGGTATGATTCTTAATGAAAACATTACATTTGTTTTGTCTTCTCAAACAATACAGGCATTGCAATCGGGGGGTGGGTGGGGGGGTGTTAAGGGGTAGAGTGTGTAAAATTTAAGATGAAATTAACCTAGGGAGCAGCAAAATGATATAACGTCTTTGAAAGTGGATAAATCCCTATGACTGGATAGAATGTATCCTAGTCTGTTAAAGGAAGCAAGAGAAGAAATACTGGCAGCTCTGACCATTCAATTCCAATCCTTTCCGGCTACATGTGTGGTGCCAGAGGACTAGAGGTCAGCTAATGTGCCATTGTTTAAGAAGGGAGAAAGGAATAGACTGAACAATTATAGACCAGTCAGACTGACTTCGTGGTAGGAAAATTATTGGAAAAAAATAATGAAAGACAAGATAAATCTTCATTTAAAAAGATACTGATCAATGATGGTCATTATTGATTTAAGGGAAGGTTGTGTTTGACTAACATTGAATTTTTTTGAGGAGATAACAAGGTGGGTTGATGAGGGTGGTGTATTTGATGTAGTCTATGGATTTTAGCATGGCTTTTGATTAGGCTCACATGACAAGCAGATCACAAAAGTAAAAGCCCATGGGATCCAAGGCAAAATGTCAAGTTGTGTCCAATATTTGTTCAGAGGGAGGAAGCAAAGGGTAATGGTTGCAAGGTGTTTTTGTGACTGGAAAGCTGTTTCCTTTGGGGTTATACAGGTCTAACTACTAGATCTCTTTTTGTGTATATATCAATGATTTGGACTTGAATGTAGGGAGTTAATTAAGAAGTTTGCAAGCTATACTGCAGTTGGCTCTATGGTTGATGATGAAGAAAGCTGTTGATTGCAGGAAGATATCAATGTATAAATCAGGTGGGCAGAACATTACAAAATGGAGTTCAGTCCAGAAAAGTGAGAGGTAGTATATTTTGGGAAGGCTAATAAGACAGGGGAATACACAATAAATGGTAGAATACTGAGAAGTGTAATGGAACAAAGGGACCTTTGAAGTACAATAGCTGCAAATTTGTGAGGGTTGTTGGACAGATAAAGTGGTCAAGAAGGCATACAGGACACTTGTCTTTATTAGCAAAGGCATAGAATATGAAAGCTGTGAAGTTATGCTGGAACTGTATAAAACACTTAACCAAAACAAAAATACCTGGAAAAACTCAGCAGTTCTGGCAGCATCGGTGGAGAGGAGCACAGAGTCCGCATGACTCTTCAACAGAACTAAGGAAAAATAGGAAAGTGGTGAAATATAAGCTGGTTGAAGGGGTGGGGGGGTGACAAGAAGAGCTGGATAGAGGGCCAGTGATAGGTGGAGATAACCAAAAGATGTCAGACAAAAGGACAAAGAGGTGTTGAAGGTGGTGGTATTATCTAGAGGAATGTGCTAATTAAGGGTAGAAAGCAGGATGAGCAAGGTACAGGTAGCCCTAGTCGGGGTGGGGTGAAGGAATTGAAAAAGGCTAAAAGGTAGCGATGAAACAATGAATGGAAATACATTTAAAAATAATGGAAATAGGTGGGAAAAGAAAAATCTGTATAAATTATTGGAAAGAAAAAGGAGGGGGAAAATCAGAAAGGAGTTGGGGTTGGAGGAGAGAGTTCATGATCTAAAATCGTTGAACTGAATATTCTGTCCGGAAGGCTGTTAAGTGCCTGGTCGGAAGATGAGGTGCTGTTCCTCCAGTTTGCGTTGAGCTTCACTGGAACAATACAGCAAGCCAAGGACAGACATGTGGGCATGAGAGCAGGGAGGAGTGTTGAAATGGCAAGCAACAGGGAGGTCTGGGTAATGCTTGCGGACAGACCGAAGGTGTTCTGCAGAGCAGTCACCCAGTCTGCGTTCGGTCTCTCCTTTTAGCCTTTTTCGGTTCCATCACCCCATCCCACCCCCATTAGGGCTATCTGTACCTTGCTCGTCCTGCTTTCTACCCTTAATTAGCATGTTCCTTTAGATAATATCACCACTTTCAACACCTCTTTGTCCTTTTGTCTGTGACATCTTTTAGTTATCTCCACCTATCGCTGGCCCTCTAACCAGCTCTTCTTGTCCCACCTTCTCCCCCCCTTAAACCAGCTTATATTTCACCCCTTTTCTATTTTTCCATAGTTCTGTTCTCGTTTCTTTCTCAATCCCTAAATCTCATTGTTTAAAGAGGTACACTGGTCCTGTTCACTGTCACCCCACAAGCCTTCCTGCCAGCTCTCACTTCCAGTAAGTTGGTGCAATTTTTTTTCCAGCTGAAGGAATAGGTCTTAAATTGCACACGTTATGAGATGCCCCACTCCACTGAAATTTGGTCCTTGTATTTTTCTCCCCCCCAATCTTTATATTCCAGCTTTCTTCAGATGTGCCATTGAAGTAAATAGATGCACTGATGGATAACCATGCCAAGTAATTTCAGTTCTGTTTTCCATTGGGTCTGTTTTAAAAAAAAAAACACCTGATCCTGTAAAAACATGATCACTGTTTTCATGAACCTACTGTTGACCACAGAATTCTTATAGTCAGATTATATTGAGACGTGGATTTTGATCCAGGCGTTTTCCATTCTTTGATTCCAAATCTACACAAGTGAATTTTGGAAATTCTGGTCCACTTACTGATGTTGAGCAAACCATTCAGCAAAAGTAATTTGCCATTGTCTGCTAGTGTATCACTCAGAACTAAGCCAGTTTGAAGCGTATTGCAACCAGATATAAATTGGATGGTCCAAAAATAAAGTCTGGGATGCACACGAGTGGTTTTTGGTATAACCTATCATTCTTCTGATTCTTGAAGAATCATGCAATTGAGGATCTTGTGGTTCATTCCTCTGTCATGCCTTCCCTTTCACTCCTGCAGTTAGGGTCATCTGGTATTTTGCTTCTACTATTCATATGTGGATGTTTGGCAACTTATTTGATTAAGGGACGCAACACAGCCTGGCTTTGTCCAGCATCCATATGTAAAGACCTTCATCTGGGTTACTGGACAGTGATTAGGCTCAGGAACTCTGGTCATTTGCCCTGCTATAACCATAGTATGTGGTATTAATTTCAGCAGCTGTCTCTTCCAAGGCTGGCTACTCGGCAGTAAAGAAAATTAAAATGCCTTGGTGTGGCTTTGCATTGTTAAATTTCAGGGTATTTCAGATTAATTTACACGGGATTACAGAATAGTGCAGAAACAGATCATTTGGCCCAACTGGTGTGTGTGCAGGTGTTTATGCCCCACATGAACCTCCTCCCATCCTCTTTCATCTAACCCTATTAGCATAATCTTCTGTTCCTTTCTCTCTCATTTGTTTATCTAACTTACTCTTAAATGTACCTATATTTGCTTCAATTACTAGTTGTAGCAATGTCCACATTCTGATAACTTCCTCCTGAATTCCATGTTGGATTTATGAATGATTATGTGATATTTATGGCCCCTAGTTTTGGTCTTCCACAAGTGAAAATACCTTATGTTTACTCTATCAAACCCCTTCTTAATTTTAAAGATTGAAAAAAGAGACCTGTCTAAGCTGTTTGTCTTGCACTCTACAGGACACTTGCAAGGAGGGGAAAAACAGCAATTTATACTCTACATGAAGAGAATGCTGATTGGTTAGCAAGTGACGTTGCCATGGAGAATGCATCTCTGATGGTGGCTAACAGTTAACTGTCAATCATTGTTTGAAATTTAAACCAGGCAGTTTGACCCTGATTGGTCAAGGCATTTCCCTGAGGAATGAGTCAGCAAATGGCTGTCACTTGTTTCGCTGAAATAGGTGCAGTGTACATACATGTTCTTTCTTCCTGCAAAATACAGAGCCCTGTGTATTAATATTATAAGTTTCCAGTTCATGCAAATGTACCACGTTGCAAGCCCGACTGACAATCTTAGATTGGTTGTCAGCATAATTCTTGGCACTTTGAGGATTATTTAGCAAATGTTGTCCAGTTGCGGAATCACATCTAATGTTGGACATTGTATTTTGAGCTTTGCAAGCACAGACTGGTTGGGCATGATCTGTTGCGAACAGCGGCTGGGACATGCTCTTTGATATGATCCACCAGTCTTTGGGCTTTACGGCCTACATACCTAGCATCACATTGGCACTGAAATTCACATACCACATTACTCATTTGTGAGTTGGGCAGAACATCATCTTGGCTTGACTGCAGTATCCTGTTAGTGGCAAATACCACTCATGTTGCTACTGTGTAGTAATAGCTAACTGTTTCAGGATTCACCTGTTGCTCAAATATTTGAGATACCTTGCCCTTCCAGGGTAACCTGAGGTAGACTGGGCACTTGTCAGGGCCGAAAGTGATGGCCTTAGGCCCGTTCATGAGTTTGTGTGATAGTCAGATGAAATGATCTGACCAGGGTAGCCATTATCCTGCGGAATGACTTTGATGCGCCCTATTTCAGCATGAAGCTTGCATGCTGAGCAAATGGCTCAGGCCTTATTTAGAAGGTTGCCGATAAGACCAATCTTAACTTTTTAAAACTTTTTTTATCCACTTATTTTATTTATTTTCATTTTTATTCATTGTTTTATCCCCACCTTTTACCCTATTTTCTCACCACCATCCCCTCCCACCCACCCCACGGGCCATCTGTCACTGGTTCATGTTGTTCTTTCCAGAATGCTTACCATTGTCTTGCTATTATCACATTCTGCTTTCTTACCTTAATGCCACCATCAGCACCTTCTTTAGCCCGTACCACTACCATTAACCCCCCTTTGTCCTTTTGTTCATGACATTTGTCAGTCTCTCCCTTGCCTCTACCTATTGCTGGCCTATCCAGTTTCACCTGCTCCAACCCCCTTAAACAGTATAAGTTTCATCATATTTTTACTTCTCTTTAGCTCCGAAGAAGAGTCATATGGACTCAACATTAAAACTTTTTTTTACTCTCCACAGATGCTGTTAGATCTGAGTTTTTCCAGCATTTTGTGTTGGATGTCTGGTGATAGAATTCAAAAGGACATAGGTTGACGGACTGGGCAGACATGGGGCAGATGAAATTTACTATCAAAAGCAGTACATTTTGGGAGGAAGGACAAGGGGAGGCGATATAAACTAAAGGATATAATTTTGAACAGGATGCAGAAACAGACTGATGGTATATGTGAAAAAATCGTTGAAGGTGGCAGGGTTGGCAGAGAAAGTGGTTAGTAAGTCATTTGAGATCCTATGCTTTATAAATGGGAGCATAGAGTATCAAAGCTAGAAGTTGCAGTGAACCTTTTATAAAACACTGCTTCGGCATCAACAGGAATATTTGTCCACCACACTTTAGGAACGATGTTGAAGGCATTCGAGAGGGTGCAGAAATGATTTACAAGAATGGTTCCAGGGATGAGGAAATTTAGTTACGTAGACAGATTGGTGAAAGGGTATGTTCTCCTTAGAGTAGAGAAGGTTGAGATGAGTTTTGATAAAGGTTTTCAAAATCATGTTGGGTCTGGAGTGAGTGAAGAGAGAGAAACTGCTCCCACTGGTGGAATGGTTGAGAACCAGGAGACACCAATTTAAGGTGAATGGCAAAAGAACCAAAAGTGACCTGAAAAATATTTTCATGTGTATTGTTTGGATCTGGGATGCACTGTTTTAAAATCGTGGAGGTGGAGTCAATTTTGGCTTTCAAAAGGGAATTAGGTAAATATCTGAAGTGGAAAAAACATTATACAGCTACAAACAGAAGAGTGGGACTAGTCAAATTACTCTTGCAAGGAGCCAGCATGAACACAATGGGCCAAATGGCCTCCTCTGCTGTACCTGTTCTATCACTATGTGCCTAATACATTATTTCAGTTTGACGGATTAAGAGACATGCATATAAACTGCACAAATGTAGGAATAGGCTAAATGTTTTCCCAGATAAGTGAGCCCCTGGAATTTATTGTTGACTCGTGTGGTGTGTGTGTATACTTTCAGGAGGGAGCTGACCAGTTTCTGGCTGGGACAAAGGTTGCATCATATGGCAAGTAGATTGATAAACAGTTAAAGGCACACATGATCAGCTCAATCTTCTGGACTGGTTTTAATTACTTAAGTGTTTCAGAGAGTTTTCTTTTCCTTTTATTGGCTCTTGACTTCTTTCTGTACCTTGCCTCTCCCAGGAGAGTAAGTTCATAGCTACGGACAGTGAGGGTAGAGGCACAGAGGGTGCCAAGTCATGATGCACTATTTAGGCATTAATATAGGAGCTATTTACAGAAGTTGCGCTTAAGTTGGATGTTTGAATATATTTCTGTTGGTTAACATTTAGCATTTGGTTGAACAATTGACCACTCCTCATTTAGAACAGATGTGCAAATTTCAACTATCAAACCTTTCACTTTACAGGAACTGCTTCCAAGGAGTTTACTGTGGAAAATGTTTTTTAAGAAAAATATTCTAGAACTCTTAAGCTGCTTATGTACCAAAATTACAAACTCATATTATGATTCTGTAGCTAAATTTAGCAATGTGGTTAGATAGAAATTGGATTTATTGACTTTAGACTGATGAAAAGTTTCTTTTGTTTTGACTTCTTGAATAGGATTAGATAAGAGGGGATTCAGTGGGAACCAAAAACTGCTGATCAAACTATAGCCTTACCACAGGCAAGGGAAGAGGAGCATGGAAGCACACAGTAAACCCAGACCTCCGGATAAATTCAGGGAGACACAGTCACTTTAAGTTGTCTTTCTTTGACCTAAAGCAGTTTTTGTAAGCAATAGTAGAAAAGACGGGGTTATATTGTGATGTTTTACGGAATAGATTGGTTCAGTTTGAAACAATATAGAGGCTTTTAAAACCATGATGGGTTTAGATAGAGGAAATAAAGAGAAACTTTATGATGGTTGAAGGTTCAATCACCAGAGGATATAGATTTAAGGTGATAAACAAAATAACCAGTGGCAACATGAAAACCTTTTCACGCAATGGGCAGTTAAGATTTGGAATGCACTGCTCAATGTTAATGTAGCCTAATTTGAGTGACAAACACCAGCTCTTGCAAATTTTAAAAGAGAATATGGCAACCATTTTCAGAAATTAAGAATGTTTTGTTGACATCCAGAGCAGACTGATGAATAGAGGAAGTCACCATAATAGTTCAAAAGCAGTTTCAATTCAACAAATCACCAAATCCTTTTGCTGACAAAAATGTCTGTGTCTGCTTGGTGTCCGGAAAGTGTCATTTGGTTACAATTCTATTCTGGTCTCAAGAACTTTGGGCAGACACAATTTCAGATACTCTTTGTATGCTTGAAAAGAACAGATGTGAAACCTGTGTGACTTGAATTTTGTCCCTTCAGCAATGTATTTACTTATCTTGCTTTTGAACACTGGAAGATGTTTAACACTCAAAGGAAAATATAAGCCACATAGCGTGTGGAAAAATAACCTATATATTCTCTTCCCTCTACTCCCAGAGATATTTGATTTCTCTCCCTTTATCTTCACCATTATGAAGCTTATTCTTGTTAAGGTGGGGACTATCCCGTATTCAGGACCCTATTCTTCATATGCGAGCACTGCAGTAAATGTCTACAAACTATTAAGCTGTGGAGATGTTACTGCTGAACCCAACCTTATTTTCATTATGCCCATGTATCTGTCAGCAATCAGATGCTCTGGAAAAGTGCTGATCCTCCCTACATCTGGTCATTTGAAGCTAATTTTCATATCCCATAACCAGCTCACATAGATAAAATAAAATGGATAAAAGGCTACATATTGAATTGGTTGAGTGGGGCTTGATGTTTCAGTACCACAAATGTAGTACAGTACATTGAGCTAGGAGGACACCTGCAGTTGGTATACTTTTCTGATGCATAAGAAAATGATAACATCCCTTAATTTATAATATTCGGAGTATACTGAACATGTGGTAAACTATATGTTTTGAAGCAATGAGGAAGGTTTACTAAATGATCTCTGAGTAAAAGATCCCTTCAGAAACAGTGACTATAACATGCTAGAATGTAGCATTCAGTTTGAGAGTGAGAAACTTGGTTTGGAAATAACTGTGCTAAACTTGAGTAAGGGAAATTACAAAGGGATGAGGACAGAGTTGGCTAGAGTGGACTGGGAAAGGGGTTTAGCAGAAAAGATGGCTGATGAACAATGGCAGACGTTTAAGAAAATAGTTCATGACTCACAACAAAGATATATCCCAGGGTGGAAGAAGGATTCTAGGAAGGGGATAAACCAACCATGGTTAACCAAGAAAGTTAAAGGTATTATCAAGTTGAAAGAAAAAACATACAATGTGGCAAAGGTTAATGGCAAGCCAGAGGATTGGAAAAGTTTTAAAAACCAACAAAAGATGACCAAAAAAAATAAAGAGGGAGAAAATAAACTTTGAGGGTAAACTAGCAAGTAATATAAAAACAGACAATAAGAGCTTCTTTAAATATATAAAAAGGAAGAGAGAAACCAAAGTGAACATAGGCTCCTTAAAGAATGAGGCTGGGGAAATAATAATGGGGAGCCAGGAAATGGCAGAGGAGTTGAATAAATACTGTGCTTCAATCTTCATGGTAGAAGACACTAACAGTATTCCAAAAATGCTAAATAATCAAGGGGCAAAGGGCAGGGGTGAGGAAATAAATACAATAACTATCACTAGAGAAAAAGTACTAGGGAAACTAATGGTGCAGATAAGTCCCCTGGACCTGATGGGTTGCATCCTAAGATATTAAAGGAAGTAGCTACAGTGATAGTGGATGCATTGTGAGTAACCTTCCAAGAATCTTTAGATTCTGGAAAAATCCCAGAGAATTGGTAAACTGCCAATGTAACACCCTAATTTAAAAGGGGAGACAAAAAACAGGTAACTACAGGCTAGTTAGCTTAACATCTGTCATTGGGAAAAATGTTGGAGTCTATTATAAAGGATGTAATAGCAGAACATTTAGAAATGCATAACCTAATCAAGCAGAGTCAGCATGGCTTCATGAAAGGGCAATCATACCTGACAGATTTATTAGAATTCTTTGAGGAGGTAACAAGCAGGAAAGATAAAGAGGAACCAGTAGATGTAATATATTTGGATTTCCAAAAGGCGATTGATAAGGTACCGCACATAAGGTGACTTAATAAGATGAGAGCCCATGGTGTTGGAGGCAGTATATCAGCATGGATAGAGGATTGGCTAACTAATAGAAGACAGAATTGGGATAAGGGGGACATTTTCCGGATGGCAATCTGTAACTAATGGAATACCACAGCGATCAGTGTTGGGGCCTCAATTATTTACAATATATATTAATGACTTGGATGAGGGAAGTAAATGTACTATCACCAAGTTTGCGGATGACACGAAAATAGGTGGGAAAGCAAGTGGTGAGGATGATACAAAGAGTCTACAGAGGGATATAGACCGGTTAAGTGAGTGGGCAAAAACTTGGCAGAGGGAATATAATGTGGGAAAATGTGAGGTTATGCACTTTGGTGGGAAGAATAGAGGAGCTGAATATTATTTAAATGAAGAGAGACTGCAGAAACCTGCAGCATAGAGGGATTTGGGAGTCGTCGTGCATGAATCACAGAAAGCTAGCATACAAGTTCCAGTGATAGGGAAGGCAAATAGAATGTTGGCCTTAATTTCAAAGAGAATGGAGTATAAAAATAGTTAAGTCTTGCTAAAACTATACAAGGCCACTAGTTAGACCATAGCTGGAATACTGTGAACAGTTTGGTCCCCTTATCTAAGGAAAGGTATACTGGCATTAGAGGCAGTCCAGAGAAGGTTCACTAGGTTGACCCTGGGGATGGAGGGATTTCCTCATGAGAGGTTGAATCGGCTGGGCCTGTGCTCATTGGGGTTCAGTGTTGAGAAGTGACCTTATTGAAACATAAGATTCTTAGGGAGCTTGACAGGGTAGATGCTGAGAGCTTGTTTTCCCTTGTGGGAGAGTTTAGGACCAGAGGGCATAATCTCGAGCAAGGGGGCGCCCACTTAAAACAGAGATGAGGAATTTCTTCTCTGAGGTTAGTCAATCTGTAGAATTCTTTACCGCAGAGGGCTGTAGAGGCTGGGTCATTAAATATATTCAAGGCTGCGATAGACAGATTTTTAATCAGTTAGGGAATCAAGGGTTATGGGAAAAGGCAGGAAAGTGGAGTTGAGGATTATCAGATCAGCCATGATCTCATTGAATGACGGAGCAGATTCGTTGGGCCAAATGGTCTACTTCTGCTCCTATGTCTTATGGTCTAAGTCTTGAGTAGGATTGGTGGAAGTGTTGATTCATGTAGGCTGCATGCCATTTTCTTTGGACGCTGCAAAACAATTGGAACTGATTTTTGTTTCACTTTAAAGCTAATGGCCTTTTATGAGCTAAAGTGATTTTTTTCTATGGATTGAAATGTAAGTACTTATGTTAAAGGACAAAATTATGATTTGTATTAAAGTTTTATGAAATAATGCGCCATGGTGGCCATTGAATGGTTATTTGCAAATAGTGTAAAAGTTGTGACCCATAGTTTGTTCCGCATAGAATTAGCTCCCTGACTGTTACTGACAGAACTTAAGGCTCCCTGCTATAGTAGTATCCCCTATATCAGTGTTCCCTATACAACTGAGCTAATATTGCACTTTGATACTTTGGGGAGAGTGAAATTGATTGGGGTATGAGACCAGGCACAATGTTGTGTATTTACTTAATCAGTAGTTAAAATGGTAAACTAAATAAATTTGACATGGACAGGGAATTGGAAGCTGAAATATTTATTGTACTTCACATGAGTGCTATACCTTGAAGTTCTTGAGAAATGTGTGGTAAACAGCTGCTTTTAGTAGTTCCAAGTATTGCAACGTTTGACTTCAATTTGGCAATACAAACAGGTATAGTGAGTAAAGTTTTTAAAAAAAGGATTTATCTTAACTGATGCCCCATCATGAAAGTTCAGTCCTGAATAAGATTCAAGTAGGTTTATTAGCAGCTTGTACAACATATTAGTGAATCTAAGCCTTATCTTTTCTATTGCTTTTATATTTCTTCTATAATGGGGTTGAGCAAAACTGCACACTCCGGCTGTGGACTAACCAAAAGATTCAACATTTCTTCCTAGCTTTTGCAGTCGCTGTCTCTCAATACAGAACTAAATATTCTGTTTGTAATTTTTTTGAGATATCTGTTTGCATCAATAGTTTTAATGATCTCTGTATGGGGACACCAAAACCTTTCCATTTAGGGTTTGTTTCCTTTTGCCTATTGTTGGCAAAAAGTATTGCATAGCATTTTTTTTACACATGCAGTGACCCTACTGTCGATCTCCCTAGCCTTTTGATTTGTTTACCCCATAGGGTTGTGGATGCTTCATCGTTGAATATATAGAAGGCTGGGATAGACTGGCTTTTGGGGCCTCAAGTCAGTGGACCTAGGAATGGGTGGGAAAGTGGAAGAGATCCACCATGAGGACTCGCACTGTTTTCTTATTTTCCACTGTTTCACCTCATTTTGCAAGTCCATAGAAGTTACGTCTTGTCCGTCATCTTGGACATTTAGCAAATGTTTGAATTTGCCAGTAGCCTTCCCTGGTCTCCTTGCAATCGTTGCATCTTTCCATTCACTGAATCCTTCTGGCATGTATGTTATATGAATCTAGGCAGTTGTCCTTTAGATACGATAGCCCTGTTCTGTGCGTCGGCATCATTTTGCCTGTCATCTTCCGGCCCCTATCTACTGTATTTCATTCCTCATAACTGTTAAAAGTATTAGAGTTACACGGTGCCTTATCACCTCTTAATTGCTCAGATTCTGAAAGTTTGTAATCAATCCCAATTAATCGAGATGAATGGACCTTAATAGTTTGGCTGCCATATTGGAGAACTACTGTCTTCCCATCATACCTTACCAGGATCTTTCCAATGTTTCTGACCCTCTTTTTTATAGTATACTGAATCCCCATATTAAAGTTTATTTAAGATGGTCTTATGTGATGCTGTAGATCCCTCCAAATTTTCTCTGAGACTTCTGCCTTGATGTATGCCCTTCTCCCTGTTTGCAGAAAAAATTGAAATAATTTCATTCTAGGGCTGAAGGGCTATCAAGTAGCATAGAATGTATTTTGTGATTCCTTCCATAGACCAATTGATTAGGCCTATAGACCCATTTAGTAGGATTTTTATTCTGTGACAAAAAGGGTGAGCAAATTATTTGAATAACATCTAAGACAGTTTGTTTTTTCTCTCTCAAGTTCTTATCATCTGGTACCATTAACATTATAACGTTCTGATTAGAAACGCTAGGTTTTGTTCAGGGGTTGCAATAATGCCCTGATTGGGTAAACTGCAGATTTTCTGACTTTCCAAAAACAGTTGCTTTATCTTGTCCCGTGTCCATTTGTCCCTTTTTCATGAAAGGCTTGCTCAGTGGTAAGGGTATCTCACTAGAGGTTACATCTGTACTAATAATGTGGCTTACTCCAGCTATTTTGCATGGAATCACCACTCTTTTGAGTGACCTCAGTGTTGTCACCCTAGAACTTGAAACAACTAAAGCTTTCATGCTCCCTGATCTTACTTTTATCCTTACTTCTGAGTGAAACTAAATTACTTTTTAATCAAGATAAAAGCAAAATACCGCGTATGGTGGAAACCTGAAACAAACACAAAATGTTGGAAAAACTCAGCAAGCCTAACAGCATTTGTGGAGAGAAAAAGAGTTAATGTTTCAAGTCTGTATGACTCTTCTACAGAGTTGTAACCAATCTGTTCCAAACACTGATGAGGTGCAATCACTAAACATGACAAAATTAAATGAATTCCCGACTATTACACAGTACTGGACCAAAGCTTCTTGTGACTAGTACAGTTCCCTCAGACTGATCATTATAGTCATCTTCAACTTCTGAATTCTGTGTGTCATGCATTGTTTCAAAAACCCTGCTGCCCCCTGCTTTGGGAAGTTCATCACAATGATATTTGAGTCACAAGCACCTGTTAACAGTTCCCTGGGCATTCCTGGGTTTGTATTATTACTACAACCTTGTCATCTGCCAGATCTGCTAAAACTACCTTCATGCTCATTCCTTTAGTCTGTAACTCTTCTGTTGTACTGACACCTGCGCCCTGTATCTGAATAACCTTGAAAGGCTGCAATCATTATGTCCTCCATCCTTTGTTACACCCCAGAATGTCCAATTTGCACCATCAAAGCTGCTGGAAATGACTGCTGAGCCAATAATTTTTTTTAAAGCAGCAGGCATTTGATCACAAAAAGGTGTCTTTTTCTGCGAACTGAATGCCAGTTAAAACCAAGAGCATACCAAAATGCTACATTTTAGTACTATCCAGCAATTTAAATGTGAGCAGAGAATAATGAATCTCCAAGTTGAATTTCTTCAATATTTTATCCAGTCTGTTAAAGTCCATATGTTCCTCTATGGAATGATCTTCCGTCCTTCAAAATCTATTAAAGCCCGACCACGCCTTGTAGGCATCTCATAGATGACCTTGTAAATTTCATCCATGAAGTTTTATGGAAGATCCAAACCTCCAAACTGATGGGCATCCAGCTCAATCTTACAATGTCAAAGACATAACTTGTTTTCTCTTTGGTAGGGATGTAATCTATCCACATGTCCACTCCATTTTTCCCACTGGTCATAAAGTTCGGATTCAGAGCATATTGGTGGTTAGTCATACCCTGACAATTTAAACTTATTTTCGGCCATTCTTCACAAAAGTAACTCAGATTACAGTCTTTGGCCTGGAAAAAAATCTTGGTTTCTGATCTTCACCTTTAGACAGCCATCCTCTGCGACCATGTTAATTCACCCCAAAGCAAGATGGTGAAGTAGGAAACCAGGCACCAATCATTTGACTTAGTACTAGATTTATTTATAGCATGCAGCATTACATATGTCTACCTCCTCCCTAACGAATACCCAGCATCCCAGCAGTCTTTCTTTATACTTTTTTTTGTATTCCCAAAGCAATATTTATTGCTACAGTTTCATAAACATTGTACAAGTTTGAACAAAACACAACAGTATACTTCCAAATGATGGTCATTCTTCTGTAACCCATTTCATTCAGCGGTGGTTCACATGATTCAAGCACAAGTCCATGTACCTCATGAGTGGTATCAATGTCCTTGACTGAAAGATTTATCTTTTCCTGCCTTTTTATTGCCATATGATATATTGTGGAACAAGGCGGCCGTGATAGCTATACTCAGCCATAATTCCCGATAAGCAATGGCATAGGGTTTCATTAATGATCACCATTCTGCAATAGCACGACCAACCATCATTTCTATGCTGCTTCGGTCCAAGGAAGGGCACCAGCACCTTACACAGCTCTAAAGTATACCAATAAAACAAATTAATTAAGAAAATTAACTAAGCCCCCTTAACTGCGCACTGTGACAATAAACCAAATATTTTAAGGAAACTTATCAAATTTTAAATTTAAGCAACGTTTTGAGGGCTGTTGGTGCACTCCAGCCACTGCGGTGCCTATCGGTTGTGGAAGGCCTCAAACGTGGTTTTTCTTTATACCTTTCTTTATACTCTTCATACTTGAGTATACCAATAAAAACTAATTAATTAAAAAATTAACAAATAGAGAGCCCCTTAAAGGGGCGCTGTAGCCTGTCTTTATATGTGCTCAAGATACTTCAGTGCCCTTCACCTGTGTATCCTTAACCTTGATAATTGGATTAACAAACAATTAAGTGTTTACTTTTAAATTGTGTCTGCCCACTCTCTCTGCCATTTCCTGATTATGTTTAACAAATTTCTTTGTTCATTCATTCTCCTCAGCACTTCATTTGTTACTTTTCCTGTCCAGCTAATCCTTGCCATTCTCCCCCAAACCTCCGTTTCAAAGCTATTTAGCAAGTTGGTCTCTTTCCGTAAGGACTGACTCTCTCATCCAAAGGAAGCAACACTCCAGTTTACAATCTTTACAAGTCGCTTCTTGGGTTGCTTATTCAGCTTTCTGGTTAGCAACTGTCTCTTCTTACCAAATACAGTCTTTCTCTATACTTGTTTTTATTTCTTTGTTGCACCTTCCATCTGTAAATTTGCCAATCAGCATTAGTACCTAAAGGCTTTCCTAGGTAGCTTAATTAATACTTACTCATTTGCCTAGCGCACATGTTGAATATTTATTCGATCTAAGGGAGATTGATACAATTTCTACAATTTGATGTGAGTCTTGCTTTGAAAATTATATGGGGAAGCTGGGAGTCCTGCTTCCAAAATTGATGTAACTAACTAGTGTAACTCTCCTTTATGTGCTCCAATGTAAATTTTCCTTCCAAGGTACGTAAGATGAACTCATTGAAAGTGCAAATTCTCAATAAATGCGATTTTGAATCAGAATTATTAACTGTAAATGGAAGTGACATAGAATTAAACTTCTGTTAAATACTTTACCAGCATTTAAATATAATTACATGTATTATACTTTAAAATTTGTGTTCCTTGACTTCTGTAAAGAAAGTCAGTAGTAAAAAATGGAATGTAACTTCAACCTGCAAAATGAAAAGAATTGCTTGTTTTTCACATTACAATTTTTGCTTGAAATTATCTTGTAAAATGCTGCACAAGGGAGGATGTTGGCTCACAGCCTAGCCCTGTCATTGCAAAGGAACTTATCCAGTAGCATCCTTGCATATATCTGCAACTGGTGGCAATGTGGAATTGGCAGAGGTCTGTTGTTGTTATTTGCAAAGAGCTAGGAATTAATTGTTATATATCCTGGGTGCCACATTCACTACTGCACTGCAGTCATGTGCCGAGTAACAAAACATCAGTCTATCAGTCTACCAGCCATGTGGAGAGCAGTAAGAAATGCACTTGATGAAACTCTTGAATCTAATGTGTGATTATTTCTAACATAACACCAGGTCACTTGCTCAACTTGGAAAGAAAAATTAAATTGGAACACATAAAGGAGATTTTAAAAATAAATTGTCCCTCTTGTTTCTGGTTGAATTTTTAATCTCTGTAATTGGATTTAGCCAGTATCTGTGCTTCCAGTTGGAAAGTTGCCTATCAAAGGTATTTTAGTGCCTCCTTTGCAGAGGAAATTGAAGATGTTTGATCTTGTACACCGGTTTTCGCATATGCAAAGTACGCATCTTTAAAAAGTGAAATATGTTTTTTAATTGTACTGATGCTGAGGAACAGCATATAGATGAGAAATAGGAGGGGGCCAAGGAGAGATCCTTGGGGGACACCAGAGGCAGTGGTGCAGGAGCAGGAAATGAAGCCATTGCAAGTGATTCTCTGGCTATGGTTAGTTAAGAATGGAATCAGGTTACAGCAGTCCCCCCTAGCTGGATGACAGTGGAGAAGTATTAGAGGAGGATAGTGCGGTCAACAGTATTAAAGGCTGTGGATGGATCGAGAAGGATGAGGAGGGAAAGTCTACCTTTCTAACAGTCACTTAGGATGCCATTTGTGACTTTGACAACAACTGTTTCACTACTGTGGCAAAGAATCAAACATGAAGTTCAATCATGTTCAAGGATTTTGGAGAGAATGGAAGGTTGGAGATGGGATGGTGGTTTCAAGGACTGTGGAGTTAGGGGTTGGTTTTTTGAGAGGATTATGACAGCAGAGGGACAGCACCTGAAGAGAGTACTGTTTACAATTTTGGCTAATGTGGAGCCAGGAGGGGAAGTTGCGTGGTCAACTAGTTATTTTTACAACATTCAAGGATTCTCAAATGTATGCGAACCCTGAAGTAAGTTGTAAAAATAAAGGAATAACAATGCATTTAAGTTTAAATGGTGAAGAATGTTTTGTTGTTTCTCCATTCTCACAATTTTTTTGTCTTTTTCTTTCAGTTGTACTCATTAAATGAGTATAAACCACCTATCTCCAGGGCTAAAATGAACCAGGTGACAAAGGCGGCTATCAAATCTATTAAGGTAAATTTTTTAAATGGATTTTCCTTTTGCTTTAAAACAGATGTAATCTTTGAGTTACTGAATTATATATTGCAACATAATTTGACGTTCACATTTTCTGTTTAGTTAATGGCTAACTATAGTCAGGCTTTAACTATCACCATAAAATGTAAAGTTGGGTGTTTAGTTTTTGCTGCGTTTCCTGATTTCACAAATTCACTGGTAATGACTTGCATTTCCACATATTCTACTTTCCAATGCCTGAATTTGTCTATCAAGACTTGTGAAGTCCAAAATGATTTTGTGGATTCTATACCTTCTGAGAGTTCAATGAATTGGACTCGTAAAGTCAAGGATACTTGATCATATTTATGCTTTAATTTCTTCTTTACTGTTTTTGCCTTTTTTACATTCTATGGACATGGAGGCTGAGAAAGGATTGTACTTATCTTCGGGTCAGGAAATTTGGAAAGGGAACGTTCTTACTACTTGGCTTATTGATAGATTGAGGCTTATCAATTTAGGATTTATCTATTAGTAACCCCCTGAGATGTGCAAATTAATGGGAACTGTGATTTAAACTTTATATGTGGCTCTCAAGGCCATGAAATGCATCTAAGGGACCCATAATGGCAAAAAACTTGGATGCTCTAGTTTTCAACAGTCTGTGGCCAAATTTCAGATATGCATGATACATTCTAAACAGCTGATACCTGCAGACAATGTACTGACAATCCAAAATTTCTAACCTTCCATAGCCATTGCCACACTTGTATCTGGATACTTTCAGATTGTCAGGTTTGGTCCCCTTTGTTTTGGAGCCTTAATTCTAATTTATTGATGGGGGGATAGTTTTGGTTCCAAGTTGTAAATCAGACAGAAAAATGTGTTAGGCAGCTTTACAAAATGGTCCAAGAGCACAATTGTAGTTGTCAACTTTATTTATTCAAAATAACTGATGGGGGCTTTTCTTGTTCCTTTTTAGCTCATATAGCCTCCATCGAAACCACATGAGAACCAACACTTTTGTATTGTTCTGGTATCAATTTGCACTTGAATAATAATTGTTTTGGTGACTAAAGGATCAGAATCAATGCACAAGGAACATTGACTGCCAGAAAGTTCCAACAATAATTGAAATATTCTTCCGATTGTACATTCCTCTTCTATCTAACGCTGTGTCCTAGTGATAATTTGGATAGAGAAATATTTGTTTTCAGATGTGACATTTTACATTGTAAAATTAGGAAGAAATTTAGTGGAGAGACTGGCTCATTTTGTTCCACAAGCAAGCCTCTTGAGTTTTAGTGGAATGATTTTTTGAGACTGTTGAAGAGTGCTTTTATCAAGGAACTTTGGATCCTTAAAGACTGCACTCTAAGTAAAGAGGATAGAAAAATTGGGGGTTCAACTAGTTTATAATTGGCAAAGGTTTTTGAAGACCTTGAATTTCTCTGTCTAAAAGAAAAAAGTTAAAAAGATAATATAACCTCACAATTTAGCACTGCAACCAAGATAATGTTTGTAGACTTCAAGATGTATTTAGAAAATTAAGTAATGCAGAAAAAATACATTTCTCAGTAATAAGTTATTATATTAATGCAAGTCTTTTAATTTTTTTCACTCTTAAATTTGGTTAAGTATGGTGTAAAGTTTGAGTGTTTAAAGCTATTGTATAGGTAAAGTTGTTGGTCCAACATGACAGAGTTTGCAGCATCAGCAGCAAAGCATTTGTGTAAAAAGGCTGATCCAATTAATCCATGAGACTTCAGGTCAATTTCCTGACCTGAGCTTTCCTGGTGGGACACGTTTGTTCACCTCTGGAGGCCTGTAATTCTCATTTCTACATGTAGTGACAATGGTGTTATGTCAGGTCCCTTCAGTTGGCGACAGGAATTCCTGATTTTGGGTTTCACCTGCTTTGCAACATCAACAAAGGGTAGGCAGAGGTTTCAGACCTTCAAAGTTGACCAGAAACCAGGTAAACTGACGTAACCAGGTTATTTATGATGGAAGCGTGGTGGAAGAATGGAGAGAATTTGGAGTGAAACTTGTCCAATCTGACAGTTTTTTTCTCTCAGATTAAATATTTCATTTTAATTGAAATTGAGGGAAAAAACACCAGAATTGCTAGAAGAAAAATTAAAAACAAAAATTACTGGAGACTCACAGGTTCAACATTTCATCAGAACTGGTCTGAGCTGAGTTGTGACATGTTAAATGTTAAGCTGTCTTTTTTTCTTGAAGTAATTGTTCCCAACGTTTTTTAAATAGCTTTAGTTGATGCTTTGAATAAAATCTGCCTGTATTGAAAAACAAAAAAGGAATGGAAAGTAGCAGCTGTAGTTATTGAGTACAGTTATTACTACTTTAAATTCGAATGTTATACCTGTTATAGCTATTGACTATAATCCTGTAACAACAATGCTAGCAAGTATTCAAAATAAAAATTGGTAAACCTTGGGCAGGAGGAAATATGATAAGAAAAGAAAGCATAATCATGGTGTTTGGATGACATTCATAAGCAATATTTCTTTATCAAATCTCTTCTCAATTTTGCTCTTAGGACATGATCAAGTAAGATCATGTCATAGTTAAGGTAGATATGTAAGCAAAAAATAACATTTAAAAAGTTGCAATTGTACAAATATTTGTTAGATTCAGTCGGATGGAATAACATTGGAGCAGCGAAGGTTGAGAGGGGACCTGAGAGAGGTGTATGAGGTTGAGGGGCATAGATAGGGTGGATAGGAAGGTACTTTTTCCATTAGTAGAGGGGTCAGTAACCAGGAGGCATAGATTTAAGGTAAAGAGGTAGAAGGCTGAGGGGAATTGAGAAATTTTTTCACCCAGAGGATGGTAGGAGTTTGAAACTCAGTGTCTGAAAGGATGGTTGAGCCAGAAATTCTCGTAACATTTAAGTGTTTAGATATTCACTTGCATTGCCATAGCCTCCAGGGCTATGGGCCAAGCGCTGGAAAGTATGATTAGTGTAGTTAGATCTTTGTTGACCAGCCTGGACATGATGGGCTGAATGGCCGCCTCCTGTGCTATAAATGTCTATGAGTTTATAAGAAAAGAGATGTGATAATGTATAAGTAATATGTTGGAAATGAATACTTTGTTTTGATGGCCCAGTGAGCAAAGGCAATGCCAATTGTAGTACTGAGCCATTTTTGATCAGAAAACCCCAGGATCAATTGCCATCTCTGATTAAGTTAATTGATATAAGTAGGTTGGTAATGTGGTGCTGCTGACCACAGTGTTCTGAAATAGTGTGAAATTGTCAGCCAGTGTTTCTGCTACTTATCATGATCCTGACACCCTTGCTGCAAAATACACGTTTACCTGCATTATGAAAATGTCAAACAGTGTCTTAAGTTACTAGCTTGTTCCATAACCCAGTACTATGTTGTGTTTCAGCACCTTCAGGTTAGGATGGTGTATATCTTATTGCAGTAATAAAACGGCTAACATCTAAACAATTTTGTAACCAATTTGCTGCTCATCTGAGAAGCGTTATTACCAAACGATCCCTGCAGAAGAACTGAATAATTCCTCAAAGGTGCACTGTTTGGGTGTTTTTGTTTGGGAAAGAGACAGCTTAGAGATGATCAGATAGAAGCCTTTAAAATCATGAATGAGTTGGGCAGAATGCCTGTGGACAGAATGTTTCCACTCGTGGGAGAATCCAAAACGAGGAGCCATAAATTTAGGTTACTTGATAATAAACCTAATGGTAAAATAAGGAGAAATTCCTTTAGTCACAGAGTGGTCAAAAAGTGGAACGTGCTGCCAACATAGGCTGTAGTGTTTTTGTAGTGCCACAGGTAGTTTATTTAAGTGCATGGCCCCTTTAATTTTTTTTACACAACCATGCACACCTAATTTTAAGGAGCTGACTTGTGCACAGCCTGTGCGGGAAAGTTCGGATTGCTATAGGACCTCGCAGCTGAGAAGGAATACTGCTCACTAACAAGGGAAGTAGTTGAGGCAAATAGCATGGGTGCTTTCGGAAGGAAACTAGACGAGTACATGAGAGAAGGGAATAAAAAGATATACTGAGGGTGAGGTGAGACATCTGTAATGGAAGGAAACTTATTTGGATTATAAACACCATCACAATTGGGCACAATGGCCTGTTTCCCTGCTGTGTGTTCTGTGTAATTCTAAAGCCCTAAAAATGACCAGTAGCATTTTTTTAAAGTAGGTATCATAATATAAGAAAGAAATAATAAATTTGTATTGGGTAATAGTTATGCCACAGTTAAAAGTACTGTGTGAAGCTTTGGATGTCACATTATAGAAATCATACAGAGAGCATGCAGTATAGATTCACCAAAATGATACCAGGGATGGAAAATTATAGTTATGAGGAGAGATTTCTGAGAGAACAGAGGTTTAGTTGATTTTTAAAATTAAGGAATGTTTCAGTTGAGTGAATAGGGAAAGACTATTTCCTCTGGTTAGTGGGAAAGGTTGGGATGAACTTATTTCCGCAGAAGGTTAATGAATTGATTGTAACAGGAAGTGGTTGAGGCAAACGATTGCATATTTTTAAAGGAAAATTGGATAACTATTTGAAGCAGCGATGCATGTAAAGCTCTTGAGAAGACAACACGGTGTGGGATTTGTTTTGGATTAGTCTAGCAAAGAGCTGATATGATGCATCGAGTGACTCCTGTACTGCCAATTTGAGATCCTTCACTGATGGAAATTATTTTTAAAAATGGCCAGCCTAGAGCAACATAATTCATAGCTGCTGATGTTCTAAGGATTCAAATTACAGTTGTAGCCATTTATTTGCAACTTGATTAATTGCCCACTGAAAGCTAAAGCTGATGGATTCCTCTGCTGCTGGTAAGTGAAACACAGCTTTGTTTATAAAAAAAATGCTGTATGGTGGAAAAATTGAACCGCAAGAAAAGGCAATGAAGTGTTTGAATTCTCTGCATTGGAAGGGAAAGTGTGGAGGTTGATTTATGATTGCTACCAAGTATTCATTTAGTTACTTCACACTTCCTGAATTCTTTTGGGCTGCAAACATTTTTAAACTTTTTAAAAAGCCATTCTGTATTCACCTTTTTAATTTGTACATAATTTTGGCACATCTGGGCTATAATACACCAAAACAGGTTAAAATTACTACTTCCCCTTCTGTAGAAATTTTATTGCAATTGGCACGATTGTCCCAAGTGGTTGGGATTAAGTGAGTTTGTCTGTAGTACTCATGGATGTGCAAAGATTTGGCAGTTTAACTCCCTCTGTCAAATATTGTGGCTTTGTACAAAGCTGTAATTTATAGTGTTTCCAAGCTGTTGGTTGGGTGACTAACCTTGATATTGGCATAAAGCACAATTGAACAAATTTTTCAACATAGTGATTAAGATATTGTGAAAAATTTATTTTGGTTCAAGGGCGATTCCAACCTTATGAATTCTGAATTGAGAGTTGTAATGCAAATTCAATTGGTGTTGAAGCTAATCTAGTCAGAAGAAATAAGGTCTTGTGAAGGGCATCAGTGCAAAGATTCTTTTCATCCAGTTGGGTCAAGAACAGATATGATCGTAAAGCCTTTTTTCAGTCTTAAATTGAAAGATATATATAGTTGAGATTTTTTATGGTGGTTTGGTAAATGTTAATTGATTTTCCAAAATTTTCTGTAGTTATTAAATATCAGGAAAATTTCAGGATTTCCTTAGAAACCCATACTTCATAATTTCCAGAATAGTTCTTGGCTTACTGTAATGATTTTAAGAATTGCAAGTTATATTTGAGTCTAGTGAGGTTGCTAACTGGTAGTAAGTTGTCAGTCTCTATAATGTGCAAATATTGACTTGTGCTCAGAGATTTAGGAAATGAGCTTGAATTTGTGGTCAGTGACAAAGTTTGTGCACTTGAAGAAAGTGACCCACAAAGATCTATGGTGTGATTTCCCCCTTTGCCGGTGGCAATTTAAATCTTGTGCCAACTCACCTTGCAGCAGCAGTGATGTCAGTAGGCAGGCAGCCAGCGAATCAAGTTGAAGTATTCACATAAGAAAGGAAAATTATATATTTTTTAAAGAAGTGTTGTTCATCATGGAGAAATTTGACTTTCTAAAAATATAAAATAAGCTTTTCAAGGTCAGTGAGGAACTTCAGTTATGAAGTTAGATTGGAGAAGTTAGGACTCTTTTTCCTTGGAGAAAAGAAGGCTGAGACGAGATTTGATAGAGATATTCAAAATCATGAGAGGTCTGGACAGAGTAGATAGGGAGAAATTGTTCCCACTCGTGAAAGGATCAAGAATGAGAGGGTACAGATTTAAAGTAATTGACAAAAGAAAAAAAAAGCGATATGAGTAAAAGCTGTTTCACACAGCGAACGGTTAAAGTCCGGAATGCAGTGTCTGAGAATGAGGTGGAGGCAGGTTCAATTGAAGCATTCTAAAGACTGTTATCTGAAAAGAAAGAATGTGCAGGGTTATGGGAAGAAGGCGGGAGAATGGCATCATGGGAATTGCTCATTTGGAGAACTGGTGCAGACATGACGGCCGAATGGCCTCCTCCTGCGCTGTAAAAATTGTGATTCTGCGAGAGTGTTTAGCAGTAATTATGAAGTTAATACACTGTTTAAAACCCAGTTACTGCTGATTCAATAAGGCACAACTTTTTAAAGGGTTTTTAGAGTGAGACAGCAAATGCTGGCAACTTTGCAGTCATTACAAAATCCAAACCAATAAAGTTAAAAATGAACAGAACTGCAGAAATTAGTCAGAAAAAAGAATTAAGTTCTTTATGAGTAACAGAAACTTTAAGTTAATAGTCAAATATATGAGACACACTTGCTGTTGACAAACTCTTGCATCTTGCGCCATTACTATTTATTGCATGTTAAAATGTTGACTTGACCATACCACCACTAGGTGGCACTCTAACAAGAATGCTGATGTTGAATGTTAACACTGCCTTTTTTTCATTTATCCTTGAGATGTGGGATCACTGTCAAGGCCAACATTTATTGTACTTGAGAAGATAGTGATAGGCCACCTTCTTGAAGTGCAGTAGTCCACTTGAAGGTGACCCAGCAATAATAAAGGGATGGTGATGCATGGTTGAAATTACCTCCCAAATAATACTGTCCTGTCATTCTCTACAAATCACTGAAAATATTTTCTGCCTTCCCATTTCATTCATCTGCTCCAAAATAGGAGTCCAAGCAAAATAAGTTTAAATGATTACCAGTTATTACCAATTTCATGGTAGGGTTATTCAATGTCTTTCAATTTCTCCATTAAAGTTTTCATTTGAAATCCCAAGATACATCAGTATCATTGAACTATTGGAATATTTTTCTTTGACATTTTGTAGTTCCTGCTCCCTTATCTTTCAAAAATATTTGAAGAAGAGTTGGAGAATGAATTTCAAAAGCTCTATGCTGTACAGTTACTTTTTTTTAGAGCTGCTGTAACACAATGGACACTGGCGTGTTTAATGTTGAAAAATGGCCCCTAAACCTTTAAGTGATGTTATCAAAACATTGGATGCTCAGGAGAAATTAGGAGGGGTGGCCAAAAATGAAAGACAGGAAATGATCAGCTGGGCTGCTGGTTGAGATTGTCATGCATGACTTCTATACACCATCACTGCATCCACAACCCCACCCACAGCTAGGCATCTTCGAGAGGAGGAGGAAAAGAAGAGAACAAAATTGAACGAGAATTCAAGAAGTCACACTGGAAAATGCATCTGACCCTGAAGATGGTCAAACAAAGTGCAGGGGTCATCTCCCAGATGCATTCCCCTGTATTCACCTAACTTCCATATGTTGGCCATACCCAGAACTTATCCAAACCCTTCTGAACACTTCTTGCGCTTGCTGGTAACTTGTTCCAAAAATTGCATTCTTTCTGCAAATTTTGGCATAAGAGGGGCATGAGGGAGGTTTAAGGAAGAAATCCAGAGTGCTGGCTAAGTGGCTGAAGGTGTGGTTGCCAGTGTGAGGTGAGGGAGGGGTGCACAAGATGCTGGAGTCACATAGATGCAGAGTTTGGAAAGGGGGGAGTTGCAGCACCGAACAAGGTTACTGAGATAATGTCATTGCTTTAAATGCAACCATGAGAATCTTAAATACAATGCTTTTGGGAAAAGCTAATTTAGATCAACAAAGATGGTGGAAATGGGTGAGTGAGATTTGGGGAAAGATGTAAACGAAAGAGAGAAGGGGATGAAAGATGGATTGTGGGGGACCTCTGGTGTGACAGTGCAAGAAGAAAGACCATTGCAAGAATGTTCTAGCTTTGCCTAAATAGGGAAGCGAGGAACCAAGCAACAGCTGCCCCATTAAGCTACACAGCTGAGAAGTTGTTGAAGGAGGGTGGTGTGGTAGACTGTTGAAGAATGCAGGGAAGATGAGAAAAGATGCAAACAGTTGAGGGGAATGTTGTTTGTGACTTTCAGTTCACCGTGGGAGGAATAGAAACCTGGTTGGAGGGACTGAATGTGAGTAGGGAGGTGAAAAGTTTAATGATTTTGGAAACCAAAGTGAATTTGGAAATGGATGGCAATTTGCAAAGACACAGGTTGAAGGGTTTTTTTTAAGGTATGGCGGCAGTCATTTTTAAAGGGAAGGGGATATTGTCTGAGGTTAGGGGTCAGTTTACAATGTCAGCTAACGTTGGTGACAGGAAAAGATTTTGAGTGGTCAATGGCTTATTGAGAATGGGGTGAGGGAAGAGAGTCTCATTAAGATGAGCTTAGGGTGGATGATAGGAGAGAAGCTCCAGAATTATTGTAGTTCAGAGCTCTGGCAGGTTTCCTGAGAAGATATGCCTGCTGGGTGAGGGGAACTGGTTACTAACTATATAAGCTGTACATCTGATTGGGGGTCAAAATAATTTTGTTTCGAGGGTAATTCTTGAGATTTTCTCGAGGGCTACTTCATGGTTTTTGGGGTCTACTCTTTGGTTTTCAGGGGCTTATTTTTCATTCTTAATAACTCCTGCATTAGGTGATGCATTCACATGGTGTGATTGCCTTATGTATTTGTGGTGATTTTTTTAAGGCTGCCTTCTTTAGATAGATAATGTAGCCCAAATAGCAGAGTGTATGTGTGTTAAATATAATTTTTTATTTATATATTTTATATATATATATATAATATATATATATATATATATATATATATATACACATTTAACTTGGAATCTATAAATTCTATTCATTTGAGAAATAAATCTCCCATTCTCCATTTCCAAAATGAAAATTTTAACTTTGTACAAGCTAACTTATTTGGAATTAGTCTCACACCTGCAGCCCTTTTTAAAAATTAATTGCAAGCAATTAGTATTCCAGCATTTTTTGGTTTTGTTCTGCCAATTTCAAGTTCTTTTCCCTTCAATGAGTGAGTGCTAACAAACATATCAGGATATTGATTTCCAAAGGTTAAACTGTGCAAGTAGGGGAATGCACACACATTAATTCTGCAGCTAACAATCAGATAACGAATGATTTAATTCACGTATACCATTTCCATGATTTTTTTTCAAGCTAATGCACTTCTGGTATAGTTTGGAACCCTTTAGTGCAGAAACACCCTAGTTATGCTAAAGAAACAACACTTTATAGAGGTGATCAACTCACCAACCATACCCCTCAATGCCATATTTTTTTTTACAATGGACATTGAAAGTCTCTGTGCACAAAAATAGAAACAGAGGTATGCTGGCTATCCAAAATATCTTTAATAAACTTACCCAGTCAAATGGACTAGATGAAGCTATAATCTGGGGACGACACTTATTTATCTTTAAATCAAAGGCACAGCTATGGATAAGAAATTTGCCTCAGTCTCTGTAAACATATACAAGGCAGAGTGGGAAGAGAGAGTATTTAAAAAGTGTCCTGGATTCCCTATGTGTTACTACATATTTCTTTTCATTATTTTTCATGGGATGTGGGTGCAGCTGGCTAGGCCAGTATACGTTGTCCATCCCTAATCCCTAAACTGCTGCCTTGAACTGATTTGGTTCACATGTTGTAGGTACACCCACAATGCTGTTAAGGAGGCAGTTCCAGGATTTTGACCCAGTGACAGTAAAGAGCAGAAGTCAGGATGGTGAGTGGCTTGATGGCAGGGGGACCTTGCAGGTGGTGGTGTTTCCATGCACCTGCTGCCCTCCTCTGGAATGCCAAACAAGGAGGCTGTTTTGTCCTGGATAGTATTGAGTATCTTGAGTGTTGTTAGAGCTGCAATCATCCAGGCAAGAGGGGAGTTTTCCATCATACTCCTGCCTTGTGCCTTGTATATACGAGCATATGAATTAGGAACAGGAGTAGGCCACTTGGCCCTTTGGTCTTGCTCCGCCATTCAATAAGATCATGGTTGATCTGATTGTAACCTCAACTTCACGTTCCTGCCTATTCCTGATAACCTTTCACTCCTCTGCTTATCAACAATCTATCTACCTTTGTCTTAAAAATATTCAAAGACTCTGTTTCCACTGCCTTTTGAGGAAGTGTTTTCCAAAGACTTTCGACCCTCAAAGAAAAATTTCCCCTCATCTCTGCCCTAAATGGGTGACTCCTTATTTTTAAACAGTCGCCCTCTAGTTCTAGATTCTCCCACAAGAAGTCGTATCCTCTCCACATCGACCCAGTCAGGACCCCCCCTAGGATCTTATATGTTTAAATCAAGGCACCTCTTAGTCTTCTAAACTCCAGCGGATGCCTGTCCAACCTTTTGTCGTAAGACAACCCATTTAATCCAGCTATGAGTTTAGTAAATCTTCTCTGAATTGCTTCCAAAGCATTTACATCCTTCCTTAAATAAGGATACCAATACTGTACTCAATACTCTAGATGTGGTCTCACCAATGCATTACATAACTGAAGCATAACCTCCCTACTTTTATATTCAACTCCCCCTATATTCAACATTCTGTTGGCTTTCCTAATTACTTCCTGTACCTGCATATTAACCTCTTGTGACTCATGCACTAGGACACCTAGATCCCTCTAATCAGTGCTCTGCAATCTGTCACCATGTAGATAACATACTTTTTTATTTTTCCTGTCAAAATGGACAGATTCACACGTTCACCACATTATACTCCATTTGCCAGATCTTTGCCTACTCACTTAACCTATCTATATCCCTTTGTAGCCCCCTTGTGCACTCTTCACATCTTCCTATCCTACCTATACTTGTGTCATCAGCAAACTTAGCAACCATAACTTGGTCCCTTCGTGCAAACCATTTTTTTCCATTCATTTATGGAATGTAGGCCAGCATTTATTGCCCACCTCTAATTGCCCTTGAGAAGGTGGTGGTGAGCTGCTTTCTTGAACTGCTGCAGTCTATGTGGCGTAGGTACAACCACAGTGCTGTTCAGGAGGGAGTTCCAGGATTTTGACCCAGCAACAGTGGGGGAATGGCTATATATTTCCAAGTCAGGATGGTGAGTGGCTTGGCGAGGAAGATCCAGATGTTTCCATGTGCCTGCTGTCCTTGTCCTTCTAGATGGTAGTTGTTGTGAGTTTGGAAGGTGCTGTCTAAGGAGCCTTGGAGAGTTCCTACAGTGCGTCTTGTAGATGGTACACACTGCTGCCACTGTGTTGGTGATGGAAGGAGAGAATGTTTGTGGATCGGGTGACAATCAACCAAGCTGCTTTGTCCTGGATGGTGTTGAGCTTCTTGTGTGTCGTTGGAGTTGCGTTCATCCAGGCAAGTGAAGAGTATTCCACCACACTTCTGACTTGTGCCTTGTGGATGTTAGATAGGCTTGGAGAGTCAGCAGGTGAGTTAGTCGCTGCAGGATTCCTAGCCCCTGGCCTGCTCTTGTAGCCACAGTATTTATATAAATTGTAAAATGTTGAGGCCCAGCACTAATCCCTGTGGCACACCACTCCTTACATCTTGCCAGCCAGAAGATGACCCATTTATGCCTATCCTCTGTTTCCTGTTAGCTAGCTAATCTTCTATCCATGCCAATATGTTACCCCCTACCCCCTGAGCTTTTCTTTGTAGATGGTGGAAGGGCTTTGGGAGTCAAGAAGTGAGTTACTTGCTGCAGAATTCCCAGCCTCTGACCTGCTCCATAGTCACTGTATTTATATGGCTGGCCCAGTTAATTTGAATGACCTATGTGCTGTTTGTACTCGCAAAGAAGCAGCATTAGAAGAATTCATGAATATTCTCAATAATCACTCCTCCATTAAACTTAAAACCCCAACACTCAAAGCTTTAATTTCCTAGACACCACAGTATTTAAATTGGCACAAGGAAACAACAGGCGTAAGCTAGCAATGAAAGCCTTTTTCATGATAACTGACACAAATGTCTACACAAAAGCTGTCAACCTAAACACATTTCCGCAGACTGGTGAGGTCACAGCTAATGTGTTTTTATTGCATAAGCACAGAGCTGGAAGATTAGTTTCTCAGACAAATCAAGTCTAATTTTTTGGAACAAGCTAGGCAACCCACTGTTGCAAAATAGGTTAGTACCAAGACCACCATAAATTACAACATTTTGCACAATGACCCAATAAATAAAAGAAAAAAACCGCAGATGCTGGAAATCCAAAACAAAAACAAAAATACCTGGAAAAACTCAGCAAGTCTGGCAGCATCTGCGGAGAGGAACACAGTTAACGTTTCGAGTCCAAATGACCCTTCAACAGAACTAAGTAAAAATAGAAGAAAGGTGAAATATAAGCTGGTTTAAGGGGGGGTGGGACAAGTAGAGCCAGTGATAGGTGGAGATAACCAAAAGATGTCACAGACAAACGGACAAAGAGGTGTTGAAGGTGGTGATGTTATCTAAGGAATGTGCTAATTAAGGGTAGCAGGCAGGACAAATCAGGTACAGATAGCCCTAGTGGGGGTGGGGTTGGCTGAAAGAATCGATAAAGGCTAAAAGGTAGAGATAAAACAATGGGTGGAAATACATTTAAAAATAATGAAAATAGGTGGGAAAAGAAAAATCTGTATAAATTATTGGAAAAAAAGGGGGGATCGGAAAAGGGGTGGGGATGGAGGAGAGAGTTCATGATTTAAAATTGTTGAACTCAGTATTCAGTCTGGAAGGCTGTAAAGTGCCTAGTCGGAAGATGAGGTGCTGTTCCTCCAGTTTGCGTTGAGCTTCACTGGAACAATGCAGCAAGCCAAGGGCGGACATGTGGGCATGAGAGCAGGATGGAGTGTTGAAATGGCAAGCGACAGGGAGGTCTGGGTAATGCTTGTGGACAGACCGAAGATGTTCTGCAAAGCGGTCACCTAGTCTGCGTTTGGTGTCTCCAATGTAGCGGAAACCGCATTGGGAGCAGCGAACGCAGTAGACTAAATTGAGGGAAGTGCAAGTGAAATGCTGCTTCACTTGAAAGGAGTGTTTGGGCCCTTGGACGGTGAGGAGAGGGAAAGTGAAGGGGAGAGTGTTGCACCTTCTGTGGTTGCATGGGAAGGTGCCGTGGGAGGGAGTTGAGGTGTAGGGAGTGATGGAGGAGTGGACCAGAGTGTCACGGAGGGAACGATCCCCACGGAATGCCGTCAGGGGAGTGAAGGGAAGATGTGTTTGGTGGTGGCATCATGCTGGAGTTGGTGAATATGGAGGAGGATGATCCTTTGAATGCGCAGGCTAGTGGGGTGATAAATGAGGACAAGGGGGGGCCCTATCATGTTTCTGGGAGGGAGAAGAAGGTGTGAGGGCAGATGCGCGGGAGATGGGCCAGACACGGTTGAGGGCCCTGTCAACCACAGTGGGTGGAAAACCTCGGTTAAGGAAGAAGGAAGACCTGTCAGAGGAACTGTTTTTGAAAGTGGCATCATCAGAACAGATGCGACGGAGGCGAAGGAACTGAGACAATGGGATGGAGTCCTTACAGGAAGCGGGGTGTGAGGAGCTGTAGTCGAGGTAGCTGTGGGAGTCGGTAGGCTTGTAATGGATATTGCATGGATAATAAATAAAGTGGTTATAAGGAGATGTCAATTCACTGAGCCAATGTAACATTTTAATAAGAGATTTTAAGCTATTAAAAGAGGCAAAAACCAGAAACGTTTATGAGGAGCAAAACAAAGACACAAGCTACCCCGCTTCCCAGCCCTCCCCCACCTCCATTCATTCACTTGCCAACCCCCACAGACTCTCCCTCTCACTCGCTGGCTTGCCCCGACCTTGCTGAACTGCTCTGGCTTGCCCCTGCCAGCTTGCTCACGCATGCTTGGCCCTGCTGGGTTGTCCCTACCTGTGTTGAGCCCCACTGGCTTGCTGTGCCCCCATCCCCCCGTTCTATAAATGTTAGAATATTCAATGGAGAGAAAAGATATTTATTTTTATTACGAGTTTAACGAGCAAACGAGGGGAAGAAAGTATTGAAGAATGAGAGGCTACTAACAAATGAGCAGTGTCCTCACAATGTAACTTCATTCAAATAAGAAACGAAGTTGAAAGCTAGCTGAAAAATTCTAATTATCACCAATATTTTGTTGATATTCTTGCAAAATAGCCAGAGAGAGAAGGTGAGAGAAAGAGTATGAGGTACCTGAACAGAAACCCACAAATCATGGCATCAAGCATAGCTGTCAGTTGTGGATTCCCCACGCCCTGCAGTTGGGTTCATGCCCCCCTCTTCCCTTTGCTATTGCCCAGCAGTAGAAATTTAGCAGTGAGCTAAAGCTCACATTCCATCACTAATTGGTTCAACTTCCACAGTTCTATTAAATCCTACATTCTGAATCCACTGTGATGCTAGAAAAAGGGAGCCACTCGTGCTGCTAATTTTGGCAGCCCCACAGCAGAACTGGATGGAACTTGGTCCCTAATTCCAGGGCCAGGACCTTTCATCACTGCTATTACCAAAGCTCAGGACTTGCCCCAAAAACATCTAAATTGCAATCCCCTGTGCTGCTAAATATCAGATACCCTCCTTTATCTGATGCATGTTGTTTGCCATCTTCCTGTTTATTAAAATTGTAAGGAATAAAGATTAGGTATATGTGTGTGTAAAATAGTGGCCCAGATCATGAGTGCCTTGCAATACAGTCCTGCCGTGGTTTCCAGGATCATTGTTTTGTGTTGTATAGTATACAGTTTTGAGTCGCAAGATGCATTATGAAGTATTTAGGTGAGCACCTGAAACTCCATAGCATACAGGGCTACGGGCCAAGTGCTGAAAATGGGATTAGAATAGATAGGTGCTTGATGGCCAGCACAGACACAATGGGCCGAAGGGTATGCTTCTGTGCTGTATAACTCCTATGACTCTATGATTCTATCTTCGCTTTCCAGATCTTGTCCCAGAGATGCCCTTAAAGATGCGCTGGGGGACCCTTCATAAGTCCCCATGCACTATCTACACAGGAATCACCCTGGAAGTTTAGCTTCCATTGGCACTTCCCGTGTTTGGAACCCTCCTCTGATTTAATGTTGGAGACTTTGAATAGTTCCAACTCACTCAGTAGAATAGTCACCCATGAAAAGTTAGAAGGATTAAAACCAGTTCTAACTCTAGTGATACCCTTCACCCACTTACCTTACACATTTGCCTTCTCTCCCTAGTTTGTCAAAGTGACATTTAAGCAAAAGGACATTTAAACTTTAAAAGGGTGATTTGGCTTGGCCTCCCCTGATGCTCCTACGCTACAAGGGAAGGACTTGGGGGCAGATATGAACATTTCCGAGGTGGCCTGGGTTGGAAGTCAAAGTTAGGGGAGGCAATGGTGTAGTGGTATAGTCGCTGGACTAGTATTCCAGAGACCCAGGGTAATGCTCTGGGGACCTGGGTTTGAATCCCACTACGGTAGATGGTGGAATTTGAATTTTTAAAAAGCTGGAATTAAAAGTCCAATAATGACCATGAATCCATTGTCGATTGTTGTAAAAACCCATCTGATTCACTAATGCCCTTTAGGGAAGGAAATCTGCCGTCCTTACCTGGCCTGGCCTACATGTGATTCCAAGCCCACAGCATTGTGGTTGACTCTTAAATGCCCTCTAAGCAAGGACAGTTCGGGATGGGCAAAAATGCTGACCTAGCCAGTGATGCCCACGTCTCATGAATGAATTAAAAAAAATAATGAATGTGGAGCACTCCCAGTGTAAGGTAAGTAAAAAGGAGTGGAGAGGCAATCTGAAGATTTGGCCCAATATATATAAATTAGAAATCTGCCATTTACAATGTTTATAGCTAGCTGAGAAAGGGGCCCAGGGAAAACAGGCCAGTGAATCCTGCTGTCGTCCTATGCAACAAATGTGGCAGAGTCTGCAATGCCAGAGTGGGGCTCTGAGCCACACCAAGCGATGTTTACACAGAGTTGACCACCAAGGCACAAACAATTGTTTCAAAAAAAACACAGCTGCCAGCGACCAGCTTTTATAGAATAGTGGACAATGTTGTGGAATTCAATTGCACTGCAAAATAAGATATCCCAGAGCAACATTTAATAAAAATCGAATGTGACTTAGTCACTGTATATGAGTGACCTTGATCTTATGTCCAGATAGCATAAACTCCCCCATTAGAAAATGGCACATGCTGTGATTCAACATGAACAGCACCATGGGTGATCTTGAAATGTATTAAAAGTCTTGTAAGATCATAAGATGTAGGAGCAGAAGTAGACCATTCGGCCCATCACGTCTGCTCCGCCATTGAATGAGATCATGGCTGATCCGATAATCCTCAACTCCACTTTCCTGCCTTTTCCCATAACCCTTGATTCTCTTACTGATTAAAAATCTGTCTATCGTAGACTTGAATATACTGAATGACCCAGCCTGTACAGCCCTCTGCGGTAAAGAATTCCACAGATTGACTACCCTCAGAGAAGAAATTCCTCGTCATCTCTTTTAGGTGGGCGCCCCCTTACTTGAGATTATGCCCTCTGGCCCTTAACTCTCCCACAAGGGGAAACAACCTCTCAACATCTACCCTGTCAAGCCCCATAAGAATCTTGTATGTTTCAATAAGGTTACCCCTCATTCTTCTAAACTCCAATGAGTACAGGCCCAACCGACTCAACCTCTCCTCATAAGAAAATCCTTCCATCCCCAGGATCAACCTAGTGAACCTTCTCTGTACTGCCTCCAATGTCATTATATATTTCCTTAGATAAAGGGATCAAAACTGTTCACAGTATTCTAGGTGTGGTCTAACTAGTACCTTGTGTAGCTTTAGCAACACTTCCCTATTTTTATACTCCAATCCCTTTGAAATAAAGGCCTGTCCATTTGCCTTCCCTGTTACCTGCTGAACTTGTATGCTAGCTTTTTGGGATTCATGCAGTGGACCCCCAAATTCCTCTGTGCTGTAGCTTTCTTCAGTTTTTCTCCATTAAAATAATATTCAGCTCCTCTATTCTTCCTGCCAAAGTGCATAACCTCACACTTTCCCACATTATATTCCATCTGCCATGTCTTTTCCCATTTACTTAACCTGTCTATATCCCTCTGTAGACTTTGTGTCATCCTTACCACTCGCCTTCCCACCTATTTTTGTGTCATAAGTGTGTGTAACTGTGTTTATTGTTTGTCATGCTTTCTGTATCAAACTTTGGTCACACCTGACATGCTTTTGTAACATTTTAATTTTGATTTATTTCTAGTTCTGATGATTCAGGCCCGTGGCACAACTTTTTGACTAATACTTGGTTGGAATGGATCAAGTGATCAGTTGTGTCAGAAAAACCAAAAAGATGGATGAGGCAAAATATGATTATCAGTTTCGTGGTCAAGAACGTTGAATAGCTGTGAATCATTAAATTAATGTAGATTCATGTTCATTTTGAGTTTACGGGAAATTGCAAATTCAGTTTTGTACATCCATTACAGAAAACATGTTAAACTATGAAAAGGAGGCATGAAAAATCTGCTTGAATACCATCAGCATTGTAAGAGCTTCTAGCAATGAAAATGGGCTTGAAAAATTGGGGCTTTAGACATAAGGTTTGGGGGATCTAATTAATGGTGCTGTAGTGGTACTATCACTAGACTAGTCATCTAGAGACCCAAGCTAATGCTCTGAGGACATGGATTCAGATCCCATTATGGCAGCTGGTGGAATTTACATCCAATTAATAAATCTGGAATTGAAAACAAGTCTCAGTAATTGTGACCATGAAACACTCATTGATTGCCGTAAAAACCCATCTAGTTCACTAATGTCCTTTAGGGAAGGAAATCTGTTTTCCTTATGTGGTCTGGCCTACATGCAATTCCAGACCCACAGCAATGTGATTAACTCTTAACTGCCCTCTGAAATGGCCTAATAAGCCACTCAGCTCAAGGGAAATTAGGGATGGGCAACAAATGCTGTCCTTGCCAGGGACACCCACATCACATGAGAGAATTTAAAAAAAATAAAGATTTACAAAAATATGAAGAATTGGAAAGATTGTTTCCTCTTGTTGACAAATCATTAACAATTAGGTGTAAACTTAAACATATGACTAGAAGATCAAGGCGGATGTTAGAAATTTATCCATGCAGAGTAATTTGAGCAAAGATTACCTGAGTGTCTACTCGGGCATATATGGTATTTGAAAGGGAATAGGGAATTAGATAATTATTTGAAGACAAAAAAATGTGCTGGGAAAGGGCAAGTAAATTAGATTGGATAACTCCATGAGAGCAACCTCCAAACAGAGCACGTGATGGAAGGTTGCCTTTGTCATTTGTCGCTCAGTTAATTCCTTCGGGACATGGACATTGGCACTAAGACATGATTTTCTAAATGACATTTCTAATAGTGATGCGTTCTGGTATTGGGTAATCTATTGTGGCACTGACCTACATAGTACCTCAATGTGGTAATTGCCCTGCAGGCGCATTGAGCCAGCAGGTAGTATGGAAATGTTTTTTCTAAGTTATTATATTTGCCACTTCTCACTTTCATGGCTTGCTTGGCTTATTTCAGTGCATATAATTCTAATAGTTACAACATTCAATGGGTGGAATTGTCCCAGATTTGCACTGTGTGGTTGTGGGTGGGAAAAAGGACGTTTTACCCGCTGGCCACAATGGCGGGTTTTCATGTCATATCATTTCAATCCCACCTCATTTAATCATGCATTCCTGGGAAACACTATTTTGCTGGCAGGTGGCCTCCGATTCGCCTGCCATGCAGTCACCTTGCTGCTTCCTCACACCAGGTGCCACATATACGGTGCAACTATGTGCACACCTCTGTGTGTCTAGCCCAGGACTGCTGCACAGAAGGCCGGGCCCTCTAAGGCAAGAAGACTGCAGCCCCCTTATTTAGTGATTCACCCATGAGATGCCTTCGGTACACTGTTGGAGTCCACTGGGATGTCCTTTACCCCCACTCTGGTTGCTGGAGGCCCATCAGTGTCACCACTCCAGCTTGGGAAGCTGTAGCAGTGGTGGTCATTGCCAAAGCTGCACAGAAGAGGTTTGCCATCCAGCGCAGAAAGAGGATGAATGATCTCATCTGTGACGCCAGGGTGAGGCAACAATCTCATCACTAAACTCACACTCTTGCACAGGCGCGTACACACACATCACATCTTCACCTGGCCTCATTTCCTCTGGAGACTGCCTCCTTAGCCCTCATCATGTTGAGGCCACTTGCACAGATCAACTTGTGTCCCCACACACGCCCTGGATACCCCTCCCTTCCCCAGTAATTCCCTAGTCTTGCAGCCTCTTTTCTTGCCTGAGGGCACTTCTTCCCCCATCCCCAAGTAAACCATAGCCCTGCAGCCATTGGAATGCTACACCCGCCTTACAGCTGGTTTCCTAAGTCAAGACCAGCCTGTGAGCCCCCCTAAAAGTGATATGGTGCTGCCTGTGAAGCCTGGCGCTGATGACAGAGTGCTGTCCAAAGCAAGGTAGGTAAACAGGTCACGAGTGAAGTACAGCTCGTCAGGTGCAGGTCACTTGTGTTCCATTGTGAAACACGCTTACGTGCCCGGATGATCCAGCTGGGAGGATGATTTCAGTGAGTAGGGCTTATAATGGTATGCAAATATATTAAAATGAAGTTCCTGATGCCAGCGGCGGGAAAGGTGGAATGTGATGGGCGGTGCGGGTGATCGCAAACTGGTTTCACGACATATTGTCCGCTCATGCCAGCCATGATGCCTGACGCCAATGGGCATTGAAAATACCGCCCAATGTGTAACTTTAAATTTTAGTTGCATCCATTACTGGCTTTGACGTTTTATTCAAAATTTTTCATAATTTCTTTGCTGATCCTAGTTCATATTTATGTAGACAATATTTGTTTCAGTTGCTGTTTCATCGCACTTGGGATTACCTGATGTTTTGAAAAGAATCATTCTCAACTGTCACTCGGTGCTATTTGTTACCGAATATCTTAACAGTATTAAGTCCTAGCCAGACCTAAGGCTTTTAAACAGTCTTATGCAGTGAAGTTTTAACAGTGATTAAGACCTGAGAAATCCCTGAGATTTTGTTAACAATGACCTCTGCCTGTGTCATATCTGCTTGGAGTCTTGGCATGCATGTTCCATAGCAGTTTGACCATCCTCGCCTTGTGCTTGTATTTTCTATTGGCCCAACACTGTCCCAGTTTGCTGTTGCTGCTTCAGTAGTAACTGGTAATGGTTGCCACATGGATCTGCCTTTAAGCTTTAAGCTCTCAGAAAATAAGGAATCCCTTGTATGAAGCAGTTTAACAGAAATAGGTGTGTTTCACAATCCGTTAATATGATAAAGGTTGACCGATAATGAAGTTTGGCATAGGACTATTTGGCAATGTAGTGCTCAATTTGGCTCTATTTATGCTTCTCTGCTTATAATAAAATATTTAAGATAGAGGTAACCTAGAGCTTTCATGAAGCACCAATTGTTTAGAATGTTTACTTTTGTTTAGCATATTGATTATGTCTCTATTTAATTTAAAACTTCACAAAAACCCAAGTTCATTCTTGTCTGATTACAGCATTATTGTTTCTCAAATTTTGGATCTATGTTAGATATTACCTCAGAGTTAGTGTCCCTAGTCATTCTGTAGACAGGCTCCACGCCTCATAATCAGGAATTTGCCTTTAGTGTCCAATAGCTTGTCATGTGACAGCATGACCTGTGGCCATATTGTATGTCTTGAAAACTCTTCTAGGCACTGACACCACTACCCCCTACCTCTGGCCTCATCCCTTCATAATGTTGGCTTGTACTGCTACAGCTTTGAGTGTGCGCAACTCATTGTTTGGCGAATTAGGATTCCCTCTCAGTCCAGTAAAATGAAGCAACCCTAACATTACATCCAGTTTCTTTTTGGCAAGTGAGTTCCATTTTCCCAACCTCATAGTATAGAAGAATCTGGATCTAATCCACACAATCAGAACTTGCATGGTGTAGGAAGTTAATTACTTGTGCACGACAAAATATCAATATCTTGATATAAATTAGGTCCTAAGCACTGGAATAACCTCACTGAGCTGTTTTGCCTTTCTGTCCCTCCTCCTTCAAGATACTCCATAAAACCTATGTTTTTGAACAAGCTTTTGATCATCTAACTTAAATCTCTTTTTGTGGCTCAGATTTTGTTTGATTACAATCCTGTGAATCACCTTGGGATGTTTTATGATGTAAAAGGGATAAATGCAAGTTGTTATTAAACTCCTTCCAAAGGCCTAATAAATAAATATCTATGAAATTTATTATTTCTGACCCTGATTGAAAAGTGAATGTATCTTGGTTTGCATATTTGTACAGGGATTTAGGGAAAAAATAATTTGCTTAATTTGGGGGCATGGCAGACTTGTAATTACTGCTAAGCTGCAATTTGGAAATAAAATATATGGTAGCTTTTAGCGTAATCATTTTTTTGTTAAAAAGCACTTGTATTTGATCATTTCTGATTTTAAAAGATAATGTTGTTAAAATAGTCTTGGAATTGATGTAATAGTTGTTTGTCCAGGCCCAATTCTTCTGTTGCTTCGGCTTCAAAATCCCTCGCTGAGCCAGCTGGTTCACAAGGGAACACCATCAGTAGCTGCCAGGAATTTTCTTAGTGCAGATGCCTTAGAGGCTGCAGTCTTCTATTTTTCTGAATTTGAATCATTGTTAGTCTGTTTCTTTCCTCCTTTATAGAATAGCACAGCGCAGGACACCATTCAGCCCATCGAGCCTGTCCAGCTCAAACAATTTAATCTCATTCGCTGGGTCTTTACCAATATCCATTATTCTTTCCTCTTTGTCCTTTTGATAGCTGTTATTGAATCTGTTTCTACCATTCTTTGTTTCAACCAAAATCAGTTTCCCTCACCTCTTTTGCCAGTAGTATGATCATTTTTTATTCATCCACGGGATGTGGGCTTCACTGGCTGGGCCAGCATTTATTGCCCATCCCTTGTTGCCCTTGAGCAGGTGGTGGTGAGCTGCTGCCTTGATCCGCATCAGTCCATGTGGGGGTAAGTACACCCACAGTGCTATTAGGGAGGGAGTTCCAGGATTTTGACCCAGCAATAGTGAAGGAACGGCAATATATTTCCAAGTCAGGATGGTGAGTGACTTGGAGGGGAACTTCCAGGTGATAGTGTTCCCATCCATCTACTGCCCTTGTCCTTCTAGATGGTAGTGGTTGTGAGTCTGGAATGTGCTGTCTAAGGAGCCTTGGTGAATTCTTGCAGTGCATCTTGTAGATGGTTTATGCTGCTGTGACTGCGTCAGTGGTGGAGAGAGTGGATGAGGTGCCAATCAAGTGGGCTGCTTTGTCCTGGACGGTGTCAAGCTTCTTGAGTATTCTGGGGGCTGCCCTCATCCAGGCAAGTGGGGAGTATTCCATCACACTCCTGACTTGTGCCTTGTAGATGGTGGAATGGTGGACAGGCTTTGGGGAGTCAGGAGGTGAGTCACTTGTCCAGGATTCCTAGCCTCGACCTGCTCTTGTAGCCACAGTATTTATATGGTTAATCCAGCTCAGTTTTTGGTCACTGGTAACCCCTAGAATATTGATAGTGGGGGTTTCAGTGATGGTAATGCCATTGAGCGTCAAGGGGTGATGGTTAGATTCTCTCTTGTTGGAGATGGTCATTGCCCGGCACTTGTGTGGCGCGAATGTTACTTGCCATTTGTCAGCCCAAGCCTGGATATTGTACAGGTCTTGCTGCATTTGGACATGAACTGCTTCAGCATCTGAGGAGCCATGAATGGTGCTGAACATTGTGCAGTCATCAGCAAACATCCCCACTTCTGACCTTATGGAAGGAAGGTCATTGATGAAGCAGCTGAAGATTTTTGGGCTGAGGATACTACCCTGAGGAACTCCTGCAGTGATGTCCTGGAGCTGAGATGACTGACTTCCAACAACCACAACCAACTTCCTATGTGCTAGATATGACTCCAAGCAGTGGAGAATTTTTCCCCTTATTCCCAATGACTCCAGTCTTGCTAGGGCTTCTTGATACCACACTTGGTCAAATGCTACCTTGATGTCAAGGGCAGTCACTCTCACCCCCCCTCAGGAGTTCAGCTGTTTTGCCCATGTGTGAACCAAGGCTGTAATGAGGTTGGGAGCTGAGTGGCCCTGGCAGAACCCAAACTGGGCGTCAGTGAGCAGGTTATCAACAGTGCTGTCAAGCAAGTGCTGCTTGATAGCACTGTTGATGACCCCTTCCGTCACGTTGCTGATAATCGAGAATAGACTGATGGGGTGGTAGTTGGCCAGGTTGGATTTGTCCTGCTTTTTGTGTACAGGACATATCTGGGCAATTTTCCACATAGCTGGGTGGATGCTAGCCTTGTAGCTGTACTGGAACAGCTTGGCTAGGGGCGCAAGTTTAAGAGCACAAGTGTTCGGTACTATTGCCAAAATATTGTCAAGACCCATAACCTTTGCAGTATTCAGTGCCATCAGCCATTCCTTGATATCACATGGAGTGAATTGAATTAGCTGAAGACTGACATCTATGATGCTGGGGACCTTCAGAGGAGGCGGAAATGGATCATCCACTCAGCATTTCTGGCTGAAGATTGTAACAGATGCTTCAGCCTTTTGCACTGATGTGCTGGGGATATTTGTGGAGCCTCCTGCAGTGAGTTGTTTAATTGCCTGCCACTGTTCACGACTGCATGTGGCAGGACTGCAGAGCTTAGATCTGATCCGTTGGTTGTTGGATAGCATTGCTCTGTCCATCAATTGCTGCATATCCTGTTTGACATGCGAGTAGTCCTGTGTTATAGGTTCAACAGGTTGACATCTTCTGTTCATTGAACCAGAGTTGATCCCCTGGTCTGTTGGTAACCTTATAGTGGGGGATATGCTGGGCATGAGATTATAGATTGTGTTCCAGTATAATTCTTCTGCTGCTGATGGCCCACAGCGCCTCATGGATACCCAGTCTTGAGAGTTGCTAGATCTGTTTGAAATTGGTGGTGATGGTGCCACACAACACGATGGAGGGTATCCTCAGTGAAGGCAGGACTTTGTCTCCATAAGGACTGTGCGGTGGTCACTACTGTCATGGACAGATGCATTAGCGGCAGGCAGGTTGGTGAGGATGAGATCAAATATGTTTTTCCCTCTTGGTTCCCTCACCACCTGCCACAGACCCAGTCTAGCAGCTATGTCCTTTAGGATTCGGCCAGCTCAGTCAGTCGTGGTGCTACCGAGCCACTCTTGGTGATGGACATTGAAATCTTCAATCCAGAGTACATTCTGTGCCCTTGCCACACTCAGTGTTTCCTCCAAGTGTTCAACATAGAGGAGCACTGATTCATCAGCTGAGAGAGGGCAGTACTTGATAATCAGCAGGAGGTTTCCTTGCCCATGTTTGACCTGATAACATGAGACTTCATGGGGTTCTGAGTCAACGTTTAGGGCTCCCAGGGAAACTCCCTTCGGGCTGTATACCACTGTGCCGTCACCTCTGCCCAGGACATACCCAGTGATGGTGGTGGCTTGGACGTTATCTGATCCTGTGAGGATGACTATGCCAGTCTGTTGCTGGACTAGTTCGTGAGACAGCCCTCCCAATTTTGGCACTAGCCCCCAGATGTTAGTGAGGAGGACTTTGCAGCGTCGACAAGGCTGAGTTTGCCATTTTCGTTTCCAGGGCCTAGGTCGATGCCGGATGGCCCGTCCGGTTTCATTCCTTTTTTGATACTTTGTAGTGGTTTGATACAATTGAGTGGCTTGCTAGGCTATTTGAAAGGGCATTTTAAGGGTCAGCCACGTTGCTGTGGGTCTGGAGTCGCATGTAGGCCAGACAAGGCAAGGACAGCAGATTTCCTTCCCTAAAGGACGTTCGTGAACCCGATAGGTTTTTTACAACAACCGCCAATGGTTTCATGGTCATCGTTAGATTTTTAATTCCAGATTTTTACTATATTCAAATTTCACCATCCGCCGTATTGGGATTTGAACCCAGAACATTACCCCTCTGGATTGCTAGTCCAATGACAAAACCATTATGTCATCACCTCCCCCTACACTAGTGGTGTAGTTTTCTACTGTTGCCCCCAAACTGGACAATTTAATCAACTTTGTTTCCAATTTCCGTCGTTCCATCACTTCCACGTGGTTTACCTTCGACTCTCGCCTTCCCTCCTTGCCTTCTGTCTCCATTTCTGTAGATCACCTATCAACTAATATCCACTATTAAGATATTGACTCCCCCAGCTACTTTAGTTAAACTTCCTTCTGCCCTGGTTCCTGTAAGGAGTCCTCCATTCTCCCAATACCTCTATCTCTGTTGTATCTGTTCTGACAGTACTGCCTTTTATACTAGCGATTTTGATATGTCTTTCTTTTTCGCCAACTAAGAATTCTACCCATGCACAGCTTCCACCCACCCCATCCAAAACTGTGGCTGATGGGGCCCTCGATTATGACCATTCCAGTTCATGTACTTCTGCTCTTGCCCCTTCGCAAACTCCCAGAACCAAAGTAGAGTTCCCCCTTGCCCTCACCTCTCACTCCACCAGCCTCCAAATTCAGTGGATCATGCTCTGCCATTTTCACCTCCTAGTGTGATGCAAAACCAAACTCGTCTTTTCTTTTCCCTCCCCCTTTGGCATTCAGAAGGGACTGTTCCCACCATTCCTCAGTCACCCCTAACACCCTTGACTCTCCACGGCACCTTCCTTTGCAAGTGCAGGAGAAACGATGTCTGCTATTTTTCCCTCCTCTCCTCAGAGCCCAAGGCCTCAAACACACGCTTCAGGTGAAACAGCATTTGCACTTCTGTCATGTTAGTATACTTTATTTGTTGTTTCCGATTAGGCCTCCTCTATATTGCGGAGATCAAATGCAGATTTGGTGACTGCTTTGTGATGTACTATCATTCAGTCAGCAAACTGACTGAGCTTCCGGCCGTTGTGTCATTTTAATTCTCCGTCCCACTTTGACTACACTCTCTTTAGCCTTCTACATACTTCCAATAAAGCTCAACATGAACTTGAGGAAAATACCTTATCTTTTAGATTAGCCACTTTACAGCCTTTTGGAGTTCAACAATTTCAGATTGAAACCTCTTCCACTATTTATTTTTTGATTTTATTATTGTGTGATGGCATTTGTTGGTGATGATCCTGCTTTCTATTTATGCATACTCTGGACCCATCTTTTATTTCTTCACTTGTCCCATTACCATCTCACTTTGCCTTGCTCCATTGGCCCTTCTGTCACTTGGTCTTTCTTGTCTTCACCCTATCACAGACCTTCCCTTTAGTTCTTTTTCTCTCCTGCCTCTGTACTTGCCCAAAACCTGCTACATCTGTAACTTTTTCCTGACCTGATGAAGTTCATCAACCTGAGGCGTTAACTCTGTTTCTCTCTCCACAGATATCATAGCACCAGATCTGCTGAGTATTTCCTGGCTTTTGTTCTGTCTTTGTAAAAAGTCCAGGATGTCATATGATTTATTAAATACTTTGCTAACCTGCTTGTCATCTTCAAAGCTATAATATTTTCTCTTTTATATTGCAGTTCTACAAGCATGTGGTACAGAGTGTGGAAAAGTTTATTCAAAGGGTAAGAATTCATATTGAGTTCATGATTAATGTGTAAAACTTAAGTGCTTAATTGGGTGCTTGGGTATATTTATGTACTTGTAACTCCTATAATAGGTGAAGCTTTTGATTCTATAATATATCTTAATCACTTTTTGAGGCAGCTTGCTGACTGACTTGAGAGCCTCTGGTTCCTCTTTCCATATTTTTTGACCTTTTTTGCCTTGCTTGTTCTGTAATATTCATTTTTTAATCATACCATCTATCAGTGTTCTGAGCCCCTCATTGAGATGAGCTGTTTTCCACATTGCTCACATTTATTCTTTCAGATTGTTGAGTTAATTCAGTTTTGAACATCATACAAAAATATCACAAGCATCACATTTGGTCTACCAACTGTATCAGCATGATACACCTGGACTTCCTCTTCCATTTGCCTGGTTTATATAATTTAATCAATGAACGTTTTGGGAGTACAGAGCAATTTCCATTTGTTTTGGAGCATGGAATCATACTTTACAAAAACTGCATTTGACTGTTGTATGCTGTCCTTTAGTCCTGATAGATCAAATACAAAGGGGGCTTTATATGTATATAATCTATATATTACACCACTTAAGATGTTCATGTTTAAATAAGGCTATCGCTCAAAAGGTGATAACCATTTTCCATTTTGGTCATAGCCAGTTATAATGTGGCCACTTAGTGTATTAAGCGCTCCAGCTTTTTGGGCAGTAATAGGTGTTTAGGTTTGACAGCTTCAATAAGTAAGCTGCTTGAATAAATGCTACAAATTGATGAAGTGTTAACTGTGATTGATATTTGAATCTATCCTGTTATTGTTTGATATTGTTCAGTTTCTTTCCTCTCAAACCTCTTTCCCTTCTGACTTTGGATCTTCTTCACCTGATTCCTTCTACCCCTAAGCTCCCAGAACAGCTTTGTCTTCCTTCTCTCTGAGGATGTTTCTTATCACCAGATGCCCATTTATCTCACTTCCCTTGTTAATTCTTTCTCTGTGGTCCAAATGCTGGTGCTTCTCTCAAACCTGTAGGTGATTAGGTCTCAGCTGCTAGAGTCTGCACAGTGATCCTGCTGCAATGGACCGGCTTATGGACCTTCATAAGAACACTGAGAGATCATACACTTGGCTCAAGCATCACTGGTGCTTGGTGGTCATGGCATTTGTGAATATATGAAATTGACAGATAGGAAATGACCAGCTGCTCCACCAAGCTTGCCCAGTATTCATAATTGCTGCAGCACCATGGCTAAAATCCTTGCACCCGTTGCCCCCATCAAAAAGCATGAAGTCTTGTAATTTCCTGGGAGAGGCAAAAAAAGTACCCAATGTGGGAAAAGTACCCTGGAGTTTCTGCTATTTGAGCAATAGAATTATTTGGAGTCTGAGCTGCAGACACTGCAGTGCATCAGGGAAGGGGTAGGTTCCCTGGACACTTTGTTCCAGGAGGTAGTCACACCCCTTCCGATTTGTTCAGTGGTCAAAGAGGATGTGATTGTGAATGAAGCAGGTCGGGTATCGAAAAGGTAGAATTGGAGGAGCCTCAACCCTTCCAATTGTCCAGTAGGTTTGAAGTTCTTGCAACTTGTGGACTGAAAGTTGGGGCTGCGAGATGGATGAGCGAATTTACAATGGCACCATGATGCAGAAAACCACTCAAGTTGGGGGAGTTAGTAAGAACATAGTGGTAGTAGGGGACAGTATAGTCCAGGGGGTTTGACACAGTTCTCTGCAGCCGAGAGCATGAGTCCACACAGCTGTGTTGCCTGCCCAATGCCAGGGTTCGGGACATCTGCTCGGAGCTGGAGTGGAACTTGCAGTGGGAGGGGGGAAGATCCAGTTGTCATGGTCCCCGATGTACCGACGACACCGGTAGAACTAGGAAAGAGGCTCTGTTTAGGGATTATGAGCAGCTACGGGCTAAATTAAAAAGCAGAGCCTCAAAGATAATCTCTGGATCATTACCTGAGCCATGAGCAAATTGGTGTAGGGTGAGTACGGTTAGAGAGATTAATGAGTGGCTCAAAGATTGGTGTGGGAGAAATGGGGCACTGGCACCAGTCCTGGAGAAAATGGGAGCTGTACCATTGAGATGGGTTTCATCTGAACCATGCTGGGACCAGTGTTCTGGTGAGTCGTATAATTATGGTGGTACAGAGGGCTTTAAACTAAATAGTGGAGGGGGAAGGGATCATATAAGAGGACCCGAGGGCACAGCCTCAGAGTAAAGGGAAGACCTTTTAGAACAGAGATGAGGAGAAACTTCTTTTGCCAGAGAGTGGTGAATCTATGGATTTCATTGCCACAGAAGGCTGTGGAGGCCATGTCATTGAGTGTATTTAAGACCAAGATAGATAGGTTCTTGATTGGTAAGGGAATCAAAGGTTACGGGGAGAAGGCGGGAGAATGGGGTTGAGAAACTTATCAGCCATGATTGAATGGCGGAGCAGACTCGATGGGCCGATTGGCCTAATTTCTGCTGCTATGTCTTATGGTCTTATGTGGTAAATCAAAGAGTGACAACAAGGTACCAGAGCGGGGTAGCAATTTGGTTAAAGATAACCAGTGTGTGGCAGGAAGGGACAAAGAGTACGAACTTAAGAGTGCACCAGCAGATAAGGCCAAAGATTGCAAAAATGGTAGAATGACAGTTAACGGCTCTGTATCTGAATGTGCACAGCATTCGTAACAAAATTAATGAATTGTTAGCACAGATAGAAATAAATATGTATGACCTGATAGCCATCACAGAGGCATAGTTGCAGGGTGACCAAGGCTGGGACCTGAATATTGAAGGGCATTTGACATCTTGAAAAGGATAGGAAGCTAGGAAAAGGTGGTGGGGTAGCTCTGTTAATTAAGGATGTCATTAATACAATAGTGAGATGATACCTCAAAAGAGCATGATGTACAATCAGTTTGGATAGTGATAAGAAATAGGAAAGGTAAGAGATCGTTTGTGGCAGTAGTTTATAGGCCCCCTAACAGAAGTTACACTGTGGGACAGAGTATACAGGAAGGAAAATGGGGCCTGTAAGAAAGGTAGCACAATAATCATGGATGAGTGCCAGTCTGACTTGCCCAGTCTACATGGAGATTAAAAAGTGGCCTGGAAAATGAATTCACCTAGTGTATGTGGGGCATTTTCTTGGAGCAGTACATTCTGGAGCCAACCAGGGAGCAGGCTATTCTGGACCTGGTAATGAGATAAGATTAATCAGTAACTTCATGGTGAATGAGCCTTTAGGTGACAGTGATCATAATATGATAGAATTTCATATCCAGTTTGATGAGCAGAAATGTGGGTTTTAAACCTGAATAAAAGTAATTATGTGTGTCTGAAAGCAAAGCTGGCTAAAAAGAATTGGGAAACTAGGTTAAAAGGTAGGACAGTAGAGATGCAGTGGCAGACTTTTCAGGAGATGTTTAATAACTCAAAGATTTATCTCCATAAGAAACAAAGACCCCTTGAGAAGGATGCATCATCTGTGGCTGAAAAGAGGTTTGAGGATTGTATCAAATTGAAAGAAACAGTCTACAAATCTGCTAGGATTACTGGTAGGTCAAAAGATTGATCATATTTTAAGAACCAGCAAAGAATGACTAAAAAGATAATAAAGAGGCAAGAAGCAGAGTGAGAGAAAACTAGCTCATGATTTAAAAACAGATAGTAAGGGTTTCTATAAGTATTTAAATAGGAAAAGAGTAACTAAAACTCATGTTGGTCCTCTCGAGGGAGAGAGTCTCGGGGAATTGATAATGGAAAACAGGGAAATAGTGGAGGTATTGAACAGGTACTTCATGTCTATCTTCACTAGAAGAATTAGAAAACTTGAAACTCAAAAGGTGAATAGGAGGGAGATTAAAACAATCGCCATCATTAGGGAAAAGGTGCTGGGAAAACTATTAGACCTAAAGGCTGACAAGTTCCCAGGACCAGATGGCCTGCATCCTTAGTTCTTAAAAGAATTGGTGCTGAGATAGTAGATGCATTTGGTTATAATCTTCTAAACCTCCTTAGATTCTGTAAGGTTCCCAATGGATTAGCAAATAGCTAATAGCCTTTATTCAAGAAAGGAAGGAGACAAAGCAGGAAACTACAGGCCAGTTAGTCATAGGGAAATTGCTAGAATCTATTATTATGGAGGGTATAGCAGGATACTTAGAAAATCATAATGTGATCAGGCAGAGTCAACATGGTTTTGTGAAAGGAAACTTGTGTTTAACTAAGTTATTGGAGATTTTTGAGGAAGTAACAAGCAGGATGATAAAGGAAAATCTGTAGATGTGGTATTTCCAAAAGACATTTGGTAACATTCCACAAGGTTACTAAAGAGAACATGGCATAGGGTTAACCTATTAGCATGGGTCAGTTCCCTCAGACATTCTCCCTAGAGGACTAACACAAGTTTTAGTTATTCTTTTCCTATTTAAATACTTGTAGAAACTTTATCTGTTTGTAATCACTAGCTAGCTTTCTCTCATACTCTGCTTTCTGCCTCTTTATTATCTTTTTAACCATTCTTTGCTGGTTCTTAAAATCTGACCAATCTTCTGACCTACCACTAATCTTTGCAGATTTATACAATGTTTCTTTCAATTTGATAAAGGATTGGTTAGCTTTCAAGCAGCAGATGGTAGGGATAAATGGGTCTTTTTTGGGTTGGAAGCTGTACCTAGTGAGATGTCACAGGGATTAGTTCTGGGGCTCAGCTTACTTACATCTACATTAATGATTTGAATGAAGGGACCAAATGTATGGTAGCTAAATTTGCCAATGACACCAAGGTAGGTAGGAAAATAAGCTCGAGGAGGTAGAGAGCCTGCAAAGGGGTATAGACAGGTTAAGTGAGCGAGCAAAAATTTGGCAGGTGGAGTATAACATGGGAAAATCACAGGGAGAATAGAAAAGCAGTATACTATCTAAATGGAGAGATATTGTAGAATTCAGTGGTACGGGGGGAATCTGGGCGTCCTGGTACATAATCATAAAAAGGTAGTATGCAGATACAGCAATTGATTAGGAAGGCAAATAGAATGTTGGTGTTTATTGGAAGGGGAATGGAATATAAAAGTACGGAAGTTTTACTGCAGCTTTACAGGACATTGGTGAGACCACATCTGGAATAATGCAGTTTTGGTCTCATTTGAAAAAAGATATAATTACTTTAGAAGCAGTACAGAGAAGGTTCATTTGACTCATTCCTGGGATGAAGGGCTTATCCTGTGAAGAAAAGTTGAACAGGTGGGGCGGTTGGAGTTTAGAAGAATGAGAGGTAATCTTATTGAAACACAATGTCCCCTCAGGATCTTTTATAGGGTAGATACTGGGAGGATGTTTCCACTTGTGGGAGAGACTAGAACTAAGGGACACAGTTTGAGAATAACAGGCCTCCCATTTATGTCTGAGGTGAGAAGCTTTTTCTCTGAAGGTCGTTAGTCTGTGCATTTCTCTTCCCAAGAAAGCGGCGGAGGCTGCATCTTTGAATTTATTCAAGGCAGAGTTAGACAAATTTTTGATGGACAAGGGACTGAGGTTATGGGGGGCAGACAGGAAAGTGGAGTTGAGCCCACAGCAATGTCATTCATGATCTTATTGAATGGTGGAGCAGGCTCGAAGGGCCAAATGGCCTACTCCTCCTGTGTTCCTATTTGGGCTGCCCTAACTAGCTTTGACAAACAGTGTACTTAAGCTCCACATCTGGGGAGTCTTGCTATCCTCTGAAGTCAGGTCAGGCCATGATTCTTTGTTATCTCTAGAATTGACTAGTCTAGCAGAATCCTGGCCAGCACTTGCTACCCTACAAACTCGAGGTCATCCGCAGCTCGGCTGCCTGAGTCCTAACTTGCACCAAATTCTATTCACCTATTAATTCTGTGCTTGCTAACCTACGTTAAGACCTGGTCGAGCAATGCCCTGGTTTTAAAACACTCATCCTAGTTTTCAAATCCACCTGTAGCCTCGTGCCTCCCTATCTATTATTTCTGCCTGCTCTAAAGTCCACTGAGATATCTACACTTCTCCAATTTTGGCCTTTTGAGCATCCTCGATTTTAATTAGGCTGTCTTCAGCAAGGGCTGAAGCTCTGGAATTCCTCATCTAAACCTCCCTTCCTCTCCTTTCTTTAAGACGTTTCTTGAAACCTGCCTCTTTAGCTAAGCTTTTCGTCATCTTCCCTGATACCTCCTTATGTAGCTTGGTATCAAATTGTGTTTAATAACAATCCTTGGAACACTTACTTTAAAGGCGCAATATAAATGGTGTTTTTTTTAATTGATTCGTGGGATGTGGGTATTGCTGGTGAGGCCATCATTTATTGCCCTTCAGGAGGTGGTGTTGAGCCACCATTGTGAACTGCTGCAGTCCATGTCATATAGGCATTCCTATATGAAATGAGTTCCAGAATTTTGACCCAGCAATGATGAAGGAAGGACAATATTTCCAAGCCAGAATGGTGCATGACTTGAAGGGGAAACCTGCAGGTGTGGTGTTCCCATGCATCTGCTACCTTTGTCCTTCTAGGCAATGGGAGGTTGTGGGTTTGAGAGGTGCTTATCAAAGGAACCTTGGTGAGTTGCTGAAGTGCATCTTGTGTGTAGATGGTACACATTGCGGCCCTAGTGCACTGGTGGTGGAAGAAGTGACTGTTTAAGGAGGTGGATGGGACGCAAGTCAAGTGGCTGTTCTGTCCTGAGCTTTGAGTGTTGTTGGAACTGCACTTATCCAGGCAAGTAGAGAGCATTCCATCACATTCCTGACTTGTGCCTTGTAGATGGTTGAAAGGGTTTGAGGAATTAGGAGGTCAGTCAGTCACCACAGAATACCCGGCTTTTGACCTGCTCTTGTAGCCACAGTATTTATGTGGCAGGTGTGTATAATGTTCTGGTTAATAATATTTGGGAATTCAGCAATGGTAATTCCATTGAAATTCGAGCAGAGCGACTAGACTCTCCCTTGTTGAAGCCTGGCACTTGTGTTATGAATGTTCCTTGCCTCTTAGCGGGCTAAGCCTGGAGATGTTCATATCTTGATGTGTGCAGGCACGATTAATTCATTACCTGAGGAGTTACAAATAAATCTGAACACTATGGAATCATCAAGCATCCCCACTTCTGATCTTACAATGGAGGGAAGCCATTGGGCCAAGAACATTGCTGTGATAACTCCTGCAGTGATGTCCTGGGGCTGAGATGAATGACCTCCAACAGCCAGAACCACCTTCCTTGTACTTGGTATAACTTCCACCAGTGGAGAGTTTTCCCCTATTCCCATGACATCAGTTTTATTAGGGTTCCTTGATAGCACATTCAATCAAATGCAATTATGATGTTCAAGGCAGTCACTCTCACCTGAACTCTGGAATTTAGCACTTTTCATCATCCACCATCATTGAGGATGGAGATGTTCATGGAGTCTGCTTCTCCTGTTAGTTGGTTAATTGTCCTCCAGCATTTGTGATCAGATGTGTCAGGACTGCAGAGCTTTGATCTGAATCTTTGGTTGTAGGATCACTTAGCTATGTCTGTGCTGCTTTCGCCTATTAGCATGTATGTGGCCCTGTATTGTAACTTCACATGACACCTCATTTTTAGATATGCCTAGAGCACCTCCTGGTATGCTCTCCTATCCTTCATTGAATCAGTGATGGTCCCTGGCTTAATGGTAGGGTGAGGGAAGTTGCAGATTGTGGTTCTGCTGCTACTGATGGCCCACAGCACCACACGGATGCCCAGCTTTGAGCTGCTAAATCTGTTCAGAATCTATCCCATTTAGCACTGTGGTAGTGCCATACAACATGATGGAGGATGTTCTCAATGTGAAGATGGGGCTTAGTCTCCATAGAGACTCTGAGTTGGTCACTCTGACCAGTTCCGTCATGGACAGATCTGTGACAGCAGATTGGTGAGGATGTGGCCAAGTAGGTTTTCCCCCTTGTCATCTTGGTTCTCTCATCACGGGTTGTAGGCCCAGTCTAGCAGTTATGTCCAGTAGGACTCTGTCTACTAGGTCAATAATTATGCTACCAATCCACTCCTGGTGGTGGACACTGGTGAAGTTCCCCTCCCACTGCACATTCTGTACTCCTTTTACCCTCAAGTTTTTCTTTCATGTTGTGTTCAACATGGAGTACTGGTTCATCAGCTGAGGAAGGGCGGTAGGTAGTAATCAGCAGTAGATTTCCTTTGACTTGAAGCCAAGAGGCTTCATGGAACCTGAAGCCAGTATTGAACACTCACAGGACCACTCCCTCCTGATTGTGTATCACTGTGCTGCCACAGCTGGTAGGTGTCTTCTGCTGGTCGACAGGTCGTCATCAGGAATGGTGATTGGGACAAAAACAGAATTACCTGGAAAAACTCAGCAGGTCTGGCAGCATCGGTGGAGAAGGAAAGAGTTGACGCTTCGAGTCCTCATGACCCTTCGACAGAACTCTGTCGAAGGGTCATGAGGACTCGAAACGTCAACTCTTTTCTTCTCCGCCGATGCTGCCAGGCCTGCTGAGTTTTTCCAGGTAATTCTGTTTTTGTTTTGGATGTCCAGCATCCGCAGTTTTTTTGTTTTTATTATTATTATAATGGTGATTGAGACATTGGCTGGGAGGTATGATTCTGTGATCATGACTGTCAAGCTGTTCCTTGAGAAGTCTGTGGTGTTATGATCCCAGCTGATGTTACTACTGGGCAAGCCTGATCCCAGGGTGAAACCTGGCTTGATGGATCCTAACTTTTATTTTTTGTTTAGATATGTGGAGAGTGGCTGAACAGAGTCAGGAGCCAGCTGATGAACTTTTAACAAAAGAATAAAACATTTACTCAGCGACCAAAAGATGAACTATATTACAATACTCCTTCACACACATTTATACCTTTGCAGATACATATGGATTTGTAAGGATAACACAAGTTACAAAAGCTATCTTATACCCTAGTGTTCATAGTGCACAGTCCATGCAAACCAATAGATGACCTGTGGTTCAGCACACCACACTCTGAAAAGAAGCGACAGATGCCACCCCAAACAGATGCTATGGATCTCTCCTCAACTCCCCCCAGATGCTTGTCACACAGTGAGCCAACTGGTCTCACTGAACTCCGTCTTTCACACGAGGGTTTCCAATCTCCACTCTCCAAGAACTCGCTTTGGAATCTTCTCCCAAATCAATGCTTTCTCTCAGGTGCCTTCTGCAAGGGTCTACCTCCAGGGCTTCGAACTCTCCTCCTGGTGTTCCTCTCCCCTGGGTCGCCACGTGCATCCAAGCTTCCTTTTATGCACACTCTCTCACTGATTCAGCCATGCCAACAGAACACCACTGCTTCACATGCTCATAGTGAAGAGTTACAGGCCTTCAGTATCTCCTTGGATCTTCTGGTTTCTTGCATGCCTATATCGCTTTAAATCTGCGTCCTGCAGCTTTCTTCTCTTTAAGCTTGGAGCCTTCCTCTTTGCTCCTTATTTTCATTTCCACAGAATAGCACTGTTTCCAGATTCCTGTCTTTGTCCTTTGACTGGACTATCTTTGTGGGACTTTTCCTGTTCCACTCCCCTGGATTTGGGGACTTTCTTCTTTAGTTCTGGAACCTGCTTCTGCAGTTCCCTCTCCTGTCTAGCTTCCCCAGGCAGTTGGCTTCAACTTCAGTATGGGACTTGATACCTGTCCCTCTGCTGTCCTGCCTTTCTGGAATCCTGGCTTCAACTGAACTTTGGTTTATGACTGCCTATCTGTCCCTTCTAGGCTGCTTCAGCTGGCAATTGCTTCCAACTGAATTCAAGCTACTTTTTTAAGTTTGTGTGTGCGTGCATGTGTGTTGGCCACCAGGTTTTTAGGCTACGTTGTTTCTTTTGAGTCCCCTTCAAGAGTCATAAGATCTTCATTAAAATGCTGGCATCTTTTAAAGTGAAACTAAAACTCAACTTCTCCTTTTAACACATACAGAAACACAAATCAAACTTAAGCATCAAAGCTAAGCTCAAACTTAAAGATATATCTTATTCCGAACACACCCAAGTACAAAAATAAATTACTTAAACTATATCTCTTTCCTAATAGTAGGTTAGCTCCTAATTTTGGTGCAAGTCCTTAGATGTTAGTGAAGAGTCTTTGTAGAGTCAACTGGGTTAGGCTTGCCTTTATCATGCCACGTAGTCCATCCAGTTTTATTATTTCTTCTAGCAATATGACACAGCTGAGTGTCTTGCTTGGTCATTTCAGAGGGCCATTAGGAACTAACCGATTTGCTGTGGGTACATAATCGCATATAGACTGGACCGGCAGATTTCCATCTGTAAATGACACAGTGAATCAGATGGGTTTTTAAGACATATTGTAATTTCTTGGCCGCCAGTACTGATAGCAGCTTTTTATTCCAGATTTGATTGATTAAGCAAATTTTAATTTTCCACCTGTCATGATGGGGTTTGCTCTCATGTCTCTCTGGATCATTCTCCCAGAATCTGCACTATAGTAATACACCCAGTGTTGTTGCTGTCATTGCTATTGATGATGATCTGATGTAGAGGATGAACTTCAAGCTACAGTTTATGCCAAAATGAAGACTGGTAACCAGATTTCTTTTTGAGGTACCCTCCATGTACAAAAGATAGTAACCCACTTGAGGATACTGTGTTTGGTAGAGAAGGATACTACATTGCTGCAGTTCCTTGTGTTATTGATCCTAAGAATGAGGAATACGCTACAGCAGCTGTGATTTTTGTGTAAATATTTGGAAGTTAATATGTTGAGGAAATCTGATCCAATTTTTGAATCACAATGTTATTTGCAACTTTTTACCTAAAATTAATTACCAAAGATGTTGGCATAAAACCAATTCTTGTTGTAATAGACATAACAGCTATGTGTCCAAACTTTTGCAGTGAAATTCAACTTTCTAATGAGTGCGTTTTTAGAGCGAGAAAACATTTGTGTGTGTGTGTGTGTGTGTGTGTGTGTGTGTGTGTGTGTGTGTGTGTGTGTGTGTGTATGTGTTCAAGATTCCACCCTGGTCTTGACCACTGATACCTTGGTGTGGCAACACGTGACTTTTTTTCAGCCATTGATGTTGGTAGATGTCGGCATATAAATCAATCTTTGAAGCCTTGAAAAATACCTCCAGAAGGGGTCAGTTTATATTGCCAACATTTTGAAATGTATCGGAATCCAACGCAAAGAGTAGAAACAAAAACAAAAAAACTGCGGATGCTGGAAATTCAAAACAAAAACAGAATTACCTGGAAAAACTCAGCAGGTCTGGCAGCATCGGCGGAGAAGAAAAGAGTTGACGCTTCGAGTCCTCGTGACCCTTCGACCAGTCGGTCGAAGGGTCACGAGGACTCGAAGCGTCAACTCTTTTCTTCTCCGCCGATGCTGCCAGACCTGCTGAGTTTTTCCAGGTAATTCTGTTTTTGTTTTGCAAAAGAGTAGGTGTGCCTTAAACTCCTGCGCATCTTTGCAGTGCAGCCTGTATCACCACATGATCTCTTGTGCCCAGTTATAAGGTACCGGTAAGCAAAACATTCACTGATGGGATGAAAAGTTGACTACTATGCTGCAAGTATAGCATTTTGTGGCTGAAAAGAGGGGGCAGACTTACATGACAAATGCATGCAAAATCACAATTTTTGGAGCCAGAAAAATTGAGTCACCTTGTATGCTGGATTGATTTATACATTGTGATTTATGGTACACCTGCTATGGTCCATGCAATCCAATGTAACAGCCCAGGTTTTGCTGCAATGTAATCACGAGTTTAATGCATATCCTGCAAGTTGCTGGATGATTTGTGCTACTCCACCTTGAGAAAATGAAAACCGGCCTTCAACTTCCTCCATGAGTTTTAAGAAATTGCTGTATGTGCATTTAATTGCCAACAAAACCCACCGCCGAAAGTTTGGCGAGTATGTAACAACAGTGTAAGTTCCTTCTAAATGACTAGATTTCTGGTCCTGCAATATCACTCAACCGTTCGGGCCCAGAAAGGGAGCATTTGAAATAGTAGGCTCTCATTTCTACAGATAGTAAATTGTTCTTAGAAATGTTTAAACATGTTTTCTCAATTCAATCTTTCATTTCTCTTTTTTTTTTCTTATACCTAATTTTATTGTATTTTTTGTCATTTATTTCTCCATTGTCCCTCTTTCTCAATCCTTAAATCTCATTGGTTCAAGAACATAGGAGTGGGCCATTTAGTCTCAAACCTGTTCTACCGTTCAGTGAGATTATGGCTGATCTGCGACTTCACTTCCAAGTACCCAGCATACCTTTCGCTATCAAAAATCTATTAAACTCTGTTTTAAAATTAACAATTTATCTGGAATCAATAGCTGTTTGTGGAAATGTTCCAAACTTTTACCACCCTTTGCATGAGAGTGTTTACTAATTTTGTTCCTGAAATGTCTGGCTCTAATTTTTTCATAGTACCCCCAGTCTGAGACTCTCCAACTAGCAGAAATAGTTTCTGCCAATTAATGCAATTTGTTTCTCTTAAATGTCTTGAAAACTTCTATCAAATTGCACCTTAAATTTCTAAATTCCACAGAATGTAGCCCTAGTTTGTGTAATTTCTCCTTGTAACATCCTTTGAATTCAGGGTTTCACAGAGTCACAGTGCAGAAGAGGCCCTTCGGCCCATCGAGTCTGCACCGACACATGAGAAACACCTGACCTACCTACCTAATCCCATTTACCAGTACTTGGCCCATAGCCTTGAATGTTATGACATGCCAAGTGCTCATCCAGGTAATTGTTAAAGGATGTGAGGCAACCTGCCTCTACCACCTCCCCAGGGTGTGCATTCCAGATTGTCACCACCCTCTGGGTAAAAAATTTTTTCCTCACATCCCCCCTAACCCTCCTGCCCCTCACCTTGAACTTCTGTCCCCTCGTGACTGACCCTTCAACTAAGGGGAACAGCTGCTCCCTATCCACCCTGTCCATGCCCCTCATAATCTTGTACACCTTGATCAGGTCGCCCCTCGGTCTTCTCTGCTCCAACGAAAACAGCCCAAGTCTATCCAACCTCTCTTCATCCCAGGCAACATCCGGGTGAATCTCCAGTGCAATCGCATCCTTCCTATAATGTGGCGACCAGAACTGCATACAGTACTCCAGCTGTGGCCTCACCAAGGTTCTTTACAACTCCAACATGACCTCTCTACTTTTGTAATCTATGCCTCGATTGATAAAGGCAAGTGTCCCATATGCCTTTTTCACCATCCCACTGACATGTGCCTCTGCCTTCAGAGATCTATGGACACATACGCCAAGGTCCCTTTGTTCCTCAGAACTTCCTAGTGTCATGCCGTTCATTGAATACCTTCTTGTCAAATTACTCCTTCCAAAGTGTATCACCTCTCATTTTTCAGGGTTAAATTCCATCTGCCACTTATCTGCCCATTGGACCATCCCGTCTATATCTTCCTGTATCCCAAGACACTCAACCTCCCTGTTAACCACCAGGCCAATCTTTGTGTCATCCGCAAACTTACTAATCCTACCCCCCACATTATCATCTATGTTGTTTATATAAATGACAAATAATAGGGGACCCAGCACAGATCCCTGTGGTACGCTACTGCACTCTGGCTTCCAGTCACTAAAGCATCCTTCTGTCATCACCCTCTGTCTCCTACAACTAAGCCAATTTTGATTCCACTTTATCAAATTACCCTGTATCCCATGTGCATTTGCCTTCTTTATAAGTCTCCCATGTGGGGAGACTTATAAGGCTTTGCTGAAACCCATATACTACATCAACTGCACTACCCTCATCTACACATCTGGTCACCTCCTCAAAAAATTCATTCAAATTTGTTAGGCATGACTTCCCTCTGACAAAGCCATGCTGACTATCCCTGATCAAACCTTGCCTCTCCAAGTGGAGATAGATTCTCTCCTTCAGAATTTTCTCCAATAGTTTCCCTACCACTGACGTGAGACTCACTGGCCTATAGTTCCCTGGATTATCTCTACAACCCTTCTTAAATAGCGGAACCACATTAACTGTTCTCCAGTCTGTGGCACCTCCCCCATGGCCAGAGAGGAAATAAAAATTTGGGTCAGAGCCCCTGCGACCTCATCCCCTGCCTCCCTCAGCAGTCTGGGATACAAATCATCTGGACCTGGAGATTTGTCCACTTCTAAGCCTGCCAATACCTCCAATACTCTGTCACTCCCTATATCAAATTGTTTAAGAACCTTGCAGTCTCTCTCCCTGAGTTCCATACCTTCATCCTCATTCTCTTGGGCGAAGATGGATGTGAAGTATTCATTCAACACTCTAGCAATTATTCTGGTTAATCTACTAATCCCTCCTAAATTGTGGTGCCCATAACCACTGTCAGTCCTTCAGATTTGGTTTGTAAAGATAAGCATTCCATTAACCTTTCTGATTATTTTCTGAACTTCTTCATATCGTTTTAATGCTTTTGTACCTGGACCCCTAGTCTCTTTGGATCTCCATTTTTTTCTAGCCTTCACCACTTAGAAATTATCCTGTTCTGTCCTTTGTTGGTACAAAGTGGATGATCTCACGTATGCCTACCTTGAAATCCTATTTGCGTAGTTTTGCCCATTCACTTAATTTGTCTCTGCAGTTTTATGCTTCTGTCTACATTGTAAACAGTGCCAATTATCTTTGTGTCACCCGTAAACATGAGCTTGTAGCTTTCTTTCGTTAATACAGTAAATTGTTGAGGCCCCAACACTGATCCTTGTGGAACACTATGAGCCACATTCTGCCAATTGTTCCATAGAGTACCGTAGACCGTGGCAAACAAGTTGACCTGGCATGTAAGATGACCCCATTTTTTTCAACACCAAAACGCATGTTTAGACCTAAATTGCTCTATAACTCAATGCCTCCGTTTTTCATAAATGCATGTTCAGAGCTATACTCGCATTAGGTGTTGGTCTCAATTTTTCTGGTCGCAAATGAGTGTTTTGGGTCTACGTGCCTGATAAGTTTGCGCAACGGATCAAGCAGGTGATACAGACAGTGTTTTCAAGAAATGTGAGGGAGTTTAAAACATACCCCCACAGATCAGACTGTGTATGGTCATTGACAAACAGAAATGGGCCCTCATGCAGAATGAATGAATTGTGAAGCTGGTTTCAAGCTATAAGTCATAATGCTTGCTAACTTGTCAAGTAACTGTGCTGCAGCGAAAGAATTTGTTGTTAGTGGAAAAACTGGTCCAAGAAAAGAAGAAGGAATCCACCCTGCAGAAGATGCCTAAGATCAAATATGCCACGAGAGCAGGGACCAGCCATTGCCCTGATCTTCAAGCATGTATTGGAATGGGTCCTCAAAATATCAGAACGGGTACATTGTCCCCAGAAATGCAATTCATATATCTGCATTTGAGTGGGCCAAATAAAGTCCCGAGTCCAACAAAGATTTCAGCGCAACAGTTAGTTGGTATAGCTGCTTTATGGAACAAAAGTATCCAGTGTTGCAGAAGAAGACCAAGATCGCTTGGAGACTACCAAAAGACCTTGATACCAAAATTACCAGTTTTCAGCAAAAACGCAAGTACCCTTTATTCACATTGGCAACATGGATAAAGTGTCAATTTTGATATGCCCAGCAACAGCACTGTGGAATGGAAAGGTTCAAATTCAGCCCTATTGGAAATGACAGGTCATGAGAAGACAAGACTAACAGTGGTACTAGCTTGCATGGCCCATGGAACAAAATTAATGTCTATGGTAATTTTCAAATGCAAACTATGCCTAAAATTAAGTTCCCTGCAGGAATTTTTGTATATGTCCATGAACGCAGTTGGATGGATGAGGATGGGGTGAAGTTGTGGATCAGTAAAGTGTGGAATCAGTGTCCCAGTGGCCTGTACAAAGAAGGGAGCTTATTCGTGTGGAACATGTTCAGATCCCATATAACTGATGAGATCAGGAGGGCCTGCAAAGAAACAACACTCAAGTTGCAGTTATACCATGGTGTCTAGCATCCTTAGTTCAGCCTTTGGATGCATGCCTCAACAAGCCATTTAAGGATCATGGTTGTGCCAAATGGAATAGGTGGATGGAGAAAAGACCTCCAGAAAGAGTGGAAATATGCATGCAACCTTGCTTGATGTTTTGTGTGGTTTGTCATCAAATCGTGGGATGTTATTAATGAGCAAACTGTCATCAGGTTGTTCAAAAAGTGTAATTATCCAATTCAATGAATGGTGAGGAAGATGATTAGTTGTGGAGGGATGATTATTGAAGCCAAAAGCACCACATCTGATCCAGAGTGGCACCCTTATGATGATGCCATCGTTGAAGTAACTCAGGGTGAATTTAATGAACTCTTTGTGTTGCATGCCAAAGACAATGAATTAGACTGTTTTCAACATGTTACAATTGTGGTTCAAACTATCCTTGTAGAATTATTTCATTAAATAAAAAGTGATATGTTGATTGAATTTGAATTACTGGGGTTATGTTTTTCTCTCACTTTTAAAAATAATGACTACAGACACCAACACTGGCAGTTCTTATTTTTGGAAAGATTTTTCGAAGCTTCAGAGGTTGACTTACATGATGCGATCTGCATTATTTACCCATTATCCCTGCATTCTGTCCTTCTGAACCAGTTTTCTAACCATGTCATTATTTATTTTACATTTATTTTAATTGTCCATATCTATGTAATGAATTATGATTATTTGTTTTATTTGTATTGTCATCACAATTTAGCACTTGCCACCATGACAATTTCTCAATAACCAAATAGACCAATTTACCTTCAAGTCCATATGCTTCACCTATGGCTAACTGTCTCTTATGAGGCACTTTATCAAATGCCTTCTGGAAGTCCATTTAAATTACACCTTTGGATATTTCCTTGTTCAATACTTTAGCCACCTCTTCAAAAAAATTTGATCAGATTCATAAAGTGTGACCTATCTTTTATTCATGTTGGGTCACTTTGATTAACTGAAAATTTTCAAGGTGCTTGGTCACCCAACACTTAATTTAGAAATCCTAGCAATTTCTTGGCAACAGAAGTTAGGCTAGCTGACTTATAATTCTCTGGTTTCCCCCTCTCTCCTTTCTCAAGTCGCTGAATGGCATGCACAATTTTCCAACTTAAAGGAATGGTTCCCAAATCAAGAGAACTTTCCAGATGATATAACTATAATCTTCCCATGTTCTCATCTATTTTAGAAACCCTGGGATGGAAATCACCTCATCCTTGGAATTTGTTGCTCTTTACCATTAATTTTGCTTATTCCTATCTTGCTTATGTTAAAATGAGTCCCTGTTCCTGATTCAGTATCCCTGGATGTCTGATATGCTGAACTCTTCCTCCACTGTGAATGCTGATGCAAAGTAATCATTCAGCATTTTCACCATTTCCTTATTTTCATTGGCAGCATCACCATTATCAGGTTTCAAGGAGACCAGATTGCTTCTGACAACTCTTTTTCCTGATAATTGTAAAAATTTTTACCGTTGATTTAACCTTATGCAATGTTTTTCTTTTATGGGTTTATGGGCGTTATTTGTTGCCCTTGAGAAGGTGATGGTGAACTGTTGCATTGAACTGCTGCAGTTCATGTGATGTAGGTACACCCACAATGCTGTTAGGAAGGGTGTTCCAGGATTTTAACCTGGTGACAATGAAGGAATGGTGATATATTTCCAAGTCAGGATGATGTGTGGCTTGGAGGGGAACTTGCAAGTGGTGGTATTCCTATGCATCTTCTGCCCTTGTCCTTCTAGGTGGTAGAGATCGCAGGTTTGCAAGGTGCTGTCGAAGGAGGCTTGCAGGTTGCTGTAGTGCAGCTCATATATGGTGCACACTGCTGCCACTGTATGTCAATGGTGGAGTGAATGTTTTTTTAAGGTGGTGGTTGGGGTGTTGATCAAGTCGGCTGCTTTGTTTTCGGTGGTATCAAGCTTTGCATCCAGGCAAGTGGAGAGTATTCCATCATGTTCCTGACTTGTGCCTTGTAGATGGTGAACAGGCTTTGGGGAGGCAGGAGGTGAGTTACTCTCCTCAGAATTCCTAGCCTCTGAACATTTCTTGTAGCCACAATATTTATTTTCATAATCTCTTTTATTATAGCTGTTATTATCTGCTTTGTACCTTTCCCAATTGCTAGGATCTATGCTATTTTTTCATTTTTATATGCTTTTTCTTTTAAATTTATGTTGCCTCTTACCACTTCAGTTATCCATGGCTGTCTTTTTTGGCAAGTAGAACTCTTGCCCTTTAGGGGTGTAAACTGGTTCTATATCACAATTCTTTTTTGAACATTTCCCGCTGATTCTCTGTTACTTTACCCGTTAAAAGATTTTTCCAGTTTACTGTCTTTGTCTCACCCCTTGAAAGTCAGCCTTGCCAAAATCTAGAATGTATGTTAGTTTCTTGTTTCTCTCTTTCCAACAGTACATTGAACTCTTATCATATTACGATCACTATTAGATAAATGTTCATGCACTATTAGGCTGTCAGCTAAATCTGGCTCATTATTACATCTACACCTGCCCTCTTTTGGCTCTAGGCATTATGTTGCAAAAAAAATATCCTGGACACAAGAAATTCACTGCCTTTCTGACGTGTGCCAGTCTGCGAATCCCAATCTAAATAAAAGTTAAAATGCTCCATTAAAACTATCCTGCTTGTGGCATGTAGCAAGCTATAGCCATGCCATTATTCGATCATACTTGCAGCAACTTGCACATTAAGCACTTTTCTCTATATGTAGTGCTGCATGTGTTTATGTGTGTGTGTGTGTGTATACATACATACATTAATGTACGCAATGAATAAATAAAAATGCATGTGTCTGCATAACTGTGCATGGTTGCATCCAAGAGCATCGTGCTTGTGTAAATAAATTTTTATTGGGCACAAACTCTATCCAGTATGCATTGTGGGTACGCATCGATGATAAGTGCCTGTCTTACGAATTTTCATGTACTTTAAACTATCTGCATGTATTGCTTTACGGTGGAATTTAACAATGATGCCACAACCTTTTGCTGAATAGGAGATCTGAACATTTTCCTTTTGTTTTAGTTAATGTTCCAATTATACAAAATCCTGTTTAATGCAGTAGAAAACTTTGCCATGTTTACTTGATTGCCTGTGTTTACATAACCATCAATTTCTGCATGAAGCAACATAAAATGCATGATAAACAATGATTTTGTGTATCAGTTTGACCATCACACTTCTATATACTCAAATCATATTCCTGAAATAGCAACAAATCGCACCATTATAGGTAGAGAATATATTCAATCAGCAAGTAGGAAAAAGGAATGAAAATCAGTCAGAATGAAGTCAGAAGAGCCTATGACAGATGCAGATTGGTCTTGCAAGAGGGGTCAGTCAGAAAGGAGGGTTGAGATACCAAATGGGAGAGGTTTGAGTGGTGGCTGCTGGTGACCTATGGCTATAATGTGCTAATTCTGTTAAGTTCTTTTAAACATACCTTTTGGGTGGCAGCATGCATAGTATGTGCTAGAAGAAAGGGCTTTTATGAATTCAAAGAACAGTGGTGATCCCATGAATTGAAGATGAACAAGAAATGGTTACAAAAAGAGTAAGCTGCAAAAAAAAAGTCAAAGAAAGCCCTAAAGATCGTCATATGTTAAAGGAAAGAGGGTTGCTAAGAATAAGGTGTGCGCTTTCAAGTCAGACACAGGAGATACTGTTGTTGAATTTTAGTTCCCACATAGGTTGGTGGAATGTGTGGTCATGTGGCAGATTAAATTTAATGCAGAGAAATGCAAAATAATACATTTTGGGAGGAGAGGTGATGTAAGTTAAAGAACGTAATTCTAAAGGGGGTGCTTAAAATTGTTGACGGTGACAGGGCAGGTTGAGAAAGCGATTAATAAGGCTTACCGGATCCTGGGCTTTATAAATAGGTAAGCAAGGAAGTTATGGTGAATGTTCATAAAGTACTTATTCAGCCCCAACTGGGCACCACACTTTAGGAAATATGTGAAGGCATTAGAGCATGTGCAGTAAAGATTTATAAGAATGTTTCTGGGGATGGGAGATTTCAATTATGTAGATAGATTGGAGAAGCTGGCGCTGTTTTCCTTAAACAAAGAAGGTTGAGAGGAGTTGTGATTGAGGGGCTCAAAATCATGAGGCACCTGAACATTGCAGCTAGAGAGAAACTGTTCCCATTGGCAGAAGGGTCAAGAACCAGAGGACATCAGTTTAAGGTGAAAGAACAATGGCAACATGAGGAAAAACTTTTTCACACAACGAGTGGTTAGGATCTGAAATGAACTGCCTGAGAGTGTAGTGGAAGCATATTCAGTTGTGGGTTTTGAAAGTGTATTGGATAATTACCTGAACAAAAAAATTACAGGGCTACAGGAAAAGATAAGGGTGTGGGACAAGCTGAGTTGCTCATGCCTGGCTCGGCCACATCAGGCTGAATGTCTACCTTCTACGATAAATGGAAAACTTGCTAAACACTTGTGTTTTATCAGTCTTCCTTGGAGAGGATGAGAATAAAATATCCGAAATATGAGAGAAAAAAATAAATCAAGGCCCCTTGGATTGGAAAATTGCCGATGTCACTCCTTCTTTGGGGGGGAGGGTAACCTAGAAACTTATGTGCTTACTGGTCTAACGTGTTGTGGGAAATTACTAGAAGTTGTTATAAGGGGTAGAGGGACAGAACACTGGTGCAAACATGAACTGATGAAAGAGACTAGCATATATTTTTAAAGGATAAATCATGCCTTATAAACCAAGTTGACTCTTCTGAAGAGGTATTTAATGTGGTAGATAAGGGAATGTCTGCGGAAGCTATTTTAATGTACTTCCAGCAAACATTTGATAAGATAGCACGTAAGGGATTGTTAACGAAAATTACAGTGCATGAAATTGAGGGGGATGCTTTTGATACAGCTAGGGAATTAGATCAGAGATAGTGGATAAGGAATATCTACTCAAATGGGCAGAATGGGCAGTGGTGTCTGCCAGCTACCTTTTCACTGTTTATTAACAACTTACATGAAGAAATGGGGAGCACTATATCCAAATAATAAAAACAAAAAACTGCGGATGCTGGAAATCCAAAACAAAAACAGAATTACCTGGAAAAACTCAGCAGGACTAGCAGCGTCGGCGGAGAAGAAAAGAGTTGACGTTTCGAGTCCTCATGACCCTTCAACAGAACTAGGTGAATCCAAGGAGAGGGGTGAAATATAAGCTGGTTTAAGGGGTGGGGGGGAAGAGAAGTGGAGGGGGGGTGTGGTTGTAGGGACAAGCAAGCAGTGATAGGAGCAGATAATCAAAAGATGTCACAGACAAAAGAACACAGAGGTGTTGAAGTTGGTGATATTATCTAAATGAATGTGCTAATTAAGAATGGATAGTAGGGCACTCAAGGTATAGCTCTAGTGGGGGTGGGGGGGCATAAAAGATTTAAAAATAATGGAAATAGGTGGGAAAAGAAAAATCTATATAAATTATTGGAAAAAAAACAAAAGGAAGGGGGAAGAAACAGAAAGGGGGTGTGGATGGAGGAGGGAGTGCAAGATCTAAAGTTGTTGAATTCAATATTCAGTCCAGAAGGCTGTAAAGTGCCTAATCGGAAGATGAGGTGCTGTTCCTCCAGTTTGCATTGGGCTTCACTGGAACAATGCAGCAAGCCAAGGACAGACATGTGGGCAGGAGAGCAGGGTGGAGTGTTAAAATGGCAAGCGACAGGGAGGCTGCGGTCTGTCCGCAAGAATGACCCAGACCTCCCTGTCGCTTGCCATTTTAACACTCCACCCTGCTCTCTTGCCCATATGTCTGTCCTTGGCTTGCTGCATTGTTCCAGTGAAGCCCAAAGCAAACTGGAGGAACAGCACCTCATCTTCCAACTAGGCACTTTACAGCCTTCCAGACTGAATATTGAATTCAACAACTTTAGATCTTGAGCTCCCTCCTCCATCCCCACCCCCTTTCTGTTTCTTCCCCCTTCCTTTTGTTTTTCCAATAATTTATATAGATTTTTCTTTTCCCACCTATTTCCATTATTTTTAAATCTTTTATGCCCCCCCACCCCCACTAGAGCTATACCTTGAGTGCCCTACTATCCATTCTTAATTAGCACATTCATTTAGATAATATCACCAACTTCAACACCTCTGTGTTCTTTTGTCTGTGACATCTTTTGATTATCTGCTCCTATCACTGCTTGCTTGTCCCTACAACCACACCCCCCCTCCACTTCTCTTCCCCCCCACCCCTTAAACCAGCTTATATTTCACCCCTCTCCTTGGATTCACCTAGTTCTGTTGAAGGGTCATGAGGACTCGAAACGTCAACTCTTTTCTTCTCCGCCGATGCTGCCAGCACTATATCCAAGTTCATTGATGCCACAAAGTTAGGTATCTCACTAAGATAAAAACAAAAAAACTGCGGATGCTGGAAATCCAAAACAAAAACAAAAACAGAATTACCTAGAAAAACTCAGCAGGTCGGGCAGCATCGGCGGAGAAGAAAAGAGTTGACGTTTCAAGTCCTCATGACCCTTCGACAGAACTTGAGTTCGAGTCCAAGAAAGAGTTGAAATATGAGCTGGTTTAAGGTGTGTGTGTGGGGGGCGGAGAGAGAGAGAGAGAGAGGTGGAGTGGGGGTGTGGTTGTAGGGACAAACAAGCAGTGATGGAAGCAGATCATCAAAAGATGTCAACAACAATAGTACAAAAGAACACATAGGTGTTAAAGTTAAGTTGGTGATATTATCTAAACGAATGTGCTAATCAAGAATGGATGGTAGGGCACTCAAGGTATAGCTCTAGTGGGGGTGGGGAGAGCATAAAAGATGTAAAAAAAAAAAAATATTTTTTTTTCCCTTTTTTATAATGGCAATAGGTGGGAAAAGGAAAATCTATATAATTTATTGGAAAAAAAAAGAAAAGGAAGGGGGAAACAGAAAGGGGGTGGGGATGGGGGAGGGAGCTCACGACCTAAAGTTGTTGAATTCAATATTCAGTCCGGATGGCTGTAAAGTGCCTAGTCGGAAGATGAGGTGTTGTTCCTCCAGTTTGCGTTGGGCTTCACTGGAACAATGCAGCAAGCCAAGGACAGACATGTGGGCAAGAGAGCAGGGTGGAGTGTTAAAATGGCAAGCAACAGGGCCCAAACCTTCCTGTCGCTTGCCATTTTAACACTCCACCCTGCTTTCTTGCCCACATGTCTGTCCTTGGCTTGCTGCATTGTTCCAGTGAAGCCCAACACAAACTGGAGGAACAACACCTCATCTTCCGACTAGGCACTTTACAGCCATCCGGACTGAATATTGAATTCAACAACTTTAGGTCGTGAGCTCCCTTCCCCCATCCCCACCCCCTTTTTGTTGCCCCCTTCCTTTTTTTTTTTCCCCAATAAATTATATAGATTTTCCTTTTCCCACCTATTTCCATTATAAAAAAGGAAAAAAAAATTTTTTTTTTACATCTTTTATGCTCTCCCCACCCCCACTAGAGCTATACCTTGAGTGCCCTACCATCCATTCTTAATTAGCACATTCGTTTAGATAATATCACCAACTTAACTTTAACACCTATGTGTTCTTTTGTACTATTGTTGTTGACATATTTTGATGATCTGCTTCTATCACTGCTTGTTTGTCTCTACAACCACACCCCCACTCCACCTCTCTCTCTCTCTCTCCGCCCCCCACACACACACCTTAAACCAGCTTATATTTCAACTCTTTCTTGGACTCGAACTCAAGTTCTGTCGAAGGGTCATGAGGGCGTGAAACGTCAACTCTTTTCTTCTCCGCCGATGCTGCCAGACCTGCTGAGTTTTTCCAGGTAATTCTGTTTTTGTTTTTGTTTTAGGTATCTCACTACATCATGTAGATAGGAACAGAAAGTTGCTAAAGGACATTGATAGAGTGGAAAAAAACTATATCTGATGGAGTTCATGGTGTGGAAGTGAGAGATCATCCATGTAGGACCAAAGAAAGATGAATCAACATATTTTCTAAATCGTGTAAAACTAAGAACTAGAAGAGCAGAGAGATTTAGGGATCCAATGATGAAATCGATGATGGTGGACAGGGACAAAAGATAATTTAAAAGGCTAATGGAATGATGGCCTTTATCTCGAGAAAGCTGGAATACAAAAGGCTGGAAGTTATGGTATATTAATATAAAGCTCTGGTTAGACCTACTGAACTGTGTTCAAATCTGGAAGTCACACCTCAAGAAGGATATATTGGCCTTGAAGGGGATGTAGCACAAATTGACCAGAATTATAGTGGGCCTAAATGGGTTAAATTATGCATAGAATAGGCTTGTACTCCCTTGACTATACAATGTTATGGGCTGATCTAATTAAGCTGTTTAAGATGACAGAAGGAATTGGTGGGTTGATAGAAACTCTATCTCCTCTGGTTGGGGAGAGCAGGCAGGCATAACCTTACAATTACAGTCAGTGCAATCAGGGTTGATGCCAGGAAACATTTCTTCAAACAAAATGTGGTGGAACACTTCCACAAAAAGGTTGTTTACACTAAGTTAATTGAACATTTTAAAATTGAGATTGATAGACTTGTGTTAAGCTAGGGTATTAAGGGGTACGGAATTAATTAAGAACATAAGAAATAGGAACAGGAGTAGGCCATACATACCCTCGAGCCAGCTCTGCTATTCTGTAAGATCGTGACTGATCTCTCACCTTAACTTCATTTTCTCACCCAATCCTCATATCCCTTGGTTCCCTTAGATTGCAAGGATCTGTCAATCTTAATCTTGAATATACTTAATGACTCAGTATCCACAACCCTTGGTGGTGGAGAATTCCAAAGATTCACAACCTTCAGCAAAGGAATTTCTCCTTATTCCATTCCTAATTGGCTGGCCTCTTATCCTGAAACTATGCCCTCAAGCTCTGGACTCTAGCCAGGGGAAACAGTTTCTCAGCATTTGCCCAATCAAGACCCCTTAGAATGCTATGTTTCAATGAAATTTTAGCTCAATCTTCCAAATGGTATAGTCCCCTTCTTCTCAGTCTCTTCTCATAGGACAACCTTCCCATTGCAGGAATAAATCTAGAGACCCTTCATTGCGCCTCCTAAGGCAAGTATGTCCTTCATTGAATACACAGATTGAAATTGTATTCCAGATGTAGTCTCGCATCAGATTGCTCTCTGTACAATTGCAGCCAGACTTCCTTTTTCTGCATTCCAACCTCCTTGCAATATAGGTCAGCATATCATTGGCCTTCCTAATTACTTGCTGTGCCTACAAGTTAACTTTGAGTTTTGTGTACATGATGATCAGAAGGATTTGTATATCCAACATTTAATAGTTTCTCATCATTTAAAATATATTTTGCTTTTCTGTTCTTCCTAACATTCTCCCCCATATATACTCCATCTGTTACCATTTTGCTCACTCAATTAAACTGTTTATATCCCTTTGCAGACCCCTTGCGTACTACCTGCAGTGTACTTTCCTACCTATCTTTGCATCGTCAGCAAACTTGGATACGTTGCACTTGATTACTTCACATTAAAAAGATTGTAAATTTCTGAGGTCTCAGTACTGCTTCTTGTGGCACCGCACTGATAACAGCCTGTTTACCTGAAAATAATCCATTTATTCGTACTGTTTTCTGTCCTTTAACCAATCCTCCATTCATGCTAATATGTTACCCCCCAACCCCATGACCCCTTATTTGTGTATTGTTTCATGTGGCACCTTATTGAATACCTTTTGAAAATCCAAGTATACTATATTCACCGGTTCCCTTGATCTACCCTACTAGTTAGTTACATGTTCAGAAAACTGTAACAGGTTTGTCAAAAATGGTTTCTCTCCACCTAACCATGTTCTTTTCTAAGTGCCTTGTTACCACCACCTTAATAGACAACTAAACAACTTTTACCCGAGGACTGATGTCAGGCTAACAGTTCTGTTTTCTCCCTCTCTCCCTTCTTGAATAATGGTGTTACATTTGCTACCTTACAATCCACTGGGACTGTTTCAGAATCTAGGGAATGCAAGAAGATCACAACCAATGCATTTGCTAGCTCCGTAGTTTCCTCTTTTAGAACCCTAGGATGTAGGTTCTCAATTCCAGGCAACTTGTTGGCTTTTAATGCCAGTAGTTGCTCCAGTACTTTTTCTTTACTAATAATTACTTTAAGTTCCTTACTGATTGGACCCTTAATTGCCCACTATTTCTGGTGTGTTTTTGTCGTCTTCTGTGCAAACAAGAAAGAAAGTCTTTGTTTAACATCTGCCATTTCCTTATTCCTCATTGTAATTTCTCTTGTCTGAGCCTGTAAGGGACCCTGGTTTACTTTATCTACGCTTTCTTTTTATGGACTTGTAGAAGCATTTACAATCTGCTAGGATGGTATTGAATGGTGAAGCAGGCTCCATTAGCCATATGCTGTACTCTTATTTCTTATGTTCAACTTGATTTCATATTTCTTGCTAGTTTACACTCATTCCAATTCTTCCCTCTTTATCCACTTCTTGGTTATTCTTTGCTAGATTTTAAAACTCATCCAACCCTCTCACTTACTATTCTTCATGGCAGCTTTATAAGCCCCTTTTAATCTAATACAATCCTTAACCTCTCTAGTTAAACATGGATGGATCGCTTCTCCCATGGAGCTTTTATCTCATCGTTCTTTCATCATACATTTAATCAAATTTCCCAATTTAACATAACAGTCTTACCCCTTATAATTACATAATTGGGTTTATATTAACTCCAAGATAAAAAGCAAAATACTGTGGATGCTGGAAATCTGAAACAAAAACAGAAAATTATTATTAACCCTGTCTCATTACACAAGATAGGATCTAAAATATCCTATTCCTGGTTGGTTTCCATGATGTATTGTTCTAGGAAATTGTCTCCAATACGTTTATTCCATGATCCTGTCCTCCAACCTGCTTTGCTGATTTATGTTGCCCATGATTATTGCATTATCTTTGCTATAAGCTGCTCTTCTTGAACTCCCTGCGCAAAAGCATAGCTACTGTTAGGAGGCTTTAAATTACTCCCTGCAATGTTTTCAACCCCTTGTTATTTCAAATCTCCACCCATACTGACTCTACTTCTCATCTTCTGAGCCAAGATCCTTCCTCACTACTGTCCTTACACCATCCTTTATTATCAGGGTTACACAGCCCCGTCCCTCCTTTTTATTTTGTCTCTTTGCTAAACGTCATGTACCCTGGAACATTTAGTCCTCAGCCTTGGTCACCATTTAACTATGTCACTGTAATGGCGATTAGGTCAAACTTTTTATCTATATTTGTGCCGATAATTTATCTATCTTGTTGCAAATGATTTGTGCGTTCAGCTAACTTGCCTTTAATTTTAACATTTTGCTATTATTCCTTGATTTGACCTTATTCACTAACATATTATTGCAGTTAAATTCGCTGTCCCTCCTAATACTTTCTGCGTACCTTTACTGAAAATCTTGGTCAAATCATGTCTTTGGCTTTCTTTTTATATTTATAAATTTCCTTTAACCTGAATCCTCAGCCCACTTCCCTGATTTGTTTTAGTATATAACCCTATCTACAGCCCTAGTTATTTAATTGGCATGGACACCAGTTGCAGTCCGCTTTAAGTGGAGCCCAACTTTCCATATTACTGGTGCCGCTTGATCAAACCACCTGTCACCCATGCCACTTTTTGCACCATGTATTCAATTCTTTGAAATGTTTTACCCTCTGCTAATTTGCATGTAGGTCAGATGGTAATCTAGAGATTATTACCTTTTGAGGTTCTGCTTTTTAATTTGTCCTCTACTCGTCAAACTCTCTCAGAATACCTCATTCCTCATTTTACCAATGACATTAGTCCCTATGGTAAATGGAGTTGAGATCCAAATCGACCATGATCTAATTAAATGACTGAACAGGCTCCAGGGACTGACCTATTCATGTTCCTAAAACTGCACGTCAAGTAGTTTTCTTGAACGCAGCTGCATCAAAACAAACCAGTTAGGCTGTTTGCTTAAGTAAATAAGTTTGATTGCCTCTTTTGGTGTCCATAGCCATATGCAGGTGGTGCTTATCTTCATTAATGTACATGTGCATGCTAACCACAATATTGGATGTAATAAAAACAAAGTGCTGGAAAAACTCAGCGGGGCTGGCTGCATCTGTGGAGAGAGAAATAGAGTTAGCATTGAGTCTAATGACTCTTCTTTGGAACAATATTGGACACCTTGAAGCTCATTTTATTATTGTACCCTCTTCCCAGTGATGAGTGCAAGGAACTTATGGGCTCCTTTGTCACAGAGAGTGAGACTGTTCATTCAGCTGTCTCTGCCACTGCACTAGCCCATTGGATCAAATTTCCTCTAAAGCTCATCCCCCCCCACCCACCCACCCACCCCAACCAAGTCCTGAACTTGCACTTTTCTTTCATTTCTTTCCTATGTCCTCATAAACCTTCTCCAAGCTCATCTTGTCCACAAGACCCACCTCCTGCTCCCTCAACCCTTTTCCCATTGAACTGCTGACCATCCAACTTCCCTTACTGGTCCCCATGTTAGCTGATATTGTTATTAATGTTTCTCTTTCTTCGGGTGCTATGCCCCTCTACTTTTAAATTTGCAGTAATCATCGCTCTCGTCAAAAAATAAAAAAAATCCTTGGCATCACCATCGCTGCGAACTACCCCCGCCATCTCTAGCGTCCCTTTCCTCTCCAAAATTCATGAACATGTCGCCTCCTGAATCCCTGTCCACCTTTCCCAGAACTCCATGTTTGAACCCCTTCAATCAGCTTTCTGCTCCTGCCACATTACCAAAATGGCTCTCATCCAAGTCATGAATGCCATCCTATGCAACTGTCACATAGGTAACCTATCCCTCCTCATCCTTCTCATTGTGTCTGCAGTGTTTGATACAGTTGATCACACTGCCCTCCTCCAGTGCCTCTCCACTGTTGTGCAGCTGAATGGGACTGCACATGCCTGGTTCCATTCTTATCTATCTAGTCATTCTCTACCTGCTCCTGTAGTTGGCTCTGGTGTTCCCCAGAGATCTGTGCTTAGCCCCCTCCTATCTCATGCTGCTCCTCTGTGACAGCAGCCAAGATCAGTGTTAGTTTTTACATAGGCACTAATGACTCGCAATTCTACCTTGCCATCACCTCTCTCAGCTTTTCTGCTAAATTATCAGTCTGCTTTTCTGACTTCCATTACTGGATGAGTAGAAATGTCCTCCAACTAACCATTGGGAAGGCCAAAGATATTGTCTTCAGTCTCCCCTACGAATTTTGTTCCCCCCCTCTGCTGATTGTATCCCTCTCCCTGGCTATGGTCTGCAGCAGAACCAGATTGTTTCTGATCCTGGTGTCATATTTAATCCCTAAATGAAGTTCCAGCACATACTTCATAATCACTAAGACTACCTATTTTTACCTCCACAATATCGCCCAAATCTGTCTCTGCCTCAGCCCATCTTGTGCTGAAACTCTCATGTATGCCTTTATCACCATTTGACTATTCCATGCATTCCTAGGTGGCCTCCCATATTCTACCCTCTAAACTTGAAGACACCCAAAACTCCGCTGCCCCTGTGCTTGTACTTGCATCAAGTCCCATTCACTCATCATCCCTGTGCTCGCTGGCCTATATTGGCTCCCTATCAATTGAAGACTCAATTTTAAAATTCTCGCCCTTATTATCGATCCCCTCCATGGTCTCACCTCTCACTATCTCTGTAATTGCCTTGAGCCTCATAACCCTCAAATATAAACCCTCATCTAACTTCGATCTCTTGAGCATCCCTAATTTTAATTGCTTTGCCATTGGTGCCGATACCTTCAGATGCCTAGGCCCTAAGCTATGGAATTCCCTCCCTAAACCTCTCCATGTCTTTCCTCCTTTCAGCTACTCATGACATCCTATCATTTTGGTCAAGCTTTTGACCATTTGCCCTAATATATTGCTTCATAATGCGCCTCTGAAGACCCCTGGGACATTTTTTTACGTTTAAGGCACTTGGTGAGTGCATGATGTCTTGTAAGATGAATGTGTCATTATTGAATTGTGAGGCCTATGAATTAAACTGACAGTAAGCAATAGCAAAAAATCAATTCTGACACCCCCCCTGCGCCCACAAAAAGTCTTTTAGGCCACCAACATGGACCAAAGGGTAACTAATGGGATAAGATTTATAATGCTGAAAAGTTACAAGTAAATGATCTTTTTCTATAAACTAAGGTTTTCTGTGTTAGAAATAGCTATAAGAATGGCCTTGTTACAATCTTGAACCTCAAAAGTTTTTCCGGGCGTTAAGATCCATCTCTTTATTTGAAGCAACCCTGGCTAGCAGACTATGGCTCACAATCTGTTGCATTGCATACAATTCGAGATATTTTAATGACTCACAGCAAGTTCAGAGCATTTCATTATTGTATTGCCCTTTCTGCCCCATTAAATAGAAAATTGCAGAGAACAGAAATTCTCAGACAAAGCAGTGCAGGATAACTTTTTTTGTGGATCTGTACAATATATCAACTGACTACAGTCAGCAAGCATAGTGAAAGCACCATGCACGTATACAGCTATAGAAAAATTTGAGATGGGAATCACATGGGTCCGGCCTTTTTATATTTGTATTTGTTGATCTCCCATGGTGTGCCACATGGGGGAGTCAAGACTTTGAGCAGTATTTTGTAGTCAAATTGATTAGAGGTGGGGGGATAATTGGACCAGGGCATGCAAATTGAACTCTGTCTCTTGTTTAGTCATAAATTCCATTTTTAAATTTTGACAAAGTATACAGTTGCAGAATAGAAATAGCTCTGCAGTACAGCTGAGGAAATGGAAGAGGCAAGACAAGTGCTACAATACTTGGGTAAAGGTTGTATTTAAGAGAAGGTACACTTGTGTGTGCAATTTTCATTTTGAATATTAACACAGGAATTTATAATGGAGTAATTGGCACAGGAACTATATGCAGAATAAGATTTTTAATATACTACTGTATGTATTCTAAATTGTTACAGAAGTTGCATATTTTAGTTATGTTTGTATGAATGATAGTTTGAATTCTGGACATAGTAGTAACTTGTGGAAGACCTGTACAATATTCAAATTTGGAGTGGTATTGTTGAATTTAAAATGTTCTACACAATGCTACTGCAACACTGTTTAAGGAGGGAAAGGGATAAATAAAATAGATGTGGGCTTCATTCACTGGAAGTGTAGATAGAAATTGCTCCATAGCAAAGATATAACATGTATGTAATATCCAGCTGGAGTTGGTAAGGCAGATGCATACCTTTCAGGAAGCAATCAAAAATGGAGAAACCTCTTTCAACATTGATGTGCATTCTGTCCCCTTGAAGCAGTGTATTTTGCACAGCCTGAGAGCAGAGCCACCATACATTATGCATACTTGAAGAAATCTGAATCAGAAAAGTGTATTCTTAATGTTTGAAAATTACTAACTCAATGTAGCTCCACTGTCACAGGTAGAAATAAGTTAAATGTCACATTTTTCAGGCACAAATATGCAAGTTAATCATGCCAATTTGTTGAAATAGTCTCAGCAAAAAATCCTGAGAAAGGGGCTGATTTGGAAAGTGCAATTTTGACCACTTGGTTTGCTCATTACTCTGACTAGCTTAATATGTTTAGCCCTGTAAATAATTTCTTTATATTTATAAAAGAATCAACAATGTTTTGAAAAGTCCCAGTGCTCCTAGCCATTATTCATCCCTCAACTGCAAAATAAAGTCTTATTTTCTCCAATCTGTACTTCTGATTGTTTAAAAACAGTTGGTTTGGTCAGTATCACATTCCTGTTTGTGAGAGCTTGCTGTGCACCAATTGGTTGCCACGTTTCCTGTATTACAACAGTGACTACAACGTCAAAAGTACTTTATTGTTTGTTAAGCGCTTTGGGATGTTCTGAGGTCATGAAAGGTACTACATAAATGCAAGTGTTTCTTTTATAGCAAACCTAAAAAAATGTAAGAGTTTTCCCTAAAATTATTAGATCGGTTCCATATTCTTATATTGCTGTTTGCTTCTAAGGGCCTTCCTGTGCCTTGGAGGCCTAGCATTCACATTCTCTTCAAGCTTGCAACTTTCTTTATTTTCCTGTACTTTTTTTTACCTGTCTGTTGACGTCATTGAGGAGCTGCAGCATTTAAGCTATGCAGAATCTTGATGTATTCCTGGCTGGTCTCCCATATCTCAGCCCATTTTTTAACTCTCAGCAGGTCCCATTCACCATCACCCCTGTGTGTGCTGACCTACATTGGCCTCTGGTCAAGCAACATCTTAATTTTAAAATTATCATTCTTGTTTTCAAATCCCTCTGTGGCCTGTCCCCTCCCTATCTCCACAACCTCCTCCAGCCCCACAACCCTCTGAGATAGAGGCATTAGAGAGACAACTGGATAGTTATCTGAAAAGGAAGAATATGCAGGGCTATGAGGAGAAGACAGAGGAATGGTACAATGGAGAATTGCCGCAGACATGAGCCAAATAGACTGCTGCTGTGCTGTAACAATTCTGTAATTCTCTCCTAATCCAGACCCCTGGATTTTAGTCACTCTGGCATTGGTGGCTGTGCCTTCAGTTGCTTTGGCCATAAACTTTTAAATAACCTCCCTACATCTCTCTGCCTCTACCTCACTCAAGACGTTTCTCAAAACCTATAGACCTAATATTTCTTTATGTGGCTTGGTGTGTATATTTTGGATTTTAATGCTCCTGTGAAGTGCCTTTGGTTTTTTATGTTAAAAGTGCTATATAAGTGCAAGTTTTCGCTTGCCTTCCGATCTTCTAAGTCCCTTTCATTTAACTCATTTCTTAAGAAGTTTCTTTTCTCACCAGTTGAAAATTGAGCTCCATCAGCTATTATTGTTGTATAAAATGTTAGTGCAAGAAATGAATACAAAAGTGAATTGTATGTACCGGGAGTCAAAAGGAGATTAAAAAAAAGAGAAGGGAAGGGTGGGGCGGGGGAAGAGTGAGCAAGGGGAAATATATTGATAGGTGCTGAGCACCATAACTGAAAATGTGCATAGCATATATTCAGAAAAACACAGATGTAATGATAAGCCCTGGTCTATCACATGAAAAATGCCATGGGAAATCTACAATTATATGTAGAATAAATTGATTTAAAGTTGTAATGTTTCATTACATTCAAATTTTAAAAATGTTCTAGTATATACTTTACAAACATGATGAAATTTGCCAAACCTATTTTTCTCTGTTCAGATGCCCCAAATTTAACATTATTTTAGTCCACCTTAAGCACCCCCAAGATATGTACCCAGTTTTGCTTCACTAGCTTTTGTGTTATGCTGCAACCTGCTGTTACTTGACTATCGCTGTGCTGCAAATCCATGTTAGGCAGTGCTTCAACAAATTCTCCAATCACTATACGATAATGTTTTGTGACAGGAGCATATTTTTAAGCAGTTACTACTGCAGGAGCATTGCAGATGCCAAAAACAAAATTTCGTTACTCGGGAATGACACCAAATCACTATATTATAATTTTAATGCACAGAAAATTCCATACACAACAACAAAATGATAATGTGATCAGAAGCAGCTCTGTGTGGAATATTTTTTGGCTTTTAATGCAGAGGCCTGAAACACTTCTGATTTTAAATCTTTACTAATTTAATATACTTTTCCATTCATTTGCCATTGAAGTGTTAGTATTTTTTAAAGAATAGTCTTTGGTTTAAATAATATTTTTTCTCTTTAAAAATTCTCCAGCCAAGAGGACAGAACGGTGGTTTGTTCTGCAGGGTGTTTTACTTTTAAGCTGCTTATGGGAATTTATGCTGTAATTTGCTTTCTGATTTTATTCCCTCTGCATAGGAAAGTACTCAGCCTCAGCTAGCAGCTAACTTAGGTGGCACAAACACGCCATATGGGGAGTCATGGACTTAAACCCACGTCATGCCATTCCTGACACTTTTCTAGTGTACAGATTAGTGTTGCAGATAACTATAAAATTCCGAAGTAAATTGGACATCACCTTATTAAAGTGCTTCATTTGTATTTAAATATATATTCACAGTGTAAACCAGAATACAAAGTCCCAGGGCTGTATGTTATCGACTCAATTGTGCGTCAGTCTCGTCATCAGTTTGGTCCAGAAAAGGATGTGTTTGCGCCCAGATTTTGCAAGAACATCAATACAACTTTCCAAAACTTGTACAAATGTCCTGCTGATGACAAGGTATGTGGTTTTCTTCCAGTCTGTATAATGTATGCTGATTTAATACACTGTAATGAAATAATTTTATTGCTTTTAAAGAGGTCATGTTTTTAGTTTTCGAGTTTAAGAATCCAGCCTAGCTGGTGCTTTTTTTTTAATTTAACTATACCGCTGACCATTTATTTAGCAAGTATAACCCAGCTGAAGCTCAGATAATTTAGAATTTGAATCTTAAGTTTTGATCGATCTTTAATTTGCTTAGCACAGTATAGAATTTATTCGGTTTCAACTGAACTTCTGATTGGACCACACTAACTTGGTGAAAAGTGAATTCAGAAAAGAGTAGAGCTAGCACTGACAAATATTGGACCTCTGACCAGATGACCATAGCATGGTGCTGAAGTTTGTAGGAAAATTGTAATAATTTAAAAGTGGGAAGAATGGCAGAAAACAGCTATGTAAGTACCTCTGTTTTAAAACAATCAGAAGTAGATGGGAGAAAATAAACTTTTTTTGCAGTGAAATGTATAAAGTAGAACTGCACATCAATGTTTTTTCTTGTGTATTTTCATATGGATCAGAAATAACCTGCTGAAAGAGAATTCTGAGAAATGCATCCAATATGGTGCATATGTCTAAAATTCATTACAATTTGCATCATGGCATACATAGTAACTTAATTAAAATACCAACATCTTATTTCCTTCAGGACAGGGACTAATATCTACCCATTTTAATTCAGGAAAAATAGTACTCAGTACAACAGTGCTTCTAGAGATGGACTATTCGTGTTACCCCTACCTCCTGCCTGGTCAACCCCTCTGTCTACCACCAAAAGAAAAATGGCATGAACTGTGTATGCTTTTCATATTTAGAAAGGGCTGAGTTTTTTTTTCCTTTCTGCTTCCATGCTTGCTTTGCTGTATACCATCTGCACTGTTGAAAGAAAGTGACCAACTTGCTGCTACATCTCTTCCAGTACCACTGTGAACAAGTGGTAAGATGTGCAAGAGAGTATGGGGATTTCTCCTTACCTGACATGGACGTAGTAGTTCCTGCATCCTGAGACACATGAGGCAGACAAAGCACTACATTCTCTCCTGTCCACAGCAAATGTTCTCACATCCCTCCAGCAATCTTGTGCCCAGCTGGAGATTGCTACTGAAAGTCAGGCACGAGTTCACCTTGGGTTTTTCTCTCCTACATCCAGTAGGAGTCCATTATGACCTGATGGGCAGACCACAATGACGGAAGCCCGGTGACGTGGCCAAGCTAGCTGTGGTTTTTTTTTTTAAAATAGATGATGGATGAATTTAGAGGCTGACCTGAGAGTTTTCTTGAATGTTGGGTGTAAAATCTCTCCACTGAGTGTCTAGAATTCTTTGAAGACATCTGGTATCAAAGGAATCCAGTTTCCTTTCTTGGCAGGCTTTCAAGTTCTAAATTTCGCAACCATATAGGAGAGCGGAGAACATATTTGCATTTTAGACCTAAGCTTCGTTTTCACGGGATGCTTTTTACTGTTCCAAATCTTTTTCAGTCGGTTGAAAGCTGATGATTCTTTACCTGTTCTCGCATTGAGCTGCTTGTTTATGGCTCCCTGGATATTAATGGAATTGTCCAGATAAATCAATTCCTCTACAATATCAACTTTGTTTTAATTGTTGCTGGCTTTACATCGTCATTTTTTTTGTTTTCTTGGCATTTGTGGTGAATCCCACTCTGTTGGATTGCTGATTGAGTTGATGAGCTGTTCCAACCTTGTTATCCTGTCTTCCAAACTCGTGCAATTATTAAGAGATGAACAATTATAAAATGAATATCCTAGGTAACAGTGAAGTACACTGGGTTGATTCAGGAAAGCTTAACTCTGATGGAAAGACTATACTATTCTCTGGTCAATCAGACAGCATCCACAGTGGTGGAATAACGATCATCCTTGATAGAGGTGAGAGTACTGCATTTAGAGTGAACTCCAGTGAGTGAACGACTTATGACAATGAGATTTGTAATATTACATACGATGGCTGCTATCGTTCAGTGTTATGTTGTCTCTGATGGTCATGATGAAATAGTAAAAGGGTCATTTTCTGAGCAGCTGCAAGACCAGTTAGAAAAAAATTCCACAACATGACATCATTGTAGTCACGGGCGACATGAATGCACAAATTTGTGGGGACATATCTTGACTTGAGCATGCTCTGGGCCTCCATGAATATGGAAGATGCATGGATTCCTTAACCTCTTTGTCGCCGTTTCAGGTTATAGACGGTCCACCAATATTCATTATAAGCCCATCGACTCTCACAGCTACCTCGACTACAGCTCCTCACACCCTGCTTCCTGTCAGAATTCCATCCTAATCTCAGTTCCTTCACCTCTCTCGCATTATTCCAATGATGCCACTTTCCAAAATGGCACAGCTCTGAAGAAGGGTCACACAGACTCGAAATGTTAACTCTGTTTCTCTCTCCACAGGTGCTGTCAGACTTGCTAAGTTTTTCCAGTGTGTTCTGTTTTTATTAGCACAGAGATGAAGATTGATTCCTCACTCTTCACACACAGACATCCACAAAATCATATGAAATTCAAATGATCACAGGACTTGAACACAAATTGACCATCCAGCTATAGAGCTACATGTTGGTTGGATGTTGGAGCATATAGAGGGGCTGACACATTTGGTGATCACCATTGGCTAATAGCAAAGATCAAGATTAGGCTGAAGAGGCAGAAGAATCAATCAAAGAAATTGAAGCAATTTGATATCAGCAATCTCGATGACAAAACTATTAACTTGAGGTACAGATTTGATGTCCTGGCTGACTTTATGCTTGGAGCAGTAGACTGGTGTGGGGAACTGAAGGTGGCAATGAAAGTAGCAGGAGAAGAGTTACTGGGATACAGAAAGTCTTTGAAGGAAGTTTGGATGCACATGGAATCTTATAGCAGAAAGGAAGGTACTTCATCAGAAAAGTGAAACAGGAAACACTGTCTTTCATCAGGCCAATGTAAATAAAAAGAGGTGAAGAGGATCAACATACAAGTACAAGAGGCAGAAGATGCAGCTGCCCACAATAACATCTTTATTTGGGGAAAGCTTACAACTGCTATTTTCTGGTAGCCCACAATGTTGCAGTTGTTAATGCCACTTGACAATATGGGAGCACAATCATAAACCTACATCTTGGCACTTTATAACTGGACGTAACATGCTGCCAAGATGATTCCATAAATGGTGTAAACGTGTATGCAATTATGTTAGATATTTAACAAAAGTAGCTTTTTTCTATATTTGGGATAAAAATAATATTTGTACTTTTTTGTAATAAAACCTGTAATCTGTGACTTATTTATCCATTTTAACTATTTAATTAATTCTAATCACTTTCCCAGAACTTTAGTATTATTTGGAATGGTGGCTTTGAGAAGAAGGAACAGTGTTAGTTTACTAAGGAACAATTAATTTTCTCTCAAGCCTCTGCCGCTATTCTCCTCTGAAACAAAAGCCAAATACTGCAGATGTTGGAAATTGAAATAAAACCAGGAAATGCTGGAAACACTCAACAGGTCAGGCAACATTTGTGAAAAATGAAATAGTTAACGTTCCAGTTGATGACCTGTCATTGGCTCCATTGAGATCTGGTGAAAGGTCATTGACCTGAAACGTTAACTCTGCCTTTTTCTCTATAGATGCTGTCTATCTACTAATCCCATTTACTTGCTTGCACTATCCTTTTACATGGTTTCTTTTTAAATACCTTTCCAGTTCCATTTTAAATGGCCTCGATAGCCACTTGTGGTGAAGCATTCCATGTTCTAATAATCCTCTTAGAAATAAACTATTTTTGTAACTTTTCTCAACATTCTTTTTATGATAATTCTTCACCCATACCCTGTTGTTCCTGATATAACAGCAATTAAAACAAATCTTTCACTGTTCCTGAGAGGCGCTTCACAATTTTGAAATTGCTGTTAGATTCCCCCTTTAACTTCTGTTCCCATAAAAGAACTCTGCAGTTTTTAAAACTGCAATCATGGCAAATTAGTGGTTTCATCAGTGGATGAGGGCTAACAACAGGTGGAGTGGAAGATAGCAGAGTGCTTCGTGTAGGTTATTAAGTTAGCAGCTGCAGTTTGAAGCCCCAGCCATCGGTGCTTAAGCTCAGAATTTTATGATTCTTTCTATTCAGGACATGTCCCTGAATAAAGTCTTGAAGCTCCCAAATAAAATCATATTTGCAAACAAATCAAATGTCAGTTTTATTCTTCTCCTTCCTCTTTCTTGATTTCAACCGCTCTATTGGATCACAAAAAGGACCTGAGCCAATATCCCGAGTGGGGGATACAAACAAAAATCTATGAAGTTAAACGGACTATTTAAATAAAACTCCAGTCTGCCCTGATCAAGCTTAAATGCACACTTTTAAAATTCCAATTACAAGTTTTAAAATCTAGTTAATACTTATCATTTTCTTTATCATACTTTACCTTTTTCACAAATTGTGCAATAAAGGAGTACTGTCTTCTAGTAGGCTCCTTTAAGCACTGCAAAATGGAATCTTTAGAGCAATGTTTGAGCTCTGCATTCCCTCTCACTCACACCAAACACCTCCTTTGATGTGTATAATACCCACTTGCTTCCCTGATGAGAATCTAGGGTCCATAGACAGGCTCAGGGGTGGCGAGGGGGTGTGTTAGAGTTTAGAAAATGGGTGTCAAACTCCATTGACTTGGTGGGCCTGATCCATTAGCCTGGTACTTGGCGTAGCCACATTCAGCCAAAGTTATTTGGGCACATTGGGGTAAAAGATTAGTATGTATTTTTCTCATTTTCTAGTGTATAAAGATAGAATGTATACCAATTTCTAGGTATGAGGTTCAGCACCTAATCTCTCAGGTAGCGTATTAAATCCAATTTGTTTAAAAAAACATATAGTTCTCCATTGTGCTTAGGCGTACCTGCCGACAGCCTGAAATCTACACTAAATTGGTTTAAAGGTTAACCCTGTGCCTGGTTCCAGACCATTTCATAAAATGTGTGAAAAACTTGGAGTATATGCCATGCTAGCTCCAATTAGTTTTTCCAGTCATGTAACGGTTTCTAAAAGGATGGTTGGAAGCTGCTGAAGATGTGTTAGGGAAAGGTTTGCCACTTCTCCTTCTGTGGAACTTGGAGGAGCAACAAGGTTCAAAGAAGCTCCCAATACACTACTTGGGGGCCACTGTCAGCCTGTATTCAGTCCTCTTGTATCTTGCTCCTTCATGTATTGGAGCTTGTGATGTAAAGTAAGGGCATGCATCTCTCTGCTGCTGCAGCAGCATATTTTAAGGGTACTGTTCTCCTGTGGTGTTTGAGATTGAGGTGCCTACCTAGAATGACGAGGACACTGTTTATGATCCTGACCATATAACCCATAGAGATTCAGGGAATTATAGAATTGTTAGAGCACTGAAGGAGGCTATTCAATCCATTGTGTCCATGCCGTCTCTCTGCAAGAATAATTTAGCAATTTCTATGCCCCGTCCCTTCCCCGTGGTCTTACAAATTTTTCCTTCTGTTTTTTTTCTGCTTTGAAAGCTACGATTAAGTCTCTTTCCATCACAAACTAGGGCAATGCATTCTACACCCTAACCACTTGCTATGTTAAAAAAAGCTTTTCTTCATGTGACCTTTGGTTCTTTTGTTAATCAGCTTAAGTCGGTATCCTCTGGTTCTCAAATCTTCTATCTACTCTGTCTAGACCTTCGAGAGAGCCTCGATTAAATTTTCGCTCAACCTTCTCTTCCCTAAGGAAAACCATTCCTGCTTCCCCAATCTCTCTACGTAACTGAAGTCACTCATCCTTGGAACCATTCTCACAAATCTTTTGTGTATCCTCTCTCAAGCCTTCACACCCATTCTAAAGTGCAGTGTCCAGAAGGGACATAATACTCCAGTTTTATATATGTTCTTCATAGCTTCCTTGCTTTTGTGGTCTATGCCTCTATTTATAAAGCCTAGGATGCCTTTTTAATGTTTTAACCTGTCCTGCCACCTTCAGTAACTTGTGCATCCATTCCCTCATCCTCTTCAGAAGTGTATCCTTTAATAAATATGACCTCACCTCATTCTTGCTACCAACATGCATCATTTAACATATCTCTGCATTAAATTTCATCTTGCATGTTTGCCCAACCCACCAGTCTGTCTGTATCCTCTCATGAGTCTATCACTATACTCCTCATGGTTTACAATACTTCCAACTTTTGTGTTGTTTGTAGATTTTGAATTTATGCTATCCAGGTCATTAATCTATCAAGAAAAGCAGTGGCTACAAAAGTCGTCAGAGGCTGCAAATTTTGTGGCGAGTAACTCGACTCCTGACTCCCCAAAGTCTGTCAACAACTACAAGGCCCAAAGTCAGAAATGTGATGGAACATTCTCCACTGGCCTGGATTAGTGCAGCTCCAACAACATTCAAGAAGCTCGACACCATCTTGGACAAAGCAGCCCTCTTGATTGCATCCCATCCACCAAAATAAACAAACATTCACTCCCTCCACCACTGATGCAGTGGCAGCAGTGTGTACCATCTACAAGGTGCACAGCAGCATATTGTCAAGCCTCCTTTGACAGCACCTTTCAAATCTATGATTTCTACCACGTTGAAGATCGTTGGTGTGGGGGGTCAGCTGGCACAGAAAATCACCACCACCTACAGGTTTCCCTCCAAGTCACATAACATCCTGGAAAATGATCCTTGAAAAATGTGAAGTTATCCACCTTGATAGGAAAAACAGAATTGCGAAGTATTTCTTCAATGGAAAGAGTTTGGGAAATGTTGATGTCCAAAGGGTACCTGATTGTTCTTGTTCATAAATCACTGAAAGTTAACATGCAGGTGCACCAAGCATTTAGGAGAATACTATGTTGGCCTTTATTGCAAGAGGATTTGAGTACACAGGTAAAGAAATCTTACTGCAATTGTTTGGAGCCTTGGTGAAACTGCACCTGAAGTATTGTGCGCAGTTTTAGGTCTCCTTACTTCAGGGAGGATATATTTGCCATAGAAGGAGGTCAATGAAGGTTCAGCAGACTGATGCCTGGGATGGGGGATTGATTTGAGAGATTGCAGAAACCGGGTCTATAATATCTAGAGTTTAGAAAAATGAGAGTTAATCTCATTGAAGCATGCAAAGTTCTTACTGGGCTCAAAGGGTTAGTTGCAGAAAGGATGTTTCCCCTGATTGGGGAATGTCCAGAACCAGGGGACCCAGTCTCAGAATAAGAGGTAGGCCATTTAGGACTGAGATGGGGAGGAATTTCTTCTCTCAGAGGGTGGTGAATCTTTGGAATTCTACCCAGGAGGGCTGTGGACGCTCAGTCATTGAGTATATTCAAGATAGAAATTGATAGATTTCAAGATATTAAAGATATCAAGAAATATGGGTATAGCGTGGGAAAATGAAGTTGAGGTAGATCAACCATGATCTAATTGAATAACGGAGCAGGCGCGAGGGGCTGAATAATCTACTTTCGCTCCTATTTCCTTTGTTCCTTTGTTACTATCCTGAAATGGAATTATATCACTGCATTGCCCTCATCAACCTGTTCTGCTTTCACATCAAAAAAGCTCAATCAAGTTAGTTAAACATGATTTGTCTTCTGAGATATATGCTTGTATACATACAGAACATTCTGGCTACTCTGTTATTTTTCTGCACTAATGTGCAGAATCTTTATCTTGTGACAAGTTCGAGTATTTGCCTAGAATGGTTTGTATGCTGCTACAGAACACTTGATCTGACAGGTCAAAGAAACTCTTAATCTGTTAAAGTTAAATTTTGGGAAGAGCATTTCAATTATAGGTAAGCAACAGACAAATGACCAGGTTTCTTTAAGATTTCAGTTCAATTTTTTTAAAGGAATTTGTTAATATTTTAGTGTGTGAAATGGCTAAGCAGTTAGTTATTACTATAGCCTAATGGCTGATTTATGTATTTTACAGAGCAAAGTGGTACGGGTACTGAACTTGTGGCAGAAGAATGGAGTGTTCAAAAGTGAGATCATACAGCCACTCCTGGACCTGGCAGCAGGGATTCCACCACCCTCTGTCACCCCTGCTGTTGCCAGTACTGCAGCGACTGTGAGCAGCAACACACCAGGTAGAGTCCTACAACTGTATTTAAGAGAATTTATATGGTTTTAATGTAATATGGAAATAACTTTGTTTGAATCGTAATGCATTTTCCCATTTTTGCATCTGAATGCATTTGCTGTAGCTTTTTTCATTGAACTGTGGTTATGCAAACTTGTCAGGCCAGCTGATAAGTGTATGTATGTGTGGCATAATCGATCCCATGCAATTTCTTGTGCTTCCAAGAGAGAAAGCAATCATGCAGAATAGAGAATAAGAAAACATAATTCACAGTGAAAGCACCGGAAAAAATTTGACTGGAAAAATTCCCTCTTTGGTTTGTTGTAAACGCTACTGCCTGGCAACCATGACAGTGTGTGATTACAACTAACCTTTCTTTTCATATTTTAAAAAAACCCCACAAGAACACAGGAAATAGGAGCAGGAGTTGACCATATGTCGGTTCTGCTTCGCCATTCAATACAACCATGGCTGATCTTGGGCTTCAATTTCACTTTCCTGCCTGCTCCCCATATTCTTTGATTCCTTGAGAGACCAAACACCTGCCTATGCCAGCCTTAAATATATTCAATAATGGAGCATCCACAGCCCTCGAGGGGTAGAGAATTCCAAAGGTTCACTGTCCTTTGAGTGAAGTAACTTTTCCTCATCTCAGTCCTAAATGATTGGCTCCTTGAGACTGTGCCCCCGTGTCCTCAATTCCTTGACCAGAGGAAACGATCTCTAGCATCTACCCAATCAAGCCCCCCTCAGAATTTTGTAGGTTTCAATGAGATCACCTCTCATTCTTCTTAACTCCAGAGAATGTAAGCCCTGTTCACTCAGTGCCTCATTGTAGGATAACCCTCTCAACCTAATTTAGTGAACCTTCGCTGTACCGCTTCCAATGCAAGTATATCCTTTCTTAAATGTGGAGCCCAAAACCAGATGCAGTATTGCTGATGTGATCTCACCAACACCCTGTGTGATTGTAGTAAGACTTCTTCATTCCTTTACTCCAGTCCCCTTGCAATAAAGGTCAACATTCCATTTGCCTTCCTAATTGCCTGCTGTACTTGCATGCTAACTTTCTGTATTCCTTATAGAAGCACACCCAAGACACTGAACATCAACACTTATACGTTTCACTCCTTTTGAAAGAAATATTCTGCTTTTCTATTCTTATGACCAAAGTGAATAACTTCACGCTTCCCCACATTATATCTATCTGCAATCTTATTGCCCATTCACTTAACCTGTCCTTTTCTCTTTGCAACCTCTGTGTCCTTCCCACAGGTCACTGCCCACCTCATTTGGTTTCACCAGCCAACTTAGATGCATTACTCTCTGTCTCTTCATCTAAATCATTAATACAGATTGTAAATACGTTTTAGTCTATTTACCCAGTTAACCTTAGCCAGTTCTCCCCATATACTGTGTAATTGGCTTTAAGTTTAAAATTCTTGCTTGCGATTGGAGTATGTCACTTTCAAATGAATATGGAATTCAGTGGTATTATGATCACTGTTTCCCATTAGATCTGTTACTGTGACATTAATAATTAACCCTGCTTCATTATGCAATTCTTGATCTAAGATAGCTTTATCCCTAGTCATTTCCATAACGTATTGCTCCAAGAAACTGTCACAAAAACATTCTACAAACTCATCTTCTAGAACATTTGCCAATTTGAATATCCCAGTCTATATGAAGATCAAAGTCTCCCACAATTATTAATTTGCCTTTGTTACAAACTCCAATAATTTCTTGTTTAATGATCTGTCCGATGATATAGCTCCTGTTAGGGGCCTACAAACTACTCCCACCAGTGTTTTCTGAGTCTTGCTTTTCCTAATTTGCACCCATACTGATTCAACTTCATGATCGCCTGAGGGCAGATCTCCCCCTGCCGCATCTCCTTTGCCATTCTGTCTGTCTTTCTGAAATGTTGTATGCTATGGAATATTTATTTCCCAATCTTGATCACCTGTAACTGCTCTCTGAATGGTGATAACATCTAAATCATTTACCTCCACTTGTGCCACCAGTTCATCTATCTTATTGCAGATGCTTCATGGATTCAGATAAAGACCCTTTACTTTCATTTTTTTATGTCTATTCCCTGCAATGGCTTTATTCACTGAAGTACAATTTTTGTGAAACTTTGTCCCTTCCCCTCCCACTGTACTTGTCTTTACCAACATCGCTGAACTGTTCGAATGCCTTAATCTTTTTCTTTGGGTGCCTAAAACTCTCTTTCCCCGAACGCCACCACCTGCGTTCCTACACACACACACACAAACCTACCTTCTGTTGGTTTAAAGCTCTGTTCACAGCCATAGTTATAAGATTGGCCAGTATGCTGGTACCAGCCTGGTTCAAGTGGAGCCCATCCCAATGGAATAACTCACTCTTCCCTGAGTACTGATGCCAAAGCCCCATGAATCAAACCCCATCTTCCCACATCACTCTTTGAGCCCCTCGTTTAATTCTCTAATCTGTATGACCCAATGCCAGTTGGCATGTGTCTCAAGTAACAATCCAACAATGATTACCTTTGATGTTCTGTGTTTTAATTTGGACCCTAACTCCTCAAATTCTCTTAGGTAGAAACAGAAATGATGTTCTGCTGTTATGTCGTTGGTTCCCTTTGGACCATGACAACTGAATCCTTCCCTCTTCTACTCACAAGTTCTTCTTCAGCCACGAGGAGATTTTCTTGACCCTGGCACTGGGCAGGCAATGCAACCTTTAGAGCTGCAGAGAGCAATATTTAGCCCCCTGACCATACTGTCTCCTATCACTACCATATTCCTGTTTTATCTGCCCACTTGAATGGCATCCTTCACCATGGTGCCATGGTCAGTCTGTTCATCCAGTTTGCTGTCCTTGGAAGCATTTTTCACTTGCTGGACAAAGTAAGGGGCTGAGGCTCCTCCATCACTACATTCTGATTCCCCGACTCACAATCAGACCCCCCTGTCCCTGACCACTGACTAACTTTAAAGTTCTGCCTAACCTAAGGGGTATGATTGCCTCCTGAAACAAAATGTCCAAGTAATTCTCCCCCTCCCTGATGCTCTGCAGTGTCCACAACTCAGACTCTACATCAGCAACTCGAAGCCAAAGTTGCACAAGGTACAGATGCTTATTGCACATATGGTTGTCCAGGATTGCAGTGCGTTCCACAGATTCCCATGTGATGCAGTCACGGCACACCATTAGCCATGCTATTTCTGTTGAATCTTATTTATTTAATTAGTCAATTAGTTAAAATTTACACAGCTAAAAAAATAGAAAGTTGCACTCTTCTAGCTTTGAGACAAAAGAAGAAAATTTGTCAACTATTGGAGGCTGAGAAAAAAGAGCACCTCTTTCCCCCATGCACTGAATTCCCATATGAATCAATTTCCCAACTATATACCCTGTCTCCGTCTCACTCCAACATCACCTCCTCTCCATGCGTCCTCATGCTCCCTGCTCCCCTCAAAGATGTGTTCATATCATGATTAGAATGCCAGTTATCTTATGATGATTGCATTGATCCGCAGCCAGAAATTTACAAGCATTTTCTGGTTGGTAGTTTCATCACCAAACTGAAATTAAACTCTGACCTTGGGCTCTGTTTACTTAAGAGCAATTAGTCACCTGGTGGTACAGAGCTTGAATATTGTTGAAAAAAGAGACATTTTGCCGCAGCATTTTCTCTCGTACTCATCAGAACAATTGCTGGAATGTCAAATTTCAAACGATCATAACAATTTATGCTATGGGCGCAAAGTGTGCTGATTGTTTGGCAAGTCAACTCTGATTGGCTGAGGCATTATGATGGAGAAAACAACAGGGAACCATAGGTTCCCCAAGCTCCTGGGCAATTTAGAAATAGTGCAAGGCTTGAATGTTTCCTTTTGTTTGCAGAGAATGAGTGCCTGTGTATGAATGCATGTCGCTTCTATTCTAGCAAGTGTAAATGAGCCACGTTATGAGCTTGATTGATTCTCTTAAATTAATTGTTAGTGTAGCTATTAGCACACTCGGGATTCTTCAAGTGCTGCCTAATCACAGTCACGTCTAACAGTAGACATTTTGTTTTGAGTTTTGCAAGTACAGACTGGTTAAGTACAAGCTGTACTCTTCTTGTAATGAACAACCGAAGGAAAATGTTGTTTGATTTGATCAGCCAATCATTGGAACATACAGCTATGTACTTGGAATCACACCAGCACTGAAATTCATAGATGACATTGCTCACTTGCAGAACATCTTTTGGACTGAAGGCAGCATCCTGTTAGTGGATGTACCTCAGAAATTTGAACAAGCTAAGCAAGTCATTTCAAGCTGCTACTATGCAGTGGCTACGTGAGTGATGTTTTCCAATAACGGGAGTGTTTTTATTTTTGAGGAAGTAATTAAAGTAGCAAACTGGGGAATGACTCAGGATATGAACATAGAAAATAGGAGCAGAACTAGGCCAGTCAGTTCCTCGAGCCTGATTCGCCATTCATTCAGATCATGGCTGATCTGTTGGGGTTTCAAATTCCACATTCCCGTCTTCCTCCAATAACTTTTGATTCCCATTCCCAAAAAGAATTGATCTACTTCTGCCTTAAAAATATTCAATGACCCTGCCTCCACCCACTTCGGAGGCAGAGGGTTCCAAAGTTGCACAACCTTCAGAAAAAAATTTCTCCTGACCTCTGTCTTAAAAGGGCAACCCCTAATTTTAAAACAGTGGCCCCTGGTTCTGACTCGCCCAGAAGAGGAAACATCCTTTCCACATCCACCTTTTCAGGATCTCATATACTTCAATCAAGTCACTCCTCACTCTTCTAAGCTCCAGTGGAAACAAGCCCAACCTGTCCAACCTTTCGTCATAAGACAACCTGCTCATTCCAGATATCAATCTAGTAAACCTCTTCTGAATAGCCTCCAACGCATTTACATCCTTCCTTAATTAAGCAGACCAAAACTGCGTGAATATTTGAGATGTGGTCTTACTAACGCCCTGTATATCTGAAGCATAATATCCTTACTTTTATGTTCAATTCCCCTTGTAATAAAGGATAGCATTCCATTAGGCGCCTTAATTACTTGCTGTGCCTACATACTAACTCTTTGTGACTTATGCACTGGAACATCTAGATCCCTCTGCACCTCGGAATTCTGCAGCCATTCTCCGTTGAAGTAATACTCTGCTTTTTTATTCTTCCTGCCAGTGAACAACTTCCTACATTATACTCCATTTGCCAGATTTTTGCCCACTCACTCAACCTATATGTATGTCTGCAACTTCCTTATGTGCTCTTCACAGCATACTTTTGAATCTATCTTTGTGTCATCTGCAAGTTTAGCTACCATGCCTTCACTCCCCTCATCTAAGTCATTGATGTAAATTGTAAAAAGTTGAGGCCCTAGCACAGTAGATGTGGTTTATATGGAGTTCCAGAAAGCATTCAGTAAGGTTCCAGGTAATGAGACTCTTGGCTAAGATTAAAGAACATGAATTGAAGACAAACTATTGAGCTGATCAGAAGATTGGTTAAGCAGTAGAACGCAGAGAATAGGAATAATGGATAAATACTTAAATTAGTTGGAAGTGATTAGTGGTGTCTCACAACATCTGTGCTAAGGTGTCAGATATTCACCATAACATGATAGAGGGCCGTATATCCTCGTTTACCAATGACACAAAAATTGATAGCATTGTAAATTGTGTAGACACATGATTTCTGTGCTTGCGTCCACACTAAGAGACATTGGTATGTTAAGTGTATGGGCAAAACTGTGGCAGATGGATTCAGTGCAGGCTAAGTGTGAGGTCACCCATTTTGGAACAAAAAAGGATAGATCTGAGTCCTTTTCAAATGGTGAAAAGCTAGGAATAGTGGAGGTCAAAATAGATTTAGGGGTCCATTTACACAGATCAGTGAAATGTAGTCAGGTACAAAAATTATTAAAAAGGCAATTGGAATGTTAGTCTTTATACCTAGAATATAATGGGGAGGAAGTTTTGCTATGGCGTTATGCACTGCTGGTTAGACTATAATTGAAGTACTGCATATAGTTCTGTGCACCGCATTGTAGGAAGGGTACGATACCTTGGCCTTGGAAGGAGTGCAGCACAGATTCACCAAATGTTATCAGGCTCCATGAGTTAGATGATTAAAAGAGATTACATAAGCTAGCCTTGTATTTCCTGGAATATAGGAATCTAAGGGGTGATTGGTTAAGGTTTTTTAGGATTTTCACAGGAATTGATCAGGCAGATAGAAACTTTTTCTGTTGGATTGAAAGTCTCGGACAGCGATTATATAGCGAAAAAGTTAGAGCCAGGACATTCAGGAGAGAAGTTAGGAAACACTTCTTCGTGCAAAGGGCGGGATTGAGAAATTTCCACCATAAGTCCTAATTCCAACTCAAGTATGGAATTCCGCCCTTGGAAATGACTCCCCGATCTCCGTCCCTCTGTAGGTGTTGGTGTGCTCAACCTCAAACTCTGAATTCTGGGCTGTCTATGATGCAATCCATGAACTGCGAGTGGGGAGCCCCATTGCATCTCACGCCCAGATGTGAACCCCAGCTGATGTCACTCAGCCTCACGCCAGATTTAATCCAGCTGCTGTCACTCATTCAACTGAGAGGATGCGCTGTACTGCTGGTAGCTTGACTCAGGACTTGGCAGACGGGTGGGGTGGGTTGGGGTGAGGAAGCAGCAGAGCTCAGTACCCTCAGGGTTCAGTGGGCCTGAGGGTGGGAGTAATGTGTCGAGAGAGCAGTAGGCCTAAGCCTGATGCAGATGTCATTTTATCTCTGAAAGATTTGGAAACAGTGGCTGCAGAGGATGTAAATGAAGATGTGTCAAAACTGGAAATTCCCAAAGTTAATGAGGTAGATTCCGCACTGTGCACTATTAATTAATTTCTCAAGTCAAAAGAGTGAGATGTTTAAACTTGTGCATTGGAATGGAACATGTGAAGGTTGATGACTTTTGATCGCCAGCAAAATAAATTATTGGAATTCTTTGCTGCATTAAAACTCTCAAAATGCAGGCATTTTTTTCTTTTCAGTGAGATGTTCTACTGTAATTAGCTTTAAAATGTGAGATGTTGCCATACTTGTCCATTGCAAAGACAGAAAAATCTCAACACAGCCTTTTTTAGATTAATAAGTATTCTAAAATTAACTTGACATCTTTCCCCTGCTGCTAATTCAGACTATGTTTTTTGTTTATATGAATTCTTCATTGAATCAAGTGCGAACAAAGAGTTCTCACAAAGTAGGATAAAACTGACATATTAAAGGATGTGCGTTGACAAGGTACAGCCAGCTACCCAGGAGGGAATGGTGGACTCCAACTGTCAGCTGATCATGGTGAATTGGTGCCGGTTTTCAGTAATGGTGGCCTGGCCATGAAGGGGCCTGCAGGGCCCCAGAGTGACTCGGTATTGTTGTAGGGCCATTGGAAAGGCCAGGTTGGGAGGGAGTTGCTGGGAGGGGGTTGGGAAGAAGGGCCATCGAATGGGTGAGTGAGTTGGGGGGAAGGGAAGTTGGGTAGAGAGACTGCTGAGCAAGTCGGAGAGGGTGGATTGTTAGGAAGAGGGACGTGTGTGGTGGGGAGTGGTGCGAGGAGCTTATTTATTACAATGTGTGTATGGTGGATAGAGGGGAGAGGGGCTTTACTGAGTCTCCTGTCGTTAGGGAATATTACTGAAGCCTACCTGAGTGCGAAATAACATTTTTACAAAGTACTTTAAAAACACACAAATAATGGTAAATATGAAAATCTGGAACTTTGTAATATGCAAACTTTATTAATTTAGTGAATGTTACTATGCTGCTTTATTGCTAATTTGTTTTTGCTGACGACAGGGGTCACATTAATTTTTGAAGAGTTTTTAATGTATTTGTTCATGAGATGTGGGCATTGCTGGCAAGGCCAGCAGTTGGTTGCTCATTCCTAATTGTCCTTGAGAAGGTGGTGATGAGTTAAAGTAGGGTCACATTAGCAAAAGCACTGTCATAGTCCATTGTTTCACTTCACATATACATAATCCAGGAAGGTCATGTTCTGTTCTTAGTATGGACTTCATCTTGTATTACTTGAATCTAAATGCGTTGAATTCTGAAGTCACTTTGGTGATTTGATACAAATGCATTGGTCCACAGTCTTGGCAGTAATAGAAGGTTATTAAAAGGAAGAAGAATGTTCCCACACAAAGTCTAATAATTGCACCTATTTGAAGTGACCTAGAAACGTTTGCATTCACTACAGAAAATACAAAGTGCTACAATTGCTTGACTCTACATCCTAAACTGTTTTCAGACCATTTTGTCTTCAGCCTCTAATTTTTAAACTTATTTGTTTTTGGCTACTCTCATCCCTGAAAGGGTTATAGAACTTCCTCCTACAAAAAGTAATAGATGGTAGTTCAATAGATCATTTTAAATCTGAGATTGATAGATTCCTTGCTAGCCAATGGTATTGAGGATATGGAGCTAAGGCAGATCAGTGGTGTTAGAATAGAGATCAGCCATGATCTCATCGATTAGTGGAATTGTCTTGGGAGACTAAATGGCTTTCTCCCATTCCTATGACACAACACTTTAGTGAAGCATAGACTTAAGGGTGATCTGATCAAGGGGTAGAAGATGATGGAGGGAATAGGTTCAGTTTATGTTGATAGTTTGTTCCAATTAAGTAGCATATGGGAGCCAGGAGGCACAATTGTAAGTTATCTAAGGCCAGATCTAGGTCAGGAAGTAGTCCTTTTACCAGAAAATTGTGGACCTGTAGAACAGGCTACTGTTCATGCACTGGGCATCAGTTCGTTTAATTCATTCAAGCCAGAGTTGGACCTATTTCTTACTGTGGTAGAGATCATTTCAAACTGTAGTGTTTCATGGGATCACGGGGGTTAGAGTGATCTCCTGGACTAATTTCAGTTGCCTTGGAGTGTTATGGAGAAATATCCTAGATCTTTTATCCCTAAGTTGACATAGGTTTTTTTTAGTCTTTCCCTGCGTATTACATGGTTTTGGTTGGGGCAGAGTGTGTATATATGATGCGATCACATTTGTGTAGAATAGGCTGGATCGATCAGAGAATCCTTTCCTGTGAATCATTTTCAGATGTTGGTAAACTGTTCACTTGTCTGTTTTCCCATTTATTGTATTCCCAAGTGGCAGACCTGTGGAACAGGGTTCCCTAGGGAAACAGTCAAAGCAGGAAGTGTTGCTTCATTCAAATCCAAATTAGGTCATTATTTTGGAAAATAATAATTTGGAATACAGTTTATTAGTAACCCAAGACATGACCTATGTTAAGTGTAGAACGTTTGAGAGAAACAGGTGACTTTGAGCCTATGATTTCCAAAGCTTTTCACCATTGGCATATGTTCCTTGTGTCATGTCGGGAGCCTTTTGTGTAGACTAATTAATAGTGATCATTTGCCATGATTTGCCCTCAGCAGCATTATTGTTGGAGCATGCAGCTGCCACAATGGTAGAAGACTAAGTAGGTTAATCTTAGACTTTGTCCAACAATTACTGCGTTCTTTAGTTTCTAAGTTGAACAGGATGAAAGTCTGAATGTATTTATTCTCCTGACATATCTGTAACAAAAATAACTTTTAATTTCGCCACCTAAACTATTACCACTGGTAGAGTATAGCTACTGTTATCACAGTATTGCAGACCTAAAACATTTTTCTGGTACATATTCACACATTTTTTTGTGAAATCTGCTGTATTTTGTAGTCCTGAATCCCATGCAAGTATGCTTTTCTCTCGCAATCCAGTGCTTGAATCCCTTCATTTCACTTTCCCCTACACTACCAATGTCTACTCTGAAATTCACTGCTCTGGCTTGCTACCTTTGTCTTTTAATAACCTCCTTAAAACTGGTATTTTTGACCTTGCTTTCAGTCATCCTTTCTGACATTTTGTCTACTGCTTGCCATCTGCCTTGCCTCTGTGAAGCACCTGGGAAGTTGTCTATGTAAAAAAGACAATTAAAAATCCATGTTGATATATACTTTTTAAGTATTACCAAATAGCTTTAGGACCAGTGCTGAACAAATAGATGGCATTGGGCTGGATTTAACAGGGCACTGAGGTCTCAGCTCCCCTTCACGCCCAGCTAAAAATTCAGGAGAGAGCCTGTTCCCACTGCAGATGATTGCCTTTGCAGTTATTAAACAGCCAATTGGATATTAAATGACTTGAGGTGGGTCTTCTGCCCCTCAGCCACAGACAGTCATGCCCAAAGAGCTGCCGGCACCCCTACCGTGGCCGCCTCCAACCTGTGTAGGGAAAGCTGCTGTTGGCTGGACATTTGGCATGGGCCTCAACAGAGGCAATATAAATCCCTTGTGGACATTAATTGACCACTTGAAGGGGATGTGTTAGCCTGCCTGACATGCTCCCCTTCCTGCTGGCAAAATTGTGGCAGGGGACTTGTGGGTGCACTGCCCTGTCTTCAAATCTGCTGGCCCCGGGGTGGGGTCCAGGGGTTTGGAGGGCATTAAGTTCAGCCTGTAGAACAGATGATGAAGGCTCAATGCAAGGATTGTATTAATCCTTCCTAAAACTAAATATTATGTTTTTAAAAAGTGTGTAGCTATTTTCTTTAAAAATAACATTTGTTTGTAGTTTTAACGCTTTGGTTTGAATGCAAGTTAATTGATCTACAAATAAGATAAATGAAAATTACAGGTATTGTTAAGGTGTTTATGATCATAAAGGTGAGGGATGTCAATGCTGCAGAGTGGGCCCATTATCAAATTTAAGCACTCCTGAATAGGGTATGGTGAACTGTGACAGTAATATACTTAACCTCATCCTCCAGTGAGGTTCCTTAATGTTTACAAGTGTGAAACTTTCCCTTTCCTGCAACAACCATCTTTGTGATGATTAAAACTGAATTTGTTTAGTCAAGCCTTTGTAGCAGAACAGCATGTTCTGGGAGCTCATTTCAGGCCGCTCTCTGATTTCGCACATGGTTCTTACAGCTGGCAGAGAGTGGGAAAAAGCTGAAGATCAAGTTAAATCTGCAGTCGGCATCTGACTTTTCTGGTTGCCATCTGTTAGTTGGTGTGCACTTGTGTCTGGATGTGACCTTCTCCTGAAAGCACCAAAGTAGTGTGTTGGTGGCAGTCTGAACTGCTTTGGAAATGTGCCTGTCATTCTCAAATAGTACAGATGTGTGCAAGATGTGAGGTGTGGAGAGCTGAAAGTTACAATGATGTTGCGATTTTTGGCTGCAGAGCATAAGTGGGAGGTGGATTGCAGTGGTGCAGTGGTTCTTGCAGAGCAAAAATAAGCAGGGGAGGGGAATGTTGTGAGCTGTGGTGGTACAAGTGTCGTGAGCAAATACTTCAGATGGGAGGTAGAATTCTTACCTTGACAACTCTGGTATGGTCACTAAACATCTTTAAAATTGCAGTCATGCCCTGCTGGTGCTGGAGATCCTGCCTAAAGTGCTTTCCATCTCTTGCCCTTTCCCTGGGCCATGTCCTCCCAAAGTTGCATCAGCCTGGTACCCTTTCTGAATCTCTTGCAGCCATTTTGCACTTTTCAACATTTCCCTACTGCCTGAAACCACACTGCACCACCACTTAAAAGGAAAATATGGAGATGTCATTAACTTCACCTGCTACAGCCTAGAATGGCTGCAATGGAGTAAAAGTTAAGGGCCGCATTGACCTCTTGCAACTACAGGCAGTCCCTACATCTGAGTTACCCTCTTTCCCCCTCACACGACCAACCTTGCCCCTATTCTCTCTCCCAAAGCAGGCATGCAAGCAGCTTAGGTAGCACTAGTTGCATGCCTGACACACAGTTATCAGCAACAAAATTTCACATGGTCCATGCATTAATGCGAACATGCTCATGTAGTGCACTCTGCACTCATTTCGATAGTGATCACATTTTCAGATTTGTATGTTTGAACCTCTGCCTCTTGGTTTAGGTACACAGTTCAACAGTGTATGCCCTTATTCCTTGTATTACCTATTCTAGTACATTATCTCTCACCTTTCTGCATGAAATTCTACCAACCACAAGTTTGCCCATTCAGTTACCCTTGCCTATGTCTCCCATCAGCCTGCAGTCCCCCTGTTGTGTAATGGATAAATTAGAATGATATGCTTACGACCCAAATCCAAATTATCCGCACAGATTAAAACAAAATTCTGTTTTCTGCCCCATGAACCTACTTTCTGTCCCATGCTGCTACAGTTCCATCCCAACTGATGTTAGATTAATTGGTTTATAGATTTTATGTTGGTTTCCCCCCCATCAATATGCATATCTAAGGATTAGAAAATTATGGTTAGGGTCTCTGTTGTCCCCTTTCTGACTTTCTCCAACAACCTAGGGTACATGCTATTTGAACCCAGTGACTTACCCTCCTGAGTTGTGCAAATATTTTGAAAACCATTTCTTCACTGTAGATTATCTAACAATTGTTCAATATCATCCTTTTGTGCACCTCCACTCTTATTCCCATCCTTATTTCTATAAACCGGCGCAAGTATTTATTTCCTATTTCCTATTTCTGTGATACCGTCTACTGCCCTTTTTATCCCTGAGCTGCTTAAAGCCTCTCCAGACTATTTGCTATACCATCCTTTTTCATAGTCCATTTAAAAATTTCTAATCTCCCATTTTACATCCCAATAATACTTTATATTTCTTATGATTTTCAGTATTGTTAACCCTAATTTTATAATTTTCAAACTTCCTTATATTTTAACTTAATTTTAAACTCTCTATTTCAGAGGTGCTCTAACCATTGATTTACCTCCATTTCCTCTACACTGGTCTAGTCATCTCATGTTTGATGATTCCCTGTTCCTGAACCAGTGTATTTTTGTGTTTTTCTCCTTTTATCCCACTAAACCGTTCCTTTTTCCACTCTAGTGATCTTGGACTCTGCAGTATCCTTTCCTCTGTTGCATTGAATCTCTATTGTGGCCCAATTCTCTTATTTTATGTGGATTATTAACACTTTTTAATATTTCATCTGTTTAGTCATATGTGTTTGTGAACCTTTCTCTGAACTGAAGGCTGTAGAAATAAATTGTGCAAACAAACTCTTGACAAGTGATGGTTGGCAGCAATAGTGTTTGAATGTTAATTTTTCACCGTGTCTCCTGCCATCGCAAGATGGCCGGTTACCTGTCTGCCATGTGCATTTTCCTACTTATGCACAGAAAATCAATTAAATCATTTGTGGGAGACACAGTGCCAGTTGGATCTTATTCAGATTCTGAAGCGGTTTACCCAATTTCTGAGCCCCTCGGTAGGCGGGCAGTCTGGGATGGGGAGGGAGGGGAGGTTTCTGATCCACCCAGTAATGGCTGCAATTCTGAATTACAGTCTCCATATCCTGCATTTGCAGCTCCAGGGCTGCTTTGGCAGTCGGGATACGGCCTCCCCTCAGTTTCTGAATCTTCTGCTCTGGAGCCACTTCCTCTTAACCTGGGCCTGTCACCGGGAAGAAGCCCCAGAGCTGCAAACACAGGATATGGAGGTTGTCATCTGGAATTGCTCCATCCCCATCCCGTTGCTCGGTTCCATTCCTCCCCTCTGCTTCATTGGCTTGGAGAAAGTGAGGCTTTTTTAAGCTGTCTTTAATAACTGCCTGGCTGCTGCATGCTCCATTGATGGCAGTGACGTCATAGAGTAAAACAGTACAGCTGTACATGTATGGCATTGGCAGCAAATACAGCCTTGATATTTTGAGGAAAAATGTCGTGCAGGTTTCCTGTGGTATTTTATAGCATAACTGCACACAAATTTGATAGTTGTTGTGTGAAGCTCGATTCATATTAGATCTTGCCTCCCTTCCTGAAATTACATACTGTAGGTAATCTCTTCAGGCTCATTTTGAAGTAGACACAACAACTACTTATATTTATATACTGCCATTAATGTAATGAAATGTCCGAAGGTGCTTCACAGGAGCATTACAAAACAAAATATGACACCGAGCCATACAAGAGAGCATTAGGTCAAATGACCAAAAGCTTGGTCAAAGAGGTATATTTTAAGGAGAGCCTTAAAGGAGAAAAGTGAGGCAGATTGATATGGAGAGGAATTCCAGAGCTTGGGGCCCAAGCAACTGAAGGCATGCCCACCAGTGGTGGGGTAATTATAATTGGGAATGCACAAGAAGCTAGAATTAAAAGTGCACAGATTTATTGGAAGATTATGGAGTTGGAGGAGATTACAGAAATAGGGAGGAGCAAGGCATTTGTAAACAAGGATGGGAATTTTAAAATCAAGACATTACTTGACTGGGAACCAATGTAGGTCAGCCAGCATAGGGATGGTTGGGGAGTTGGACTCAGTGCAAGTTAAGACATGGGCAGCAGAGTTTTGGATGCCAGCAAGTTTGCAGAGGGTAGACTGTGGGAGAACAGCCGAGAGTGTATTGGAATAGTCAAGTCTATAAGGTAACGAAAATGTGGCTGAGGGTTCAACAGCAGTGACAGGCACTGAATTTTACAGCACAGAAGTAAGTAATTTGGGGCCTTGTGCCTGTGTCAGTTATTTGAAAGAGTAATCCTATCTTCCTGCCCTTTCCTCATTTTTCTTAAAAAAGTATCAAATTTATCCACTTCCCTTTTATAAGGTCTTGTTTTCCATTGCTGCTTCATTTCACAACAACTCTACTAAAGAATACTTTGCCTACCTCCTTCCACCATTCTTTTGACGATTTTACTATACTGTCTTTTGGATGAGATATTGACCAGGCTTTTACAGCCCCACCCGTCCAGCAGGAAATTACGGTCGTGCCAAACTGAATGAAGATTTAAATGGCTCGCTGCATCCACCGAGGGGAGACACCCCGCGGCGGGGCCATAAAATCCTGGCTTTTAAACCGAGACCTGGATTGCCTGTTTTGGTGGATGTGAAAGACTACATGCGACTACTGAGCAAAGAACAGGAGCATTCTTCCAGTGTCGCGACTGACATTTATCCATCGACCAACGTCACCAAAAACACACTAACTGATCATTTGTCTCATTGCTGTTTGTGAGGCTTTGTTGCATGCAAATTGGTTTCCACATTTGTGTGCAAGACAATAGTGACTACATTTTAAAAATAATTAGTTGGTTGTGAAGTGTTTTTGGATATCCTGAAGATATTATAAGTAAATTCAAGTTCTGTCTTGTTATTGGCTCATTGGGCACATAAAATTCTTGTGTGTTGGTCTCAATCTGCTGCATTTTTGACCTGAGATTATATCTGAATTCTGACATATGTTTAAAAGAATTGACCTGTTGTTATAAAGCCATGCTTTGTATCAAAAATTACTTTCTGTATTTACTGGCTGAAAACCACTGATTGAATTTCAAAGACTGAAACAGCATTCCAGTGACATGAAAGAGCAGTTTCTGAGGCAGATGAACGTTTGCACGATTGTACCCCACAGATTTGAAAGCCGTTACAATGGAGTTAACCTGTCTAGAAAACTCCATCAGATACAGCCATCTTCAAGGATTGCGGATGAGTCATCTTCTAACCCATTCGCAAAGCACCCAGACAAACGCCTGGGTACTCAACTGGGTGGAAACCATGTAATCATCTCAGACAATGAACTCTGACTGAGAAAGGAATTCATCCAGCCATAATCTAATCGCGTAAACCATGGACCACTAGCCATGACCATGTTTGGTTACCTGGTCAGTTGGCAAGAGAGGAACATGACAAGCCAGACCTTTTATGTTTAAGAAACTGCTTTTCTCCAGGCCACAGAACAGAAGCAGAAGAAACACTGAAGAAACAGGACCCCTGAGTAGACCTCTCTCACTCTCGTGCTCTCCACCCAGCCTGCACATTTGAGCCGTCAGCTGCCATTCACCTGCTGCAGACAAATGTTTTAGGAATCATCCCAGCAGCTTTTGATTCTATCATAACTGATATAAATTGCCCATTAACATATTTAAATTGTTTTGATGCCGAATCCAGAGGGATCATCAAGCTCAGCCTGAAACATCCAAGTCATCAGCCTGTAAGACCTATATACCTTTAACTCTTTGTGGCATTGTGGTATTGTCGCTGGACTGGTAATCCCGACAGCCAGCGTAATGTTCTGGGGAGCTAGGTTTGAATCCCACCATGGCAGATATTTGAATTCAATCAAAACCTTGAAACCATTACTGATTGTCATAACAACCCATCTGGTTCATTAATGCCCTCAGGGAAGGAAATCTGCCATCCTTACCTGGTCTGGCCCACATATGAGTCCAGACCCACAGCAGTGTGGTTGACTTTCAAATGCTCTCTGAACAAGAGCAATTAGGAATACTTAATAAATGCTGGACCTGACTTAATTGATAAGCTTATCCTTTTTTTAAAAAAAAACCCATTGCAGTCAAACAAGGACTGGGAAAAGAGGAGTGACCGTTTTACCCCTCCAACTGATTGCAACACCTGTACAGTCAATGTTGTCTGAGCTTTACCTTGTGACTCAGTGGTATTACCTCTGGGTCAAAACTAGAATTAACATGCACAGGGACAAAAAACAGAAGTATAAACAGATTAAAAATAAATACCAAGCAGGGGTCATCACTCTAATCCCATGGTTTTACTTCTGCAGCGTAGGCTTTGAGTACAGCCCAAACAGATGCGATGAGACACTCTTTCTTGCTGGTCATAAGACTACCTTTGAATGAATCACAGATCTTTGTGGGTTGATGGGGCACTTGGGTTTCTCAGCTGCCAACTTTTCAGTTGTATTCGTTTAATGCTATCAATTGTGGCACAACTATGTCAAGAATTGGTACAGGGAGTTGTGAACACTATTCCTCATTCATGATGTCACGTTAAGGGAGGGAGTGCACCTATAATTACTTGCCTATAATCAGCAATTCTAAATTATAGTAACTAAGTGAATACTTTATGTTCTATTGTAACATGACCTTTACTAAAATGCACTTGGAGAAGGCTAATCGATCAGTTTTATTTCCCTTTATAACAGTTGGAGTTTCATAGTAGTTTATTAGAATAAGCTATTTGGCAGACTCACGAAGGACCTCTAAATCAAGACCACAATAAGCCTAGACAAATATAGGAAACTACTGTTAAATATTGCGGTGGATGTATTCTCATTGCTGAAATGCACATTTATGTATGAGCATACGAATTAAGAGCAGGAGTGGGCCACTCTGCCCCTCGAGTCTACTCCGCCATTCAAGAAGATCTGACTGTAAATTCAACCCCACATTCCTGCCTACCCCCGATAATCTTTCACCCCCTTGATAATCAAGAATCTATCTAGCCCTGCCTTAAAAATATTCAAAGACTTGCTTCCATGGCCTTCTGAGGAAGACAGTTCCAAAGACTCACGACCCTCAGAGAAAAAAAATTTCCTCATCTCTGTCTTAAGTGAACGACCCCTTATTTTTAAACAGTGACCCCTAGTTCTAGATTCTCCAACAAGAGGAAACATCTTCCAGACATCCACCCTGTCAAGAACCCTCAGAATCTTAAAGGTTTCAGTCAAGTCACTTCTTACTCTTCTAAACTCCAGTGGATACAAGCCTAACCTGTCCAACCTTTCATCATAAGACAACCTGCTCATTCCTGGTATTAGTCTAGTAAATCTTCTCTGAGCTGCTTCTAATGCATTTACATCTATCCTTAAATAAACGACCAGTATTATACACAATACTCCAGAAGTGGACTCACCAATTCCCTGTACAGCTGAAACATAACCACCCTATTTTTGTAATCAGTTCCCCTCCCAATAAACGATAACATTCTATTAGCTTTCTATTAGATGGTTGTGGTTGTTGGAGGCCAATCATCTTAGTTCCAAGACATCACTGCAGTTGTCCCTCAGGGTAGTGTTCTAGGCCCAGCCATCTTCAGCTGCTTCATCAATGACCTTCCTTCTATCATAAGATCAGAAGTGGGGATGTTCACTGATGATTGCACAATGTTCAACACCATTCGCGACTTCTCAGATGCTAAAGCAGTCCATGTCCAAATGCAGCAAGACCTAGACAGTATCCAGGCTTGGGCTGACAAGTGGCAAGTAACATTTGTGCCACACAAGTGTCAGGCAATGACAATCTCCAACAAGGGAGAACCTAACCATCATCCCTTGACATTCAATGGCACTACTATTGCTGAATCTCCTACTATCAACATCCTGGGGGTTACCATTGACCAGAAACTGTACTTGGGTAGCCATATAAATACTGTGGCCAACAAGGTCAGAGGCTAGGAATCGTGGACGAGTGACTCACCTCCTCCCTCCCCAAAGCCTGTCCACCATCTACAAAGCACAAGTCATGAGTGTGATGGAATACTCTCACCTTGCCTGGATGAGTGCAGCTCCAACAACATTCAAGAAGCTTGACACCATCCAGGACAAAGCAGCCTGCTTGATTGGCACCCCTTCCACAAGCATTCACTCCCTCCACCACCGATGCAGTGACAGCAGTGTGTACCAGCTACAAGATGCACTGCAGGAACTCAGCAAGGCTCCTTAAGCAGCACCTGCCAAACCCACGACTACTACCATCTAAAAGGAAAAGGGCAGCAGATACATGGAAGCACCACCACCTGAAAGTTCCCCTCCAAGCCACCAACCATCTTGACTTGGAAATACATCGCCGTTTCTTCACTGTCACTAGGTCAAAATCCTGGAACTCCCTCCCTAATAGCACAGTGAGTGTACCTACATCACATGGACAGCAGCAGTTCAAGAAGGCAGCTCACTACCAGCATCTCAAGGGCAGTTAGGGATGGGCAATAATTGCTGGCCTAGCCAGTGACGCCCACATCCAGTAAATGAATAGAAAAAAAAATTACTTGCTGTACCTGCATACTCACCTTTTGTAATTCATGCACGAGGATACCCAGATCCCTCTGAATCTTAGAGCTCTGCAATGTCTCACCATTTTGATAATAAACTTCTTTTATTGTTCTTCTTGTCAGAATGGACTATTTTGCATTTGTCCACATTAAACTCCATTTTCCAGATCTTTGCCCACTCACTTAACCTATCTATGTCCCTTTGCAGCCTCCATATGTCTTTTATATATCCTCATATGCCATGAGCTTTTATTTTCTGCAATTATCTTTGATGTGGCACGTTATCAAATGCCTTCTGTAAATCTAGATATAGTGCATCCACCGATTTTCCCCTTTATCTACAGCATATGTTACTCCTTCAAAGAACTCCAATAAATTGGTTAAGCATGATTTCCCTTTCACAAAACCATGTTGACACTGCCTGATTGCCTTGAATTTTTCTAAGTGCTCTGCTATAACATCTTTAATAATAGCTTCTAACATTTTCCCAATGACAGATGTTAGGCTAACTGGCCTGTAGTTTCATGCTTTCTGCCTCCATGCCTTTTTGAATAGAGGAGTTACCCATAATTGCCCTTATTTAAGTTTAAAATGCTAGTTTTGGACCCACTTGTTTCTCTCTCTAAATGAATGTAAGATTCAATCATATTATGATCACTACTACCTAGGGGTGCCTTCACTCTGAGGTTATCAATTAATCCTATCTCATTGCTCAGTACTGGTCTGGTATAGCCTGCTCTCTGGTTGGCTCCAGAATGTGTTGTTCTAAGAAACTATCCCAAAAATATTTTATGAACTCTTCATATATGCTACCTTTGCATACCTAATTTTTCCAGTCGATATGTAGGTTAAAATTCCTCCATGATTATTGCTGTACTTTTTTGACAAGCTCCCATTGTCTTTCTTTAATATTCTGTCCTACCATGTAATTACAATTAGGGGGCCTGTACACCACTCCCACAGGTGACTTCTTGACTTTATCATTTCTCATCTCAATCCAAATCACTTCTACATCCTGGTTTCCTGAGCTTAGGTCATCTCTCTCAGGAGCTAATACCATTGTTAATTAACATGGCCACCCCTCCTTTATCTAACTCCCTGCGTCCTTCCTAAATGTCACGTATCCTTCAATATTCATGTCCCAATCTATGTCATCCTGTAGCCATGTCTTTGTAATGGCTATCAGATTGTATTTATTTATTTCTATTTGCATTATCAGTTTATCTGTTTTGTTTTGAATACTATGATACAGAGCATTTAGTTTTGTCCTTATATTATTTTTGCAGTTCCTAGCCCTTTCTGCTGATTTACTCTTAGATTTGTACCCTCTGTCCGTTCCTGTCACTGCCTGTTTATCATTTCCCATATTAATATCTACCTCTCTTGCCTTATCGCTACTCTTTTGGTTTACCACATCTACCCAAAATTTGATCCCTTGCCCTCACAATTCTGTTTAAAAACCTCTCTGTTTCCCTAGTTAGGCGGCTCCTGAGTATACCATCCGAATGGTACAGATCCCAATTTCCCCAATACTGGTGCCAGTGGCCCACAAACTGGAACCTACTTCTCCCAGTCTAGTCTTTGAGCCACGCATTCATTTCTCTAATCTTATTTGTCCTATGCCAATTTGCATGTGGCTCAGGTAATAATCCAGAAATTATTACCTTTGTGGTTCTGCTTCTTAATTTGGTGCCTAGCTCATCATACTGACTTTGCAGAACCTCTTTCCTAGTTCTACCTATGTCATTGGTACCTACATGGACCAGGACAACTGGATCCTCCCCCTCCCATTGCAAGTTCCTCGGTAGCCCTTGGCAAATGTCCTGAACCCTGTCACCAGGCAAGCAACATAGCCATCTGGATTTCTTTCTCCTTGCTACAGAGAGCAGTGTCAATCTCCCTCACTATATTGTCCCCTACTACCACTACATTTCTTTCTGCTCTCGCCAACAGCACCAAACTTGAATGGCTTCCTGTACCACAGTGCTATCGTTCGTCAGCTAATCTACGCTGCAGCCCCCACTCTCATCCAAACGAGCGAAAGAACCTCAGATGCATTGGACAGTTGCAAAGGCTGACACTCCTGCCCTCTGAGTCCCCTTATCTGCCTCAGCTGCAGTCACACCGTGCTGTCCCTGACACCTTCCAAATCAGAAAATCCTAACGGATGTAACTGCCTCCTGATTCAAAGCGTCCAAGTAACTTTCCCTCTCCCTGATGTGTCACATTGTCCATAGCTCAACCTCCAGCTCAATGACTCTTGAACCGAAGTTCCTCAAACTGCAGGTACTTACTACAGACATGCTTGCCTTCGATAACGCTGGTATCCAGGAGCTCCCACGTGCTGCAAATATGACACATTACATGTCCTGCCATATATAATTAATTACTTAATTATTTTATTAAATTATTTATTTTCTTTTATATATTTATTAAGCTTATCACAAATTCCTGTACTATTTTAAACCTTTAGAATAGACCTTGACTACTTACCAGATACTCACCAAACAGCTAGCTTCTTCCCCTGCAATAGAGCAAGAACTTTGTCCTCCAGGGTGAAAGAGTTAGAATAAAGCAGAGGAGTAAAATACTCACCAACCAATCCACTTACCTGGTTCCCTGCGACATCACACTTGATTTTCTCCGAACCTGGTAGGTCCACAGACTAAGACCCAGCAGCGCTGCCTAGCTCTTTTAACTCTCCGGCTCCGTTCTCAGTCTCACCCCTTCTCGTGGTTTAACCCTGAGACTCCAATCTCCACTTTCCCTTCTGAAATGGAAGATAAGGCACTTTGGTGCACAGTGGAAGGATCTTTATTTTGTATTTGATCCTTTATAAGAGGTATCATAACTTACAGTAGGTGTTGCAAGTGAAAGAAATATGCTATGCCCAAATACCAAAATATCTCACCTTGAGCACAAAAAATATTACTTTTTAGAAGTGCTTCCTATTATTATTTGGTTAAAGTGCTTAATAATACTGTTATTCAGGGTTTGAGACCAAAGACTGAATCTTTCAAAATTCAGTTGTTTTCAAATCAGACATAAGATCTTACAAAGCCATTTTGATTGTGACACTGGTTTTCAGAGGCTCTTTTTATGTGGTAGTTCAGTGAATTAAAAACCTGTGTTTATCTGAAAAACTATGGTCTCAAAGACATTGACATATGTAAACAAATGAAAGTTTTTTGCTCTAATGTCTTACATTAATATCATAACTCTTTAAATATACATGTAGAACTTCCCTGATTAATAACACTTATTTAAGAAAATCAGCTTGATGAACTGAATAGATGGTTATTTAAGCTAGACTTGTGGAATAATATACTACTAGTCTGTTTTCTGTGTCTCAGACAATTTGTATCTGTGCTACTATGCTTATTTAATCCCGTAGGCTTCAATATTGCTAACAAGCCTATTATCTGGCACTTTGCCAAATGCCTTTTTAAAGTCAATACATACAACAGCAATACATTTCATTTATGTTCATCAACCGTCTCCATTACATCAAAGACGTCAGTCAGGTCAGACAAACGTAATTTGCCTTTAACAAGTTCATGAAGCTGTTGTATCTTTCTAAGTGAAGATTAATTTTGTCTTGGATTATTGTTTCTAAAAATGTCCTCACCACCAGCGTTAGTTGCTGGGTTTTATCTCCTAACCCCCTTTTTTGAACATATTTGGAATCCCCTGGCACTGCTCACATATCTTGGGAGCATTGGAGGTTTATGGCCAGAGCCTCCACTATCTCCAACCTTACTTCATTCAGCAACCTAGGATTCATGCCATCTGGATTGGGTGGCCTTTCTACTTTGATTACTGCCACCCTTTTAAGTACTTCCTCTTTATCTATTTTTATCCTATCCAATTTCTCCACTACCTTTTGCTTTACTGTAACACTGCCAATATCCTCCCCTTTGACTTCACTTGACAATTTCAACACTTTCGTGGCCAGCCTCCCATCTCCCTCCATCCATAAGCTTGAGCTCATCTCAAACCCTGCTATTTCCTAACTTGTACCAAGCTACATTTGCCCATCCTCTGAGTGCTCCTGGTCGAGCAATGGTTTTACTTGCCAAGTACCTAAGCTCTGGAATTGCCTCCCTAATTCTCCCCACCTCTCTCTTTTTCTTTAAGGAATTTCTTAAATCTACCTTTTTGACCAAGCTTTTGTTCTTCATCCCTAATAATACCACATGTGGCACAATGTCGAATCTTGACTAATATTGCCCTTGCAAAGCTCCTTGGGACATTTTACTAAATTAAAGGTTTGATTAAAAATGCACGCTTTGTCCTTCCAAGAAGACAGGTGCGTTGTACTCGTTTAGTACCTTGGTTATGCCCTCTGCCAAGCACAGGAGAATCTCCAATAATAAAAACAGAAAATGTTGGAAGAACGCAGGTCTGGCACCATCTGTGGAGAGGGCAACACAGTTAGTGTTTCGAGTCATACAGATTTGAAACGTTAACTCTATTTCTCTCTCCACAAATGCTGGCAGGCATTAGTTTTTCCAGCATTTTCTGCTTTTATTTCAGACTTCCAGCATCTGCAGTATTTTAGTTTTATACAGGAGAATCTCCTTTTGGTTCTTAATTTAGCCCATCATTGCTTTGACTATCGTTTTGTTATTTGTATATTTAAAAAACACTTTCATATATTACCTTAGCCAATCCATTCTAGTGCATTCCCTTGGCCCCTCCTATTTTCTTTTTCAGCTCTCCAGTGTACTTTCCTATTCATGTTTGTGATCATATCAAATATAGAGTTATATGAAGTGTAAGAAACAGATGTTAGTGCAATTATTTCCCTTGCACCCTCTCGGCCAAGACCCCGATTTTTCCAAGCATGGCTGTTTCAGTGGGTTCTGATGGCCTTTGCACAACAGTCATCTTCAACCCACTAAATATTGCCATGCTTTTGCACTTAAACAAGTAACAAGTACAAATTAATACTACAGCAGGGTGACCACAAGTCTCGGGGAATTAATTAAGGGGTACTTTGTCACTCAAGTGGGGAAGTATACTCTCTAGGGTGGGGGTGCGGTTCTGGTGGCTCTGTGGTAGCATGGGAGCAAGTCGCTGGGAGGAGAGCTCATGCGCATGCTGAGGTACATACTGCGCATGCGCGAAATTTAATGATTGAGAATACAGGACAAGTAGCGTCCCAGATGCAAACAATCCAGGACAGGGAATAAGCATCTCAAATACCGGACAGTCATGGGAGATCCAGGACATTTGGCCCTAAAGTAAGGTAAAAGGTACGTAAAGAATAAATAGATGACTGATACAAGGGAAATGAAAAGGGGAAGGTCAGACATGCTGATAGCAAATTGCTGAAACCAGACTGAGAGACAAATGGAGATGAGATGGAGAAAACATGGAAGGCAAAGGCCAGGAAAGAAATGACTTAGTATTATCATGGACAGAATGTATTTGCTCTCTCTTACTGCCCGTAATCAGAATTGTTTGTATGAAAAGAGCTGTATCTTTTTTCTATTCATTCATGGGGTGTGCGCATCCCTTGCTAGGCCAGCTTTTATTGCCCATCCTAAATGCTCTTGAGAAGGTGGTGGTGAGCTGCCGCCTTGAACCGCTGCAGCCCATATGGTGTATGTACACCCACAGTGTTGTTAAGGAGGAAGTTCCAGGATTTTGACCCAGCGACAGTGAAGCATCATGATATATTCCCAAGTCAGGGTGGTGACTGGCTTGGAGGGGGACTTCCAGGTGATGGTGTTTCCATGCATTTGCTGCCCTTTTCCTTCTAGCTGATAGTGGCCCTAGGTCTAGAAGGTGCTATCTCAGGAGGCTTTGTGAGTTCCTGCACTGAATCCTGTAGAAGGTACACACTGCTGCCACTGTGTTGGTTTTGGAGGGAGTGAATGTTTATGGATGGGGTGCCAGTCAAGCAGGCTGCTCTGTCCTTGAATGTTGTTGGAGCTGCACCCTTATAGACAATTGGAGAGCATTCCATCACACTTCTGACTTGTGCCTTGTATCTAATGGACAGGTTTTGGGAAGTCAGGAGGTAAGTTGCTCACCACAGGATTCCTAGCCTCTGACCTGGCCTTGTAGCCACAGTAATATGGCTAATCCAGTTCAGTTTCTGGTAAATGGTGATGCCCAGGATGTTGATTGTGGAGCATTCAACGATGGTAATGCCATTGGGTGTCAAAGGATGATGGTTAGATTCTCTCTTGTTGGAGATGGTCATTGCCTGGCACTTGTGTGGCACAAATGTTACTTGCCACTTGTCACCCCAAGCCTGGAAAGTGTCCAGGTCTTGTTGCATTTGGACATGACTGCATCAGTATCTGAGGAGTCACAAATGGTGATGAGCATTGTGCAATCATCAGCGAACATCCTCACTTCTGACCTTATGATGGAAGGAAGGTAATTGATGAAACAGCTGAAGGTGGTTGAACCTAAGACATTACCCTGAGGAACACTGCAGTGATGTCCTGGAACGAAGATGATTGACCTCCAACAACCACAACATCATCTTTTCTGCTAGGTGTGACTCTAACCAGTGGAGCGTTTTCCCCCTTAACCCCATTGACTCCAGTTTTGCTAGGGCTCCTTGATGCTACATTCTGTCAAATGCTGCTTTGATGTCTAGGGCAATCACTCTCACCTTACCTCTGGAGTTCAGCTCTTTTGTCCATGTTTGAACCAAGGCTATAATGAGGTCAAGAGCTGAGATATCCTGGCGGAACCCAGACTGAGCATCAATGAGCAGTTTTTGCTAAGCAAGTGCTGCTTGATATGACACCTCCATCACTTTACTGATGGATCGGGAGTAGACTGATAGGGCGGTAATTGGCCGGGATATTTTTGCCCAGGTTTTTGTGTACAGGGCATACCTGGGCAATTTTTCTACAGTGCCAGGTAGTTGCCATTGTTGTAGTTGTATTGGAACAGCTTGGCTAGGGGTGCATCAGGTTCTGGAGCACAAGTCTTCTGCACTGTCAGCGGAATATTGTCAGGATCATAACCTTGGCAGTATCCAATGCCTTCAACCATTTCTTGATATCATGTGGAGCGAGTCAAATCAAATTTTTTACCCTTGGCGTGTGTATCCCAATTAAGTAATCAGCAGCAAGCTTTTGAGAGTTTAAAATAAAAATAATTTACTCTTGCATATTTACCCCAAATTAACACACCCCCACACACCGTCTCATGCATGCGCATGCACACACACACAAACAGATTGGATACAGATAACGATAGTGGACATTTACAGATTACACAGTACTCCAGCTGCAGCCTCACTAAAGTTCTATACAACTCCAACATGAGCTCCCTACTTTTGTAATCTATGCCTCGATTGATAAAGGCAAATGTCCCATATGCCTTTTTCACCACCCCATTAACCTGGTCCTTCTGCCTTCAGAGATCTATGGACATACACGCCAAGGTCCCTTTGTTCCTCAGAACTTCCTAGTGTCATGCCATTCATTAAATACTTCCTTGTCAAATTACTCCTTCCAAAGTGTATCACCTCATACTTCTCAGGGTTAAATTCCATCTGCCACTTATCTGCCCATTTGACCATCCCTGTAGCCCAAGACACCCAACCTCACTGTTAACCACCCAGCCAATCTTTGTGTCATCTGCAAACTTACTAATCCTACCCCCCACTTGGTCACCTATGTCGTGGCAAGCGTGTAGTTTTTTGAATGGCTTTGATGATTTAAAGTTGAAGTGAGGATCTTGTAAAACAAAGGGTTGGCAGTAGGTTACGAGGTCTCTTGTAGTCGAATATGTAGGAGGCTAGATCTCAGGTGAATTTTGGAACCGAAACATGTTAAGCACTTGGCTGCTCACTGGCAGCTAGCTTCAGAGTCTAGCTCTCAGACTGGCTGGCAACCAATGGTTCTTAAAAGGCAAAGATAACACAGCCTTTCTCTGCAGCTAATAAAAACAAAAGCCTGGCAGCATCTGTGGAGAGAGAAACAGAGTTAATATTTCAAGTCCGTAAGACTCTTTTTCAAAGCTTTTTTCTCTGTAGTTGTTGTCTTGTCAGTGTTTTTCTGCAGTCTGCCCTGTTGTCTTTGATTCTTTAGATAAAACCCGTTATGTCAAGCCCGTTTCAATCACATGACCACTACTGGCATTGCTGAACCAGAATTGTTTGTAAGCCCAGAGCCATCACTATACAATAGGAACTAAATAATCGTCTTTCACACTTATCTGGTGATCTTGTCAGATTTTCTTTGTTGAATTGCAAACATAGTCAATCTAGACTCTGTGTCTCTATGTGGATAGTACCTTCATTATCACCTGGAGACATGGATTCTAGGAGCCCATTGACTATGTGGTATGTCCATTCCAGGGGGAAGGTCCCCACCCAGCGTGACTCAATTAGAACTTTCTGGAGTTTGCTGGTCTGTGTTGAATAAGCAAAGGTCACTTGGCCTGTTGGCAGACATCTTAATAGTTCATCTTAGTCCATTTTAAAGAAATAAAAGACAATTCCGGAAGCTTTGATACAAGCACAATCAATGTTTAAAGTTATGAATATGACATGCCTTTACTGGGCATGACAGTATGTATATTTGTTTGAAATGCCATTTTATTTTCTCCACTTATTTCTGCAATCCTGTGATCAGTGATTTCAACTGAGGCGCAGTTGGCTAGCTGAGACCTCTGGTATTTCATGGCATTTCTTCACATGACAGTCAATAACATCTAGAACACACCCATTTCTAGCAAGGGACATTGGTAGGCACCAGGAATGAGAAACCTTTGGTGTTTGTATGGTTTCAATAACTTCCCTACTTTAGGCATGTAGACACCAAACTATATTAATCATCAATTATCTGTCTGAAATTGGTAAAGATCAGGGATCAACTTTCTAATTTGAATGTCTATATATAACATCACACGATGCATTTGCCTGCACACTTGTATTTTCAAAAGAGGAAGTTGGCCGTATTGATATTCTTGGCAATGTATATGGAAACAAATGTTATTTTAATTTTAAGTCCTCCGCTGTATAAATATCAAAAGTTTGAACATGTTAAATCTCCTCCAAACTCAAATTCGCAATTCTTACTCAAAATGTTGACTTGAAATGACTGCTACATTTTTCAATAGATGTCTACTGGGTGTAACGCCAGGATATACATAGAAAATATGTTTCCAACAGTGCTATATGCAGTACAGTGTCTCAAATCTGGCTGCCCAAAAATTGGAGTTGTCCAAAAATTGGATATTTTTAGAATGTGCCATATACCAATTTTAATTGAGTAAAATAAAAAAAATTACCTGGACAATTCAGATTGGCTTTGTGTTGCACTTGGCTTGTTAACCCCTTCACTGCTTGCATGCAGATGCATTGCCACGCTCTGAGTGATCCTTGACCCCACCTGACCTGGCTTGACCTGAACTGCCTGTGACCCAAACCGCCGGGTCTGAAATCTGGCGCAGTCTTGGTCACGAGGTTGCCAGGTTTTGAGACACTCTACCTGTTGTATTCTTCTTCTTAGGCAGTCTCTTGGGACTGAGGATCACTTTTTTCCACTCCGGGGTTGTGGGTCCTGAGGTGAAAAATCCCAAAGCTAGATCCGCACACTCAGTCACAGGTGGGGCAGGTAGTGTTTCATGAGGTGGGATGCTCGGATTTTGGTACGTTCCTTCCACTGGGTGGGAGGTCTGTAATTACTAGTGGATTTGATAAAGGGCCGTGGAATCAAAAACCTTTGAGAACCACTGGCATAGACTAATTTTTGTAATCTCTTGAGCACAAAAGTTTAAGGGTTAAAGTGCTTAAAATGATTTAAGGATTTGCTAGAGTAGATAGAAACTATTTACTCTAGTATGAGAGTCCAGAAGAGGGTTGGAAAGCGGTGCTTCACCTTAGAATTAGAGCAAGGCTATTCAAGGGTGATATCAGACAGCAGCTAATCTCTCAAGGCACATTAGAAATCTGGAACACTCATTCTGGAACATTCATTCCCCAATCAGCAGTTGAGGCGAGTCCAATTGAAATTTTCAAACCTGAGATTTAAAGATTTTCGTTAGGCAAGGGTATGAGGTTATGGAACCAAAGCTGACAGATGCAGTTGAGATGCAGATCAACCATGATCTAAATGAATGTTAGAATCAGACTGACGTGTGAAATGGCATACTCCTGTGTAACAATAGCCTACTTCTGTGCTATAAAGTCTACATAACCTTGCCTCAGTGGTAACATTCTCATCTCAGCCGTTGGTTCATTGATTCAAACTCCACTGCAGAGATTTAAGTGCTTAACCTAGGCTGATGGTACTGAATATGCTGCAAAGCCTTTTGGGTGAACTGTTTAGAACTGAGTTCTGTCTGCCGTCTCAGGCGGACCTAAAGTATCTGAGGGCACTATTTGAAGAACGGCAAGGAAATCTTTCCAGTGCCCAGACCAACATTTATCCCTCAGCCAACCGTTAATGATTATCTAGTTTTTAATGCAGTTTGTGACACCTTGCATGTTGACTGTCAGTTAACATTCAACATGCATGTTGGTACTAAAGAAATAGTTTCTTTTTTGAACATCAACATTAATGTTTTAAGACATATTCAAGTTCAGTATGGAGTAATGATCAGTGTGCGATAAAGCGACTATGCCTGTCAGGAGTGCAGAAGTCAAGGATACTATTTAAAGTGCAAGTTTGATTAGAGTTGTTCTAACAGAGTCACCTGAAGGCTGCTTATGCAGTTCTGGTAAAATCCTGTTTGGTGAAATGTCAGTTAAAGACTGATATAGTTGCATTGTCAGAAAAGGAAAAATTGACATTTAGCAATATATACGTTAACAGCACTGTGAGTGTTCCTACAATGCATGGGGTAGAATTTTCAGATTGGCGGACCCAGGAGCAGCCGGGGAACAGACCGCCAATCGCAATTTCACGCTGACTGGCGAATTAACAGCAAGCCAGTGTGAAAGGTGCATTGAAAGTCTTAGCGCTGCTGGGCTGGAGGTGTGGGAGGAGGGCGAGCACTGAAGGCAGTGTGGACGTTGCAGAGTGCAGAATCAAAGCTCCCTGAAAGCAGAGAACTGCCTCAGTGAGCTGATGAATTTAAAATCAATAAAAACAGAATTTAAATCTGGAACAAGTGCCCATGTGTCAGAATGAGTCACGCTAACATACAGATGCTGAAAATTCTGGTCAAACATTTTAATCATTTTTTTTAATTAATCTCGGAAACCTATCCCCCCCCTTTAATGAGGTTTCCTCAAAAAGGCAAAGGCCAATTCGTCGGCCTGCTAACCGTAACATTAGGTGGGCAGTGAAAACCTGTCGTCAGTTGCTACTTTAATGGACTTAATTGGCATCCTTATTGTCGTCGGGCGTACTGCTGACTCTCGCACATGCCTGTTGACCGAAATATCGCTCAGCTTCGCACGCTATTTCACACTTGAGTGTGTCGGGTGCATGCCTGCACACCGAGCAAAAAATTCTACCTATGGACTGCAGCAGTTCAAGAAGGCAGCACAGCCTTCTCAAGGGCAATTGGGGATGGGCAACAAATGTTGGGCTAGCCAGCAATGCCCACATCCCATGAATGAACATAAAATGTTTCACTCTTCTGCACTGAGAGATTCTGTGATTTGTTAGTAGCCTAATACACAGGGTGTGTGGTAACTTGCATTAAACCAGGAATGATGTATGATTTCTCTCAATCATCTTGTGCCTCATTAGGTGTTTGTAATAGGGTGTTGTGAAGTTGTCACTACAAACTCAGCTCCTACAATTTTTTGAAACTCTGAGGGTACATTAACTCCACGAATATCTAATCAATTAGGTTAATTGAGAAATGCCATCCCTCCCATTTCAAAATCAGAATTCTAGCCTTACTGAATGCATCTTTTGAGTTCCATATGTTTCAGGCAAGACCATATTGCCAAAGTATGCTTATTATTCATTGTTTGTGTATGCAGAGGGTTCATTGAATGCAGGAAATCAGATTCTGCATTTCACGTGAAAATGAGGATTTAAAGTTTTTTATCAGAAACAGTAGCCTTCAATCAACAAGATTAATTTGTATAGTTGTAAATGTTTTATTTTCTAGGAACTCCAGCCACGCCTGCTACTCCAGCTAATGTAATTCAAAATTTACCTGACGCGTGGGCCTCCATCTCTCAGCTGTCGAACACAGATACAATTGCTGCTGTTGCACAGCTCCTCCAGAGTCCCCAGGGTCAACAGGTATGATATTATTTGCTGATTTTATATAAAGTTGCAGATAACAATTGCAGATCTCTTGACAGAGTAAAAATAGTTTACTTATATTTGGAGACTGTTTCTTTAAGTAATTCACTTTATTATTTCTATATGCCTAATGTATGTACTAAAATATAAATGTTTGTATGTGTTTAGAGGAGGGATCGAGTCATGTGGCGAAGAGCAGTGGGAAACCAGGGGATTGGGAAACCTACAAAGACCAACAGAGGACAACTAAAAAAGAAATAAGGAGGGAGAAGATTAAATATGAGGGTAAACTAGCCAGTAATATAAAAGAAGATTGCAAGAGTTTTTTTAGATATATAAAGGGTAAGAGAGAGGCAAAAGTGGACATTGGGCCGCTGGAAAATGACGCTGGAGAACTAGTAGTGGGGAACAAAGAAATGGCGGAGGAACTGAATAGGTACTTTGCGTCAGTCTTCACAGTGGAAGACGCAAGTGACATCCCCAAAGTTCAAGAGAGTCGGGGGGCAAAGGTGAGTTTGGTGGCCATTACCAAGGAGAAGGTGCTAGGAAAACTGAAAGGTCTGATGGTGGATTAATCACCTGGACCAGATGGATTACACCCCAGAGTTCTGAAGGAGATAGCTGAAGAGATAGTGGAGGCATTAGTGGTGATCTTTCAGGAATCACTGGAGTCAGTGAGGGTCCCAGAGGACTGGAAAATCGCTAATGTAACCCCCCATTTAAGAAGGGAGTGCGGCAAAAGATGGGAAATTACAGGCCAATTAGCCTGACGTCGGTCGCTGGTAAGATTTTAGAGTCCATTATTAAGGATGAGATTTCAGAATACTTGGAAGTGCATGGTAAAATCGGGCAAAGTCAGCGTGGTTTCATCAAGGGGAGGTCATGCCTGAAAAATCTGTTAGAATTCTTTGAGGAGGTAACAGGTAGGTTAGACAAAGGAGAGCCAATGGATGTTATCTACTTGGACTTCCAGAAGGCCTTTGACAAGGTGCCACACAGGGGGCTGCTCAGTAAAATAAGAGCCCATGGTGTTAGAGGCAAGGTACTAGCATGGATAGAAGATTGGCTGTCTGGCAGGAGGCAGAGAGTGGGGATAAGGGGGTCCTTCTCAGGATGGAGTTCCGCAGGGGTCAATGTTGGGACCACAACTTTTCACTTTATACATTAATGATCTAGATGAAGGAACTGAGGGCATCCTGGCTAAGTTTGCAGATGATACAAAGATAGGTGGAGGGACAGGTAGTATTGAGGAGGCGGGGAGGCTGCAGAAGGATTTGGACAGGTTAGGAGAATGGGCAAAGAAGTGGCAGATGGAATACAACGTGGGGAAGTGTGAGGTCATGCACTTTGGTAGGAAGAATAGAGGCATAGACTATTTTCTAAATGGGGAGAGAATTCAGAAATCTGGAGTGCAAAGGGACTTGGGAGTCCTAGTCCAGGAATCTCTTAAGGTTAACTTGCAGGTTGAGTCGGTAGTTAGGAAGGCAAATGCAATGTTGGCCTTTATTTCGAGAGGACTAGAATATAAAAGCAGGGATGTGCTGCTGAGGCTTTATAAGGCTCTGGTCAGACCACATTTAGAATATTGTGAGCAATTTTGGACCCTGTATCTCAGGAAGGATGTGCTGGCCCTGGAGAAGGTCCAGAGGAGTTTAACGAGAGTGATCCCAGGAATGAATGGCTTAAAAAAAGGGGAATGTTTGAGGACTCTGGGTCTATACTCGATGGAGTTTAGAAGGATGAGGGGGGATCTGATTGAAACTTACAGAATACTGAAAGGCCCGGATAGAGTGGACATGGGGAAGATGTTTCCATTAGTGGGAGAGACTAGGACCCGAGAGCACAGCCTCAGAGTAAAGGGAAGACCTTTTAGAACAGAGATGAGGAGAAACTTCTTTAGCCAGAGAGTGATGAATCTATGGAATTCATTGCCACAGAGGGCTGTGGAGTCCAGGTCATTGAGTGTATTTAAGACCGAGATAGATAGGTTCTTGATTGGTAAAGGGTCAAAGGTTACAGGGAGAAGGCGGGAGAATGGGGTTGAGAAACTTATTAGCCATGATTGAATGGTGGAGCAGACTCGATGGGCTGAATGGCCTAATTTCTGCTCCTATGTCTTATGGTCTTATGATGTTACAGCTACATTTAGTTTTATACTTTGTTCCCTATAGTGAAACTACTTGGCATGTTTGGAAATTTGCCCAGACCTAAGGATCAAGCAACAGATTATGCTGAACTTGCAGTTACTAATTAATTGTAGTTCTCTTTCGGTTAAACTATTTTTGCTGATTTACTGCTTGGAGAGAAGATTTTATGCGTGTAATATCAAGATGGCTAAAATTCAAGCAAAGTAAATAATTTATTATGCCCTTGAGGCCAAACCTTGGTTAATGGTTTTGAAAACAAAAAGCAGGATACTGCAGGCGCTGGAAATCTGAAGCAAAAGCTGAAAATGCAAATATCTGGCACCATCTGTGTACGTCAATACTTTGGATGCATACGCTTCTTCAAAACACACTGGGCCATAACCTCCGAGCTCCCTTGCGTTGGATTTGGGGGGTACCCCAAAGATGCACTGGGGAATTCCTCTCAAAAATTTCCAGGTAAGGATTTGTACGGCAATTGCCCAGAAGTGCGCACTTCCTCTGGACAATTGCGGTGTGCTGGGAACCATCCGAAAATGCGGTTTAAATCACCGACTTCAGATGGTTCCACCAACGTTACACCAATAGTTACTCAGAAAAAGTTAGAAGAATTAAAATCTCTTCAAACTTCTGGGTAACTGTGGTGAAGACCCACGCTGACCCCACGGAACTCCCTCAACACGCCTGACCTCCGGCCCCCTCCCACCACCCCAAAAACTTCCAGTCCTTTCCCCACCCAGATCACAAACTGACACACCCTCTTCTCTCTCCACTCTCTCTCTCTCTCAATCTCTCTCTCTCCCCCCCACCCCGGCCAGACCCTGACCTCCCCCCCCACCAGACCTCAACCTCCCCCACTATCTCCAAACCCTATCCGCTTACCTTCTCCACGGCCTATCAGTTTCACTGGCCTCTTAAACTTAGCTGCTTTATTGGAGAAAGTGCCATAAAAAAAGGGTGTGGCCTGCGAGGAGTCTTTTAATGCAGGCTCCAAGCAGCTCTGGCGAATGGAAGGGTCAGCATAATTTTCAAGACCAGATAAGTATGCATTTATTTCTTTCAATTCCTGTGTGCCAGCACTTTCCAACGCACTGTCTCGGTTTATTTTTCCCAGTTTTCACCCTTTTGATGCACTGAAAAAGCAAAATATTGTGACTGTTACTATATTGACCCTAATTTTTTTTTTTGTTTTCTGAGGACTCATTTAGGCTTGAAGAAAATTTAATTGGGTGTGATTATTGTGTATGTGGAAAGTTGTGTTTATATCCTAATTATTGTAAAAATGCAAGGCCTAATCATTGCAAATAATAATTATGAAGGATCCAAGCTTATGGCTTTTCAAAACTTTCTGCACAGTTGTGTACTAACATAATAGGACTTGATTATTAATTTTCGGTTTTCTTCTGAGAGATACACACATGTCCTGCTCCTGGATCTCTTCCAGTGTTGCTCAATAAGGAGCTGTTAATGCAGAAACATGATTGAGTGATTTTCCCTCTAATATTTCAGCTCTTGCTCTTAAGAAGAACATTTAGTGCCTCTACACATTGACCAACTAAGATTCAGGAATTCACAGTATGGAAAGCACTTTTTAATGATGTGTTAGTTCAAATAGGTGCCACCATCTTATCCTGATCACTTAAATCTATGCCACGAAACTGAAACTTTAATATTTCCCATATTCAACAGATTTTATAGTAAAAGTTTGCCCTCAATTTATTTGACTTTATTTCCACTATCATATACATTTGTGCAGATGTTACAGAAGATAAATTATTATTTGTAGTGTGAATTCTATCCTATTTGTAAACAATTACATTGTCATTTCCACTTTGTCTCTAGCTCCAGCAGTTGGTGCAAAGTCTTCAGATGCAGCAGCAGAAACCTCAGCCTTCTCTCCTTCAGGCTCTCGATGCTGGGCTTGTCGTCCAACTACAGGCCCTTACAGCTCAGTTGACAGCAGCTGCAACAGCTAATACACTCAATCCACTTGAACAGCGACTCAATTTTAATAAGGTACTGTGATGGATACAATTATGTTGGAGAGATAATGTAATAAGACATAAGACAGCATGACACTGATCATTGGACACTGCACTGAACGAGTGCTACATTTATAAGTGTCCACTAAATGATTAAAGTATAAAGTGGAGCACTGTGATATTTTACTATGCTTCAGTGTTGCCCTAATAATGGGTTTAATACTTTTTTTTCAAGATATAATGTTGTCTTATTAGTACTTCAACGTGCAAGGCAAAAAATTAGCCATCTCCAAATTCCAGTCCAAGACAAATACGCATTGTTAGCTATTGATCCAATTTCAAACTCATTGATGCAGGCAGCTTTAAGAAAGTTTTCACTGAACCATGAAATCCCCACTTGCAAATTTTAAACTTTTAATTTTTCATTTGTCAATCCCACTAATAAATAAAGAAATGAAGAAGGAGTGAAGTAGGCATCGACATTTTCACAGAAGGTAAATCTGCTTTTAAGAATTGAAACAAGTGCCACTGATATCCTGTCCACTATATAGATGAGACTGAATTCAGGCACCATCTTCAGTTCTTGTTCTCCTACTATCAGTAGAATTTTTTTTAAAGATAGTTCCTCCATTATCACCATCTCTAGTAATATATAGCAGCAAGGTTTTTGCAGGTTTACAGCAGTTTTCTTTTGGGTTGAACATACCACAGTTCTCACACACTGATCTTTATCAATTTATTTGCAGGCGCACACACTTTCTTCAGATGCCTTCAGCATCTGGTTCATGTTTCTTGCTTCAAGGCTGCCATTATATCTCAAGGGAATAGATTCTGCGTACAATCATACAGCACAGAAGGACACCATTTAGCATGCCTGTGTTGACTCTTCTAATGCAAAGCGTTTTATTCCTGGCTACTCTACCAAAACCCTTTATAATTTTGAAAATCTATTAAATCTCCCCATAGATTTCTTTGCACTGAAGGGAACAATCTCAGCTTCTTTGACCTCCATAAATCTGAATTTCTGCACTCTTAGTAAATCTTCTCTCACCCTCTTCAAGACTTCGAATTCCTTTCTCAAGTGTGTTGCCCAGTATTAGAAACAATGCTGTATCTGAGGCCTAACCAGTGATAAAATTTTATCTTTGCTTCCTTGCTTTTGTGCTCTGTTGGTCAGATTTTCATCACTGAGGCGGGACTAATCTGCTGTTGTGATCCTGTCTCCTTCGCCAGGAACAATGGGATTTTCAGGCAGCCATGGCCTTAATTGGCCTGGAGCCAGGGAGGCAAGAGGACTTAGGTGGGTCGGAAGTGGGCTGACTCTGGAGAGGACAGGTTAAAACACCCATCTCTCTTCTTAAAGCACTAACCCAGTTCTTCCAATGGAATCAGCAGCGAAGATTTTGCTGTAATGGGAAGCCCCACAATCCATAGAAATTTAAACCTTCTGATCTTATTGAACACTCCCATTCGCCCTACTCCCTCGCCCGTTATACACTTTATGAACAGAACAATCGAGCCCTATTATAACACTGGAAACTGTCGAATACCCATAACTCTCCCCAAGCAAACAAACTGACTCTTCAAACCAGCTGTATAAATACAGTCAAGCATTTGTAAAAGGCAGTTGGATTGCAGCAAGAGCCCATAACGCTCCCCAAATAAACAAACTGATTTCAGAACTGTTATCTAAAAATATGTGTAGACTTAATGCATAATGCAATGGGAAAAGCTTAAACAGTTAGACATTGATATCATATTCGGCTATACTTTGAATACAGGAAAACGTACTTGACAATTTTATCTATTTAATGAACCTTTTTAATTCACCTGAAGACTTTTCCACATTTACATAGTTGGTGGTTTACTTGACAGCGTGCCAGTTTGCAGAAGTATCAATCTGGCAAACGTTGTTTAATGGGTAGTTATATCTTCCAAATACAGCACTCTCATGACTCACTTTAAGGGACACAGATGCAACTCATGCTGCAGTTCATCATGCTCATGATGAACTATAAAGGAGGCAGAAGTCTGGAAAAACTGGAGTTGGCGGAAATGGCGGAGGATGATCTTTTGAGTGCGGAGTCTGGAGGGGTGATAAGTGAGGACAAGGGGGACCCTATCATGTTTCTGGGTGGGAGGAGAAGGCGTGAGGGCGGATGCGCGGGAGATGGGCCGGTTGAGGGCCCTGTCAACGACCGTGGGTGGAAAACCTTGGTTAAGGAACAAATAGGACATGTCAGAGGACCTGTTTTTGAAGGTAGCATAATCAGAACAGAGGCGAAAGAACTGAGAGAATGGGATGGAGTCCTTACAGGAAGTGGGGTGTGAGGAGCTGTAGTTGAGGTAGCTGTGGGAGTCGGTAGGCTTGTAATGGATATTGGTGGACAGTATATCACCAGAGATTGAGACAGAGAGGTCAAGAAAGGGAAGGGAAGTGTCAGAGATGGACCATGTGAAAAAGACGGTGGGGTGGAGATTTGAAGCAAAATTAATACATTTTTCCAAGTCCCGACGAGAGCACGAAGCAGCACCGAAGTAATCATCGATGTACTGGAGAAAGAGTTGTGGAAGGGGGCTGGAATAGGACTGGAACAAGGAATGTTCCACATACCCCATAAAGAAACAGGCATAGCTGGGGCCCCTGCGGGTACCCGTAGCCTCACCTTTTATTTGGAGGAAGTGAGAGGAGTTGAAGGAAAAATTGTGAGAACAAGTTCAGCCAGACGGCGGAGAGTAGATGGGGATTGTTCGGGCCTCTGTTCGAGGAAGAAGCTAAGGGCCCTCAGACCATCCTGGTGGGGGTTGGAGGAGTAGAGGGATTAGACGTCCATTGTGAAGAGGAAGCGGTTGGGGCCAGGGAACTGGAAATTGTTGATGTGACGTAAGGTGTCAGAGGAATCACGGGTGTAGGTGGGAAGGGACTGGACAAGGGGAGAGAGAAGGGAGTCAAGATAACGAGAAATGAGTTCTGTGGGGCAGGAGCAAGCTGACACGATCGGTCTACCGGGACCACATCTTCCGTTCACCCCCCCCCCCCCACCCCCCCCCCCGCTTTGCAGAACACCTGCGGTCTGTCCGCAAGAATGACCCAAATCTCCCTGTCGCTTGCCATTTTAACACTCCACCCTGCTCTCTTGCCCACGTGTCTGTCCTTGGCCTGCTGCATTGTTCCAGTGAAGCCCAACACAAACTGGAGGAACAGCACCTCATGTTCCGACTAGGCACTTTACAGCCTTCCGGACTGAATATTGAGTTCAACAACTCTAGATCTTGAACTCCATCCCTACCCCCTTTCTGTTTCTTCCCCCTTCCTTTTGTATTTTCCAATAATTTATATAGATTTTTCTTTTCCCACCTATTTCCATTATTTTTAAATCTTTATGCCCTGCTAGCCTTTCCACCCCACCTCCACTAGAGCTGTACCTTGAGTGCCCTACCATCCATTCTTAATTAGCACATTTGTTTAGATAATATCACCACCTTCAACGCCTCTGTGTTCTTTTGTCTGTGACATCTTTTGATTATCTGCTCCTATCACTGCTTGCTTGTCCCTACAACCACACCACCCCCACCCACCCCACTTCTCCCCCCCACCCCCACCTTAAACCAGTTTATATTTCACCCCTCCTTAGATTCACTCAGTTCTGTTGAAGGGTCATGAGGACGCGAAACGTCAACTCTTTTCTTCTCCGCCGATGCTGCCAGACCTGCTGAGTTTTTCCAGGTAATTCTGTTTTTGTTTTGGATTTCCAGCATCCACAGTTTTTTGTTTTTAACTGCTGAAGCCTGGCTGCCTCCCTGAAAATAAAAAAAAACTTGCTGGAGATGCTCTCTTCAGGAGCTCACAACACTTAATTACCTCTTAATTAGAAATGGACCTGTTCCAGGGCCCCCTCTCTCCCTCCTTTTGTGCAATGGCTGAAGGCAGAGATGGAGATGGGACTTCAAGCCTGCTGCTCATCAGCTATTTCTTTCCAGTCCTGCCTCTGTTTGGTCCTAAACAGGACCATGAAAATCTGGCCCATATCTCTATTTACAAAGTCAATCGTCCAATATGATTTTCTTCAGTTTTATCAGCTTGTCCTGCCAGCTTTATAGATTTGTGCATGTGAACCCCAGGGTCTTTGTGCTTTCACCCCCTTAAAATTTTACCATTTTATTTACAGTACCTTAATTTTTTTTTTCCAAATTTCACTTCACTGCATTTAACTTCATTTATCATACATCTGCCCATTTCATCAGTCTGTGTGGCCTTCTGAAGTCTGCTACTATCTGTTTCTTCCCAGAAACTTCGAAGATGTGACCACATACCCCAGCCTCAATTCATAAATATACATGCTGGTAATTTTGCTAAAAACATCAGTAGAGTACAAAAAATCCATTTGGTAATTCATCACCTTAAATTGCTCCCGCTGCAAGTTCCAGTGCAGAACTCCCCCTGACATAGCCTCCATTTTTACTTGATCGAATCAGAGCGGCACAGCTGCTCCAATCATCGGTCAGCAGACTGGCAACCAAAGCAGCATTTTGGAGCATAAAATATTAAGAGTATAAATAAGAGAATTGCACAAAATGTTGGTATGCCACAGTTAGAGTACTGTGTTCACTTTTGATCATCCCATTATACTAAAGCCAGAGGTCTCATTGATATGATGCCAGAGATTGAAAACTGTCATTATGAAGAGAGTTGAAAAAGACACTTCTTCCATTGGAGCAGAGAAGTCAAACTACGTGGTTGAATCAAGGTTTTTAAAATTCTGAAGAAATACGATAGTTTGAACAGAGAAAGCCTATCTCCTCTGATTGGAGAGTTGGTATTCATGGATGATTGATTTGGCCATCATCTACAATGCTGGCTGACCTAAGTAATCACCCCAACATTCAATTCAAAAACTTTGCCCATTTCACCAATCTATGTTCTGCTGAAGCAGGAATTAGGGAACTGAGGTATAGATATGCAAGTCACTAAAAGTAGTGACGCAGGTTAATAAGGCCATAGCAAACCATTGGGGTTAATTCTTAGAGGGAAATAATTGAAACGCATAGATGTTATTTCAAACTTGGATAGAACCTTGGTTGGACCATACTTGGAGTACTGTGAACAGTTCTCATCTCCATATTATGTAAAGGTTATGTACAGTGATTGGTGCTGTTCCTTGCATTTTCTTGACTTTGACCTGCAGTGAAGAACATATCTCTTCTGTCTTTGGATGGGTGAAAACCACAATGCTATTCTGGAAGGAGTTCTTCGACACTGGGAAGAGGCAATTAAGGAGGTTACTTGCAATGATCTTTCCTACAGCAGACAGCAGAGACACTTCTCTGTTGTTACTATGATTGGACTGGTCTCCCTTCTTGAATGTAGGTGTGCTCACTGTGTCCCTGTGATTCCCCAGCATGCATTCCTCTTCCCAGATGAGAGATATGACGTTGTGCAGCCATGCTAGGAGTATATCTCTGCCATGTTTCACAATTTCACCTGAGATTCCATCTGCTTCAACAGCTTTGTTATTTTTGAGCTGATGAATGGACTTTTCAGCTTCGCACCAGACTGGTATAGGGCCAAGATTGAGATGGATGGGGCATTGAGGAATGGAGTTGAGGATGTTCAATCCGAAGACAGAGTCTCGGTAAAGAAGTTCTTCAAAATAAACCACACATGTCGTTGGTGTCTGCGAGTTGGGTCTCCCACTTTCTTTCTGTCCACCATTTGTTCTTTATGCCGTGGATTTTATGCTGTGTCATTGCCTTTGGACACCTAGAGGGCTGCTGTTTTTCTCTTGAGGCATGATGAAGTTTCGATTCTGCAAAAGCTTTGCGCCTATCCGCAACTAGGTCCTGTATCTCTTGGTCATTTTTGTCAAATTATTCATGATATTTTCAGTTAGAGATACAAAGGACCTGTTCACAGGTGGTTATTATGGTGGACTTTTGGGTCAACCAGGCACTTTTGGAACACTTTAGCTCCTGGTGGCTGGAGGTTGGCAGTGAGGCGCTGACTAAAAAGAGCCACCTTGGCAGGACCTTTGAGACCTTCGATCCTAATTTTCTTGCGGCGTTGCTTCCACTGTTTGGAGATCAGGCTGATGGAGATGGTAGATTGGATAAGGCGTTGATCATTCCAGCGGTTGTAGTTACCTGTCATGTCGCAGGTGATGTGGACCTCTCTGTGGTCCCTTGCTCGAATGGTGAAGTAGTCACACGCGTGCCAGTGTTTGGACCATTGGTGTTTCCACGAGGCATTGTGCTTGTCTCACTGGCAGAATAGAATGTTGGTTGTGAAAAAGCCAACATGCCTAGCTAATCATCAAAACAAGCTCTGGGACATGTTGCTCATATGTCTAACACCAGACTTCTGAAGCAACTGTTATACTCAGAACTAGGTCTCATGAGGAGACTCCCAGGAGGACAGTGGAAATGCTTTAGGGATGTCGTCAAAGCATCCCTGAAGAGATCAAACATCCCTGCCAATTCATGGTTATCCTGTGCTTGTGATTGACCAAAATGGAGAAGCCTTACTTGAGAAGTCTCAGAACGTATCGAAAAACTTCATCAAGAACATGCAGACGTGAAGTTGAGAGAGCAAACAAACCTCCAAACATCTCATCCGCCCAACTCTTCAAACACCAACTGTCTCCCGTATGGCAAAACATGCAGATCACACATTGGACTTATCAACCATCATGAAACCCATAGAACTGGAGTGGAAATAAATCATTCTCAATCCTGAGGGACTGCATAAGAAGAGGAGGCTATATAAAGGCTGTAGAGGTGCTGAAGGTGCAAAAAAAGATACACTGGAATTGTACCAGAAGAGTGAAGATACACCTATTAGGAAATATCGGACAGGTAAAGGGTCCTTTTCTGGAAAAGAGAAGAGTGAAGGGTGACATGATAGAGGTCTTCAAGATTACAAGATGATATGATAGGGTAGACATGGAAAGTACGTTTGTGAGTGAGACCAAACCTAGGGGACATAAATATATCCAATAGAATTTAGGTGATACTGCTTCACCCAGAGTGGTTAGAATGCAGAGCTCACTGTCGTACAAGTTGTTGAGACAACTAGCATAGATGAGGGAAAGCGAGATAAACACATATGGAAGAAAGGATGAATATGAAGGTATGTTGATGGGGTTGGATGATGAAGGGTGGAAGAAAGCTTATGTGACCCATAAAAACGTTAATGGACTTGTTGTGACTATGACAATGGTAAACTTCTTTTCCTCCCCCTCGTCCTCCACCTGTCTACAGCCTTCAGCACAGTTGACCACACCATCCTCCTCCAATGTCCCTCCACTGTCATCTAATTATATAATTTACAATGATTTGCCTTCCTCCTCCTGCACTGTTCCTCTGGTGTCTTGCAAGGATCTATCCTTGGCTGCCTCCTATTTCTTATCTACATTTTGCCCCTTGGTGACATCATCTGAAAGTGCATTTAGTTTTCACAAGTACGCTGAAGGCATCCAGCTCTTCCTCATCACTGCTTCTCTCGGTTCTTTCTCTGTTGCTCAATTTTCTGAATGCTTTTCTGAAATTCAGTACTGGTTAAGGAGAAATTTCCTCCAATTAAATGTTGGAAAGAATGTAGGCATTCTTTTTGGCCCATGCTGCAAATTCCTAGCTCTGTTCACTAGCCACCCACTCCACCTTTCTCTCTGGGAAGAGGAGTGCTTCCAGGGGATCTCGGGGATGCTGTGATTCTGACCACGTTCAAGAAGGAAGACAAGTCCTATCGCGGTAACTATAGAATTTTTATTTTAGATTTCCAGCATCTACAATAATTTGCTTTTGCATTAATGATGTTTAAGTGCTCAGTCCCTGCCACCGAATGCAGTGCTCAGTCCCTGCCGCCGAATGCAGTGCTCAGCCCCTGCCAGCGTGAGGTGCTCAGCCCCTGCCAGCGTGAGGTGCTGGGGAGAAAAACCTCTTCACAATATTTTCTGCATTAATAATAATATGTGGATAAGCTGTACAACCTGCAGCTTTCAGATCACTTGTGGCATCTAATTCATGGCTGTCCATGCTGTCTGCCACAGGAAAGATCATTGCAATGACCCTCCTCAATTGCCTCCTCTCACTGGCCAAAGATCTCCTTCCAAAGTAACAGTGTGGTTTTCACCCATCCAGAGGCACTACATTTCAACAAATTCAAGAAAATTGCAAGGAACAGTGATCCCTGTACTTCTGGTAGAATTTGGAAGAAATAGGGTTAATGTGCTGAAATGGCCCCTTCTTTCCAGTCCATGTCTTTGGGTCAGGATGTTTTTGTCTTTGTCAGGCAGTTAGGTTGGCCTTGTTGAAGCTTGACTGCCACATATAAAGTTTCAATCTACATGCACAATAATTGCTCATCTCAAATTGCTGATACTAACTAATCCATCCACCAGGAATGAAAATCATTCTTTGCAAACCTTCAGACCCACAAAGTTCAGAAAAGGAAATTAACAATAATCACAAATAAGGCTTATTGGCTTGGACTTCAAAGGCTGAATAGCAATGAACTAGATGGCAGAAGTAATCTGAAAGCTGCGTGTTGTACAGCCTACCCTTACGTTGTTATCAACACAGACAATATTGTGATGGTGTTTTTCTCCACAGCACTTCCTGCTGTCAGGGATTGAGCACTGCATTCATTGACAGCAATTGAGCACTTAAATGTCACGAATACAAAAGTAAAATATTGTGGATACTGGAAATCTGAAATAAGAAGTGAAAATGCTCAGCGGATCTGGCGGCTTCTGTGGAGCCAGAAAGAAAGTTATGCCTAGATTTTCACCACAACGGAGAGGGCCTCCATTGTGGTGAAAATCCGATTAATTGCTGAATTTTCTAAGTCCCGCCCATCTGAACCCGGCATTTCCCATCCTCACGGGTAGAGGACTTGAGCCGGGCCAGGGTTTATGCTTGCGCGAATTGCAGGGCCAGTTGGCCATTTAAATCATCAGCTACCTCCACTGACTTCTGATTTTTGAATCCAAGCTGCATGAACCCCAGAATGCGCAGAGCAGACCCGGTAACAGGAGGTCTGAACTTGGTGTATTCTTTGGATAGCCTTTGACAAGTTCGATAGGGTTCTGTGAGACCTTTTGGAGAGGGAAGGCATTCTTTGGGATTATTAGAATGAAACATGGTTATGCATTTTACGCACAAACTCATTAGAGCTGTCAAGAAACTGTCAAAGCTGCCCAGCCAGTATAGAAGGATACTAGGTGAATTGGCATGGATGGGAGTAAGAACAAATGGGGGTATGGGTTGGCCTGACTTGGCATAAGTTGGAATAGGGGGTATGAGGGGCAAGGGTTGGCATTGGGGGTGGATGGGGTCATAGGTTGGTATGGATGGGTCTTGGGAGTGTGTTGGGAGGATGCGCTCAAGGGCTGGAGGAGTGTTTTTTTTATTTAAACACAGTGCTGGAGCACAGAGGCAGGCCTTGCACCCAGCCCATCTTTGCACCTGGCAGCTTCTGCATTCGTTCCAGGGTCACCTACCCATACTCCTGTTTCACTTGCCCTTCCTGTTCGAAAATCCAAACTGTGGGCAACTATTAATGGTTGGGTTGGCTGTGCTGGGAAATCTCTCAATTCTGCACATTTGACCCAGGGATGAAAACCTTGGCCTTGATGCTTCAGGAATGTGACTCTTAATCGGAATTCTCACGAATAGCAATGTAATAATGGCCAGATAATCTTTTTTGTGCTGTTGATTGAGGTCACAACACCAGGGATAACTCTCAGCTCTTCTTCAAAATAGTGCCATGGGATCTTTTATATTCACCTGAGACGGTACCCCCTTTGTAATGCACTGGAATGCATGTCTAGATTGTGTTTTCTCAAGCCATAGAATGACAACCTTTCACTTGGGTTAGGGCATTCTCATTTGAGAGATTTAAATAGCCATTTGGATCTTTGACTAGTGGAATTTTTGATTCCTTGGGGTTATAAGGACAGCAGATATTGATTTGGCTTTCAGGCTAATCACAGTTGTGTGGCCTGTTGAAATAAGTTTGAGATTTTAAAATAAGTGAAGCATGCTGATGATAAGACTTTTAAAGGGTATAATTTTGTGTCACTAGTTAATGTAAATTTCAAAAACAATTTCATCTGATGATCAAACATAGTAATATTAACCTACTCCTGCTCCTAAGTCCTTTAAGTCCTTTGTGCCTGCTCTGCCATTCAATAGGATCATGGCTGTTCCAGTTGTGGTCTCAACTCCTCTTTCCTGTCTACCCCCCAAACCCTTGACTCCCTTGTCTATCAAAAATCTGTCCAACTCAGCCTTGAATAAGTTCAATGACTGAGCCTCCATTGCTTTCTAGGGAAGATAAATCCGCATACCAGAGATTTGCTTAGAGAGAAAATTTCTCCTCGTCTGTCTTTAAAGAGAAACCTCTTATTCTTAAACTCTGTCCCTTCATTCTAGTCTTTCCCGCAAGGGGAAACATCCTCCCAGTATGCACCATTTCAGGTTCTCTCAGGATCTTATATGTTCCAATAAGATCGCCTCTCATTCTTCTAAACTCCAATTGGTATAGGTCCAATCTGCTGAACATTTCCTCATAAGTCCTTCATCCTAGGAATGAGTCAAATGAACCTTCTCTGAACTGTTTCTCACAGTATCTTTACAGTGTAGAAGGGAGCCATTCGGCCCATCAAGTCTACACTGGCTCTCTGAAAGAACATTCCACCTACTCCCACTCCTATGCTTTATCCCCCGTAACCTTGCACATTCTCTCTTTTTAGGCAGCAATGCAATTCACTTTTGAATACCTCAATCAAACCTACCTCCACCACCCTTTCAGGAAGTTGGTTCAGACTCCAACCACCCTCTGGGTCAAAAAAATTTTCCTCACATCGCCACTTCTTCTTTTGACAATTATTTTGAATCTGTGCCCACAAAATCTTGATGTTCTCTTGAGCGGGAACAGTTTTTCACTGTTTAACCTGTCCATACTCCTCAGGATCTTGAATACCTCTATCAAGTCTCCTCTCAGCCTTCTTTTCTGCAAGGAAAACAGTCCCAACCTCTCCAATCAAACTTCATAGATATAGTTCTTCACCCCAGGAATCATTCTTGTGAATCTCCACTGTACTGTCTCCAATGCATTCGCATCCTACCTCAAGTATGGCACCTAGAACTGGAGGCAGTACTCCAATGAGGCCCAACTAGTGTCTTATTTAAGTTCAACATGACCTCCTTACTCTTGTACTTGATGCCTTATTAATAAAACCTAAGATACTATATGCTTTTTTAACTGCTCTCTCAACATGCCCTGTGATTTTCAATGACCTATGTATCCATGCACTGAGGTCTCTCTATGTTCTGCACCTCCTTTAGAAGCGCTCCCTTTATTCTATTCTGTCTCACCATATCTTTCCCACCAAAACAAATGACCTCACACTTCTCTGCATTGAACTTCATCTGCTATTTGTCTGCCCAATCCACCAATATGCCTATGTCCTTTTGAAGTTCAAGACTATCCCATCATAGTTGACAACATTTCCAACCCTCGTATCATCTGCAAACTTTGAAATCATGCTCTGCACATCACAGTCTTGGTCATTAATATATATCAGGAAAAGCAAGGGTCCCAACACTGACCCCTGAGGAACTCCATTACAGAGCTTCCTCCAATCTGAGGAACTGTAGCATGGGCAGAAACCTGATTGGAAGGATTCAAATATGGAGTTCCAAGCACACATGTGGGAGGCTATAACCTGTTTAAGGACTTTGGAGAGGAAAGGGAGATTGGAGATGAGGTGGTTGTTTGTAAGAACGGTGGGGTTGGGGGTTGTTTTTTTTTCGAAGAAGTACAATGATGGCAGATTTAACAGAGAGGAATAACATCTGAAGGGAGAGAACCATCCATAATATCAACTAACATGGCGACCAGGAGGGGAAGTTGAGTGTATTGGAAAAGGGTCAAGGGCGCAAGAGGTGGGTCTCGTCAACAAGATGAGCTAGGAGAGAAACTAGAGAAAGTTGAGAATTTAGGATTAGGACTTTAGAGGAAGTTTAGACCAGTGGAATAGAGGGATAGGGCAGAGACAAGTGATTAGATGGTCTTTGTCTTAATGACAAAGAAGCCCATCAGCACCTCACACTTGTTAGAGGTGAATGAAGAGGAGACCAAAGAAAGGGGCTTAAGAAGACATTTGCAGTAGAGAAAAGAAGCTGGGTATTATCTTTGCCTTTCAGGATGAGTCTGAAATAGTGAACAGTTTTAGTAGGTGGGAGCGGGACCTGATTGTGCTTTGTGGCCCAGCAAGACCTAGCAGTGGATGGCTAAACCAGTTGTCCACGATATCCTTTCAAGTCTGTGTCCTTTAGACTTAGAGGAGCTGAGATAAGGGGCAGGATTTTGCCCTTGGCGGGGGGTGCTCGGCAGGGGCAGTCAGGAAGCTGACTGCCGCCCATGATCAGCTCGTCACCATGATTTCACGAGGGTGGGCCAATTAAGGCCCATCCAGCATGGAACACAAGTGACAGCGTTGAGCGCTGCTGGTGCAGGCGGGGGAGGAGGACAAGCAGCCCTATCGTGCAGTTTGTACATGTGAAAGAAAGAGCACTTCAATCTCCCTGAGGCACAGAGCTACCTCAGGACATTGAAGCACTGTGTTTAAAAAAAAATGAAGAGAATAAAAATTTAGTAAAACATGTCCCCTCGTGTGACTCTGTCACATGAGCTGGGACATGTTTTGAATACAAAGTAAGTTTAGGAAACCTCACCGTGCTCGTGGATGAAGTTTCCTAAAAAATGTAAAGGCCACTTGGCCTTTTCACCTGCCCACCAACCGTAAGGTTGGACAGGCGGTGTAAATTTGAATTTAATTGGGTTGTTAATCGGCGCGCGCCCACCGAGCGAAATATCGTGAGGCTGCGCGATGTCGTCGAGCATCATTTTATGCTCAGGTGTGTTGGGCGTGCCCCCCCCGACACAGGGTAATATTCTGCCCAAGGGTTGTAGCAGATGGGACCAGTTAGGATGAGAGTGTGTAATGGCTTTATTGAGGACTAGGACATCACAGGTAGAATTGAGGAAGCAGTTCAGTAAATCAGTAGCAGTTGAATTATTGCAGTGAATGAGGGCCAAAGACTACACAGTTGATATTTTGAAAGTGCAAGTGGAAGTGAAATAGGGAGTAGTTTTTTTCCAGGGGTGGATACAGAAGGAAGTAGTGTTCGACCCTGGGAGGAGGATGTGGTTGGAGGGTGATACAAGGAAGTGATCAGAGATGTCCTTATCTGTGATTAATACTCTGGGACTAGCAAGTCCACATGAGATGGTCAGGTGAAGTAGCTGTGCATTTGAATTCCACATGGAGTGAAAAATTTAGAAAAAATAAGGGCTGTGGATTTGAGAGAACATGATGAGCTGAGGTTGAAATCACTGATTATGGGAAGTTGCTTGTTTCAGAGACAGAGAGGAAAGCTATAAAGATATCTTGGTGAGAAAATTTTTACCGCAATTAAGAGGGCAGTGGAGAAAAATGATTTTGAATAAACTGAGAAGGGTGGGACAAGTTAAGATGCTCAAAAGAGGAGAAAGTGGTGGAGGAGTGGGGGGTCAGGCATAAGTGAGATTTTCTGATAAGTGCCACACAGCCACTGCGACAGTCTTGAGGGAGCAAGTGGCAGAAGATCTAGCCAGGTGGAAAGTCTTCATAGAAACTAGGAGCAGGAGTAGGCCATTTGGCCCTTCGAGCCTGCTCCGCCATTCATAATGATCATGGCTGATCATCCAACTTAGTAGCCTGTTCCCACTTTCTCCCCATATCCTTTGATCCCTTTCGCCCCAAGAGCTTTACCTAACTCCTTGAAAACATACAATGTTTTGGCCTCAACTACTTTCTGTGGTAGTGAATTCCACAGGGTCACCACTCTCTGGGTGGAGAAATTTCTTCTCATCTCGGTCCTAAATGGTCTATCCCGTATCCTCAAACTGTGACCCCTGATTCTGTACTCCCCCACCCTTGGGAACATCCTTCCTGCATCTACCCTGTTTAGTCCTCTTAGAATTTTATAGGTTTCTATAAGACCCCCCCTCATTCTTTTGAACTCCAGCGAATATAATCCTAACCATCTCAATCTCTCCTCATATGTCAGTCCCGCCATCCCAGGAATCAGTCTGGTAAAACTTCGCTGCACTTCCTCCATAGCAAGAACACCCTTCCTCAGATAAGGAGAGCAAAAATGCACACAGTATTCCAGGTGTGGTCTCACCAAGACTCTGTATAATTGCAGCAAGACGTCCCTGTTCCTGTACTCGAATCCTCTCGCTTTGAAGGCCAACATACCATTTGCCTTCTTTACCACCTGCTGCACCTGCATGCTTACCTTCAATGGCTGGTGTATGAGGACACCCAGGTCTCGTTGCACATTCCCCTCTCTCAATTTATAGCCATTCAGATAATAATCTGCCTTCCTGTTTTTGCTACCAAAGTGGATAACCTCACATTTATCCACATTATATTGCATCTGCTATGCATTTGCCCACTCACTCAGCTTGTCCAATTCGCACTGAAGCATCTCTGCATCCTCCTCACAGCTCACCCTCCCACCCAGCTTTGTGTCATATGTAAATTTGGAGGTATTGCATTTGGTTCCCTCATCTAAATCATTAATATACATTGTGAATATCTGGGGTCCCAGCACCAATCCCTGTGGTACCCAACTAATCACTGCCTGCCATTCAAAAAAAGATCCGTTTATTCCTACTCTTTTTGTTTCCTGTCTGCCAGCCACTTTTCTATCCATCTCAATACACTGCCCCACTCCCATGCGCCTTAACTTTACACGCCAATCTCTTATGTGGGACTTTGTCGAAAGCCTTCTGAAAGTCCAAACAAAATAACATCCACTGGTTCCCCCTATCAACTCTGCCAGTTACATCCTTGAAAAATTCCAGTAGATTTGTTAAGCATGACTTCCCTTTCCTAAATCCACGCTGGCTCTGCCCAATTCTGCCACTGTTTTCCACATGCTCAGCTATTAAATCTTTTATAACGAACCCCAGAATTTTCCCCACTACTGATGTTAGGCTGACTGGTCTATAATTCCCTGTTTTCTCTCTACCTCCCTTTTTAAATAGTGGGATTACATTAGTTACCCTCCAATCTGTAGGAACTGTTCCAGAGTCTAGAGAATCTCAGAAGATGATCACCAATGCATCCACTATTTCTAGGGCCACTTCCTTAAGTACTCTGGGATGCAGATTATCAGGCCCTGGGGATATAGCGGCCTTTAGTCCCTTCAGTTTCCCCAACACATTTCTCTACTAATACTGATTTCTTTCAGTCCCTCCGTCTCATTAAACCCTGTGTTCCCCAACATTTCTGGTATGTTATTTCTGTCCTCCTTTGTGAAGACAGAACCAAAGTATGTATTTAGTTGGTCAGCCATTTCTTTTTTCCCCATTATAAATTCCCCTATTTCTGACTGTAAGGGGCCTACATTTGTCTTCACCAATCTTTTTCTCTTCACATACCTATAGAAAGTTTTACAGTCAGTTTTTATGTTCCCCGCAAGCTTACTCTCGTACTCTATTTTCCCCTCCTTAGTCAATTCCTTGGCCCTCCTTTGCTGAATTCTAAACTGCTCCCAATCCTCGGGTCTGTTGATTTTTCTGGCCAATTTGTATGCTTCTTCCTTGGATCTAATACTATCTCTAATGTCCCCTGTAAGCCATGGTTTGGCCACCTTTCCTATTTTACTTTTGCGCCAGACAGGAATAAACAATTGTTGCAGTTCAGCCATGCACTCTGAATGTTTGCCATTGCCTATCCACCATCATCCCTTTAAGTAACGTTTCCCAATCCATCATAGCCAACTCGCGTTTCATACCACCGTAGTTTCCTTTATTAAGATTCAGGACCCTAGTCTCAGAATCAACTATGTCACTCTCCATCTTGATGAAGAATTCTATCATATTATGGTTGCTCATCCCCAAGGGATGAGCACAACTAAATTGCCAGTTATTCCTTTCTCATTACACAGTACCCAGTCTAGGATGGCCTGTTCTCTAGTTGGTTCATCAACGTATTGGTCCAGAAAAACGTCCCGTATACATTCCAGGAATTCCTCCTCTACACTATTGTTACTAATTTGATTTGTCCAATCTATAATGCATATTAAAGTCACCCATAATTACAGACGTTCCTTTATTGCATGCGTTTCTAATTTCCTGTTAAATGCCATTCCCAACATCACCATTACAGTTTGTGGGCCTTTATACAACCCCCACTAACGTTTTTTGCCCTTCAGTGTTTCTTCATTGAGGGAAAAGGTGTCATCACCCCTCAGCCAGGTTTCTGATAAGGTCATGAGGGCAAGGTCCTTGTTTGCAAGTAAATGGACATCCTGGAGGGAGATGCTAAGAGGGATGGTGAGAGCAGGCTCCATGGGGTCAGCAGTGGGAGGGGTGAGCTGGACAGGAAGGAGTTTAGCAAGATTGACCCCAGCTGGTGGACTTGATGGGAAGGCTGACAAGAGAGCAAGATGGGGCAATTGGGGTTCCTGCTTTTCAAGAGTAAGTGTCAGGTGCCTCAATGAGCAATCGAAGGATGCTTAGAGAGGCACAAAAGGAAACTGTAGGCTTAATTAAGCCAAATTAAACCTCAGATGGCAGCAAGTTGGAAGGTCAAGGAGTACTGAAGGGTTGGGAATTAGAGGGGCAAGCACCTGAAAATGGAGAAGTGAAAGGAAAGATGACAACGGAAGAGAGTGCTCTTGGAGGAATAAAGAGAAAAGTAAATTAAAAAGCGAAAAGCTGCAGCTTCTTGTTTTTGTACTATCATGCTGATAACCACAAAGCCTATGAGTATTCAAGCTGATGAGGGCAATTAATTCTTGATAGTTAGTGGCCACTTTATTTGTGTCCCTTTCAAATTGCAGAACAACCCTGGAGAAGAAATGGTCCTCTAATAGTCCAGATGAGTAGAATCCATCTTGCAATTCCACAGCACAAGTGCAACTACAATTGCTTAAATGTTCCAATTTGGTTACAAATCAGTAAATTGCATCTTGTCATACTTAGCCAAAATATCCATAAGTTCCTAGAGTATTTAAGGTTGCAGTAAGTCGAGAGGGATGGTGTTGGTGTTTCCAGAAGTGAAAGCTACTACTTTAGGTCTGAAGATCTTCAGAAACAGCAATTTCGATTCATTTTCTTTGCAATATCGTCTCCAGGGTCAGACTATCATTGTCAGCAAATTGTAGGACACAGGAGGCACCACAATAAACGAAATGCATTTTTGCTTTTGAAGAAATCTCTAATTCTGAATGAAGTAGCCATTGCAATTAAAACTGGACGTATATATAGGTAGGGCTAGTTTGATGAACGCTGTTATTGAATCATCTGGTTGTGAAATACTGAATTGGGTTTGTATGTTTTGATACAGAAACTCCTTGACAGATTTGAGTATGATGAAGAACATGATCGTTCAGACGAAACTAAGAAAGAAACATCTGCATCCCAGCTGTAAGAAATTGTCTTATTTATACATATTATCCCCCAGTTGCAAATAAGTGCACATCTTGCTTCTGGAGTCTTTGAACGAAATGTAGCTTTATTTTAACTGTAATATCATAGAGTCATTATGACACACAAGCAGGCTACTCAGTCCATTGAGTCCATGTCATCTCTCTGCTGAGTGACCCATTCAGTCCCATTCCCCCACTCCATCCATGTAGTTCACCATCCTCGTAGGCAGCGAGTGTCAGTTCATTACCACTTGCTGTGTAAAAACAAAAATTGTTCCTCACGTTTCCCCCGCATCTTTTGCCCAAAACCTTAAATCAGTGCCCCGTAGTCCTTGTGCAATTAACTAATGGGAACAGCTATTTGTCTACCTTATCTAAGCCTGTGATAATTTTGTACACCACTATCAAATCTCCCCTCAATCTCCGTTGCTCCAAGGAGAGGACTCCCAGTTTCTCCAACCTCACCTTGTAGTTAAAACCCGCCATTCCTGGAACTGTTCTTGTAAATGTCCTCTGTCCTTCCTAAAGTGTGGTGACCAGAAATGGATGCAATACTCTAGTTGCAGCCTAACCAGAGCTTTTTTAAGGATTCAGCATAACATTTCTGCTTTTGCAGTCGATACCTTTTATTTATGAAGCCCAAGATCCCATGTGCTTTGCTAAATACTCTGTTCCTGTCATCTTCAAAGATCTATGTACATGAAACCCCAGGTCCTTCTGTCCCCATGCACTCTTTAGGACTGTCATTTAGCCTGTATTGCATCTCTATTACTACTTTCAAAATTCATCACCTCTCACTTCTCTGTATTAAATTCCATCTGCCAATTGTCTGCCCATTCTAGTATGTTCTATTGCAGTTAAATATATAATCACCTCTGTCTATTATCCTCCAGTCTACAAAACAACCTTTTACCATGACTTAGTTTTCTGTCCTAAAGTCAATGTTTTATCCAAGCTGACACTGACACTCCTATCCAATGAGCTTCAGTTTTGTTGACTAGCCTTTTTGGTAAATAGAAATAAACATGCTGGAGATAACACTGAATGAATTTCAGTACTTCATTCATAATGTACACTGCACAGTCATTGGAAAAATGTAACATTTCCAACAATAGACATTGGAAATTAAAGTTCTTGCTGTTGCATTTTCCACTACCTGACTGCCATGGGTTCCTGGATGTCATTCTCTCTAATCTCATTTCTTTGCATTTCCATTATCATAATCAGGGAGGTTTTGCACAGTATAAGCAAGAGGAGGTGGTAGGGGTTATGGCTACATCTCAGAACCATAAGTGCAACCCTAAGTATGTTAATAAGCTTTGATTAAAATGAAAGTGTTCTGACTTGATTTGGATGCTTTACAATCTTGTCACTTGCACTCCACATTCATCAGTTCTTTTACCACTGGAATGCATACCATGAGATTGGAACCCATATATGAAATTCAAAATGTGATATTGGTTTGTTACAAATTGTTATTTGAAACGAAGGTGGAATGCAGTTTTTGTTGATTTAAGATGCGAGACATACTGCTCTATGTGTGTTGCTAACTATATTCGTTTTGGCAACTGTTGATTGCACAATTGAAAGATTTATAATTCAAACCAGTAATACAATGTTTGGTATTTTTGGGAGATTTTGTCAGCATTCCTGGCATGTCAATATTTGTTGATAATGTATTCAACAAGAGAACTCCTATTATACACCATTACATTAGAAGGTCATAACGTATTTGATTTTGAAGTCATCAGCTATTACAGAAGAGATATGCTGAAGCGAGAGAAAACCAGTTCACAGCTGTTAAACAAGTGTGTTTGGAATGTGTTCACCTTAGTAGAACACCTGGTGATTAGTACCTTCTTACATTAATGCAACATCTGCTATTCTGTATCTTCAGAAGTTACTTAAACTCGGTATAACTGACACTATTTTTAAACTATATTTCACAAACAAAAGTGAATAATCCTTAGTAATCTAGGTTTCAGTTATTAAATCCCTCTTGTAACATCTTGGTTCTACATTGTTTCTTCTTTCCTTTCCAAGCTTCCGTTGCATGCCATTCCTGAAAGCACACCAGAAAAAAACGATTATAGCATAAAGAATTGGTGCATTGTGAAATGCTATTCTCCTGTGGCACATCATGTTGCAGTATAGGAAATTGCTGTATCTCCTATCTGTAAGCTTTCTTTTATTAGAATAATTTATCCTGGATATCTCCTTAAAGGGCCGGTATTGTTCTCAGGATATTGTTCCCATGTACCAGGAGCAGCCTAGTGTTTTACTGTTAGTGCTCTTGTGTTGTTTGAGTATCGGGGTCATTATGGTTAACCTGATGTAAATACCCATACTTAGTAGCAGAGGCCATTGAGTTGTGGCATGGTTGATTGGTTCTCGGTTTAAAATCATCTGAGAACCAATTGTAGTTTACCTGCTAACACCCCAGTTTAATATCAGCACAGTGCTGGATTTTATTGGTTTGTATTACTTGTTGTGACACAATGCATTACATTTACGAAGTTGGAAGTTGCAAGTTTTAAATTTTTAAAAAATGCCTTTTGGAGGGGGCAATCTTTATAGTAATTTCAGTTACGAACAGCATTTTCTAATGTTTAACTGATTTTAGCAAAACCAACTATTGTAGCATAATGTTGATCATCTGCAGAGAAATGTAATTAAGCTCATTGTAATTTTCTGATGGTAAGCATATACTGTCCTAATGTCTTTTTAAAATGACTGTCTAATTTAAACACTAACAAAATATGCTATTATTCAAATGTCCAGTGGTTTGTTTTGAAAGCTGTGAATTCAGCGTTATTATTTTTTCAGTCTCTTAAAGGAGAACTGTTGTTTGCATGTGTGTGGTAAATGGTTACCTCTTTGATTTACAGACCTCTTGTAACTGAGACCATGAACACGTCACTTTTTCAGCAGCTGGCTGAGCAATTCCAGCAGCAAAACTTTGAGCAACTTCGGCAGCAGCTAATGGAGCAGCAGCAGACACAGCAGGTACAGGCAGAGTGTGAAAGATAATTGTTAATATAATTGGCACAAACTGTTGTAATAGTGCAGTTCACACCCAAGACTGAGAAGAAATATCATACATTTAAAGTGATGGCAATGCAGTTTGTGCCTCTGTTAAGATATGCCTTGAAACAATTTATTTCTGTACCTGTTTAATGTGACGACTTAAAAGTTATTTTTAAGTGTGTATATTTGAATCTTGGTAAAACAAACATCAATTTTATTTACAATGACTAAGCATACATTTCTTCAACATTATTCGTGCTTCACTGTCAAATGACTTGTCATAATTTATGAAGCAGCGATACACTTCTTTCTTCATTTCTGTTGACAGCCCACATATCATTTTTGAACCATTTCTGTTTTGCCTGTTTCCAGTACTTACAATTTGGAGTTTATTTTTGAGGCAAATTTGCAGCAATTTAGCTACAAAGATTGTAGTAAAACGTTTTAAAACTTTGTAACACACTTGTTCCTAATATTTGGCTGTATAAGTGATTCGTAATTCAGTATTTTGTTTTCTTTACAGTCTTTCAGGCTAGATTTATCCTACTTTAGCCCATAAATAACATGTTTCCAAGTCAGAACATGCACAGTAATTTTCTATTAATTGTAGTTTTAATGCTTAATGATTTGTGCTTGTAACAATATGCATTCCATTAGCATCAAATTCATTGTTTTGCAATTGACTCACCATAACTTGCCTGCAAGAAGTGGTAAGGGAAATTCTTTTATACTATTTGGGAATTACAGGATAAATGGTTGGCCTTAATTTTTTTGGAACACGTAGTGCCCTCAGTCATGCTCATACTGGTGCCACAAAACTAGTGTCATTTGTTCTGCAAATTATGATGGTTGGACATTTAGATTTTCTTTACTAGAAAAAATGGTACGTGCTGTATTTTGACAGCCAAAAGAGTATTTCAGGACTAGTCGGCTCTAGAGAATGAGTCTTGGTGTGCAAATTGCACTTATGAAATGCCTTATTTTGCAGAATGCAACTTTGGACAATCAGGAAGTAACTTTTGGATCAGAACAGTCAGTGACCCCTTCCCAGAGCAGCACTCACCATCAGCAACAAGAGCAAGAAATCAGAGTGGAGGATTCTCTTGAGCAACAGCAACAGGTGAGAGACAATTTTGTACAGTTAAAGATTGCATTGAGTATGATAATCAACCTCTGGTTTGGCATGCACATTTATGAAAAAGCGCTTGACTTTTTTTTCTGAATCTGAGAGATTAAAACTGGTGCAGCTTTTCGTTTATTTTGTAATAATTTAAAAAGGCTCTGTTAATATCACTCATTAAACTTCGAGTGGTTACATCACATTTGCTAATTATTCAGGACCTCCTCTTGGATTAACTGAATAGGACATCTTGACTGTCATTAATTATCTTGACAAGTGTTGAATAAGAGAAGTGGAAATTAAATATAACTGCCTCATCAATCTATATGTTAAAAATCCCCATACATACGATTTAGTTCTAGCATTAATTTTATACCTGTTGGAGTTTGCAGAAGGAGGCTGTTTGCGCTGTCATCAGTGTCAATTCTTAGCTAGAGCACTCCAAAACCAACCTAGTCTCTCACTCCCTTTGCCTTTTATCTTCCTCTGCTTCCAATTTTTCTAAGTTCATCCCTTAAAAGATGCAATCATTTCTGTTTCAACTATTCCCTTTAACAAAGCATTCCATTCTCCAAAAAAATCAGGGCATTTCATAGAACCATAGAATGGTCACAGCACAGAAGGAGACCATTCAGTCTGTCATGTCCCTAAATGCAATACCCTCTCTGCCATGGAAATAGCCCCATGATCTCAAAGTATATCATAAACCATTTGAATAATGTTACCTGAATGACTCGTGAATTTATTGCCTGGTAATTACATACTGGTCTTAAAATTTATTTTTACTACCTTTTACCATCCTGTACTATTTTGGAGAGAGGGAATGACGTAAAGAAAGGTCTTGACACGGTGGGTGTGAAGAGGATGTTTTCTCTTATGGAAGAATTTAGAACTAGGAGTCACTGTTAAAAGTAAGGTGTTGCTCATTTAAAACAGTAATGAGGTGAAATTTTTTCACTGAGGGTCATGAATCTTTGGAGCATTCTTCCTTCAAAGGTGGTGAAAGCAGAGTTTTTGAATATTTTTAAGGCATAGGTGGATAGATTCCTGGTACGCAAGGGTGTGATAGGTTATTGGGGGTCGGTAGGATGCAGATTTCAGGCTACTATCAGATCAGCCATGAACTTATTAAATGGCGGATCAGGCTTGAAGGGCTGAATGGCCTACTCCTCCTTATTTGTAAGGTCTTGCAGATTCATTTAGTAAATATTATTGCTAGGCAACATTCAATGGGAGTAATTCATTTTTACACTGATCCTTGTTAACTAATTGGAAAATATGGGTACTAATGTGTGTACCCATTCATAACACTGCATGCCAGAAGATACATGCAGTGTTTGGAACTAGAAAGTGCAGTTGTACCAGACATGCCGTCTCTATACAAAAATAAAAATACCTGGAAAAACTCAGCAGGTCTGGCAGCATCTGCGGAGAGGAACACAGTTAATGTTTCGAGTCCGTATGACTCTTCAACAGAACTAAGTAAAAATAGAAAAGAGGTGAAATATAAGCTGGTTTAAGCGGGGGAGGGGGGGCGGGGGGTAGAGCTGGATAGAGGGCCAGTGATAGGTGGGGATAGCCAAAAGATGTCATAGACAAAGGGACCGTCCCTATGTTTGGGGCCATTCAGTGGTAATTTTCAGAGCAGTTGATTTTCATCACTTGGCCCAGAATCAGATAAATTATAACAAATCTGCACTTCATTGACCCTAATTGCTAACTTTGTTCTTAATGATACCTTGGTTTATTAAGGATATGGATATTGATGCACCCGATGGTCAGGACCTTATTGAAGAAGAAATCTTTCAGCATGAAGAAAAGAAACCTTTAGTACGTTCAAGATCTCTGACACACTCAAGATCTCGTTCAAGGTGCAGTATTTATTACTATTGTTTGAGGCAGTTCATTTCAAACGTTAATTAGAATATTTTTAAGATAATCTACTACAAATTATAACATAGTAAAAGTTATATTTGAAACCTTTAAGTTTGGTGTAATTTTTAATTAGATCACCACGAAAGAAAAGATCCAGATCCCGGTCAGGGTCTCGTAAACGCAAGCATCGGAAACGTTCTCGCTCAAGGTCAAAAGAGAGAAAAAGGAAGTCATCTCGATCTTACTCTAGTGAAAGACGAGCGAGGGAGCGTGAAAAGGAACGCCAGAAAAAGGGTCTGCCACCTATCCGTTCTAAAACACTTAGTGGTATGTAATTACAAAAGGATTAATTTCCTTATGTTTTTGAATGTGATTGACTGTGTCACAAAGGTTTGCTTTTTTCCTACTAAACAGGACAGGAAGTACTTATAATACCAAAGGCTACACCTGTAGCGTACTGTCTATATGTTCTGGACAGAATTATGTGGAGATATTGGAATGAATTATGTTTCTCCATTTATGTTCATAGTTCACAGCACCCCAGTCTTCCCCAAATTCATAATACAGTGTACGGCAATAGTTCACACGATGCAATAGACAACTGTTTGTATCAGGTAGTGTTGCATCAATTTAGTCCATTGTAAAAAACCTGTGCTTTACTGTAAAATTCCTAACATTTTTGCAGATTTAAAAAAGGGCAGAAATGATTAGTTTATTGAACTTGTACTGTAAATGAACAGATCTATTAATTAAAACATCCTAACAGCACAAATTGATGAACCAGCATGCTGCACAAGAGAGATTGAGAGGATTCAAATTGGAAGCTTTCCTGATCTTAGCTTGCTGCCAAGGGAAGGGCTATTGAAATGGTTTCTCAACTGTTGTGTGGCACTTGTCTACCAGTGTTGTTCCATATCTTACCTGTTAGACACATGGCTAATTGGAAATTCAAATATGCCTAATTGCATTTCTAATTTATATAAACAGAGTAATAGATATTATCCTCGGGCGTGTGATTGCAGTACTTAAAATGTGCATGCCATTTGCACAAGTACTTTTTATGCACTTGTTGCTAAAATGGTGAAATGGAAAGCAAGTGTGTGTTTTTTGATCATTGACTGTTTTACTTAATTACTGAATGATAGATAAGTAAATGTACACGTGAAGCATATTTACCTGCATTGTTTGCGTGTATGTAGGATATTTTCTACAATAATGCATGTGATTGAAATGGTGTAGCTTTAGCCACAACACTGGCTAGTCTGCAATTTGTACTAAACAATGCTGCATACCTTTTAGTAGGGCAGCTGAAGAAAGGTTAGTAATTTAGAGTAAGGAATGATGTATGTTGTTGGATGAAAATGAATTTATTATTCCATATATTAATTCTTTATACCATTAAATCTGGTTATTATGAAATATGAATTATAATTTCTCAGTAAAGTAGAACAGATTTTAAACTAAAGGAATTGTTCCAGTTCAGGCTTTTTACCAATACTTGCTATTGCATTGACTGGGTAGAAATTTCCTTAAGCAGAATCAGTTGTGAAAGAAAGACCGACATTTATATAGCATCATTCACAACCACACCAAGTTCTTAAGTGCTTTGGAAATGTAATCACTGTAACTGTTGTAATGTAGGAAACTCTACAGTCAATTTGCACACAGCAAGCTCTCAGAAAAGGAAACAGGTTGTTTTTGTGATGTTGTTTGAGGGAAGATATTGACCAGGACACCGCAGTTAATTCCCCTGCTTCTCTTCGAAGTAGTGCCATAGGATCTTTTAGGTCCACCTGAGAACACAAATGGGCCTCTGTTTAATATATCATCTGCAAGGTGGCACCTCTGACAGTGCAGCACTCCCTCATTACTGCACTGAAGTGTCAGCCTTGATTTTTGTGCTCAAATCCTGAAGCAGACTTGAACCCCCATAACCTTCTGATTCAGAGGAGAGACTGAACCATGCCTGACACATAACTGACCATGAATCAAAACATGTTTTTGTTCATTGCCATGTATAAATTAATATGCCCAGGTTTTAGGATTAGCCTTTCATCATGGTAAAATGCCTACTAGAAGATATGTGAGATGCTACAAAATGCTCTCCATCATCCTCACAGTTGGAAAAATAAAATGCTACCTGAGAGGTGTGGATCGGCTTAAACAATTGGCCAAATTTATTTGTAGTTGAAGGACTATTCAAAAACAGATTCCCTAATATCAGTTGGACGGAAGGGGGCAATAGATAAAACGAAAGGCGTTCCTACAATTGAGATAGGGCTCTTTTCTAACCCAATATGTAAAAAGTCCAACAAGGGAAGATTTGCTATTGGATCCAGTAATACATAGTTGTACATAGACAGCGAAGGAGTTCATGATGCGATAGAATGAGGAGATTAGGAGAGAACTCAAAAGAACAATTAGGAAGACAAACAGAAACTATGAAATTAAATTATCAAGGAACATAGTAAAATATTTTATAGGCACATAAATAAAAAAGGCTGTGACTGGAATAGGACCATGAAAAGGGATAGATAGGGTAATATCACAGGTATCAACAGAGAGATGACAGAAATATTAAATAATTATTTCATTTCACCAGGGAGATAGAAGAATTAGACATGTCATACAATGATGAGATGAATAATAAACGCATTTAACAAAAAAAATATATTGAATAAACTAAAACAAACTCCGAGGATAAATACCCTGGTCCAGGTAGATTGTATCCTCATATCTTAAAAGAATCTAGGGAAAAGTAGCAGGGGCATTACTGCATATTTTTAATGATTTGTTAGAAAAGGGTGTAGTGCCAGAAGATTGGCAGTTGGCCAATGTACTTCCTACGTGTAAGAAGGGGACAAAATATGCCTAGGGAATAATAGACTGGTCTGCATAACATAAGTTGTAAGAAAACTAATGGAATCCCCACTAAGGGGGAGAATAAAAAGAGTATCTGGAAACAAAAATTGTAACAATGAACAGTCAGCATGTATTTCAAAATCTTGTTTTACCAATCTAATTGAATTTTTTGAGGTGGAAACAGAGATTGTAGAAGGCCATTAATAAACTTGCAGAATAGGCAAATCATTAGCAGATGAAGTTCAGCAGAGATAATGTGAGGTAGTCAGTTTTGCTAGGAAGAACAGGGAGGTCACTTCTTACTTGGAAGGTGCAAGTCTGGGTGAGGTACCAATCGCCAAAAGTAAGGTTAGGTCAGCCATTTTTTTTTAAAAAGCAAACCAAGTTCTAGGCTTTATTACTAGAGGAATAGAATTGAAAAGTAGGCAAGTTATGCTAAATCTGTTTTGAATTTTGCAGTTATGGTGCCAAAATATCAAAACGATGTATAGGCATATGAGAGTGGTGATAATATGGGGCACGCTACTACAGGGATTGGTTGCATTTAAGGGAAGCTAGACAAGAGAAGGGAATGGAGGGCTATGGAGGAAAGATGGGAGAAGGCTCAAGGAACATAAACATTGACAAGGATTGTTGGGCCAAATGGCCTGTTTCTTGCAATATATCCTGTGCAATCCCATTTAAAATGACAACATGATACTAAAATAGCACTGAAACTAGAATCCATCCGCAATGATTAACATTTCCTTTTCAGGTGCCTGCTTTGTGGACTGGACCTCGTATCCGTTAGTTGAAACTGTTGTAGACCTTTAAGTTTGGATAATTTATGTGGACAACTTAAGTATAAATCCTCCCATTGTTTGTTTCTGTTACACTAGAATTGTAAACTAGCACTGGAACTGAGATATTATGTCGTAGGGCTTCTTTCGTGCGATATCTGTTACATTTAAAGTATGCAAACATAACTTGCAAACCATTTATTAATTCATCATCTTCTGAGACTGGTCTTCACACAATTGATCACAATTAGAAATCGTAACTCCATCTGCCAGTTCACATATTTAAAATAAACTGTTTTAGCCATCAAAGCAACTGCAGCTTCAAGCTGAAAGTGACATAACTCGGGGGGATACTGCTGGATACACAGTAACTCTGCTACCTGTATCCTAGCTTGCACCAAGTCCCGTCCATCTATCACCCCTGTACACTTATGATCAGGAGAGGAGGGGTTGAATGGCTCCCCTCTTCCCCCTACTCGTTTGACTGCAACAGGATTTTTAAAAAATAGATATAGTTTCCAACTCCGTGAGTATTTAACTGTTTACAGCTGTGACTGTAAAAGACACAATCAGTCCGGTTTGTTTGAGTCTTTAAAAAGCAAAGAGAATAGCTTTAATTGTACTTAACCTGGTCTCAGTTAAATAACAAAAAGATGCTCCAACCTAGACATACATACATACACACACACACACACACAAAAGAGTCTCAAAGTAAATACACAAACAAATAGATTACAGAGTGGGGAGGATAAATTAAGTAATTTGGAGTAATTAATGGGGTATACAGCTGTTGAAGATTGATTACTTTGTTGCTTCAGGCTGAACTTGGTGGTCCTGTTGCTTTTGCTCAGTGGTCCTGCTGTTTGTCACATCGAGGTGGTTTAAAGCTGTAGATGAATGATTTATCTTCTGCTGGAGACCACATCACTGGGTAGAGTTGTTTTGAAAATCACTGCAGTGCTTGGATAGTTAAAATCAGCAGACAGGGTTCAAAACTTGCACGTTGAATGGAGAGAGGGACCCACTCTGAGTCTTGTTCCTTCAGCATCTCTGTTGCTTGTCCTGTTCTGCAGAGAGAGCAGGTGTTGAAACACACAGGGTTGGCTTGTCACCTGACCCCTCTCCAGTTGTCTAATGATCCAAATATGGTTGTGGCTCATGTATCCCAGTTACCTTGACTCGATAGATCATGCTGGGAATTCTTGTCTCAGCCAGGGTCAAATTGTCTCCAGGTGATTTACGTCAAATGTTTTGTCCCGACCCAGTTGAGTACCCAGATGATTATCTGGTTGCTTTACTTAATGGGATATGAGATGGCTCCCATTCATATCCTTCAAGGCAATTGTTCCTGGTGAGGCTTTGCAGACAGATTGTCTTCATTTCAGTAGATTAGAAAGGTAGAAGGTACAGCGATGCAATGTGCAGCGATCTTTGATGATGAGTCCAAATGACTTGAATGTGGCTTTAGAATTTTGTTTAAAAAAAAATAAACTATGGGTTTCCACGCAGTAAATTTAAAAATATTTTTTTAAAGCATGGTTTCACAACAATTTGCTGCATGGTATTTGCTCCTGGCCCAGCCATGCTGCAGTTTTAAAATTACCATCCTTGTTTTCAAATTTTTCTGTGACCCTTTGCCTCTCTATTTCTAACCTCTAACCCTGAAATTCTCTCAGATTTTTGCACTCTTCCAATTCTGGTCTCTTGGGCACCTCCAGTTTTCTTTGGTGTCATTGACGGAGTTGTATTCAGCTGCTGAGGGCCTGAAGTCTGGAATTGCGTCACTAAACCCCTCTGTCTCAAAACTGCTCTTCTCCTTATAACTCCTTAAAACTTACCTCTTCCATCAAGATTTTGGTCATCTTCCCTGATATTTCCTTGTGTGGTTCCTGTTAAGCACCTTGGGATGTTTTACTGAATGCAAGTTGTTGTAGATGTAATGATTTGGACTTGTAACAGAGGGACTATCTATTTTTGTGTCATTAGCAAATTTCCGAGTTGGCAAATAGCCTGGAGGATTCTGAAACAAGGGTATCCAACCTTTTCACGTGAGGCGCCACATTTCAATGCTTGCTCACTCACAGGGCCGATGAGCAAATTTTGGAAAAATGATGCATGATAAATTCAGGAATAGGAACGCTAGTCAGCTCCTCAAGCCTGTTCTATCATTCTATAGATCTTAGCTGATCTGTAGAACAACTTCCTTTATCTGCCTTTAATTCATATCCTATGATGCCATTTCCTAATTAAAAACATGACAATCTCACGTCTTGAAGGCTCCACCTGTTTCCCCCATTATCCACAGACCTTTGGGGGAGTGGGCACCAACTTTAACTACCCTTTGTATGAAAAGTGCTTCCTGATTTCAACCCTGAACAGCCTAGCTCTAATTTTAAAATCATGCTCTCCCCCCCCCCCCCCCCCCCCAACCCTCTTCCTGTTCTGGGTTCCCCCACCAGAAAAAGTAGTTTCTCCACCCATCAAACACTTTTATTTTAAAATCTCTGGAGTTATATATTTGCATCCTACAGCATCCAAACAATTGCTGCCAGTATCATTTAGCAGTACTGTATAACTCAGAATAAATTGTTTGCACTGAAGCTTTTTGAAACTGCAATTCATCAGAGCAGCTGCATAATCCTAGAAGCTATAGGTGGGAGATAATATAGTAAAGACTACTGAATTAAATGTTTTATTTGCAATTGAAGGAGATTGCCAGAAAAACAAAGTGACAAGTAAGGTATACAGCTCTGCTTTTTTTTACATAGCCTGAAGTGTTTGCTTTTTTCACTTTGTGATCTCCTCCAACTGTATACTTGGCATTTACCTTCCACTTATCTGACACCAGTTTATTCTTTGTGCCCCATAGCCACACTTTCAGATTATTTTATCTCCATCGGAGCCCCACTCCAACCAAACTTCCACCGATCCACCGATACTGTTGTTCTGAGGCCACTTTCTGGGAGTGCCAGAGAGAGGTCTGGATTAACTTTCCAGTTTCCCCAAGGCTCTCTCTCTAAAACATTTGGGATGAGAGTGATTGGCATAGCCCCATAACCCCATTCCAGGCATTGAAAGCGTTTTGATTTCAGCTCACAGAGAACCCATCATCTGCATCCCTAAAAGATCAGACAGAAATGTGCTGAGGAAGCATTCCATTGCCTATCCTTCCAGCACCACTTCGTCAGACTCCTTGTCATTGTTGGCGTTTTGTCTGTGGGTACACTGTTATCTGTAAACAGCTCAGGAGATCTGCTTGGCGAGCCTTGCTTCTCAGAGATAGTGAACCTTGCTGAATAATGACAGCAGATAGCTGGTCCCTTGGCACCTCCCACCTGCTGCCACAGCTTGGTTGGCGCCTCCCGGCCCAGCTGCCACCGCTTGGTTAGTGCACTGTTTTGAATAAAAACGGGAGATTTTCTTTGACCTGTGCAATATTTATCCCAGAACAACATCACTATAACAGATGACCTAGTCATCAGCACATTGCTGTTTGTAGAATTTTGGCTGCCACATTTTGTACACTCTAACAGCGACGAGACTTTGCGAGTACTTAATTAGCTGTAAAGTGCTTTGTGATATCCTAGGATTGTGAACAATCTTTTTATCTTACACACAAACACAGATCTTTAGGTCATGTCCCAGCTTGTTACGTTGAAATTAATCCTCCAATTTTGTGTCTACTCTTATTGTGGTAAGAACTGAATGCTGTGGGGTTAACAGTGGCTTTTTATGTACATTGTGATTTCTGTTTACATTCTTTTCTCTCTTTACTTCACACTTGCACTTCAGTATGCAGTACCACACTATGGGTTGGTCAGGTAGACAAGAAGGCAACACAACAAGATATAACAAATCTCTTTGAGGAGTTTGGCCAGATTGAATCAATAAATGTGAGTATTGATTGATGTATTGTGGCAGTGCATGTGTAAGTAACATTTAACATTTTAATTCCTGATTTTTGTACCACTCAATATTTGTACATCAGCCTATAGATTGATTTTTATTTCTCTCACCAGCTAGTGAGAGGGAGAAAAACTGACCAGTTTATAACATGTTTCTCTTTAGTAGTGTAGGAACAATAAGATCATTATCTTATCCATTGAATAAGCAATACTCCCGTCATAGAGTCAGAAGATTTTGGAATCAATCCAGGACCCCACAGCACATAATCCAAGGTGACCATCCAGGGCAGTATTGAGGGAGTGCTGCATTGCGAGCAGTGCAACTTTGATATTGCCAGGCATTTGTGTCAACCAGCTGGCAAATATAAGAACTGACTCAGTGGTTCATTCTCTGACTCTTGATGCCCTGGAAGTTTCTCATTTAGCACTTTCCTGAGCATATTTTCCATGCTGCTCATCTGCATTGGACGGAATTTGAAGGCGAGATGTTTTTACATAATAGGCACACATGCAAGGATGCTTAATGCCATAATTGATTTTACATTTAGTGATTTTTTTTTAGCATCTGGTTCACTCATCTTTTACATGATGATATTTATGAAAAATTCTCCCTTCCAGGCCTACCAGCAAGTCTCTTTGGTAGATTTCAGTAATTGCAGTTGCCCCAAAAAAGTAGAAATTTGATCAAATTAAGCTTCCTTGACCTTCCTCCTGCTTGGCTGAAAGCACAAGATTTCAAACTAGGTTCAAGTTGATCTGTAAGTGGACCTGATGTCAATAATGGCTGTCAGACCAATGAGCCGGTGGAAATGAGTAAACTTGTTGAATGTAGATCGAATAAATGGTGACACAACCAAAATAATATATTTTTCGAGTTGCTTTTCTTACCTGGAACATTTGTATGCAATATAAACGGTTTTTAAAAACTTGTTGATCTCTGGATTGTTAATGTATTATATAAAGTGATATATGTACCTGAGGTAAGATACACACAAACTATCCTGGTGATGCATGCACTCTTGAATCCAAACATTTTTTAAACCAACACTGAACACACAAGCATCAGTCAGGGTAAATTAGGAGAGTCAGTTCCTTGGAGTATCATTCAGAAGTGTAGCCTGTATTGCTATACATGAATACATAGAATGGTACCACATAGCAGCCCAAAGTGGCTAGATCATTAAAAGTCCTATACCAATTAGTCCCTCACTGCTACATTTCCCCAAACACCTGCAAATTATTCAATTTCAAGTATTTATCTAATTCCCTTTTGAAAGTTGTTAAATCTTCCACCATCGCCCTTTCAGACAGTGCATTCCAGTCATCATAACTCAGATTTTAAAAAATCCACAGCTTGTCCCTGGTTCTTTGGCCAATTACCTTAAATCTGAATGCCCTGGTTGCTGACTGCTCCATCACTAGAGACAGTTTCTTCTTAAACAGTTTCTGTCAAAACACCTCTATTAAATCTCCCCATTAGCTTCTGTGCTCTAAGAGCATCAATCCCTGCTTCTCTAAGCACTCCATGTAACCCTGGTGTACCATTCTTGTAAACCTCTGCATCCACTCTGAGGCCTTGACATCCTTTCTTAAATATGATGCCCAGATTTGAACACACTACCCCAGCTAGATCTAAGCAGTGATTTGTAAATACTTAACTTGCTTTCTTTGGCTCTCTTTATAAAAAGAAAGGTTGCCATATGCTCTTCTAATAGCCTTCTCAACTTGTTTTTCCACATTATAAAGATTTGAGTACAAACACCCCCAGATCCCACTGTTCCTATGTCCCCTTCAAAGTTGCTGCATTTAATTGATATTGCCTGTCCTCATTTTGCCTACTATACTAAAATACATTGCTTTCTACTTCTCTGCATTAAATTTCACCTTTCATTTTTTCTACCCATTTCATCAGTCTATCACCACACAAAGTCTATTATTATTCTGCTCATTTATTATATTCCTGAGTTTTATGTTATTTGCAAACTTTGAAATTATTCCTTGTATGCCCAAAACCGGGTTGTAATATATCATAATCAGCACTGCATATCCCTTTTAGATGATACCCCCTCGAGGATGTGCATATGTTTGCATGGTTCATCGACAAGATGCTTTTCGTGCCCTTCAGAAACTAAGTACTGGATCCTTTAAAATGGGGTCCAAAATTATTAAGGTGAGTGAATTCTGAATGAGCTGAAGAACAGTAAACAAGCTGGTTCCATAAATTGAACGTGACAAAAGGCATTATTAAAAATGTTGTGGGTGTGTGGGCAGTTTTTTGCAGCTTTGCTTTGGATTGTCTGTGCATTCAATTGACGGAAAATCACAGCGCAGAGCTTCATGGATTCCTGAGGCAGGTACTAATGAAGGAGAAAAGCAGTGCTGTGTCTGCTGAGCTCTGGTGGTAGATCTGTTCCACATATTATTTCAGAAAAAAATTGCATTTTCTTACTTCGATTTAGGATCACTATTGGGGAGGAGATTTTATTTTGTTGAAGGACAGTTTATTTTGAAGGTAAAGGCTCTGCTAGAATGGATTCCGAGGATGCACTCACCAAGGGAGACGCTGTTGCAGCATGTTTGTTTTGTTCCCTGCTGGCAGGTTCTGAAGAATGGCATATTTTTTCATTCATGTTATTCATCCCACTTAAATAATGTTTTGTCTTGAAAATTTGAGAGAGAGTTTTGCTTTTTTGTTATTCGTTCATGAGATGTGTGTCTCTCTGGCAAAGCCTGCATTTGTTGCCCATCACTAATTGCTCTTGGGAAGGTGGTGGTGAGCTGTCTTCTTGAGCTATTGCAACCCATCTGGTGTAGATCCATCCACAGCACTGTTAGAGAGGGAATTCCAGGATTTTGGCCCAGGGATGATGAATTGTGATAGCGTTTCAAGTCAGGATAGTGTGTGGATTGGAGGGAATTTGTAGGTGATGGTGCTCCCATGCATCATCTGCCCTCGTCCTTCTAGGTGGTAGAGGCCATGGGTTTGGAAGATGCTCTCAAAGGAGGCCTGGCAAGTTGCTGCAGTGCATCTTGTACATGGTACACACAGCTGCCACTGCGCACCATTGGTGGAGTGGATGGATGGGTGACAATCAAACAGGCTGTTTTATCCTGGATGGTGTCAAACTTGTGTGCTAGAGCAGCACTTATCGAGGCAAGTGGAGAGTATTCGATCCCACTCCTGATTTGTGCCTTGTAGATGGTGGACAGGTGATGGTAATGTCATTGAATGTCATGGGGAGATGGTTAGATCCTCTCCTGTTGGAAATGTTCATTGCCTGGCACTTGTGTGGCCCGAATGTTACTTGTCACTTATCAGCCCAAGCCTTAATGTTATCCAGGTCTTGCTGCATATGTAGGCATGAATGGCGCTGGATGTTGTGCAATCATCGGCAAATGTCCCCAATACTGACCTTATGATGGAGGGAACATTACTGAAGCAATGATGCTCCTACAGCGATGTCCTGAGTCTGAGATGATTGGCCTCCAACAACCACAGCCATGCTCCTTTGTGCTAGGTCTGACCCCAACCAGTGGTGTGTTTTTTCCCGATTCCCATTGGCTTCAATTTTGCTAGGGCTCCTTGATGCCAGATTCTGGTCAAATGTTGTGCAGGGCAGTCACTTAAACACTCAACTCTTGAATTTGTTTCTTTTGTCCATGTTTGAACAAAGGCTGTAATAAATTGAGGAGGCATAATCAAAACTGAGCATTGATGAGCAGGTTATTGCTTTGTAAGTGTTGTTTGATTGTACTATTCACAACACCTTCCATCACTGGTGATTGTGAGTAGGCTGATGGGGCATTAATTGGCCGGATTAGATTTGTCCTTTTTGTGGACTGGACATACCTGGGTAATTTTCCACATTGTCAGGTAGACGTTGTAACTATACTGTAACAGCTTGGCTAGGGGAACAGCTGGTCCTGGAGTACAAGCCTTCAGTGTTATTGTTGGGATGTTGTCAGGGCCCATTGCCTTTGCTGTATCCTGAGACCTTAAAAAAATGGGCTATGGCTGAGTGTTAGATCACTGCTGACCCCAACAGGCTATAAAGCAGAATCTATATACCTCCTGGACCACACTTACTATTCAACATTCCTTTTCATCAAGTTCCATATGTGGTAGATGCTGCTTCATCTGACCCTGTTAATCTGGCTGTTTCTTCACATACACAGTTGCAGACAAACTAGTGAGGAATAAAAACAGAAAAGTAAAATAGAAAAAGTGAAAAGAAGTGAGAGAAACAGAAATTGAGAGAGACACAATATGAAAGAGGTGACTCAGACAAAGTGAAGTTAAATATGTAGAAATTGCATTTTTCATTGACACCAAGAAACACCAAATAGATTGGGAGTTTAATGTGGGGGTGGAGTTTTTGTATTGGATACAATTGGCAATCCAGCTGGAAGTTGTGCTCAAAATTGCACTAGTCTTCCAAATGATTTTATGGTTCAAGTTTCAGTTCAAATTAATTTGCATAATCATGAACATAAAATCGTCCATGAATCAATGCAATTGGACAGCACTTAGCGCATAATTGTTTATCTTTTCTTGCATTAAAGAAATTCCTTGATATATTTAAATGTGGTAACTTGGTTCAGTTTTATTAATACAGCTGAAATTTTATCAAGTCTCACCTGTAAGCAACTCAGTTTTAAATGACTGAACATGATTGTAAACTGGATACAGAAACATTTATTACTTCTATTGTTCCACGGTAGTCAATTGTTTAGTAAATTCATTTTTTATATATTTAAAAGCTTTTAAAGGGTGCCTATTAGTGTCTTTGCATCTTTTTTTTCCTAAAAAACTTAATTTTAAGAGTCTTCTAGAAGGTCTGCACAATTAGCAAAATCTCACTATTGTGATTAGCTCAATCCACCCCTTGGTGTTCAATCATAGTTCTCTATCAATTTCAAAACAGTTAAGTAATACATGGGCCACTTACTAATTGTAACATACAGATCAGGCCACTGCTTCAGAAGTTTGACATCTTTGTTGTGCAGTATCTTTAAAAATCCATAACAAGGCCAGCCATTGAATCACATTACCTGGTTAATTCTTAAGAGGGAATAGCATCAGATCACTTGTCAAGGAAGAATTACATAAGAAACAAATCAGTGTTTTATGATCATGACCCAATATTTTATGTAGTCCAGGAATATTTTGTAAAATAGTATTAAATGTATAAATTTATATGCATAATTAAGGAAAGAAGACTACCAAAATGCAGAAATAAACTTTGTACCTTATACTGTTACCTCGGATGTCTTGGTATTATTGTCTAATCTGCTTTATCTTCCCTTTTCCTTAGATTGCTTGGGCTTTAAACAAAGGTGTGAAACCTGAATATAAGCAGTTCTGGGATGTGGATCTTGGAGTCACATATATTCCATGGGAAAAATTGAAATTAGATGATTTAGAAGGCTTTTCAGAGGGAGGCATGATCGACCAGGAAACTGTTAATAGTGGTATGGTGTCATCATTGTACCTTAATGGATTATTAAAGGTCTCTGATGCATGTTTTAGTTTTCCAGCGCTTTTTTAATTTCAGGAGATTGCCTGTTCATCGGGTTTTCAATTATATCTAGAACCTTGTGTATAATCACTGTTGGTAGTGGCCTTTTCTGTTAAGTCAAGCCTGTTTAACTTATGGATGGTGAGTTTATATATAACTTCCAAGACAAGCTCTGTCTCCAATATAGGTAACTGTTTAGCAGCATGCTCTAAAACAACCTCCTAACTAACTTTTTGGCCCTGACCTGCTTCCGATACTGACCTGCTGCTCTGCTCTGGCTGGATCATTTCTGCCACCTGCAACTCACCAGTTGAAAGCCAGTTTGTGGCCATGGCCAATACCTCACCCTTGACCCACCGTCCAAAAACTGGCCTACTACCCCAATCCAAGAGAAATGGGCAGAAAGAATCTAAACATGATAATGAGAAACAGAAAAGACAAACAGACAAAATATTAGTGCAGATGAAGAACAAACAAAACAACAAATGCTAAAGGGCTTGAGGAGAAACAGGGAAGAAACACACAATCACAACACTCTTATGACTGAAAGTAGAAGGTATGCAAATTCTCCAACTCATCTTTAACTGTGCCCTGGAAGATCTAGTAAAAGAAAGAAATATTGTACTCTTTATTTAATATAAACTAGAGAACAAAATGCAAAAATTGTGTTTTTATATATCATTTATATATGCATTCACACATCTGCTTTTATATTTAACACCCCAGTCAAATAGTTTCTCCTATTTGAACCCTCTTCTATTAGCATAGGTTGGAAAGTTTTGTTATAATCCTGCCCCTCCAAAGGCTGGAACTAGATTTTTACCTGACTACAGTAGTGTCTTTATGCAGAAGGGGCAGGAAGAATTCAGTGTGTTCAGAATTCTGTCAGAAGTGAAGCAGCACTGAAAACTGCTTGACTGTATAGCTCAATGTGTATGTCCATTAGGGGTAACATCCCAGGCATCATTGCCAGAAACAGGTTGCTAATGCACTCAGACAATGCCAAATATACATAATAGCAGGATCAGTTGATCCAGTTAAGACCATACTGTCACTGCCACCATTGTGCACAATAAAGACATGAATAGGAGTAAGAGTAGACCCTTCAAGCCTTCCCTGCTATTCAACCAGATTATGAATCTACTCCATTTTCCTATGCTATCCCCATATCCATTAATGCCGTTAGAGGTTGATAGTTTATTAAGTACTCTCTTGAGCATACTCACGGCTGAGTATCCACAGTTTCTCTGGAGTAGAGAATTCCAGAGATTCACAACCTTTGAATAAAGAAATTTCTCCTTATCTCAGCCTTAAATAGCTGACCCCTTATTCTGAGACTGGATCCTTGTGTTCTAGATTTCTCAGCCAAGGGAAACATTTTCTCAGCATCTGTCAAGCCCCTTAAGAATTCTGTGTCTGAATTAAGTCATCCCATTCTAACAAACTCCAGGGAATATAGGCCTAGTCTACTCTATCTGTCTTCAAAGACATTCCCCTTATCCCAGGAACCAGTCTAGGGAACCTTCATTGCACAATCTCGCGGGAGGAAAGTATGCCTTAGGTATGGGGACCAAAATTTCACACTGCCCCAGTTTTGTCCTCACCAATGCCCTCTATAATTGTGGTAAGACTTCCTTACTCCACTCCCTTTGTAACAAAAGCTAATATACCTAATATAACCTTCCTTATGGCTTGCTTTATCTGCATGTTAACATTCTGTGATTCATGTTCAAGGACACTCTGATCTCTCTGAATGTAAACATTTCCCAGCCCATCACTGTTCAAAAATATTCTGCTTTTTTATTATTCCTACTAAAGTGTAAATTTCACCTGTTGTGTTCTTGCCCACTCATCCAATTCGTCCATACTCCTCTTCAGTTTCTTTGCATCCTCCTCACCACTTCCTTTTCCACCTAACCCTATTGTCAGTGAAATTGGATACGTTGCACTCAGTGCTTTCATCTAACTCATTAATGTAGATTGTGAATAGCTAAGGCCCAAGTACTGATCCTCGCAGCACACCACTAGTTACAGCCTGCCAATACTAAAGTTTTCTATATATCCCTGCTTTCTGTCCATATATTATCCCCAACGCCAAGACTCCTAATTTTGTGTAATAATTTCTTCTGTGGCACTTAATCAAATATTTTCCAAAAATCCAAATACGCTACATTCACTGGTTTCCCTTTATCCATATCATTACTTGCATCCTCAAAAAGACTCTTAAATTTGTTAAACACGACTTCCCTTTCAGAAATTGACTCTGCTTAATCATGATTTTCTAAGTGCACTGTTACCACATCCCCAATGATAGATTCTAACATTTTGCCTAATATTGACATTAGGCAACTGGCCTAGAGTTCACTGTTTTCTCTCCTCTTCTCATCCTAAATAATGGGGTTATGTTTTATATCTTGCAATCCTTGGGAACTGTTCCAGAATATAAGGAATTCTGGAAGATCAAACCAGTGCATCTCCTATCTCTGCAGCTACCTCTCCACCCTAGGATGCAGGTTGTTAGGCCCAGGGAATTTACAATAGGATAAAGTTTATAGCATGAGTGAGGAAAAGCTCATAACTTATTGAAATGTATTTTAACTTCGTAACATTTTACTAGATTTCATTTGTGTTTTAGCTGATCCCAGCCTCCACTTTGAAGCTAAAGGAACTTATAAAAGGCAAATCAGGTTTCCAACCAGCAACAATAAATATTAAATCTCAAAAGTGCAGTAGTTGTGTGCTACGTGTGATAAGGTTAAACTTTACTGATATGCATATAGACTGCCAAACAAACGATACACATACATGTGAATCTTAACTGCAGCGCTGAAAAGTTAATCTCTTCTTTTGAGCTTTTTATTCTTAAGCTTCTGCTGCTACAATCACAATTGCTAAGATGTGATCAGGCAGTGCCACTTCCATCTTCGCTTGTCCTACTCTAGCTCCTTCAGGAAGAATCTCGTCTCCAATAAGGGTTCCTTTACCTCAGTCCCCAATAACCTAGTTGAATTACAATGTACTCAAGAGGGAGACATGTAGCTCATATTTAATTTGATTTTTTTCTACTTATTGGATGATCTCTGTAACCTCCCCATGCAACTTTTGATCAGAGTGATATTTGTGAGTGCTGTTAACAGTTAGATTTTTGTTGTTCGTAATGTTTCTTGTAAATTGTTTGAAAGTATGTTTTCTTTTTGATTTCTTAAGACAGCAAATGGTAAGCAGCAACAAAATCTTACAAGCAGAAAAAGTGGGAATTAAAATGGGTGTAAATTGTGCGTTTAAAATAAAGTGATTTGTGCATTATAAATTATAGTGAGACATTCTGTAATGTATTGTCAATAGTAACATTCGAACATTATATTTCAGAGTGGGAATCCAGGAACTCTGAGTCTGTAAAGGAGAATGTGCTCCAACCTGTAACTACTGAAAACACTCAACCAACATCACAAGGAGAGACATTCACTCAAGCTGTCACTATGCTGCCTGTCCAGGTAATAGCATTATTTAATACTTAGAAATTACACTTCCACAATTTTATTTTATCATTATTTTTGTAAAATGTGCTATTGTAGTTGTACAAGCTATTTTGATAGCACAGCAAATAGTGAATGTACGCTTATTCCACAAGTAAGAAAAGCCTCTAACTTCGATGATTCATTAAACTTGGAAACTAAATTCTGTGGTTTGTGATACTGATAATGGAGGTAGATGTAAAGAGAATTGCCTTGAGTGTAAAGTGCTACAGTAATTTATGAATATAATTTCAAAATTACCTTAAGAGATATCATTGATATTATTATCCATTTTACCCTTTGGAAATCTGCCACCTCAGGGTTTCTTCTCGTACCTGGGAGCGACAACCTTCTGAAATTGGTACTGCCAATCTGAAAGTGCATGAAATGGGAAATTTATTATGGGCTAAATATGAACAGTAGCTACCTCATGTTTCTCATCTTGGGCACTTCTAAAATGACATCCAAGCTGTCCAAACAATTGACCCCTGGGTTTGTTTAAGAATCTGCTTACCACTTGTTGTCTTAAGAAGTCAGAAAGAAAACATACTTACAAACAATTTACAAACATTACGAACAACAAAAATCTAACTGTTAATAACGCTCTCAAATATCACTGATCAAAAGTTGCAAGGTGAGGTTACAGAGATCATCCAATAAGTAGAAAAAAGATATGCATAATTCATCATAGGAGATAGAAAGACTTGCTTTTATATGGTAACTTTCACAATCTTAGGTGAACCCAAAAAGCTTTACAGCCAATGTTATGTTCAAGGGCAGCCATTGCTTTAATGCAGAAACCACAGCAAACAAGCTCCCACAAACAGCAGTGTGATGATGAGTAGGTAATTTTTTTTAGTGGTGCTGGTTGAGGGATAAATATCGCCCAGGGCACTGGGAAGAACACCCTTGCTTTTCTTTAGAATAGTATCATGGGATGCTTTACATCCACAGGGCCTGTTTAGCATCTCATTTGAAAGACAGCACCACTGACAATGTAGCACTCCTTCAGTAATGTACTCGAGTGTCAGCTTAGATTGTGTACTCAAGTTTCTGGAGTGGGACTTCATAGAATCACAGAATTGTTATGGTGAAGAAGGAGGCCATTCGGCACATCCTGTATGCACTGGCTTTCCAAATGAGCATTATGATTCAGTGCCATTCAGTTGCCTTTTCCCCATAACTCTGCACATTGTTTCTATTTAAATAATCATCTAATGCCCTCTTGAATGCCTCAATTGAACCTGCCTCCATCAGACAGTGTATTCCACACCCAAGCTATTTGTTGTGAGAAAATGTTTCTTCTCAGATCGCATGTTTCTTTTGCAAATCACTTTAAATCTGTGCCCTTTCATTCTCGATCGTCTTATGAGCGGGAACAGTTTCTCTCTATCTAGTCTGTCCAGCCCCCTCATGATTTTGAACATCCCTATCAGATCTCCTCTTAGGCTTCTCCTCTTGAAGGAGAACAGTCCCAACTTCTCCAACCTATCTTCATAACTGAAGCTTGTCATCCCTGGAACAATTTTTGTAAACCTCTTCTGCACTCTCTCCAATATGTTCACATCCTTCCTAAAGTGCAGTGCCCAGGACTGTGCACAATACTCCAGCTGAGGTCTCACTAGTGTCCTATACAAGTTTAGCATAACCTCCTTGCTCTTGTACTCTATGCCCCAATTAATAAAGCCGAGGATACTGTATGCTTTATGAACTGCTCTCCATCTGTCCTGCCACCTTTAATAAATTATGCACATATATACCCCCTTTAAAGTTGTAACCCTTATTTTATATTGTGTCTCCATGTTCTTCCTACCAAAATGAATCACCTCATACTTCTCTGCTTTGAACTTCATCTGCCACCTGTCTGCCCACTGCACCAACTTGTTTATGGACTTTTGAAGTTCTACACTGTCCTCCTCATAGTTTACAATGCTTCCGTTTTGTATCATCCGCAAACTTTGAATTTGCCATTGCACACCAAGGTCTAGATCATTAATATATATCTAGAAAAGCAAGGATCCCAATACCGACCCCTGGAGAACTCCACTACAAACCTTTCTCCAGCCCAAAAAATATCCATTAATCATTACTCACTGTTTCTTATTACTCAGCCAATTTTGTATCCACGTTGTTACCGTCCCTTTTGTTCCATGAGCTGTAACTTTTCTCTCAATTCTGTTATGTACACCATATCAACAGCATTGCCCTCATCAACCCTCTCTGTTATCTCTTCAGAAAACTCCAGCAAGTTCATTAAACAGAATTTTCACTTAAAAAATCCATGCTGGCTCTTCCCACATTTTTCTATGTAACTATTAATTCTATTCTGAATAATTATTTCTAGAAGCTTTCCTGCCAAAATTAAACTGGTTGGTTTGTAATTGCTGGGCTTATCCTTACAACATTTTTTGAGCAAGGATATAATGTTTGCAATTCTACAGTCCGCCAGCATCTCCCCTGAGTCCAGGGAAGACTGAAAGATTATGGCCCCTGCGATTTCCGCTGTCACTTCCTTCAATGTCCTTGGATGCATCTCATCCCGTCCCATTGACTTACTATGTGCATCCGTAGTTCGAACATGACCAACATCTTGCTGCTGGAGTGCACTCTGAGCTACAAGATTGTACAGTGCAAGTTAAATGTTGGGACATAACTTCAGTCATTTTGCCTCATTTTGTAAATAAAGAAGCATATAAAATCAAAGTACAATTTTTAATTTAGTGTACATCATGTCAACTCAAGATTCTTAACTTATTCCGCGTGACCTAATAAAGTTGACATCCTATTATTTAATGTATGAGAGCCTGTGTTTGTCACAGTAAAAGTTAACATGCAACCTGACGATGTATTTAAAAACTATAAATGCTGAAGGCACTTAGAGGAAAAATATATTCTGAGGTTGATGTGTTCAGTGTGCCTTGCAATTTTCAAAAGTCAAGTTCCAGTAATCCTTCAATTTCTGAATCTTGAGTGTTTTTTAAATTAATTGTAATTTGTTTTCAGATCCCGGTGACTCCAACTGTTTCGGCAATTGGTATGGTGCAGCCACCAGCCTTTCCTGTATCAATGTCCATACCTCCTCCGGGCTTCAACCCGACCATTCCACCACCCCCATTCTTACGGCACAGTTTTAATCCTTCACAACCGCCTCCAGGTACGGAATGATCTGTTTTTAGCTTTTTTATGTGGATTGTTGGTTCACCATATTAAACTCGTACAAATTAAGTTGTTGCGTTTGGTTTCCCCACCATGTTAAATTGTTTAACTGTATTAACACGCATTGCTGCAGCAGCATGGTTGGGATTGATAATTCAGCATTTGCTGAATTGTGAAAGTAAACCGTCATCCTTCACTGCTTATACTTTGTGTTGAAAGCCCAATTTGCCATGCCACTTTACTAACATATTTTAATAATGCTTGACTAACCCTTCAATTTGTTTGTATTAATCTTTGGGGGTGCCTTTTTCCACTGAGACCCGATACAGTGTTTGCCGCTGTTATGTTTGATAACACTTGATAATATATATAATTTGAAGATTTTGCCACAGTATTTGATGACCGTGCTAATGTGTGGCCCTAACAAATAATGGAATTCCTCTAATTTGAATGCCAATAAATTGGCATCATTGATAATGGGTTATACTAGTGCTTCCCAAACTTTTTTTTCCTAGTTTGACCCCATTTTAATGACTCAGACTTCATGTGATCCTGCGGTGAGAACTTGGCCAGTACAAGAGTTGTTGAGCGACTGCAGTTAGGGTGGCGGGGTGGAGGCAAGGGGCAGAGTTGAGTGTGCCCCATCTTCCCTTCAACGTCCACCTTCCCTTACTTCAACCTCCACCTGCCTTCCCCCTTCCCTCAAGCCCCCCAACCTGCCCCTTCCCTCAAGCCCCCCAACCTGCCCCTTCCCTCAAGCCCCCCAACCTGCCCCTTCCCTCAAGCCCCCCAACCTGCCCCTTCCCTCAAGCCCCCCAACCTGCCCCTTCCCTCAAGCCCCCCAACCTGCCCCTTCCCTCAAGCCCCCCAACCTGCCCCTTCCCTCAAGCCCCCCAACCTGCCCCTTCCCTCAAGCCCCCCAACCTGCCCCTTCCCTCAAGCCCCCCAACCTGCCCCTTCCCTCAAGCCCCCCAACCTGCCCCTTCCCTCAAGCCCCCCAACCTGCCCCTTCCCTCAAGCCCCCCAACCTGCCCCTTCCCTCAAGCCCCCCAACCTGCCCCTTCCCTCAAGCCCCCCAACCTGCCCCTTCCCTCAAGCCCCCCAACCTGCCCCTTCCCTCAAGCCCCCCAACCTGCCCCTTCCCTCAAGCCCCCTAACCTGCCCCTTCCCTCAAGCCCCCCAACCTGCCCCTTCCCTCAAGCCCCCCAACCTGCCCCTTCCTTCAACCCCCCCCGAACCTGCCCCTCCCTTCACTTCCCAATCTCCACATCTGCCCCTTCCTCAACCAACCCCCCAACCTGCCCCTTCCTTCATCCCCCCCCGAACCTGCCCCTCCCTTCACTTCCCAATCTCCACATCTGCCCCTTCCTCCTTCACCACCCCCATCTCTCCCAAAGTATTCATCCATTTATATTACTTGATCACTATTGCAAAATATTTGCATCATATGCATCAAAGTAAATAATATTGGTTGTCAAGCTAGCAAATGGAAAGATCCTACAAATACTGGAAATCTAAAAGAAAACCAGAAAATGTCAAAATGTACAGCTGGTCAGTCAGCACCTATTTAAGCAAAAGACTGGTTAGTAACATTTTGGGTGTGTAGTTTTTCTTTAGAATAGAAAACTAAATGGAAGGGTGGGGCAGATGAGCCAACCCCAGCAGGGGTAAATGAAGTGAAATAAATAAAATTTAAAAAATTTAAATATAAATGAAAAATTATTAGGCTGCATAAAATATTATCAGTTAGGTAGAGATAATGGATAAAAGAACAAATGGTGGCAGATGGAGCGACACAGGAGAGCCCCAAACAGAAAGACGTGAAAATTGGGAAGAATAGTGCGTGAAAGGTGGGGGAGAGGGTGAAGGTGAGCTGTAACCCTGGCAGATCAGATATTAAAACAGAAAATAGTGGGAATACAGGTGATCTGCCAGCACTGAGAAGAGAAAAATCAACATTTGGGCCTCAGCATTGGTGGGGTCTAGATTTATGGTGTTGACTGTTTAGTTTGTTCAAGGGATTACACTTGAAAGGTTATGACCATTACTTCCTTAGATTACAGATGGTAACTGCCCTGCTGTAAATTTACAGTATTTTCTGTTCTATTATAGTTGCCTGTTGTCCTCCCAAGTTGCCATGCAGTAAAGTTTAGGTGATTAGTTGGCTGATAGTGGGCACAGTCAAACATGAAGAATCATGAATTATAAATTGATCGCAAAATATTTTTTCTTATTTGTAATGCTGTTGCAACAAATGTATATGGCTACTGATCATTCCAGAAATTATTCAGTTTTATTGCATAATTTAAATCTTTGTATCAGTTAGAGGGGATGCAAATCACTTTAAATTGAACAAAAACATGATCTTATACCAAATAATCACAAGGCTCATTCCTGTTAACTATAACATGGGGGTATAACTATGTAGCCAACTTGTGCTAGAGGTGCAGTTTGACCCTTGGTTCTCAATACATGGCACAAAGCATAGTCTACCCTCAAAAGCAGGAGATGCCAACTGTTTGTGAATATCAGATTACACAGCCTCCTCCAACTCCCCACAAAACTTCCATAGAGAAATTGTCACCATACAAGTAACTTTCAAACGAGAGGAGAGTTAAAAACTACTGTTAAAGTGTTCCTTTTGTGTGCAGAAATATTTATTTTAGTACACCTTTAATAACTCATTAGGCAGAGTATTTAACTAGAAAAAAGAACTTCCTTCTATATAACTAGCCACTGCCTCAACTCCAAAATTATTTAGTACATAGTAATATGAAAGTATAACTAATGTTATGTAATTTGCACATGCCTGTCTTGATTTTTTTTTGTAAAGCAAATACTATTTAACACAAAATCTAAAATGGTTCATTACAGTTACTTGGGTGAATTTGCATAGATTGAGCCCGTAGTTTACAATATTGGTTTTAACTGAGTTATTATAACGAATATTGGTTTAGTTAAACTAATCTCCTAGATCTTATTCTGATTTAGGTAAAGCAAAATAAATTATAATCTGCAAAACTAAAGAACTACTTTTAATCCCATGTGCAGGTTATCTACCACCGCCTCCAGTTGTTCCACCTCCAGTTGTTGGGCCTTCTATTCCTCCAGTACAAACCTGTGAGTATAATTAAATTAATTATGGGTGCTTTATATACATTTCCATTTTTAATGGCTGTTATTGCGTAAGCTTATATAAGGTTGATTAAAGATAAATTTGAAAGACAAGGTAGTTTTAGATTCTTTTGTATTATTTGTTGAAAACAACTAAATGCATCAGGGATTGAGAAATTCTCGCCATTTGGCAGAATTCTGAATTGGAATAATAGAATTCTGGTCTTTTAATTTTCACTCCAAGCCTCACCTCCCTCTGCAGCCGCCACCTCCCATACAGCCAAAGCCGGGAGGAGAGTCTCAAAGTCTTGAATATCTCTGCCAAGAATGAGACCAAGAGCAGGCTTGGGGGAGCCACCAGGAGGGTGCTGGCTGCTTAGTGGAGGCATGGGTTTGGCAGGAGGAGGAAGCAGAGCCCAAGTTTTGGCAGGGTTCAGCAGGGTGGTGGGAAGGGAGATCAGCGGCGTGGAATTTGGCAAGGGGTTGCAACAGAGCCTGAGTCTCAGCAGAGTTCAGCAAGCCAGGGGGATTGGAAAGAGAGGTTGAGTGGGTGGGGAGAGGAAAATTAGGGAGAGGGGTTGCTGCGTGAGTGGAGGGAGGGGTTTGGGGGGGGTAATGGGGCTGATAACAGTGTGTGGGGTGGGGCTTTGGGGGGGAGGCGAGAGCTTCAATGTGTCTTCTGTCACCAGGGAATTGGAGAGCTTGTCCGAAGGCTACGCAAGTATTAAAAATGATATTTTCATCAAGTACTTTAAAAACACAGATTTCATTTTTATACAATGTATTATATAAATGTGAACTTTAATTATAAACTGAATGTTACTTTGTCATTTTATTGCTGTTTCACTTTGCTGGCGTCAAGGATTATGTTAATTTTCAAGAGTTTTTTTTACACGTATGCTTTCATGGGATGTGGGCGTAGCTGGCAAGGACAGCATTTGTTGCCCATCCCTAATTGCCCTTGAGAAAATGGTGGTGATAGGGTCACATTGGAAAATAGTTTGTGATGGCACTGCTGTGCTCCTTTGCTTTGCCTCACATGTACATGATCCATTGAGGTCTTGATCAAAATGTTGTTAGTATGGATTTCATCCTGAATTACATGCATTGAATGCTGAAATGCTGAGGTCACTTTGGTGATGTGATACAAATTTATTGGTCCACAGTCTTGATGGTAATCAAAGGTAACCAAAGAGAAAACTAATGTTCCTATCCTATTGAAGTCTAATAATTCTCCCTATTTGAAGTGGCCTGGAAGTATTTGCATTCACTACAGATCATAAGTGTTATAATTACATGATTCCTTGTCACAAAATTTCAGACCTTTTTGTCTTAGTCCACTAATTTTCAGACCTTTTTATCTTCATCCACTTTCAACCCTGAATGCATTCAATCTCTGGATTGTAGATATGAAATAGATTGTTCTGGATTTTATTTGAAGATTGTTCTTGAATTTGTTGTCTAACATTAATAGTGCAAAAAAAAATTATTTTGCAGCTCTAGTTTGCCCGCCTCTTTCCAACACCCAAGACAGTACAAAGGATTCCCCGTTTGGGAACCTACTTTCACATATAGGCTCTGGGCACAGCAATCTCCCAACTCCTAGTATTCCACCAGGGGGGATGTTTAATCCAATTGGCACACAGCCTCTCTCAACTGGTTCAGTTGGATCAAATGACTTGGGGGCATCACGAACAGGCAACCAAACATCGTCATCCGAAACAACATCTACATCTGGGCCAGGTACGTACGTGCAGTTGAAATGAATATGCACCATTTTAGTAACAGTAAGTTTACCTCATGTTAATACATTTAATATTTTCAGAATGTTCTTTCCTTATCTGCAATGATAATTGTCATTTTAGTGAAGTTGCATGCTTTGATTGTGATTAGTTATGCAAATAAAGTATGAATCTAATTTGGATTGAAAAGATTCTTGCTTTGCAAATGTAAATTTTATTTTTTCATCTTGAAATGGGAAATTTCTGTTTCTTTTGGGTATAACATGAGATTTTTTTTCCCACCATAATTATATACAGTTGTTGATTCTTTATGCATAAAGTTTTGCCCTTGTTGTAGTATTGTAATATATAGGAGTTGAAATATTTTATTACAAACTATATAATCTATTAGCTTTACACTTGATTGAAATAATGAGACATAGATGTTAATTTTTTTTGGCTTTTAGAATTTCAATAAACTGTCTTCTTGCGTGTAATCAGTAACTGTGCCAATGTGAAGTATTTTGTTGAATTACTTGGGAAAAAGCTTAAAGGTTTTAAACTCACCTACGTGACAGGAGGAGTCTGCAGTTGTATGTTCTCAGTATAGCACATCCAAAGCTATAAATTTTATAGGAGAATACAATAGTCTCTTGTAGTTGCTTCATTTCATCTTGTATTAATTAGAGCATTACGCGTTATGTTTCAATTGTTAGAGTGCAAGATCAGTCAGATTTATATTAATGGTCTCCTGGGAATGTTTGATTACCAGTTCAGTGAGCCTACTTCGGTGACAAGAGTTACAACTGTATAATATATAGATTTTATTGTGATTAAAAAGTGGATGGCAAGTGACATGACTTGGCAGTGTTGTGTATTGTGTCATGGCATGGAATGATACTAGCTCTTTAGTCAGCAAGTTAACCAATCTCAAGTAATCCTAAAGTAGCAACCAAAGGGAAATTTGAAGACTAGGGCAGCCTGCACTACTGCGAAGGTGCTCACTGCAAAATGGCGTTGGTGATAAATGAACACAGCTTATTTGTCCCACAGCAAGCGTGGGATGTATGATACGAGGGAAATCGAATGGAAACCTTTGTCCCCCCTTCCCCCACCAAGTGTGCCATGGTTGTACTATAATATGTTCCCTGAATGTGGAAACAAATTTTGTGAATGCGGACTATATTTTCGTGCCTCGTTAACATCCATTTCTGCAGTTAAGCTTAAGTCTAGAAGGAATATTTTATCATTCTTAAACATGGACAGTATAAAATAGAATGTGGGCTGCCAATTTAATGTTGTAATAGGTTCTCATATGCTCTGTCTTGGGAACTGTGTTACAGAATATGATTGTATACACCTGGCTATTAACATTGTATTTATTGTGAGTTCTTACTGTTGCAGGAACTCAAAGTACGGTATCCAGTGGGCCTGTTCTAGGGATGCAACCATCAACACCTGCACCCGGATTACCGAATTTGCCGCCTCCAAGTATGGTTGGACCAAGGATGCCTGCAGTGCTGCCACTGGACGTACGCCCAGGAATGATGCCACCCTCACCAGGCCAGCGGTTTCCATTGCTAATGCCACCTCAGCCAAATATGCCCCCTTCATTATCAATTGATGGACCTCTTCACTCAGGATCCAGAGCTCCCTTCCCACCAGTAAGTTCTTTCAATAGGCTTGAAGGAGCGTTTACAAGATCTGGAGTCCCCAGCGGTGACAGCAATACTAATGCAAGCCAAGCTACAGGAGATGAAAGAAGATCTGCTGGAAATGATAGTTCTTTTCAGCGAGACAGCATGCAACAAGAAGGTGACCGGGATTATCGCTTCCCACCAGTGGATAACAGCGACAATCTTGGAAGACGGGATCAATTTGGATTTGGTTCTGACCAAAGATGGGGCTCAAGAGATTTTGATGAACGTGAGCGTCGTGCTGCGCCCTTTGGCGGTCCTAAAAGTTTTCATGAGGATCATGAAAGATTTGGTGGAAGAAATTTCAGGTTTGATGGCAGAAGTGGTCCAGTGTGGAACCGAGGTTTTGACCAGGAAGCACATAGGGATCTTGATGATCGCAGCAGGCCTTGGGAACGTCAGAGAGATCGTGATGACCGAGATTTTGGCTTTCGCCGAGATGTAAATGGCAGCCGTTTTGGAAGAGACAGAGAGCAAGATCACTGGATTCCTCCTCGGCATAGGTTTGACTATTTTCAAGGGACCACTGATCACCAGAAACCTGACGATAGGCCTCGGGTAAATGGTGATTTCTCAGAAACAAACAGCCAGCCGCCAAACAAGGAGCTTGCAAACAATGACCCGGAAGTGTCTGTGAGCCTTGCATCTCCATCAGATGAAAGCGTGGAGAAGGATGACTTAGAAAATCAACCTGTAACCGAAAACACAGACACCGAGGGGACATAATCGTCAAACAGTATGACGGTATTTTGTATAGGTGGTCATCTGCAGTGGACAAAATGGTTGACTGGAACTTGAGAAAAGTCACTGTTGTCTGCGAGACAATTTAATCCGATGTACATCTTTCACTCTAATAACTGAAGTTAATGTGTACAACTGACCTGTACAGACTGTTGTTCTTTAGTTGAACACGGTAGGTAACGACATTTTTTTTTCATGCTTAGAGGCCAGAACTCCCACATTTCTTTTAATTTGAGGAAGATTATAATAGCTTGCCAAAAAAAAATTTTAAATTGACCTTCCTATGGAAGAAAGGTAAACTTGTAGCTGTTACGGCTGGGATGGAATAAAAGTGGTTACAGTAATACTTGAAAAAAAGGGCATAATCTGAATTTTTCCATCCCCTGAAGCTGCTACAGTATTTAAATTTAATGCTTTGATGAAATTGAGTTATTGTTTTATGTTTTATCCTGTTGACAGCAATCGCCTAGCCCATTCACAGTGAGCAGTGCAGTACTGAGGTGTAGAAAAAAAAATTGTAATACTTTTCTGTTTTGTAAAAAAAAAAAGACATTTTAAATCCTCTTATAGTCTGGTCTCTGTTAATCCCCAGAATAAATGTTTGTGATTTGTCCCTCGTACTGCAGTGAGTAACGGCTGAAAAAAAATCATTTGAATGTTGGGTGCATTCTGTTTTTAGATGCTAATAAAACGTTTGTTTGATAATGTTGTGATCTTCAGTTCATCTGGGTTTTTTTTTGCAAAGGAAAGTTGCCATCAAAAAATGTATGCGGGGTGTAATTTGGCATCAGGAAATACATAAGGAAAATACCTAAGTAGGAATAGGAGAATGAGTTCAGAGCAACTAATTATTGTAGGAGCTAAGATGATGTTCTTTAGAATTGCCTTTTATCTGCCCGTCCCTTGTTTTCTGCCATGCATCTTCCATAAAGAGTATGGGAAAAGCTGGGGTCCAGACAATGCCAGTTGTTATATTCCACTCTGTGGTCATCCAGCAAGAGGGGCACGATGAGTGTTCAGATTTTCCTTCTGTTGAGATGAGACTTTTGCTTCCGTAAAGCACTCCATCTAGTGATCCAATTGATGAAAAATGAGCTTGAATAAAACAGGTGTTTGAACTTGAACTTAAACCTATTAGTTGGGAGGAAAATGCTGTCCTGACCTGCACAGCTATGACCTGTTGAAGTGAAAATGTCCATAATTACTTTGTCCTTTAAATATGATTGGTAAAGAACAAAAAGAAAGTGAATTGTCTGGCTAGGACCAGTATTTTTCAGTTGAATGCAAAAGGCAAATTGTGTTCTGGACAAAGTAATTGCATGCCCGTGCAACAGCACATTGAGTATTCTGTGAAATTTGGTCAAGCCTGTTTCACATCTGCTTTAATTATCATAATTTGTTAGGCAGCAGTGGTTAATGCAATGCCCTAAAAGTTTGTTTGCTCTTGTTAAAAGATAGATGCTTGTGACTTAACTAGCTTGATGGATAAATGGCAAGATTGTACAGAGATTCATGAAGATTAAATGGCCAACCCACCAGTGTATATTGATAACACTACTCACAGAGCCAGTTTCATCCTAAAATGTAATCCTTATCAGGTTATTGATGCTTACAACATTTTGAGAGCCAGAGCAATCTGATTTAACGTACTACTTTGAATCTTGGATTGGATTTGTAACTACAAGTCAATGTTCTATCAATCAGTTCTATTTTTGACTTTTCATTGGTTTTATTTTCCAATAAATAGATAGTGCTTGAGATTTTAATTGTACAGCTGGTCAGTGTATTCACAGTTAGCACAGTGCTTTTCCAATTAGTAAGCATTACTGAGAGAGTTTAACAAGTGGGTTTTTTTAAGGTGGATCTGAACATGTAGCTGATTTGCTTGATCTGTATTTCACAAAAACATACTAAGAATTGTTAGCATGTGCCCAACCTAGAATTTTAACACAGATTTGCAAACATGTGGAATTCAGTGCTGTAGTTGGAACTTGGGTTCAAATGTAAGTTGGGGATTGTTAGTGTGACATTATAAAAAGAAAATAAGACAAAACTTGCAATCAATGCAGATTTGGGCTTTCACACATTGAGAAATTTGCTTAAGAGAAATATTGAAGAATGAAGAGCTTGGGTAATATATTGAAATACCTGGAATGGCAGGGCACAGGCTCAGGTGCCTGCATGCCAGGAAGCAAGTAAGTTGCACTTTTCCAGCAGCTGAGTGAAAAGCAATGATGCTGGAGCCTTGGTGCAGAGCATCCACTCAGTGAATCACTAGCAAATACAGTAATTTACTTGCTGCTCGTATAAAATCAAAAGTCTAATTCCATAATATAATTAGTGCCTCAAACTTGCTGATGGATGCTGTTAACTATTTACAGCATAAAGGCTTGTAAGTCTATATATTTACTCATTATAGACATCAGCAACCTAATGTACAGGAAAGGATAGAAATAATTGTGATATACGGATGAAAGAATAAAAAAACCTACAAATACTAGAAACTTAAAAGCAGAAAACGCTAAAAATGCACAGCAGGACTACAAGTACCTGAAGAATAATCATAATTTTACTATAATTTGATGTATTTCCCTTTTTTAAAATCTCTACCATCACACCCATTATCCTTTTTAGCATTTTTTGATTCTGATGTAGGACCTAAGGGTTATGGAACTACACAACTGATATTGGAATTTGGTAACTATTTTGCATGGGATCAAAATTGAGATCTATCTTTGGAAACTAAAGGAATGAAGGGATATAGGAATAGAATGGCAAAGTGGAGTTAGTGCTGACGTTCAGCCAAGATCTTACTGGATAGTAGAGAAGGCTTGTGAAGCTGTACAGCCTACTCCTGCTCCTATTACGTTCTCGGGAGATTGCTAGAAAAGGGACTACACTTTATTGAGCAAGGGCACCATTAAGCAGGAAGATTCACCAGAAATACCTATGCGCAAAGTCAAACTGTGTACCCTCCAGTATTAACACCACTGGTGATATCTTGCAGAGAGTGCCGTAAGCACGATATCAGTTTTTGCAAATCATTGCTTGTAATTCAGATGTTAGACATTTTGGTAGAATCTTATTATTTCAAACCTCTTATTTCATACAGTCGGAGATACTTTCCAAAATTTTGTCTAGAATGATGTGGGCCGCAGAATTGGGCTCCTTAGTTTAGGTGCTATGGGTGCCATTTTGATAGCAAAATGATGTTTGTGTCGCACGCACACATTTCTGTTATGGCTCGTGCAAAACGCCACCTTGGTCTGGGCGTTAGAGTGCCTTGGAAGTAGAGTAAGCATATGTGACACCTGTCATCGTAATGCAGATTTGATGCCAGCACTGCCATTTTCAATCTCATTACTAAGCTAATGCCGTGTTATAAACATAGCTGAACTTGGATTCAGCAGGAACAAGAATACCCCCACCAGTACTATTTAAAGGGATCATCATCAACTTGCAGGTTAGTTGCTGATTAATCTCTGCTGATTCTGTTTGAGTTTGTGGAAGTTCTTGGTGGTTGGAAGAGTTGGTGAAGTCGACATATAGTGGTGCTGCACGTTGAGAAGATCTTGGTTGTGCCTACAAGGGTTCTGGTCAGGCCACTTGCTCTTGGTCATGGGGACTATAGTTGAAATTTCCTTTGAACTACAGCATTAGAGGGAGATGGAGCAGAGGCAGCAAAGAAGAGGACGTGCTGTTGTCAGAGGGATGTGGAAGAGGGCTTTCAGCAAGAAGCTGTCACCAAAGCCACCTCTTAAAAATGGACTAGGGCAGGAAAGAACAATGCTGCTAGTGGCCGTGAAGGTAAATGTGGCCCTGCATTTCTTAGTGTTAAGTCCTTGTAGGGTGGAGCAGGCAACATATATACCACCTCCCAGTTTGCTGTATCAGAGAGGTGACAGATGCTCTTTATGCCAGGAAAGGGGAGTTCATTGTGTGCTCTCTGAACAGAGAGAAGCGGATAGAGTTTACATGTAGCTTTTCCAGGATAGTGGGCTTCCTCATTCAGGGTGTCATCAACTGCACACATTTGGCATTGTAGGCACCACATCTCTATGCTGGGATGTAGCTCACCTGGAAAGATTATCAAATGCCTGCTACCATGGCAACAGCCATGATGCTTTCATTCTGTGCTCGTCTGCTGTTCCCTCAGTTTTTCCAACCACCATGTCAAATCAGAGGGTAGCTGCTGGTGACTTGTACTACAATCGAAGACGAGAGAGAGTTTCCATTAGATGCTGTATCATGGTCGAGTCTACTAGTGTTATCATGGATTTGGCCACTACTTCCATGCTGAAAAGGGATGAGCTCCAAGCGCTGTGTATAGCCCTGTTCAGGTTGGAGCCAGACTTTTTTTTACAGGCTTTCTGGCAGGCCTGTCAGTGCATCAATGAAGATGCTCATCAACTTTTTTCTCTATGCAGCCCTATCTGAGTCCTCTGGAGCCGAACTCGTGCAGCTTCTCCCACCAGGGAGCTAGCACCCAGAGCTGGTGGTTGCAAGAGTGAAGTTGAGTGATGGTGTTTTATCCTTCAGTCTCTTGTTCTTGGTATTCAGATTTGCCACCAGTTCTTGACCTTCTAGCAGTCCTTGGGTATCTGTAAGGATAAAGGTACATGGGTAGGATTTGGGTGAGGGAAGATGGGAAAAGCAAGGGGTGTAAGCTTACACCACCTGTAGCTTGTAAATCAGAAGTGATGATGGGATGTGGGAGAAGTAGGATATAAGATGATGTATTAAATAGGTATGTACTGCCATATTTTGGTTTTAGCTCCACCTCTGGCCATGCCCTCCATCATGACTGCCAAAATGATCTTCTGTGGATGTGAGGAAATGCACTTCTGCCTGTCCCTTGACCACTAGATTGCTGCTGCCTCCAATTATGGGACTATCCGGTCCGGCAAGTGAAGGAAGTGTGCCATTGGCAGTGTGCAAGCTGAGAGATGAGTGAGGCTTATAGAAGTGCTAAGTGTGTGAGGGTGAGATGAAGCTATGAACGTTGGATATGAGTTCTTGACTTGGTAGGTGAGTGAACGGGATGTGGTGAATGGAGCAGTGTGGGGAGCTAGTGGTTAATTTGTAGGAAGTGGCATTTGAAAATGCATTCATAACCTTAACTACTCGTATGAAGTCATTGAACTTCTTGCGGCACTGCATCCAGGTTCTCGGAGCTATACTATTGGCATTGACAGCAGCAGCAACCTGCTCCTGCTGGCTTCATAATATCTGTCTGGAGGACCTCTCTCCTGCTATCCATCTGCACCAAGTCCTCCAGTACTGCTTCAGAAAACTTGGCATGCTCTCATGTCTGTTGACCCATTTCTGCTCCTCTTTCTGCTCATAAGCTTCTCTTTTACCAGTTCAAGCAGCTGTTGTTGCCAGAATGTGCCTCCTATCTAGGTGTTGCAGGTTAGTTTTAAGTGGTGCTGGCAATGCACAAACTTGGGCCACTTTCCAAGGCATGCAACCACTCATCATGCTTAACACTTGGGTTACGTGCTGCAATCATTTAAATTAGTAGGCAGCACAAAGTTTGTGTGCATTGGCACGAACAAGGCAGGGGTTAATCGACATCGTGATCCCCATGTCCAAGATATCATTAAATAAGAAAAGATTATGATTACACAGAGAAAAACGCTAAATTAAAATAATGTTGAGCTAGATTTCCTCAGGAACTAAGGTAACCAAATAATCAATTGTTTTAGTTCTCCCATTTGAATTCAAAGTTGCATTACTGAGGACAGCAGTCTTGTGAACCTTCAGAATTCCAATTGTATTTCTGTATATGGATACAAGCTATTGCTGTCAGATTGTTTTACCTTCCTCTCTGGGAATAATAAATGGGTTGGGAAGGAGCCACAGAAATGAAATCTGATCAATTTTGGAGAATAATTTTCTGCATGTGAATTAGCACTTCTGCTGGAGACATTTTAAATAAGTGTAATTACACTTATTGTGTATGAGATCTGTGATATTTGTAAATCCTTTTGATGATTAAGGTTTTGCCACTCCATAGAGAGGTGAAAGGTGTCAGATTGTGACCTCTAAGGTACTAACAGCATTTAAATTGGGTAATTTCAAGTTTAACAGTGCTGGGTTCATAGTACATAAAAAGCCAATTTTGCCAAAATTTTTTAATGTAAAACTTAAAAACCTGCCTGTGATAGCACTCTTCCATTTTTAAACTTTTGAGTTACTGTGGGGAATGGTATACTTCCAATTAAGCCCCCAGTATTGGCTTCAAGCACCCATAAATTAACTTTAGGACCGTTAGATGCTCCTTTATTGAGTAAGTGTGACACTTTTCTATTTCACAATCAACCATCCTCTAGCCTATGTGATACTGTGCTTCTTATCAACTGATCAACTCCTAATTATAGTCCAAAGGCAAAGCATGCTTACATTTGATCAGTCTAGGCTGGAGTTGAACCTAATCCCAGAGGTGAAAGGCCAATATCGATCTTCTCAATTCAGTTGTCCATTCTTATATTTTCAGTTTTTAACTCATAACCAGTGGGATATGCAGGAAAGTGCAGGAGTGGCTTGTATGAGTTGTCACACAGTCTGAAAAAGGCTTTATATCACTGTGTTTGCAACATTCTTATAGTTTCCAATTTCAAGATCTTACTTATTTCCTGAATTATTCGTGAAAGTGTATATAAATTATTTGCAACTCCTTCTAACTTAGAAATAGAACAGGAAGGCTTTCATCCACAGCTATTTTTAAAAATATAAACGTTTTATTTCAAAAAGCTAATTATGTCAAACAGCATGCAAATTCTAACAGGAAAAATGGCCAAAGTTTTGCAATTGGTAGTCAAGATATAAATTATTTTAATAAAATGGAAAATCATATGATGGTTTGCTTTTATGTAAGATATAGTATGTTCTCAACACTTTTGTAGAAAGGTATATTTGCCAACCTAGTGGTTCATGTCTGTATAGTAATTTAACAGCTTTCGGTCAAGGCCAGACAAGGACTATGCCACCTTTCCTAGCAGTTTTCTGCATGGATCACTCTTACTACACAGCTTTGCACCAAATAGTGGCTTGGTTACCTATCAGTCCCTACCTCCATCTGCAGGGGCAAGTAGAGTTTCATGAATCATGAATTTCATAAGTCTCTCGGATGGGGTTCAGAATCTTTGATATTTTTACAGTTTCAGGCAGAAGTCATTCATCATATGCTCCTACTGGCATATATTTCACAGGGGCTTACTTAATTTTTCTGAAGGGAGCAATAGTGTTTCCACCATAGGTTGGGGGAGGTGCTGGTGAGATGTATCTCATTGTTTTGCAGCAGAACAATGCTAGCAGACTTCCTATTACTGTAGTCAGGCTTAAGGGAGGGGGAACTGATCTGCAGGAATATTGCTACTGATCAAGTTCCACCACAGATTAAGTTCCAAAATGGTTGGATTTGTGGGGCAGAAACCAGAAGATTTGGGTTAATGTGCTACTTCGGTCAATTCTTTGTGCGTAATTATCAAATAGGGAGGCACAGAACCTTATGGGAGATGTGGTACATTCAGTGGTTGAGTTGACCCTCCGCTTAGTTAAGAATGGTAAGATGATTCATCCAATACAGTGTTGGAAGTGTAAGGTTTACTGGTATTAAAAATGTAAATGTAAAATGGTTAACACTGATTATAGTACTTCATTCCCATTTCTGTACTTTGCTCAGTTACACAGGTGGCACAATAAATTAAAATTATGCTACCAACTGTAGGATTGTCTGGGTCATTCCAGAAGGTACAAGAATTATTTTCCTTACGTGCATATCTATGGAAGTGCAACAGAGCAACTCAGATATAGTCAAAGGAAGCAGCTTTTCACACTTCCAAGGGTGATGATGCGGATTTCTTCAATGATAGCTGCTGAGAATCTGATAGGAGTGATCAATTTTTGATCCTTCTTTGAAGAGCCCATCTCTACCTGTGATAACCATAAAGATAGTATAAGATTTTCAAAATTCTTCCGGGCACGAGGGATAATGGGGCTACGTGGAGAAACTGAGATTCAACTTGGGATTTCTGCACAATCTTTGGGCTCCATGAGGTAAATGTACTGAATGAGAAGGGCTGTACATTGACTGAGACTGGTGAGGAGTGACATTTTGTGTGCAAGAAGTGAACACGCAAAAGTTGTTAATTGGAAAGCGATGGAGTGATACAGACATGATGAGCGACGGAAAAAAATCTGAATTATGAGGTGAGAAAATGTGGTTCAAAGAACAGAAGTGCTTTAATACAAATAATGATGGATCACTAAACCAGACAGATAAAGTTGTATAAAGAGGATTCCAAAAGGTATTAATAAAAACCATGGCAATTGTCCAGAGCACCTGGACCTGTTCCCTGATCTCAGATCACAAAGGAATTGGGTACAGGACCTTTGGTCCACTTTTTTTATATACCCTTTAAAATTAGTTCCCTACTGATGATAGAGAATGAGGTGGGGCAGATGGGAGCTTTACTTGCGTTAGCTTTTGTCTATTTCAGGTGAGTCACGCTAACGTCTCAATGTGTGTGTTTGTGTGTCCCCACCCTGCAAACACACACCCATTTGAACCTGGGAATCCAAGTGAAACAAAGAGGAGTTGGGGATCCATAATCACAGTCATTGCTCCTTTTCTGATTCTTTGTAAATGAGAGACGCACTTTCACTGCATGCAAATCACAGGAAAACTGGCTGTAAGGTGTTTTGACCACCACAAGGATGGAAATTCATGACGATCAGCCAAAGGGATCATACTGCTCCCACAGTGTTAATTTTTATTAAAGTATTTAATATTTCCTCCAAATTTCATGTTGATAGAAACATACCCATCTTCAGATTCCCCCAACATCAACATGCTTCTGGCCTTAACTCCCAAATTCCACCTTAGACATTTAATGATGCACAAACTTGTACTTTTTGGCCCCGAGCTGATATTCCTCCTCAGATATCAAATCTGCTTTGAAGCACCTCCACAGCATGGCTCAACTTAGTTCTGTCTCCCACATATTGCTGCTGAAACAGTAATCCATATCTTTATCACCTCAAGACTGGACTTCTTCACTCTTGAAGCTAGCCTCTCATCTTTAATCCTGCACCAATTGCAGCTCATCCAGCATGCCAGGACCTGTGCCCTCACCAATATGAAACCTTGCACCACTATCCTTTAAGTTTCCTGTGCTCCAGTACATTAAAGATCTGGATATTCACTTTTAAATTACTCCAAAGACTGCTACAATAATCTCCAGACACAGATCCCCCAAACATGCCACACAACATCAAGTTGCACCTTATTCTTCACTCCATCATTGCCACTCTTGCTGTCACTACAACCCTCCCAAGATCTCTCTGCCTTGCCACCTTGCTTCTGTTTGGCTGTCCTTTTGTACCCTCCCCATCTACTCCTAGTATCTAATTTAAAAACACATATACATGTTTACTTGCCCTACTGGCCTAGATAAGTTGTCAAAGTGGGGAAGAGGCAAGAAAACACAGCTGCAGCTCCAGCTCCTGAACTTCCTGGTATGGGGTGAAAGTAGCAATTGAGCTTTGTTGCTCTTTGTATTTTTGATTCATTCCACTGGATGAAAACTGGTCCATCTCATCGATGGTCATCACCAAGACATGGATTCAAATAATCTTATGTAATTAATGAGATGTAACCTTAAGAGGGTTTAAATTCATCCTTAGTTTAATTCTCCAAAATAAACAAAAAGAAACTAATACAACAGTAGTGCATGAAAATTTCCCCCCAGTAATTAAATTATGCTGGTATATTTTCGCTCCATTTGTCAGCTGACCTTGCTGGGGCCACTACTTCAGATTTCCTTTTCATAAAAAAGAACTTTTGGAATGACTATACATGAACAACCCAATAATTTTGCACTGGATTTCAGTAGGTGATGTCCTTTCCAGATAGAGCACTTTTGAAAATGAACATGCATCTTGCTGCAGCACATCGCCGCCGCCCCAGTTGAAGCAATAAACATCCAATGGGTTTATATAACATAAAAGCTCTAGTTACCACCCTTCAGTTTAATGAATGCTTTTGAAAATAAACACAGCTTTATCTATGCATCTTGCTGAGTATCATAAATATTTCTAACATAAAAATACTTTCATTGGATTTTCTTAGCAACATTCCTTCAGCCAAGCTGTTGATTTTAAAGGTGAGCTGCTAGTGATTAGTTAAACCTAAAGCTACTAAATGTCCACAGAGCGCACTCACAATTTGTTCAATGACTTTCTTAAGATTAAAATCCTCAGCAGGGACTGCCTAATATCATGCCATGTATCTTTGAGCATGAGGTATAATGGATTTCTAGTGCCCTGCCCACAATATCCAATATCGTGGGTTTGATTTTATGGAATGTTGCCCTGCTCACTCACACCACCCTACGCCCACCCAAACACCCCCCAGCCCTTGAGAGCTGCTGGCCAATCTGACTGGGACTGCAAGTGGTCCCACAAAAATAGAAGATGGACACTGGACCCAGGTAAGTCCCGGTTTTTTTGGGTGGGGAGGGATCAGGCACCATAGGGAGGGTTTTGTGGGAGGCTTTGGAGGCACAAGGGGGAAGGAGTACAATCATTGGGGGGGGGGTCAAATGACGTATTCCCCCTTCCTGCACTCGCCTGCCTTCCAGTGCCCAGCTCATTATGGCAGTGGAGGTGGATTTGGGGCATTAAATGGGCAATAATTGGCCACTTAAGGGCCTCAATAGGTCTAAGGGTGGGCAAGCTAGTGAGCGCCTCACCCATGCTCTGTATTATGGTCGTGGGTGGGCAGACAGGCAGGGGACTAGCCACCCGACATATTTTTGCACTCCCCCCCCCCCCCCCACCCCCGATCAAAAACCCAGCTGGTGAGGGGCCATAAAATCCCGCCCCATATGTAGATCAACATCGGGAAAGGAGAAGCCATTTATTTCCTTGAACTGGTTCTGCCATTCAATTAGATCATGGCCAGCCTGTACCTTGGCGCTTTTTATCCAGAGCCCTTGATATTCTTATCTAGCAATCTAATTTCAGACAATTTCAATTGATTTAGTATCCACAGCCTTTTGTAGGTGAGAAATTAAGATTTCTCTTACCATCTATGTGGAAAAGTGCTTCCTGACTTCATTATTAACTGCTGATGAGGTATAGTTTTGAGATTATGCCCCAACCCATGTTTTGGACTCCCTAATCATTTTTCATTTTAAAAACCCCAATTAGAAGACCTCCCAACCTTTTAAACCCGAGGCAGTTTATGCAACCTGTCATCATAATCTATCTCTTTAAAATGTGGTATAATTTTGGTGAATCTGTCCTGTACTACCTCCAAAGACGTTTCTTGAAGTTTGTTGCCCAAAAAATGCCGTATTCCATTAGGGTTCTGACCAACCCATTTTAGATAAAGGCCTGCATTCCATTCACCATTTTTATTACTTTTTGTACTTGTTTACTAATTTTTAGTCATTGATGTGCCTGGAGACCCAAATTCCATTGCTCTTCCTTAGCTCTTAGTCTCTCAGCATTAAGAGAATATTCTGATTTATCTTCCTCCCATCTAAAGTGGGTGCCTTCACATTTCAATGATAACTTGTATTTACACTGTCTGTATTTATACAAAGTGAAGGATCCCACAGGAGCATAACCAGACAGAAAACGACAACTATCAGGACAGGTGATCAAAAATTTGGTCAAAAGGTCAGGTTTAAGGAGATAGAGAGATGGAAGCGAAGAGAGTTGGGGAGGGAATTTGAGCTTAGTACCTAGACAGAAGAAAGCATAAGAGGCCAGACTTGGAGGATCACAGTTCTGGGAGGACAGTAGGGCTGGTGGAGGTTATAAAAATAAGCCATGGATCAATTTTAAAATGGAGGTGTTGGGGCACTGTGAATTGGTGTAAATATGCAAGCACAGGTGATGAGTAAACTGAAAGTGCAAGCTAGGATACAGGCAGTGATGCTTTGGATGAGCTTAATAAGAAGGCAGGAAAATATGTGGCTGCCCAAGAGAGCAGTGGAATAGTCACATCTAGAGATAAAAACATGAATGCGGGTTTCAGTGGCAGAGGAACTGGGGAAAGGGAAGAGTGGGGCAATGTTACTGAGGTGGAAGTAGGTAGAATGAGTTTGGAATCTCAGCTCAAGATCCTAAAAGACGCAGAAGTTGTGAGCAGCCTGATTCAGCCTGTGACTGGCCAAAGAGGGATGGAATCATTGGCTATGGGATAGAGTATGTGGCAGGGGCTGCAAACAATGAATTCAGTCTTCCCAAAAGCACAAGTTCCTACTCATCTGAGACTGGATGTTGGACAAGCAGTTTGAGAACGCAGCCTCTGGAGGAGTTGAGTGATGTGAAGGTGCACTAGGCATAGTCAGCATACATGTGAAACCTGATGTATTTTCAAATGATTTCACTGAGGGACATGTAGATGAGAAAGAAGAGAGAATCAAGGATAGATTTGTGGGGAATTCCAGATATAGTGCAGGGATGGGAAGAGAAGCTATTGCAAGAGATTCTCCAGCTGCCTTGATAGGTAAGTGGAGTCAGCCGAGGAAAACCCCATTAAGCAACAAAATTGTGCAGAGGCATGAGAAGATGGTGTGGTAAACTGTAAGGCTTTAGACAGGTGGAGAAGAATAAGGTTCCATGGTTACAGTCACATAGACTGCCAGTTGTAGCTTTTCGACATTGAACTCCATCTGCCAGTTTTTCCCACTCCCTTAGTTCAAGTACATCTCTTCGACTCCTTTCCTAATTTTTCATCTTAGTGCTTGTTTTATTGGGTTCTATTATGTAGATGGCACCTTTTATCCCCTTGTATATTTTGGAACTTATATATCTAAGCCACCTGTGCACTAAAAATGTTAACATCCATCATAAATGGGGGGGTGGCAGGGGTGTGACTGAGAGCAGATGTGTTACACCACACCTCCAGCAATCTCGTGTTAGCTGAAACTTCTGTCTTTAATTCACTGGGCTTACACTAACAGTATGAGGTGACCTGTTGTACTTGCATGGCTTTTCTGCCATGGCTTGGTGTCAATGTGCCTTCTGCAGTTTATGCAGTGCATCATCGCCCCCATGTGACAGAAGATTTATACTGCTACAGACTAAATAAAAGTCAGAAAAGCTTCTTTTAAAGTGACATTTCAAAGAAGGATTCACCATATATTTGGAGAAAATGGGTTTTGAGCATTAAAATTAAGATTATATTCTGCAGATCAGGTTGACACGATTGTAAAATCAAATAGTAAGGAAGACTGCATCAATATTTATTCCTCCACTAGATTACCTGTGTACGAGCCTTCCAAAGCTTCTTGTTCTTTCTAATATACATTTTCTGCCTACTTTCCGTAGTCCAAAGTTCCATCCAAAAGGCTCCCACGTTCTTGGCCAATATAATAGAAATTACAGAGAATACTGGAAAAACTCAGGTCTAACAGCATCTGTGGAGAGAAAAAAAAACGGAGTTAATGTTTCGAGTCTGTATGACTTCAGAGCTAAAGAGAAAAAGATGAGATGAATTTTATACTGTTTGAGGGGGGGGTGAAGCTGGATAGAAGGCCAGTGATAGGTGGAGGCAAAGGAGAGACTGCCAGAGATGTCATGGACAAAAGGACAAAGGGGTGTTACTAATAGTGGTACTGGCTAAAGGAGGTGGCGTTAAGATCAGAAAACAGAATGTGATAATAGCAGGACAAGGGTAAGCACTCCTGGAAAGAACAACATGAGCAAACGATAGATGGCCCTTGTCGGGTAGGGGGAGGGGACAGTGGTGGGAAAAAATTGATAATAGGATAAAAGGTGGGGATAAAACAATGAATAAAAACAAGTGGATAAAAATGAAAATGAGTATTGAAAAAGGGGGTGAGGATGGAGGAGAGAGTTCATGGTCTGAAGTTGTTGAATTCAATGTTAAGTCCAGAAGGCTGTAAAGTGCCTAATCAGAAGATGAGGTGCTGTTCCTCTGGTTTGTGTTGGGCTTCACTGGTACTTTGCAGCAGGTCAAGAACGGACATGTAGGCATGAGAACAGGGTGGGGTGTTGAAATGGCAAGTGACAGGAAAGTCTGAACCATGGTTGCAGACAGACCAAAGCTGTTCCGCAAGGTGGTCACCCAGTCTGCGTTTGGCCTCTCCAATGTAGAGGAAACCATCCGCTGCATTCGCTGCTCCCAATGTGGCCTTCCCCACCCCCATGAGGGCCATCTGTCACTTGCTCATGTTCTTTCCAGAGTCCTGTCCTGTTGTTATCACATTCTGCTTTATGACCTTAATGCCATCATCAGCACCTCCTTGCCTCCACCTATCACTGGCCTTCTATCCAGCTTCACCTACTCTACCCCCCTCAAACAGTATAAATTTCTATTTCTCTTTCGCTCTGAAGAAGTGTCAAACGAACTTGAAACGTCAATTCTTGTTTTCCTTCCACAGATGCTGTTAGACCTGCTGAGTTTTTCCAGCATTTTCTGTTTTTGTTTCAAATTTCCAGCATCTGCAGTATTTTGCTTTTATAATAGAAATTACCTTAATTTATATTTTTGGCTAGCCTGTTCTGTTGATGTAAAACTCAAAACTAATGGAAGTGTACACTGAGCATTCTAATCACACTTGCAATTATCTATTTAGGTGAACAATTAGCATTTGTTATTGTTATGGTGTCTGCCATCTCAGGGTCGTCTTTACTAATTAGAAGGTTTATGTATTAGAATTAATGAGTGTAGCATACAACCTTGGAAAAGAAGTATTTTTTTTAATTGATTCATTAACAAATATGAACTGGCAGTAGATTGTCTGCTCCCCATTGCCCCACACGCTCCCACCTGCCCAAACTGAATATATTTCTCTTCTGTTGTCCCCCAGCTGCAACTTTGCCCCTTCTGTCACCAATTTCTCACAGCCCCAAGCCCCTTAAAATAAACATATATGCACATGCACAGTAACACGCTTTATCTGTCAGTAGAGGTATCTGCCAGTAGCAAAACAGCTGCACTCATTTTCTTTATGTAAGTTTAATACTGAATAATAGCATTGGGTCTCATCAGAAATGTGCTAACTGTTCAGCATTTTATAAATTAGTATAGATTGAATTCAAATGGACCTTGCTAATATGGCGCCATAAAATTCTCGTTTGTAATTTATAATCAGTATAACCAATATATTATCCTTCTAACTGGATGTATAGAATTGTTCAAAATCAGATACATGGTATGCTTGATCAGAATTTTTTGCTTACTTTTCCCAAACCATGAATGTAGACCATGACATTGAACAAACCAGCTTCATGAAGCTATTAATACAAGAATATATTAGTGAGCAGAATTCGGATTCATCACAAAATCTAACCTGTCTTGGCATTCTTATCTCTGATTTCCAACAACAACTTATATAGTACCTTCAATTAATTAAATATTCCAAGTTGCTTCAAAGGAGCCTTATAAAGCAGAATTTGACACATAAGGTGATGTTAGGGCAGATAGCCAAAAGCTTGGTTAAAGGGGCAGGTTTTAAGGAGCGTCTTAAAGGAGATAAGAGAGGTAGAGGAGCCTAGAACCAGGCCTAGGCCGCTGAAGGCATGGTCACCAATGGTGGAAAAAGTAAAATTGTAGATGCTCAAGGGGCCAGAATCAAAGAATTAATTAAATAGTATTGTGGGCTGGGGAAGATAAGAGACAGTGAGGGGTGAAGCCATGAAGGAATTTGAAAACAAGGATAAGAATTAAAATTGGGGCATTGCTTGACAGGATCCAGGTGTCTGTCCATAATGGGCGCGCAGGACTTGGTGTAAATAAGAGTGTGGGGAGCAGAGTTTTGGCTGGCCTAAGTCTACAGAGGGTAAAATGCTGAGGCCTGGACAGGAGTGTGTTGAAATCATCAAAATTGAGGTAACAAAGACATGGATGAGGTTTTCAGTTGCTGATGAGCTGAAGCAGGGCGGAGTCAGGCAATGTTACAGAAATGGAAGCAGGTGGTCATGATTATGGGATATGTGCTCATCTCACGGTTAAATATGACACTAAGGTTGTGAATCGTCAGGTTCAACAATTGCCAGGGAGAGAGAGAATCAGTAGCTAGGGAACTGAGAGTTTGTACTGGGACCAAAGACAATGGATTCAGTCTTTCCAATATTTAGCTGGAGGAAATTTCTGCTCATGCAGTACTGGTTGTCAGGCAAGCTGTCTGATAATCTAGCAGTGGTGGAGGTGTTGAGGAAGGTGGTGAGGGAGAACTATGTGTCATCAGTGTACATGTGAAAACTGATTAAGTTTCCATAAAATATTGCTAAGGGGTATCAAGTAGATGAGAAATAGGACGGGCCCAAGGCTAGATCCTTGGGGGACAGCAGAGGTAATGGTGTGGGAGCAGGAAGAGAAGCCATTGTAGGTGATATTCCACTACATTTAGGTAAGAATGAAACCCCACCCAGCTGGGCGACAGTGGAGAGGAGGAGGAGAATGGTGTGGTCAGCCCTGTCAAAGACTGTAGACAGGTTGAGGTTCAGGGACGGTAATTTACCTTTGTCACAGTCACATAGGATGTCATTTGTGACCTTGATAGCTTTTTCGGTACTGTGGCACGGGTGGAAATCTGATTAGAATGCCAGGATAGATGGGCATTGATATGGAAGGTGACAATACACTCAAGGACTTGAGAGGAAAGGGAGGTTGAAGATTATTAGTTTTGAATAAATATAGATGTAAACCAGCCTCACTTGGCGTGGCCACACATTACTGCATATTTGGACATTTGGTTACCTTGCCAGAATGATTCAACAAATCAAAAAGGTTAGTAGAATGTTAGCCTATATAATTAATAAACTAGACTATGAAGGAAAGGAAATTATGCTACAGCTATACAAAGCCTTGCTTAGACCATATCTAAATTATCGTGTACCGTTAGGTGGCTTGAAGTTTGCAGTCAGTGACAAAGCTTGCCACTGATAACGGAGTAAGTCTCGCTGAGAGATCTAGTGATCCTTCTTGTGAGAAATTTACTTCTGTCACCATGCAGTGGTACTGCAACTGATTGCAATGTTCTAGATGGACATTCATAGCCTGGAGCATAGGTAATGTCATCAGGCTGCCCAAGCAATCAATCACAGTACAGGATTTTCACATCCCAAAAAGTATGAAAATAAAATCACTTCTAAAACTTATTTTACATGGAGCAAATTAAAGATTGGGAGTGTACACATGGCATGAAGTCAAATGGTAAATATTCTACTTTTTAAATCATTTAGCAGCACTCCATGAACATGAAACTATTTTTTCAGGGCAAGTTCTGTCTCATCAAATTTTGTTAATCACATCACCGTTAAAAACCCACTTGATTGAACAAGGTGTAACTTTTTATGGGGTTTCTTACAGCTATGTGGGGATGGGAAAGTTGAAATTTTCATGTGTTCAATGATTGCCAGATTTGGCAGGGCTTTGTAGGGGGGGTGGGGTGTACACAGTGCAGACCGCAATTTCATGCATTAATCTGTGCATTCTCCACATCCTGAATTTGCAGTCATTTTCAGAGGGATAATGATGGGGAACACCGATAGTGAACTATCATCTATCCTCCCCTACTCCCCACCCTGCAAAATCCCGGGCCATTATATTGTCTTGGAAGGAGTACAGAATGGATCCATGGTAACATTTTGGTGAGTCTGAGTTAGATTACGAGGGGAAATGACATAAACTAGGCTTGATTCAGAGCCAAGCCATTCAGGAGAGATGCTTGCAAACTCTTCTTCACATCAAAATGGTAAAATTGTCAAACTGTGTACAACAAAAAGTAGTAGATGCAAGTTCAGTGAATAATTTTAAATCTGAGATCAATAGACTTTTGTTCACCATGAATATAAAAGGCAGGTGGAAGGGGTTGAAATGGAACCAGCCTTGATCCCATTGAATAATGGAACAGGCTTGAAGGACTCATGGTCTACTCTTGTATCAAGAACTGAAATGCTCCTGGACTAATTAATTCCTTCTCCCAATCACTGTATCTCCCCTATCACCCACCCCAACCCCATACTACATCCTGCCTGGAGAGGCCACCAGATTGATTAAAGGTACCTTACATTGCATGTGTGTAGCTGTGAATATAGTGTAATATAATTCAGATTAAAGTTCAGAAGAAACAACGCCTGTGCCATCATGGAGCTTCTTGTTGCACAGATAAAATTACATGATAGTTAAAGGTCGTCATTAATGCAGAGTTTTTTGCTATTAATTCATTGTTTGATTTAGTCACTTAAGTTTGTTGGGACTAGAAACTCAATTGTTGGCTTTCCCTCGATTCAAGGATGATGTCTATTGAAAGACCCAAGTTTCTGACGAAACAGGCCAATCCTTGACCCACAGGTCTTTGAACACATGGGGCAATATGTCCCACAAGGCTTCTTCAGTTCTGCTTACAAGAAACTCGGGCTGTCCTGCAATGTTGCCAAAACAATACTTATGTCAACCCACACTTAGTCAGCCAAATATTCCACCTCCCATTTATGTTGAAGGAGAGATTCTGGAATATGTTGAGCACTTCCCATAATTGGCAGGCAATCTGGATCCTAAGTAGGATCCGGAGTGCAGGGTTTGCTTCCTTTTCTTTCCTTCTCTGCCACCACCATGCCTCATCAATAAGATTTTGTGACTCAAACCCTGATGCAACTTGATGGACAAGCTGTCACCATTTTGAACGATTGGTAGCAAGCTCCTCCCAACCATTAATGTCAAAGCTGCTGAGCTTCAAGAAAAGCTTCAGAGTGTCTTCGAAGTGTTTTCTTTTTGTCCTCTGTGGAACGTTGGCCATTTGACAGTTGGGAAAACAGGATCTGTTGGGGGAGACGCTCTCAGCCATCTAGACACAATGTCCAGTCCATTGGAGTTGATTTTGTAGAAGCTTTGCCTTAATGCTTGTGGAGCTGGCTTCAAGAAGAAAATTAGCATTTGTTTGACCGCACTCCTACTGAATCCAGAGGATATGGCAGTGGTATTGCTGATGGAATTCCTCTGGTACTCCTATATGTTGCTGATACGCAGTCCAGGTCTCAGTGCGGTACAGGAGTGTGATGATGACAACCAACTCTGTACACTAGGACTTTGGTTAACTTGTGGAGGTCTTTGTTGTCAAACACTTGTTGCTGTAATTTATACAAAACAGAGCTGGCACAGCTGATACTGTGTTGGATCTCCTTATCAATGGTGGCCTTTTGAAAGTGGTCACTGCCAAGGTATGGGATGTACTCAACATATTCCAGAGCCTCTCCTTTGACATATTGGAGAGGTGGAATATTTGGCTAACCAGGTGTGGGTTGATATGAATTTTGTTTTTGCAACATTTACCAGCACTTGGCACGTCATAACATTCAAGGCTATGGGCCAAGTGCTGGTAAATAGGATTAGGTAGGTAGGTCAGGTGTTTCTCATGTGTTGATGCAGACTCAATGAGCCGAAGAGCCTCTTCTGCACTGTGTGATTCTGTGAACATTCAAGGACAAGCCGAGTTTCTTGTATGCAGAATTGAAGAGATCAAGAGAGGCTTGCGAATCTGGTGCAGAGTGGGGAGTCACACTGCAGTCATCCGTAAACTGTAAATTATGTTTGATCTGCAGTTTAGTTTTGCATGGAGGCGACTGAGGTTAGAGCTAGAGGCTAGGCGCTATTTAATACTGATACCAGAGGGCAGCTGACCTTTGAGGCATATCGCCAATGTCACAGGTGTCCAATGACCTTTCTGCATCTGTCACCTGCATGCTCATTCTTGACAAGGGACTCCCAGGTTCACAGCCCAATGCCACAGGACTTGGCAAATAGACCCTACTAGAAGCCCAAGCCTGACTTTGATGTGGGGACCTTGGGGCGCCGTCATTATCCACACAATCTTGATGGGTTGGTGGTCAGATTTCAGGGATGTGTCAAACCACAATGACTGGGCCCACCTCACCACACAGTCTTCCTCTACCATCGCAGCCAGTGAAACAGTCATCTTTCGCCTGATCTGCAGTCAAGGACTTTTTGGATCACACTTTGTCTGGCACCTCTCCCCAACCTTGCTGCCATTGGTGACACAACCGGGCTCGAGGAGCTCCCGATGGTATCGCTCAAAGGATCTTTGGAGCTCTCAAGCCTCTCCACCATGTCAAGGTGGCGATACATGGGGGGAGATAAAAAGCATAGTTGGCAGGATTTGAACCTGAGTGGGGAGTCCCCAGTGGATTTCAAATCGGTTACCTTAAGTCACGTGGTTTAATACCTTCAACTTCTCATCACTCTCTGGCTTTAAAAGTCTCCAAGAACCCTCCCTTCAACCACACTTCTGCTCTGCCTCCCCTGTATTCACTTTTCCTCATCCTAGTAAAGGTCCACTGTCTACTCTGAGATGGCTTTTTTCATGTGAGGAAAGCTATATTAATCTATGTTGTTGATACCAAATTGTTGAAATATATGGAATTTTTAAATATATGAAGTTGCATTTCACAGTTCTTGTAATATTGAGCACATCAGTTTTAAAAAGTGACAGTCTGGCCCAGAAGATTTCATTCCAATATTTCAGATACAGTTATCACATGAAATGGGTACACGCCTTTCTATTCTGTTCTTCCCAAGTTAGTTAGTTTATGGTACAAGATCACAATTTATTTACAGATGAAGATTTAATCCATTTTAATTAATTCATTCAAAAAATCTCAATGATGCCACTCCCCAAATGTTCCATCTAGTTGTTTCTTGAGTGTCCTCGAACATAAATCACTAAAAACTAATGTACAGGGACAAAAATAATCAAAGTTGTGTAATATTAGCCTTTATCTGAAGGGAGCTGAAATACAAAGGGCTAGAAGTTATGCTGCCCATTTAGAGCCTTGGTCAGACCCATCAAGAATATTGTGTTTATTTCCAGGAACTTGATATGTCTGCTTAGAGGGGATGCAATGCAACTTCATCAGAATGATGCCAAAGCTAAAAGGTTTTAATTATGAGAACCAGTTTCATAGACTAGACTTGTATACGTTTGAGAGTAGAAGATTATGGGATGATAAAATTGAGGTGTTTAAGATGATTAACGGATTTGATACAGTGACAAGAAACTACTTCTAGTGGAGGAGTCTAGAAAATTGGGCCATAAACTTAAAAATAGAGCTAGGCTGTTCAAGGCTAATGTCTTCCAGTATTTCTTCAAAGTCATTGAATTTTTTCTGCTTTCACCCCAAAAATCTGCAGAGGCTAAGTGAATTGAAAATTTCAAAACCAAGATTGATAGGTTTTTATTAGTAAATGATATTAAGTGTTGTGGAACCAAGATGGGTAGATAGTTAAGATACGTATAAACCATTATCTAATTGAATGACAGAATATGCTTGAGGAGCTAACTGACCCACTCCTGTTCCTATGAATGATTGTAGGACTCTCATTCCTACCACACTATCCAAGTGTTCACTGCTCTTTGTGCAAAGTACTTCCTGCTATCAATTTCTTAAATTTGCCTTGAATTAGTTTGGAACTGTGCCCCCTTGTCCAACACCCTCAATATAATTTAAAATAATGATCTGAATTTACCATTTCTGTTCTCTTAACTATCCTATATACCTCTATATGATCTCCTTTTAGGCAGCTCCTTTCCAAGTACTTCTCCAGTTTTTCATCATAATTCAAACACCTGACGATTGAAGGTTCTCCTGCCTGTCCATTTGTTATGACATTGCAATTTGTAAAGGCTGAGTTATTTAAAATCCCAGAGGAAAACTTTAAACAACTGTCATAACCTATATTTTCAATAGGTATGTTTGAGATGGAGCTCTAAGTTCAGGAATAATACCACCAGTTCTCAAGAGGATTTTATATCAAACTAAATGAGACCTTTATTAATCTGCAACAAATTAAACATATACAAATGGCTACAAATTACTACGATCATAACTTCTAACAAACTCCCAAATTAATCTTCACTAAGGCAACAATAACCAATACACTTAACCAGACACCAGGCAAAGCATTTTCACCTTACAAATTCAAAATGAGGTTCATTTCAATTTGGTTCCTTTGCAGACAGTTGCAGGCTTACAGGCTTAGATCTTACATGCCCTCTGACTTCCATACACAAAACCCTCTCAGGCTATACCCAGCCCTTCTCTTTGCAAATACTCATTGTATCACCAGGCCCTTTGAACTCCACCTCTTGTAACAAAAAAACCCCTTTCATAGTACCAATTTTATTATTAGTATAAATATCTTGTTTGGTGTCTCCTAGCTAGGTGCAAAATTTCACCCCCAGTCTTTGAATGCTCTATTCAACAAAACGCAAATGTACCTCTATCTCTGTGTACATCTCAAAACTACAATGCATCAAAGCACCCAGACTAACTGGCTTTAATCCCATTAACACACAGACTAAACCTCTTTTAAAAGAATAATTTCCAGTAACATTACGTACATTAATTGCTTCATGACACTATTGTAATGCTGCCGTTTATCAATCACCTTGCTGGCTCTTATCAGCAATGCCTGCAGTATTTAAGTGTCGCTTATTTCCTGGTGGCCAAAATTGGACACTTAACTCAAGGTGTAGCTTGACCAAAACTAGGCACAATTCTCACGCCATTTGACCAGAGCATTGTACAGTTTGACCCATTACCTCCGTTGACTTGTATTCTGCTCTTTTGGTTATAAAGTTCAGCAATCTATTTAGATTGTTACCGTTCTACATTGATTGGGCATGTTTAGGATCATGACTACTAAGTCCCCTAGGTTCCTTTCAAAATCATTCTTGGCTGTTTCATGGAGTGTGTGCCACCCTAATCTTCCTATTTCTGTGTAGCAATTTGCACTTGTCTGCATTATATTGGTTCCAAAGAAATCGGCTTCACTTCAATCCCTCAGTCAAATAACTTATTTTTTGTAACAGAAGATCAATATCAATTCCACTCAGTTCCAACTACTCACTATTGGATGATTAACATTCTAACTAGGTACTCTATGATCTAACAAAGTGAAGTCATACTGTAATAATAATAAACTGATCTGTGTGGTATTGCTCTCACTAGATTAACAAAGGACTTAATGCATTTAAAATACAAGTGTTTGGTAATGGAGGAAGTGGATGCAGAATTGCAGCCTCAGAGTGGGTGAGGTTGATAGTAGTTTGGAAATAGAGCTGAAAAACAAATTTCAGGAATCCTGCTATGTTGCCATGGAGAGGTGGGAGAGATGACCTGAAGCAATTACAATGAAAGAGTTAGTGCCGCACAAATAAATACTGGTTTCAGGACAGGCAGAAAACAGAAGGGTGCCCTTATTGTATAAAAATTTTTGTCCACCTTTGATTCTCAGGACCCAATATTGAGCTTCTGAAAATTGAACATGACCAGGGGATGAAAACCAGAATCAGAAAAATAGAATTAATTCTGTAAATTTAAGAAACATTCACAGTTATTACTGGGTTTATTTAATGTTTAGGAAAAATCCTACTTGTTTAATGAGCTTTTATGTTAAACTACATTGTTATTATGAATTGACCACTTCAAGTTACTTCTGTCACCACCAGTCACAAGTGTGTGAGCAGCAGTACTTGGCACTAGGGTTGTACAGTTCAAAATGCTATTTCCAAGATGCAACCCAAGTTTGTATAATAGAATTGATAATTATACTGCTAAATATTTTTCACCATAAAAATGGACAAAACAATGTAAAGTCACAGTTCCATTATTACAACTTACTGAAATCCTAATCATGGCACTGCAATATTACTTTTATGAGCATATGTATTTGGTTTATCATTAATTAGAAATGATATTGTTACTGCTGATTTATGTTCACAATATCTACAGGAGTGTTCGATCTCTGTAAAGCAAAGTGTATTACTATATTGGAGTATGTTAATAAAAGACTGCTTCGTTCTAATTATTGTTTGCAGACACTTTTCTAATCCTGATCTAGCAACTTAAAAACAATTCATATTTGTCACTCAATTCAAAATTTGGGCACCATGACAACAAAAAGAGAGTCCTGGTAGTGAACATAGGAAATTGAACAGAAGATCTGCAGTGAGAAGCTGAAGTATTAAAATGGACACAGTTTAGTATTATATAGTCAGCTGAGACTGGACTTTAATCTTAGGCCCACAGTTGTGACAGTGGAGTTCAGTTATATACAGTCAGTTTGGGACCGTAGAGTTTAATTTTATATAGTCCATGTGTGTGATAGTGGAGTTTAGTGAAATACAGTCAGTATATGTGACTGTGGAGTTTAGTTTTACAGTCAGTATGTGTAACAGAAGTTTAGTTTTATACAGTCAAATTATGTGACAGTGGACTTTATGTTTATACAATCAGTATGTGTGACTGTGGAATTTAGTTTTATACTGTCAATGTGTGACAGAGAAGTTTAATGAACAGTCCATTTATTTGGCAGTGGAGTTTAGTTTTATATGGTCAGTTTGAGAGACTGGAGTTTCGTTTTATACAGTCAGGATGTGTGATGGTTCAATTATTATTATAACCATTTTATTATCAGTTTGTGACAGAAGACTATAATTTTAGACAGATAGTATGTGTGGCACAGTTTAGTTTTGTACATGCCAGCATGTGAGACGGTGGAGTTTGTTTTATACAGTCAGTATATGTGACAGTGGAATTTAGTTTTATGCAGTCAGTTTGTTTTTGTTTTATGCAGTCAGTATTTATGGCACAGTCAGTTTTTTTATAGTCATGTATGAAAGTGACATGGCTTTCCCATGCCTTTTGAAGACCACTGTGTGCCCAATCAAGGATCCCAGCAATGGGAAGAGGGTGCTGCTGAAAACCACCTCCTTGAACCTGCATCCAGCCCCTCTGCCCTTCCACTATCCCCTTCCTATGCTACCCGTTTCACGCTCCCCAACCTGAGTCCAGGATTCCCACAATGATCTCTGGTGAAGACCTTGGAGCACTATTGGCAGCATCCACCATTCCTAGTCTCCGATTGGCTGCAAGATTCCACCTCTGGGGTCTTAAATCCTGGAGAAGACCCAATGCTGACTGATTAAGTACCTGACAGGCACTTAATTTAGTTGGGCCTCCCCCACAGAAGCAACAAGGGTTTCCAGCAGCTCTCCATCGGTAAGCTGGACCCACATCAGTTGCATTAAATTTTGCTTATGCAATCAGTATTTGTGACAGTGGAGATAAAAACAAAAAACTGTGGATGCTGGAAATCCAAAACAAAAACAGAATTACCTGGAAAAACTCAGCAGGTCTGGCAACATCGGCGGAGAAGAAAAAAGTTGACATTTCGAGTCCTCATGACCCTTCAGCAGAACTGAAGGGTCATGAGGACTCGAAACGTCAACTCTTTTCTTCTCCGTTGATGCTGCCAGACCTGCTGAGTTTTTCCAGGTAATTCTGTTTTTGTTTTGTGACAGTGGAGGTTGTTTTATACTGTCAGGATGTGTGACTCTGAAATTTAGATTTGTGCAGTCAGTATGTGTGACAGTTTAGTCTTATACAGTCAGGATGTGTGACTTGAATTATATAATCAGTTTTGTGTCAGTGGACTTGAGTTTTATACACCCGGGCCCCTGTGTATCGCAGCAATCCGCAGTCTCTCTCCATTTAAATAATAATCCACTTTTCTATTCCTGCCAGTGTGCTACTACACATTTTTCTACATTACACTCCATCTGCCAAATTTTTGTCCACTCACTTAACCTATCTATATCTCTTTTCAGACTCTTTGTATCTTCTCAAAACTTGCTTTCCTACCTACCTTTTTACCATCAAATTTGCTACAAAACAGTCAGTCCTTTCATCCAAGTCATCATTAAATCGTAAATAATTGAGACCGCAGCACTGATCCCTGTGGCACTCCACTTGTTCCAGTTTGCATAACTGCAAATAATCCATTTATCCCCACGCTCTGTTTCCATTTAGTTAGCCAATCCTCTATCCATATATATCACCCCAACTTGATGAACTCTTGTCCTGTGCAGTAACCTTTTATGCGGTACCTTATTGAATGTGTTTTGAAATCCAAATACACTACATCCACTGGTTCCCCTTTATCCACCCTGCTTGTTATATCCTCAAAGAACTCTAATAAATTTGTCACTATTTCCCTTTCACAAAACATGTTCAACCTGGCTAATTGTATTATGATTTTCTAAATGACCTGCTACTATTCCTCTAATGATGGATTCTTGCATTTTGCTAATGACAGATGTTAGGATAACTGGCCTATACTTTCTTGCTTTCTGTCTGTGTTTTCTTGAATAGACATGCCACATTTGTGGTTTTCTAATCTGCTGGCACCTTTCCAGAATCTAGGAAAATTTGGAAGATGTGCAAGCAATGGATCAGAATTCATTGGATTAGGCTATACCCACAGCTTAATTAATAGTGCACATTTAAAGGGTCCTCACAGCCGACCCCAGGGCTTTCAAATCTGAGTCTCCACTCTACAGCTGCCATTGCTTTCTCAGAGCTCGCAACCCCAATTGCTTGAGCCTGTTTGGAAATCCTGCTTTAGTCTCATAAGTTTTCCTCAAACTTTTTCTCTAGTGATTGTGATTGTTTTAAGTTCCTCCTTCCCTTTTATCCCTTGTTTTTCTACTATTCTTGAGACACTTTGTGTCTTTCACTGTGAAAACAGATACAAATTACTTGGTTCAGTCTCTGCCATTTCCTTGTTTCCCATTATTAATTCCCCAGTCTCATCCTCTTAGGGACCAACACTTACTTCAGCAACTCTTTTCCTTTTTATATACTTTTAGAAGTTCTTCCTGTCTGTTTTCACTTTCCTTGTCAGTTCTCATAATCCAATTTTGCTCTATTATTTTTAGTCATCTTTGCTGATTTCTAAAATGTTCCCAATCTTCTGGCCTACCACTATTATCTTTCATTTTGATACCATCCTTAACTCTCTTAGTTAATCACAGATCCTGCATTCTTCTCATAGTGTTTTTTTTCTCAATGGAATATATCTTTGAGACTTATGAAATAGTTCCTTAAATGTCTGCCACTAATTCTCTACCACCTTACCTTGTAACTTGTTTTCTGTTCCACTTGCCAAATCTGTCTTCATACCTTTGTAATTGCCTTTATTTAAGTTGTAGACTCTAACTTCAGATCCATATTTCTGATCCTCAAACTGAATGTGAAATTTCAACGTGTTATGATCACTCTTATCTGGAGGATTCTTTACTATGAGACCATTAATTAATCCTGTCTCATTAGATTACCAGGTCTAAAATAATCCCTGAAGGATTCTGGAATGTTTTGTGCTAAGAAACTGCCCCAAATACATTCTGTGAACTCATCCTCCTTCGCTGATTTGATTCATCCAATCTATGAAGATTAAAGTCTCCCGTGAATATTGCAGTTTCTTTCTTACAAGCCCCCATTATTTCTTGTTTTATTTTCTGTGCTACAGTGTAGCTACTGTCAGGGGACTTACAAAACTACCCCCACCAAGTGACACCTTCCCTTTGCTATTTCTTATCTCCACCCTTGATCCTCGGAACCAAGATTATTTCTCATATCTGTACTGATTTCACCGTTTATTAAAACAGCTAACCCACTTCCTTTTCCTTTCTTCCTGTCCTTCTGAAATTTCACATCCCACTAAATATTCAGATCCCAGCAGTGATCACTTTGCAACCATGTCTCTAATGGCTATCATATCGTGCTCATTTATTTCATTTTGCACTATCAATTCATCCATCTTGTACGAAGTCTGCATGCATTCAGATAAAGAGCCTTTAATTCTGTTTTTTTATCATTTTGCTTACACCAACCTTATTTGCTGGTGTACTCATTTTTGTACTCTGTCCCTTCCTGTCACCCTCTGGTTATCATTACCTGTATTACTTTCCTGCACTACTCCCTTATCCTTTCTCTTTAACTTTCTAAATCTCCCCTCCTGTGAACCCTTCCCAACCGCACTATTTGGTTTAAAGCCCTCTCTACAGCGTTAGTTGTAAAATTTGCCAGGATAATGGTCCCAGCGGGTTTCATGTGAAGGCCATCCCAAAGATACAATACTGGTGCCATGCCCCATGAAACGAAACCCATTGTCCGACACCAATCTTTGAGCCACACATGCGACTCTCTGATCCTCTTCCCCTGAAGCCAATTTGCTTGTTGCTCAGGCAGTAATCCAGTGATGAAAACCTTTGTAGTTTTGCTTTTTAATTTAGCCCCTAGCTGCTCATAATCCCTCATCAGAATCTTTTCCTTTTACCTATGTTGTTGGTATCCACAACAACTGGATCTTTCTCATCCCATCCAAGTTCCTATCCAGCTGAGGAGTCCTTAACTCCAGCACCAGGCAGGCAACACAGCCTTCGGGACTCACATTATTAGCTGCAGAGAACTGTATCTACCTCGCAACAATACTGTCCCCTACAAAAACTACATTCGTTTTTACTGTCCCTAATTGAATGGCTTCCTGCACCACAGTGCCATGGTCAGTTTGCTCATCCTCCCTGCAGTCCCTGCTCTTGTTCACACAGGCTGCAAGAACATTAAACCTGTTGGACAATTGCAAGGGCTGAGGCTTCTCCATTGCTACCTTCTGGAACCCCATACCTGCCTCACTTGCAGTCATACCCTCTTGTCCCTGACCATGAGCCAAATAAGTACCTAGTCTAAGGGGTGTGACTGCCTTATGGAACAAATTTTCAAAGCATCACAGTGAGAGAAGCTTGAACCCCATTCATCAACTCTAAGTCAAACTTCCTCAAGCTGCAGACAGTTAGTGTAGATGTGGTTGCTGTGGATCTGACAGGTGCCCACCAGTGACCATACGCTACAGCTGCAACACATCACCTGCCCTGCCAAATTTATTTTGTTTCATTTAACTAATTAGGTTTCAAGTTTGGACATATTACTCAATGATTTTCCTTAGTTATGTTATGGAGTTTAACTAGTTTTGTTATAAGTTTGATACACTACTTGTATCTCCCCAGTACAAGTTTAAACTCCTGCCCCAATTTAAGATGGAAAAAACTTAAGACTCACCTCCTGCTCACCTAATTAATGCTCTTGGGCTTCAGCTCTCAGGTCTCATTGTCTTCGGCTCCCTCTCTTGGGCCATTGCCTTTTTGTAATAGACCAGACCGCACCTCCTCTCTCAATGCACTGAATCCCCTCACCTACCAAATTTCCTCTCAGCCTCAAGCAGCCAGCTTTGTGCGACTTCCTGTGTACATCTGCTCAACTTCCTGTATTTATACTAGCTGAGATCACAGTATCTTTCCAGTGCAGAAGCAGGCCATTTGCCCCATCGAGTCTGTGCTGGCTCTCTGAAAGAAACCCTGTACAACTCTAACAAGACTTATTTATTCCTGTATTTCAAACCACTTGCAATAAAGGCCAACATGCCATTTGTCATCTTAATTGCTTGTTAACTTGTTCCATTCCTTGTACAAGCACACCCAAGAACATCAACACTTACAAGTTTCTCACCTTTTAAAAAAATTCAGCTCTTCCAGTTCCACTCCCCTGCCTTATTTCCATAACCTTGCACATTCTCTCTTTTTGGGTAGCAATCCAATTCCCTTTTGAATACCTCAATCGAACCTGACTCCACAACCTTTCCAGGAAGTTTGTTCCAGACACCAACCACCCTCTGGATGAAAAAAATTCCTTACATCACATTTACTCCTTTTGTCCATTATTTTGAATCTGTGCCCTCTAGTTCTTGATGTTCTCGAGTGGGAACAGTTTCTCACTATTTACCATCTCCATACCCTTCAGGATCTTTAATACCTCTATCAAGTCTCCTCACCTGCCTTTTCTCCAAGGAAAACAATCCCCATCTCTCCTCTAGCTACAGTCTTTCATCCCAGGAATCATTCTTGTGAATCTCTTCTGTACCCTCTCCAATACCTTCACATCCTTCCTCCCGTATGGCGCCCAGAACTGGACGCAGTACTCCAGATGAGGCCTCACTAGTGTCTTATACAAGTTCAACATGACCTCCTTACTCTTGTACTCAATGCCCCTAATGATAAAGACTAAGGCACTATGTGCTTTATTAATTGCTCTCTCAGTATACCCTGCCATCTTCAATGACCTATGTACGTACACACCGAGATCCTTCTGTTCCTGCACCTCATCGTAACATGATTGAATGTGAGAAGTGTGCGCCTAAGATTATTTTAAACTTAAATAAAAGCAATTAATTACAAGGGTATGAAGACAAGAACTGGATAAAGTAAACTGGGAATTATATTAAACACAAGAAATAGGAGGAGGAGTAGACCATATGGCCCATCGAGCCTGCCCTGCCATTCAGTAGAATCATGGCTGATCTTGGGCTTCAATTCTACTTCCTTGCCCATTCCCCATATCCTTTGATTCCCTGAGAGACCAAAAACTTGTCTACCTCAGCCTTAAATGTATTCAATGATGGAACATCCACAACCCTCTGATGTAGAGCATTTCAAAGATTGACAGCCCTTTGAGCGAAGTAATTTCTTCTCATCTCAGTCCTAAATGATTGGCCCCTTATCTTGAGACTGTGCACCTGCATTTAAGATTCCCCAACCAGCGGAAATAATCTCTCAGCGTCTACCCTATCAAGCCCCTTCAGAATCTTGTATATTTCAATGAGATCGTCTTTCAATCTTCTAAAGTCCAGAGAAAATATACTCAGTCATAGGACAACCCCTTCATCCCAAGGACCAGTTTAATGAATCTTCTCAGCACTGCCTCCGATGCAAGTACATCTTATCTTAAATGTGGAGACCAAAACTGCGCACACCACTCCAGATGTGGTCTCACCAGAACCCGGTATAACTCTAACAATACTCTATTGTTCTTGTACTCCATACCCCTTGCAATAATGGCCAACATGCCATTTGTTGTCTTAATTGCTTACTGTACCAGCATGTTAACTTGTCCTGTTCCTTGTACAAGCACACCCAAGTCTCTTTCAACATCAACACTTAGAAGTTTCTCACCTTTTAAAAAAATTCATCCCTTCTATTCTTCTGATCAAAGTGAATAACTTCACTCTTCCCTACAATATAACGCATCTGCTATCTTGTTGCCCACTCACTTAACCTGTCAAATCTCTTTGCAGCCCCTGTGTCGTCCCCACAGCTCATCTTTCCATCTAGGAAAGGGTAAGGGTAGAAAAGTAAAGGGTAGGATAGTAGAGATGCAGTGGCAGACATTTCACAGAATCTCTCAGAAACTTTACAGTGCAGAGGGAGGCCATTCGACCCATCGAGCCTGCACTGACTCTCTGAAAGAGCATTCTACCTAACCCCGCTCCCTTGCCTTATCCCTGTAACCTTGCACATTTTTTAGATAGCAATTCAATTCTATTTTGAATACCTCGGTTGAACTGGCCTGCACCACCCTCTCAGGGTGTTTATTCCAGACTCCAACCACCCTCTGGGTGAAAAAGTTTTTCTCACATTACTTCTATTCCTTTTGGCCATCATTTTGAATCTGTGCCCTCTAGTTCTTGATGTTCTCTTGAGTTGGAATGGTTTCACTATTTACCCTCTCCATACCCCTCAGGATCTTGAATACCTCTATCAAGTCTCCTCTCAGCCTTCTTTTCTCCAAGGAAAACAGACCCAACCTCTATAATCTATCCTAACAGCTTCAGTTGTTTATCCTGAGAATCATTCTTGTGAATCTCCTCTGCACTCTCTCCAATGCCTTCACATCCTTCCTCAAGTATGGCGCCCAGAAATGGACATAGTACTCCAGATTGCACCCAGGCTGTTTATTTTAATTGATCTAAGAAAATAATTTTAGAAAAAATCCTATTTGGTGGAGTAATTGTCCTGTTTTTACCTTGCATGCTAAGTGGGTCATCCCATTAATTATTATTCTATCTTATTCAAAAGCCCTGGAAGAACTATTTTGTTTGTTTAATTCTTATTTTAGAGGACCTTTTATTTCCCAAAAATAATTTGATATATTGTGCACAAGTCCATTTTGTTAGCTCAAAATGAACTCAAAACCAAATAGTATCAGCGGACTGATAGGTTTTGCCATTGTTCAGTTTTATTCTCCAGAAACCTTCTTCCCTGATACACAGTGAGCAGAGTGAGCTAGACTGCTTTCAACCAATTTATTTTAATGAAAATTTAAATTTCAATTAATCATCAGGTCAATTTTTGCTTTGAATACTGAAATAGCAACTCAGATCAATTTTTCAATTCCAATTTCAGATTTACATTAAAGACAGAAGTGCTTGCAGTTAGTGTGGGTGTAACTTTCACACCTCCCCTTCTTGTGTCTCAGAAGATAACAAATTACCCTGAATAGATTAGGTCTGATAGAGTCTTTAGTCCAAATCACCACGATGCTGCAATATTTGATATCTGCCACTTTGTGCAAATTAGTTCTTAAATTCTTGAGAATGCTGGATCTCTTGCTGCATCATCTGTATTCATGTAGTGGCCAGCTTTTTAAAAGAAAAGGAAACACGGAATCTATTGTGGGTAAGATTTCAAGGGGTTAATTTATTAATTTATAATTTCCTCCCGTCACCATGGGAACGTATCCACTCTAAATTAATAAACTTAAATTTAACAAATGCCCACTCTCTAAATTTACATTCAGCAATACAAAATGGTGAATTAAAAAAACAGCTATCAGCAAAAAGGGCCAACTTCCTTGCATGTTTATAAGATGATGTAGTGAAATATTATCAGAGTCACACCAAAGGAAAAGGAGCCAAACTCCACTTCACTTTTTTTCTTTCAGTTTTTGTGGCTTCAACACTTCCACAAAGATCCTAATACAATTAAATTCTAGATTAATTTTAAACACATCCTTCTCAGGGAAGACAGCATTTTTCAGATTGAACTTGAATTCTTTTTAAGCCTTTTAGCATTTTTAAAAGATTTCTAATTCAGATCATTTAACATTTAAGAAATTCAAAACTATCAATTTTTAATTAACCAGAATTTCACTGTAACTACAATAAAAATCTAGTTTTCACAAATTAATTAACCTCAATAATGCCAGTTTAATTCAGATCAGTATTTTATTAGCTAAATCCAACACTGCATAGAATAAACAAAATAGCACATGCTTAAAAAAGTAACTTCCTTTTGTTCTTCAGATGCCTTTCCAAATGATTGTAATATAACTGAAAAGCAAAGTTAGCTTTGTAACATTTGGAACATTGTACTGAGGGAGTGCTACATTGTCGGAAATGCCATCTTAGAGGCCCCAACTGCCATCTCAGGGACATAAAATAGCCCATGGCAATATTTTGAAGAAAAGCAGTCTTTTTTATACAAAAGTGAAAAGAGGGTGGAGCTTTAGCCAGTGGCACCAAAACATTCACACCAGCTTTGTAAAGACACTACACTGGAATCTTGCATCTTCTAACAGTATAATTCCATTATAGATCAATTTAGTGTTTTTTTTTCTCTCAAAGTTTACAATCTGAAATTTATTGCAATAAATTATAATCAAGACTTAGTGTTTTAATTTATTCTTGAGATGTGAATTTCACTGGCAAAGCCAGCATTTGTTGCCCATCCTTAATTGCCCTTCAGGTGGTGGTGACACCCTACGTTTGAGTGGCAGTTAAGATTCAATCAAATTGCTATCAATCTGGTGTCACATATAGGCCGGAACAGGTAAAGATGGCAGATTTCCTTCTTTGAAGAGCATTAGTGAATCAAAAAGAGTTTTATGACAATCCAGTAGTTCCATGATTGTTATTAAGGAGACTAGCATTCTGTTCCAGTTGTATTAATTGGATTTAAATTCCGCTCCCAGCTGTCTATAGTGGGATTTGAACTCTTATCTCCAGAACATTCGTCCAGGCCTCTGAATTAATAATCCAGCAGCATTACTTGCCACTGTGCTTTCATCACCCTTCTGAGTCCTATAAAACAGGTCAATGTAATCAATTTGAAAATTTCTCCGTCGGCCATGGATGTTCTACATAATCTAATCTCCCATTTAAGACAGAGAGGAATTTATCCTCTAATTATCGTTAATCTTTAGAATTCTGTACCCCAAAGGTTTTCCCAATTCTGGCTGCACAATCAACCATATTCACACAACTGAAATATTGACCTCTGTAATGGGTTATGAACTCAATGTTTCAAAATTTGTGATATTCCCAGGTTGCAAGACCATGGTTTAAATCCATTCAACACCAAAAACATGACTCAAGTACCTCAAAAATAATATGTGTAATACTTGGAGAAAAGATTTAAAATTAAATCAGCCTGTATCCTTCCAACATTCAAGATGAGACCACAATAGCTTTTCGATTTGTGCACATTGTTACGATCCCCATAGAGACTGATACCTTTTTAAAAGAAAGGAATCCCCACAAAGCTAATGGAAAAAAAAACAATGGACAAGATTTCACTTTCTAAAACTTACTGTAACAAAAGCAATTAAATCAACATGATTCAAACATTAATTAACAGGTGAAGGATATTTCAAATAAAAGGCAAATTTCACTTTAAATAATTAATACAACAAAAATACTCCTCACATAGTTAAATATACTCGCAATACTTCCTGCACAATTGTGGGACCAGGTGCAATCTCTCAGCCTCCACTATGTAGGATCTCTCACTTCCCATTTAATCGTTTCTGCCCTTGAGTTGCATTCACCAGCAGCCATATTCCATCTTAAGTCCCTGGACACAGTTACCACCAACGAGGCACAAGTCTACAAACTCTCTCTCACTTGGGTCACAACAGACCTGATGGCACAAAATCCACAAAGACTCCCCTCTCCAGTCCCTTTAAACAGTTTGATGGGGTCTGGTAATACTGAAACAGCAGCAATGGGTCTTGTCCAATCCACAATATTTGGCCTTCCTGTCTTCAGTTATCTACTCTTTCCAATTGTATAACACACACTAGCATAGTCTCTGATTTATATTCAGAGCTGCTTTAAACCAGTATCTGTTCAAAGACTGCCAAACAGAGAAAAACAGGCTGATTCTTATTTCTTGTTTCCTCTTTACATGAAGTCTCATTGTATTCTGAGCTGCCAGAAAAAACAGGCTGATCCAACCCCACTGCAATTAGCTTTCTATTTACCTTTGCTTCTTCGGTGTTCATACCATAGCAACCTCAGACCACATGGCCATTTCTTGGAACTTAATGATGACATAATCAGGAAACCAATTAATCTTCTTTCAGATACTCCCCAGGGTACTTTGATCTTAAAGGGACATCACACAAAAGAAAATGCAGGCTTTTCTCAGCACATGTCATCACAACAAAACAGGGGTGGTGCTGACGATCAAAACAGTCACATTCACTTTTTAAACATACATTTTCAAACAAAACAAATACTGTAGCTTTTTATAATTTCAGTCGGGAACCTCCGCAAATTCACAAACACTTTCACACAAGCTGAAGTTTCAACATCCTTTAAATTTCCTTTCACCCAATAATTCTCATGTTTAATTTTTAATAAGTATAGAAGATGACACCATGGAAGTTGAAACTGTCAACTGTTAAAGTTTCTTTCCTTTCACCTTTTCAATTGTCATCAGCTCATTTTGGTTCTCTAGCTCCCTGTTCTTTTTCCTTCTTTCTTGCTTTTTCCTTCCTCCCTAACTATGAGTTAGATCACCATTTCTGATTTCTAGTTGCTAATGTTCTTTCTCCCCCTCTACTTAATCTCTCTTTTAGTTCTGAAACCTTATGTTGCCATGTTGTATGGGCAATATAGCATAACAACTGCCTGCCTTTATAATCTTCTGCCTACACCTGCTATTAGGTTACTTCATTATTATTTTTACCCATGTTATTACTTTTATCTATTACATATCTATTTTATTACAGCTTTCTGTACATATCTATTTTACATATCTATTTTATTACAGCTCTCTGCAAATGGCCCCTATCTATCTGGCCACTTTCTCTTTTGGATTTGGCTTCTATTAGAGGTGATCAGTCGCCCCTATATTTTCCTTCCTGCAACAAATTCCCTTTTCAATTATAAGGATTAAGACCTGTACAACGTCGTCTTAACTTTAAAATTCTCATCCTTTTTTACAAATCCCACCATTGCCTTGCCCATCCCTATATCTGTAATCCCCAGCAACTCCACAACCCACCAAGTTATCTGTGTTCCTCTAATTCTGGCCTCTTATACATTCCCAATCATAATTGCTTCACCATTGATGGCTATGCCTTCAGTTGCCTGCCCCTCACCCCCTGCTTATCTCTCCACCTCTCAATCTCGGTCTCCTCCTTTAAGACATTTCTTAAAATCTACATCTTTTGACCAAGCTTTTGGTAATCCGAACTAATATCTCCTTTTGTGGCTTGGTGTCATACTTTGTTTGATAATGCTGCTATGAAGCACCTTGAAATGTTTCATTATGTCAAAGATGCTGTATAAATGTAAGTTGTTGTATGGTTTATACAATGGCTCCTTCCACTGTTACGTTGCATCATTATACAGTTTGGTATTTGTTCTAGTCCCATTATGAATTAGGTACTACTCGCACATATATAAGTTCTTTATCCTGTGCCCTGCACATTGCGGATGGTGGATGTAGCCTCCTTACTGTCTCAGAGCTCACTTATGATTGAGTTCTTAAAGAATGTAGGTTCACTTCAGTTTGATGCCAACAACTTCCTGGTTTTCAAAACAAAAACCTGCAGGTTCAGGGCTCGGTGGCTTGCCAAAACCTCAGTAAAATGATGGATGATTTCTTTTTACTTGAGAATTGCCAAAAATACTCAATGCTGAGAGGCTCAATACCTTTATTTCTTCAGCAAAGAAAGCATTTTACAAGCACAGCAGGTATACAGACAGAGTACATCACATGTAAGCATGCATTCTTTTACTGTACTGACTTTCAAAACAAAATGTCTTATACCCTTCTCCTACATTTAGCAACTTGAATATGCCTCCATTTACCTGATTGGCTTTCTTCTGTTACCTGAGCTCACATAGTACTTCCCTCAGTAATTTATTCAGTTTGCAGACTGACCCCAAAGCCCAAAGTCATTCTGCATATTGACTTTTCTCTTATCTGTCTGTTCTTACCCCCTACCTGTTTAGCTTTTATGTGAAAATTGAAAACATCTTTAATAACTCTTTTGTTTTTCAAACTTCCACAGACAAAAGTTTTCTTTCTGTATTTAAGGTCCAGTCACTACCTTATTCACTACATTGCAGTTTAATTAAACATATGCTTAATCTTGCAGTAATTTATTTAGTTCTATACATTAAGCTAATTTTTCAACTTCCCAGCTACTTTCTTGTTAAGCTAATGTTTAATATTCCAGGTGCCTGTTTTACCCCATATTCCTACAGAAGTTTAGTTTCATACAGACAACTTATGTGAGAGTGGAGCTTAGTTTTATACAGACAGGCTGAGCAGTTGCCTGAAGCCGGACTGAAGTTAAATCTGGGGTATTGGCAGACCCCTGGCTGGCATGTCCCAGTGAAGGGGTTGGGGACAGAGTTTGAGAGGCACAGGGGAGGGTTAAAGTGGTTGTATGATCTTGGGTGGGAGGTGCCTCTGATGGGCACAGAATCACCCAAAGGAGGAACCCCTCCTTGCCCAAAAATAACTCACCCAATAAAAGCTACTGGGCTTCCCAAATGCCGTGGGTAAAATAGCAGAGGGGTGGCATGAGACAGTTAAGTGGCCATTAAGCTGTCCAACACTTCCACCATTCTACATTAAGTGGGAGACAGGTCAGGGATGGGCAGGTGGGAAGGCTATGCCCTACATTTTACAAGCCCTCTCCCCACTTTCAAACACACAGTAGTGGAGCATAAAATCCAGCCATAGTATCCCAATACCATTATTCAGAACACTGTAACTTAGAGTAATTACATGGGAGGGCTGATACTGAGTTTCCTACTTTCAGTGCAGAGCTGGACACTGACCTGAAATAAATAAATAATTAAAACATTGTAGTGTCTTCCTACACAGCAGTTCTTTTATATTTCTCAATTCATGAACAACCAGCAAAGCAGCATATATTTTTCTTATAAAATGTTATTTCAGGTGAGTGTTCAATTTAGCACTAAAATCAGGGAAATACGAATGTAAAATCCAGCACTCCTAAATCTTCCTGCATCTCTTTAAATTCTTTAGTGCACCAGGATGGGAAGAGGAAACTGGACATGTGTGAAAAAGCCATGTTGTATTAAAAATGAATGGTCCAGAGCTTGTGTCTCAAGGATTCATACTCCAGAGATCCGCTGGAAGACAGCCTGGAAGTCCCAACGCAAGGACTGCATAGTAATTGCCCAGGAAGTTTAAACTACTGATGGGTAATTGCCCTAACCGTCCAAAGTTCTGATTTAAATTGGAGACTCGAGATGTTTTCAACTCTCTTAGCGGAATAGAGATAAGAATTAAAACCGCTTCTAACCCCTGGGTAACTATACTGCTGACTGCTCCCAACTCCCTGACTACTCCTCCCCCAACCCAAGCACTCAGCCTTCAACCACCCCTCTGACTGCCCCCTCAAATACCACCCACTCCACCCTACCCTTCTGTTTAATAAGTGGATATCCTTTTTCCAAACCAGGCAGCAGAAGACATTCTAAATCACAACAGTTTTATAGTTAAATGTATAGTTCAGAACAAATACCAATTTCCACTCTTCCCTTTTGGATCCTCTCCCTGTCCAGAAGCTAACCAGTTGCTGGGGGAAAATCCAGCTCTTAAGTACAGACTTTAGTGAGCATCACCTGCTCTCATTTCACTCTGAACCTTGTTCTCTTTCACTCTTAAAGTGACCTGCATTTCTAACATTGTCACCTTCCACTCCTCGGCTACCATTCTGACCCCAGACCCCTTCCATTCTTCGGCTACCCTCCTGACCACCCAGGCCCCGACCCCATCCTCTGACACCATCCCCCAGCCTCAACCCTGGACCATCTGACACCAACCACCCCTTCCACGACCTCACCTACTTACCTTACGCACTTACCTCCTCTCTGGCTTCTATGAAGTGGCTTTGACCTTTAAACTAGCCCACTTTACGGAAGCGTGAGTCATAAAAAGGGGGCGTAGTTTCTTTAAATGCCCTGCCCTTTAAATTTTTTTTCAAAGCTTGCCTGTGTCTCTGAGTTAGAAAATTGTTGCTTGTGGTTTCAATAACTGTTTATTGACATAACCTTAAGGCCAATCACAGCATTACTACTGCTTGACTGCTTCCACAACCTGTCATTATCACAGGAGGGGCTGTAAATTCACAGTTTAATTGATGATTCCAAGAGATTATTAAGGGATTACCTGTCTTTGGTGTGGGGCAATGAATACAAATGTTTATTTTTGTAAAGGATTAAGGTATTTGGGAGTTAAATGTATCAAATGGGCTTTTATCAATGAGAATTTTTTATGTAGCAAAGTCTATAATATATACTTTATTTTATTTCATCTCAGCATGGCTCCTGAGGTCTGCCCATGGTGGATACGGGTTGAGTTGGCATGGAGGGTGTAAGAGCAATGCATGGATGGGTGGGCATGGGGCAATAAGGGTCCATTGGGATGAGTGGCAGGAGGTCATGAGTTGACATAAGTTGGCATAGGAGCCATAAGGGTGGAAGGGCATGGGTTTGTATGGAGGGTATGAGAGGCCATTGAGAGTGGGTGGAGGGGCAGGGGTTTGCTTGGAGAATATGAAGATCCATTGGGTGGGTGGAGGCATGGGTTAGTGAGAGTTTGCATGGATGGGGCATGGCGAGGGAGTGAGGGCTAGGGGGCCCAATATTGAACAATACAAGTGGGAACAGAAGTCACAAAGGGCCTTTTAACAAGCCCACCTCGGCACTCAGCAGCCCCTGTGAAATGTTTCCGGGGGTGGCGCACACACACAACACGCAGGGCAAAGATAATGTATTTTGGGATACTTTTTCCTGAGGTGGATGCAGCAAGCAGGGAAGTGTCCTGATTCTCGCACCTGCCTCGGGAGCAAAAATCCGGCCCCTAGTGTTTGTTCCTGGGAAGATTCTGTATAACAAGTAGGATGCTAAAATGCAGCTGTCAAAAGGCTTTCATCATCCTCAAAGGAACATCCTGTAGCATATTAAACATAATCTTACATGAAGATTTATTTTCTATATGACTGTTACACTTGAGATAGTCGGGCAAGGAAGGATAGAAGTGGAGCCCTTTATACATGTACAAGCTTTTATTTACAGAGCTACACGTTTCAAACATGCATCTCAAACCCAACCCACAGAGTTTCAGTTAACTCCTATATATAGGAGCACAGTGAATCTCAAGTTAATGCCCGCTACCTGAATATAATTAAACAGCCAATTCATGTACAATTAACATGAACAGCTGTAAATGTTTTTGAAATAAAGGGCTTGTTTCTACTGTCAATATATTAATTTTCTTTGAGTATCCTTGTCACTACAGTGGCAGAATGTTTTTTATTCATTCTCAAAATATGGGCATTGATAGCAAAGTCGGTTGATTGCTCATGCCTAGTTGCCCTTGAGAAAGTGATGCCGTGAGCCCTCATCATCCACATTAGAGGGGTTAACATTCACACGTAAATGTGATGAACGTATTCATCATCAATCCGTGTATATTAGCTTGTAAACTCCAGACTGGAGACAGTCAATCAGGTCTACCTACCAGCAGAAATTTCACAACACTGTTTCTGCAAATCATGGTTTTGTGTATTTTTGTTTTATTCAGTGCAGAGGTTTGCATCTGCATGCAAGGACATTAACTTTTTTGACAGACTAAAGAGAAATATAGGCAGAAATTACTGCTGGTTGCTAATAGCAAAGAATGTTTAAAAGTTCTAATAATTTTGCTGCTATTTTAATGGGGTGCATTAACTCATTTATTTAACTACGTTAAAGGACCAGAAAGAGCATTGTCAGACAAGAACATTCATATTCATATCTTCTTAAGTTATCACCATGAGCACTAGCTTCTGGCTTCCTGTGTCTGTGTCTAAATGAGGAAAAAATCTGGTTAATGTTTGATTGTGACCCATTGTCAGAACTAAGGTTTCCTTTCAGTTATACTGACTCATCCTGATGTTTTGAAGGTACTTAAAATATAAATTGTTTATTGAAAATAGTCCAATTAACATTTGCCCTTTGGCCTGAGGCATTAACCCACCGGTGGGTGGGCCTGTCACCAGGCGGGAAGCACAGCGTGTAGTTGGATTATACGCTCCCCCGCTGGTGGATTTGAAAGGGAGGGGGCTCATAAAATCTGGCGGGTGGCCTTCCCACTGCCTCCCCATCCACCTCCTGATCTGCCTGGAATTTGACGTCATGGGGTGGGATTGTGGGGGAGATGTTGCACAGCCTGCCCTCCCTTGGGTCAATTAATACCCACTTAAGGGCCTCATCCCATCCCAGCTGGTATTTTACCCGGAGCAGGGCAGGCCCACACCATTTAGAAAACCTGGCAGCTTTGGCTGCGAGGACTGGTATTGGGCAATTGGGGTGGTGGGGGGGGCTGCATTGTTGATCCCATGGGTCATCGGAAGTGACTCTCCCACAAGGTCATACTTCCCTCTTTACCCTTCCCTGGGCCTCTGAAACCGGGCCCTCAATGCCACTCGCTTTTGAACATAAGACATAGGAGCAGAAATTAGGCCATTTGGCCCATCGAGTCTGCTCCGCCATTCAATCATGGCTGATAAGTTTCTCAACCCCATTCTCCCGCCTTCTCCCCGTAACCTTTGATTCCCTTACGAATCAAGAACCAATCTATCTTGGTCTTAAATACACTCAATGACCTGGCCTCCACAGCCTTCTGTGGCAATGAATTCCATAGATTCAGCACTCTCTGGCTAAAGAAGTTTCTCCTCATCTCTGTTCTAAAAGATCTTCCCTTTACCCTGAGGCTGTGCCCTTGGGTCCTAGTCTCTACTACTAATGGAAACATCTTCCCCATGTCCACTCTATCCAGGCCTTTCAGTATTCTGTAAGTTTCAATCAGATCCCCCCTCATCCTTCTAAACTCCATCGAGTATAGACCCAGAGTCCTCAAACGTTCCTCATATGTTAAGCCTTTCGTTCCTGGGATCGTTTTCGTAAACCTCCTCTGGACCCTCTCCAGGGCCAAAACATCCTTCCTGAGATATGGGGCCTAAAATTGCTAAAATAAAGGACCTGACAGCCTGGCCCCAGTGACACCCCGGACTTCCTTCGGACTCGCACTCCAGGCACCTCTTTTAACAGAACTGCCTGTAGTCCCAGCAATGGCCACTGCTCCCACCTAATGCTGCTGGGGCTACAGAGCTGCTGGCCATCTGATTGGCTGGTCTCTAAGACGGGACCTCCTCCCGAGCTGGAGGCAGAAGTTTTGCTTTAAAGCAATTAATGCTGCTCCGCCAATTTCTTACTGGGGTAAGGGAGTGTTGCAGGGACCACGGTGGCCCATAAAATCTAGCCCACGCAAACCTATTGGGGTTGCTTGTGGTCTCCCTGGGGTTGGGAGGGGTGGGAGATCCCTCTTTGAGGCACTCAGTGGCTGATTATGAATCTAACATTGTGAAGTGTTATGAGCTCAAAGAAATACACTGCTTCTAGCACAAAGTCTTTATTGAATTAAATGTAAGATGGCTCTCCCCAGCCCTGTGCCTCATGAGAGGTCACATGATTACATCTAGCCAGATAGGACCTTTCTTACATGATTGCATTTCAAAACCCAATCCTCCCCCTTTCCATAACAAACAAAAGACAAATTTGCATGCTCTATCATGTTTAACAGTGAGTTACCCAATTATCCACTATACCACAATTGATCTCATGCATTAACAAGCTGTTCATTATTCTAGTCAGTTTCTGCACATGCATTGCATACATAGTCATTAAATCGTGCAGTTCTCTTAATGGTACGTGTGTGTGTTGTCATTGGCTGTTCATCTAGGTAATGTTCCCTCCAGAGGGTGTCATTCCCATGACACTTGTTGCAAGGTAACTATGTCTGTTGTTCCATTTCCATTGTTGGGGACCAGTGGACCTCTGGGAGTGATGGTCCTTCTGCAGTCTGTGTAGCTGTTGAGATCCCAACTTCCTGGCCGACTGCCTGCAGTGAAGGAACAGCTTCTTATGTAGTTCGTATATGCCTACAGTTACACCAGTATATTTAGTTGTTCACTTCCACTGCATAAAATTGAGGTGACAACTGCTCTACACATGATCCTAGGTTGCCAACAGGCTGACTCCTGTTAAGAGTATTGAAGGTTTGTGCCCTGACTGGTTCTGCAATGCTCAGCTCTGACATTGGTTTTGCAATCTTGTCAAAATGAAATTTGGCTTCCTGCCATTTCACCTTGATTTTTTCACTCAAGCCTATTACTACATCTGGCTTCAGTAGCTTTTTTGCTGTTAGAAGAGTGGTGTGATGTGACATTAGTCTTTGGACTGGACTACTTCCCATGCTTTCAGCCGCTGTGTTTCTCCACTCGTGAATTGCCTTCTACACATCTATGCTGGATTTACTCAATTTCTTGATTCCTTTGGTGATTTTCACTGCCACCTTAGCCTTTCCATTTGACTGGGGATGGTACAATGATGATGTATAGTGTTGAATCGTTTGTGAAGCGGTTGAATTCTTCACTCATGAACTGAGAGCCATTGTTACTCGTTGCAATATCTGGAATACCGTAATGAATGAAGTGTGCTTTTGCGAATTCTACTTTCTCTCCTGTCATCAGTGAAGTTAACTGGTGTAACTCCCAGTAATCAGAATAGTAGTCTATGGTGAGAAGATAATCACTTCCTGTTAGAATGAAGAGGTCTACTCCCAGCTTCATCCATGGTCTGTCTGGGATGTCATGCATCATCAACAGCTCTCTCACTTGTTTAGCTTGGTTCTTGTTATAAGCACCGCGTCGGCTGATGTGGTCTTTAATTTCATTGCTCATGTTTGGCCAGTGGAGCACTTCTCTTACCTTTCTCAGACTCGATTCAATTCCTTGATGGTTTGCAAGAATATGCTTCAGCATCTCTTTTCTCATCTACTTAGGGATGATGACTTTATTTCCTTTGTACAAGATGCCACCTTGGGCTATCAGTTCATCTCGGTATGCCCAATATGCTCTTGTAAGCACAGGTGTGTCCTTGATGCTCTCAGACCATCCTTCCATCACTACTTCTTGCAGCACTTGGAGAGTTGCATCTTGTTGGGCAGCTCGCTTGATTTCAGCAAGATGCTGGTCTGTCAGAATCAATGTCTCTGCTGAGTTGACGGCTTCCAGAGCATATCGAGCTGCTGTTTCACATTGAATCTGGAAGATTTCACTTTCTGTTGTAGCGTCATCAGCTTTCTTCATGGGAAGCGCTGCTCTCAACAGCAGGTCTGCAACATACACCTGTTTCCCTTGCTTATATGTCACATCCAGATGATACCTCTGTAAATGAAGTAACATGCTTTGGAGTCACTTTGGAATAGATAGTAGCGGTTTGATAAAAATGCTTTGAAGTGGCTTGTGGTCAGACGCCACTGTTACTTTGTCTCTCCCAAGCAGGTATTGATGAAAATGCTTGCAAGCAATAACAATAGCCAGGCACTGTTTCTCAATCTGAGTGTAGCGTTGTTCAGTTTGCATAAATGCCCTGAATGAAAATGCGACTGGTTGGTCTTGCTGCATTAGGGTTGGCCTGAGACCTGTCTTGCTAGCATCACACTGCAAGGTAACTTCATCAGTGATTTTAGCGAATACTTCCTGTTCTGTGCCCCAATATCACTGCATATCCTTGGCAGTGAGCTTGCATAATGGCTCACACTCTGATGACAAATTAGTTAACATTTTGCTTTTTGTTAACATATCCAAAAAATCGTTGCACTGCTTTCACATCTGTTGGTAGCTGCCTTGCTGCTACAGCTCCCACCTTGTCAGGATCCGGTTGAAGACCTTTTGCTGTCAGTACGTGACCTTGGTACTTGACTTCAGACATTTTCAGTTGCAATTTTTTTCTTGTTCAGCTTCAGGTTCATCTGGCGAGCTCTCTCCAGCAGTCATATTAAATTCTGATCATGGTCAGCTATGGCTTCTTCCATTGTGTCTCCACATCCATAGTCTAGCAGCTCATCCACTATGGCTTCCACTCTGGGAAGATCACTGACTATCTCATGCTGTCTGCATTGATACTCGTCTAGAGCCTTGGAAATGCCAAACGGCATGCACAACCATCTGTACCTCCCAAATGGCACACAGAATGTCATTAGAAAGCTGTAGCTTTCAATCAATTCACTTGTCAGTAACCATCCTTCACATCTAGTAAAGATCTTTGCCTTGGCAAAATTCCTTCGATGGTTGGCATGGGGTAGTGAGATCTCTTTAGCACATAATTTAGATCTTTTGGGTCTATGCATACTCTCAGCTTTCCATACCCACAAGGATGTCCATTCTTGTTCTGCTGCAATGTTCCAATGAAGCCATCGCAAACTGGAGGAATAGCACCTCATCTTCCAATGAGGCACTTTACAGCCTCCCGGACTTAACATTGAGTTCAATAACTTCAGACCATGAACTCTCTCCTTCACCTTTACCCCTTTTTAATCACTTTTTTGGTTTTTTTTTAATTTTACTTTTTATTCTCATTATTTATTTATTTGTTTGTTTTTAAAAATTTATTTATTATATCCTTTTTCTCAAACCCCTCCCCCCAACCCCAACCCCACAGGGCCACCTGTCACTAGTTTCTATGTTGTGCTTTCACAGAGCACTGACCCTTGTTCTGCTATTAACACATTCTGCTTTCTTACCTTTATTCCACTATCAACCTTCCTTAGTCTTTATCACTAACATTAGCACTCCTTTTGTCTTGTGTCTATGACATCTTTGTCAATCTCTGGTTAGCATCCACCTATCCCTGACCTTCTATCTTGCTTCACCTCCATCCCCATTAAACAGTATAAAATTCCTCACATTTCTACTTCTCTGAAGAAGAGCCATTCAGATTCAAAACATTAACTCCATTTCTCTCTTCACAGATGTTGCCAGATCTGCAGAATTTTTCCAGCACTTTTTGTTTTTATTTCTCTCAGCTTTCCAGGTTGTTTCACTGCTACCCTGCTGCTAATCCAGTCTGTAGGAGTTGTCACTTTCTTGATTGCTCCTTGCTTTTTCAGCTCTTCTATTGACTTGAAGGCAGCTGGAACCCTTCTCAGCACATGCTGAATTGATCTTACACTGTTTTGAAATTATATTCACCAGGTAGATATCCAAACCCTATAAACACACCTTTGTACTCCACTAGGATCTGTTTAGCAGTCAAAAACAAAAACAGAGTTACCTGGAAAAACTCAGCAGGTCTGGCAGCATCGGCGGAGAAGAAAAGAGTTGACGTTTCGAGCCCTCATGACCCTTCAATCAGTTCTGTTGAAGGGTCATGAGGGCTCGAAACGTCAACTCTTTTCTTCTCCGCTGATGCTGCCAGACCTGCTGAGTTTTTCCAGGTAATTCGGTTTTTGTTTTGGATTTCCAGCATCTGCAGTTTTTTGTTTTTATCTCTGTTTAGCAGTCAATGGTTTAGTGCGCCGTGACACATTGTAAATCTCTTTTGGCACGTTTAGGATCACCAGCCCAAGCTTTAGACTTGCTCTGGCTGAGATGAGTGGCTTTTGTGTACCATCTATGATCTGGATTCTTGCCATTGCATTGAGCTCTCAGGTTAATTTGTCCTCTAAGCATGAGTATCAGTGAGGAGGCGGTGGCATAGTGATATTGTCAGTGGACTAGTATTCCAGAGACCCAGGGTAATGCTCTGGGGACCTGGGTCCAAGCTCCATCACAGCAGATGGCGAAATTTGAATTCAATAAAAATCTGGTCTGAACGTCTGGTGATGATCATGAAACCATTGCAGATTGTCGTAAAAACCCTAATGCCCTTGAGGGAAGGAAATCTGCCATTCTTAACTGGTCTACATGTGACTCCAGACACAAACAATGTGGTTGACTCTTAACTGCCCTCTGAACAAGGCCAATGAAGGATGGGCTATCAATGAAAGCCTGGCCAGTGATGCCCACATCCCATGAACAAAATTTAACAAAAACATATAACCTCAACATTACTTTTGAGGGCTTCATTCTTGGATTATCATGTTGAGCCACTTCGCACAGGTATGTGAAGGTCATGATGCTGCATAATGCAGCAGTGTCTTTCTGACGCTTCATGTTCACTTGATGCCCTCCTTCTGTGGTCATCATTCTAACAGTCACAAACCATTTATCATCCATAGACTTGATGGAACCAACCTGTTTTAGGGTGTGTAGTGATTCATCAGACATTTAGGCTGATATCTCACCAGCGGCCACCTGTATAAGCTTGTTTTGCTTCTTTCTAGCCACACATTTGTTTGTGAAATGATTAGGCTTCTTGCAGTTAAAACACTGCTTTCCCATGCTAGACAATCCTTCTTTTCCTTTGTATGACATCCTCCGCAGTATTTACACCTTGAACTTTGACTGTGATTGTTCTGCTCTTTCGCCTGGAATGTCAAGCAGCATAATGTATGTCCTGGTCTGTTTTGCCATACTTGTGCTCTGGCTGATGTTTTATGACTGCCTCATTTCTGCATATGTCTATCGCTTTCTTGAGAGTATGCTTCTCAGTAGACTAGCTCTCACTGCAGAATCTCGTATGCCTAAGGCAATCCTATCCTTAATGAGATTCTTTAATTGCCTGAATTCATGGAATTCTGTGAGCTGTGCAACTGCAGTCACATACTGATCAATTGACTCTTTATCACCTTGAGCCCTAGTGTTGAATACATAGTGTTCATAAGTTACGTTTACTTGGGGTTTAAAACATGCCTTCAAGTCTTTCAAAATCTCTGCCACCTGCTTTTTCTGTTCGCCAGAGAGATTTATAGCAGTCCCTCACCAGCAGTTTTAAAAGTGTTGTTGCTTGCATTGGCTGTGATTTGTTAATTAAATCTGTTGCAATGGCATAACTAGATTGAAAGTGGGAAAAATTGCCAGTTTTGCTACATATCACCTCTCATTTCAACAGGAGCCAGGAGAGGAAAAGGGAAGCCATTTTTGACTCACCTAGTGATTTTCTTGCAGCTTGTGTTTGTTTTTTTCTTGTCAGTAGCTTTTCTCAGCAGCTTTTTGCAGCACTGAACTTTCTGCATTCCTCTTTCAGTAGCTGTGGGTGCTCTCCAGCTTTTCGAAACTCAATCTCAGCTCCACTTCTGACATTATGTTACAAGTTGAAAGAAGTACAGTGCTTCTAGTACAATGTCTTTGTTGAACTGAATGTAAGATTGTCTCTCCCAGCCCTGTGCCTCATGGCAGAGGTCACATAACTACGACAAGCCACATAAGACCTTGCTTACATGATTGTATTTCAAAGCCAAAACAGGAAGAAGGGGGAAGCACTGAGAAAAAAAAAAACCTTCCCTTGCTGCAAACCACCTTAAACTCTCCTCCCATATGACCCTCACCCTCTGAAACATCTCTCATCATCACTTGCCTCTAGCCTGGCTCGCTGCACGATCCTGGACCTCCGATGGGTGTTGTTCCAACAACTGTGCCAGCCTCTGATTGTCCAGCAGCTCTCAATAGTTGGGACTTACTGCCCCCAGGGTCCAGATCCTGTGGAAGGCTGATGATCTCCCAACTGCCTGGTTGGCATGTAATACTGGCAAGCCTTCCCAGAAGAGGCAGCATAGGTCTCACGCTGGCTCTTCAGCCAGTGGCCAAGAACCCCGGCACCTCCATAAAACTCACCCTGCGTAGAATTCAGTGTACTTTTGGATTGTTGTTGATGGGTTGTGTGGGGTGTTGTATGTGCATGCATGTATAGTGAAAAATATCAACAGCCTGGGGATTATCATTGACCAGAAACTGAACTGGACTAGCCATATAAATACTGTGGCTGCAAGAGCAGGTCAGAGGCTAGGATCCTGCGATGAGTAACTGTTGTAAGAATCTTCTATCTTCAGTGGTGAATATACTCTTGATTTCTGGTATTCTACAATTGTTATGGTGTCTCGACAATCAGCTATAAATTGGGATTTTGTGATAATTTTGTTTTATTTCAAACATTTCTCCATTTAAAGCTCAATGCTGACTTCCATCCAGATTTAGTTTCGAGTCTCTGCTGTGGCAGTGTGGTCATTCTTGATGCCCACTTCTAGTTTGGAAACTTTCAAGTTCCATGGATTGTTGTCCTGTGGAATTTTCAACCAGTGAACTACAAGTGCATAATACTGTATTCTTAGAATTTATGTCAGGCTATCTTCAGTTTTGTGACAAGGCTGAAGTATTGGGAACAATCTTAAGCCAAAAGTGCCGAATGGATAATTCTGATTGGCCTCCTCCTGAGCTTCCACCATCACTGGTGCCAGCCTCCATCTACTTTGATTCACACCTTGTGATATCAAGAAATAATTCAGTGCACTGATCCTGACAATTCCAGCTGTAGTACTGAAGATTTGTGCTCCAGAACTAGTTACAACTCCAGCCAAGCTGTCCCAGTATAGCTACAAGGATGGCATCCACCCAGCAATCTGCAAAGTTTCCCAGGTGTGTCCTATCCACAAAAATACCAGACAAATCCAACAATTACTGTACAATTTGCCTAAACTCAATCATCATTAAAGTGATTGAACGAGTAGATAACAGTGCTATCAAGCAGCAGTTACTTATTAATAACCTGCTCACCAATGGTCAGTTTGGATTTCACTCAGACCATTCAACTTCAGACTTCACTACAGCCTTGGTCCAAACATGGACAAAAGAACTGAATTCCAGATGTGGGTGTGACTGGCCTTGAGCATGGCTCTGAGAAACCTTAATAAAACTGAAGTCACTGGGCATTGGGGAAAAGTTTTTCACCAGTTGGAGTCATATCTAGCATAAAGGAAGATAATTGTTGTGTTGGAGGCCAATCATCTCAGCCCAAGGACATTGCTGCTGCAGTGTTCTAGACAATGTCCTAGACCCAACTTTCTTCAGTTGTTTCATCAATGACTTACCTTCTATCATAAGGTCAGAAGTGGGGATGTTCACTTATGGTTGCATTGGGTCAACTTCATTCGCAATTACTCATGTACTAAAGCAAACCGTGCCCACGGGCAGAATGACCTGGACAACATTCATGCTTGGGTTTTTAACATTCCCACTGCACAAGTGCCAGACAATGTCCATCTCCTATGGGAGAGTTCTAGGCACCTTCCCCTCACATTCGATTACATCATCATCGCCAAATCTCCCACCGTCAACATCCCGGGGGTCAACATTCACTGGAATCCGATTGGCGCAGCCACATAAATGGCATGGCTACTAGAGTGGGTTGGAGGCTGGGAATTCTGTGGCAAATGACTTATTTCCTTACTCCCTGAAGCCTGTCCACCATCCCCAAGGCACAAGTCAAGAATGTGATGAAATGCTCTCCACTTACCTGGATGGGTGCAGCTGCAACAAAACTCAAGATTTTCAAGACCATCCAGAGTAAAGCAGTCCACTTGATCAGCAGCCCAACAATTAACACAAACGTTCACTTCCTCCATCACCAATGCATCATATCTGCTCTATGTACTGCCTGTAAGATGCATAGAAGCAAAACGTCACCCAAACATGTTTTTTCCTAATTTCACCAGTTATGAAAAAAGAGCATGTGTATGGGACTACCTGCACCTCAAATTACCCTCCAAGTTATACACAATAATGGCTTGAGCATTTATTGCTGTTCCTTCATTGTCTCCGGGTCAAAATCCTAGAACTCCCTACATTGGGAGTACCTTCACCAAATGGATTGCGATAGTTCGAGAAAATGCCTTAGCACCACCTTCTCAATGCATTGTAGGGGTTCCCCTTTTCCCTCAGAGACCCTCCTCACAGTCAAGTTTGTGACGCCAAATTCATAAGTGTTTGGCTTGAACAGATGACCAGCTTGACATATTTCTTCTGATAATTCACAATTGCTCTATTGAATCACCCACAACCCCACAGTACAAAACCCCAAAATTTAAAACAACTCGTTCCCAGTACCCGACACAAAGTCACAATGACTCCGGCTTAAACTTACAAAAATGCTAACTCCACACAGAGTACCCACGACTCAGTTTAAACTTACAAAAACACTGGCAATACACTGTGTCTTGTCCTGAAACCTTAAGAAAGAAAACACTCAGACCAATATCACCAAGATATGGCTGAAACAAGTTACAAGGTACCAGCAAAAAATACCGGTACATTTCGTCCAAACCTTCAAATAGCCCTCAGACCAATATCACTATGATTTGGCTGAAACTTACAATCCCCAACATGGCTGCTGTGTCCGGTATAGGCCTAAGTCAAGGTGACTAGCCCTGACCCTCCTTACAACTACAGCCCAGATACTCAGATCTGGTTTTCTTTTATAATAATTTAACTCAGACATATCAAATCATATTTCCTGTTGTTCCAATGCCCATTTAATTGATTCCATGCAAAGCCCAGACAAATGTCATCAGCTCCTGCTGGCTTTAACAATATGGGGTTTTCCATGGCAGATGAATCCAGACAATTTTATCGGTTCTCATTGTATGAGCATTCTCCTGCCATTTGAGGTGGCACAGTGACAGCACCTAGCTCCAAAGTTAATTATGGTTTTAATGAACTTATTCCAGTACTATTGCCTGTGATGCAGACCTTGGTCGCATAAGTCCTTGAGTGTATTGTATTGATGATATGTCCTTTGTGCCATTGTATTGGGTAATCAGACTTCTTGATTGCATTAGCTGATGGCAGATAATGGCATTTACCTGGTACCATTGTTCCCTGATAGCAGTCAGTCAATGTCTAAACCCTTTTGATGAGTAACTTTTTAAACTAAATGTCCTAATTAACCCCTTGCTGCCCAGACCTGTACTGCTGACTGCTGCTTATCTTTTGTTCCAATCATGAGGTCAAAACATGTCCTTGAGTTTGAAATTATGTTCCTTAAAATTTCCATTGGAGAAGATTCTAATCCTACAGTATCATGAACTACAATGCTCAGTCAGCAATCCTGTCATACCACTGGAAACATATCACTGTAGCTCATGTTGAGGATGGCGACTAAAGAACCCTGTATATCAGAAACATCAGAACCTGGCACTTTGAGACTGGTCCCATGTATACTTGATGTTATATCCCAGCAGCCTGATAACAATGAAAAAACCTGGAAAGCTGAGAGTTTATAGATCCAAAGGACTTCAATAAAGCTTTGAAGAGATTTCACTATCCTATGCCAACCATTGAAGAAATTCTGTCTGAACTTAACACTGAAGGCACTGGATACTACAAAGGCTATGGGCCCTGACAACACCCCAGCAATTGTACTGATGACTTGTGCTCCAGAACTTGCTGCGCCCTTAGAAAAGCTGTTCCAGTACAGCTACAACACTGGCATCCAACCGGCAATGTGGAAAATTGCCCAGGTATCTCCTGTCCACCAAAAGCAGGACAAATCCAATCGGCCAATTACTGTCCAGTTAGTCTACTCTTGATCTTCAGCAAAGTGATGGAAACTGTTGTCAACAGTGCTATCAAGCAGCACTTACTCAGCAATAACCTGCTCACTGATGCCCAGTTTGGGCTCGGCCAGGGCCACTCAGCTCCTGAACTCGTTGCAGCCTTTGTTCAAACATGGACAAAAGAGCTGAACTGCATAGGTGGGGTGAGAGTGACTGCCCCTGACATCAAGGCAGTATTTGACCGAGCGTGGCATCAAGGCAAAACTGGAGTCAATGGGAATTGGGGGAAATCTCTCCACTGGTTAGAGTCATACCTAGCACAAAGGAAGATGGTTATGGCTGTTGGAAGTTAATCACCTCAGGCCCAGGACATCACTGCATGAGTTCCTCAGGGTAGTGTCCTAGGCCCAACCATCTTCATCTACTTTTTCAATGACATTCTTTCCATTATAAGATCAGAAGTGGGGATGTTCACTGCACAATGTTCAGCATCACTTGCGACTCCTAAGATACAGCCTGTGCCTATTCAGACTTGGGCTGAAAAGTGGCAAGTAATGTTTGTGCCACACAAGTGTCAGGCAATGACCATCTCCAAATAGAGAGAATCCAACTATCGCCCATTGACATTCAATGGCATTACCATCGCTGAATCCCTCACTGTCAACATCCTGGGGATTACCATTGACCAGAAACTGAACTAGACCAGCCATATAAATACTGTGGCTACAAGAGCAGGTCAGAGGCTTGGAATTCTGGGGCAAATAACTCACCTCCTGACTCCCCAAAGTCTGTCGTCTACAAGGCACATGTCAGGAATGTGATGAAATAATGCAGCTCCAACAACATTCAAGAAGCTTGACACCACCCAGCACAAAGCAGTCTGCTTGGTTGGCATCCTATCCACATACATTCAATCGCTCTACCACAGATGCTTAATAGCAGCAGTGTGTACCATCTACAAGGTGAACTGCAGCATCTCACCAAGGCTCCTTTGACAGCACCTTCCAAACCCGCACCCTCTACCAGCTAGAAGGACAAGTGCAGCAGATGCGTGGGAACACCACTACCTGCAAGTTCCCCTCCAAATCGCACACCATTCTGACTTGGAACTATATTGCCGTTCCTTCACTGTTGCTGGGTCAAAATCCTGGAACTCCCTCCCTAATGGCACTGTGGGCGTACTTACAGCACATGGACAGCAGCGGTTCAAGAAGGCAGTTCACCACAACCTTCTCAGGGGCAATTAGGGATGGGGAATAAATGCTGGCCTAGCCAGCGAAGCTCACATCCCAGGAAAGAATAAAAAAGAACAAAACTTGCCAATACAAAGATCTTTACCATCCTAGATGCTAAGGATATATACTTGCAAGTGAAGTTGGACAAAAGCAGCAGTTTTCTGACTACATCCTGGACACTATTGGGATGTATGGATGGTTGTTCATGCAGTTTGGCTTTTCTACTGCTCCAAAAGAGAATTAACGCAGACTGTATGAGGTAGTCAACGATCTACCAGAGTTGAAACAATCGTGGATGATGTGAGATACGATGAAAGATGAGACACTTAAGTGGATATTAATTGGCCACTTAAGGGCCTCAATTGGCAGCGAGATGGGAAGGCCCATGAAAGGCCTTCTGCCCAGGACTTAATTAGAATCACAGAAAATAGGAGCAAGATTAAGTCATTCGGCCCTTCAAGCCTGCTCCACCATTCAATATGGTTATGGCTGATCCTCTATCTCAACGCCATACTCCTGCTCTCTCCCCACACCACTCAACGTCTTTAGAGTATAGAAATCTATTTCCTTCTTAAATATATTCAGTGACTTGGGCTGCACAACCTTCTGTGATAGAGAATTCCACAGGTTCACCATCCTCTGAATGAAGCAGTTTCTCCTCATCTCAGTCCTAACTGGTGTACCCAGTATCCTGAGACTGTGACCCCTTGTTCTAGACCCACCAACCAGAGGAAACATCATCCCTGCACCCAGTCTGTCCATCCCTGTCAGAATTTTATACATTTCAATGAGATCCCCTCTCATTCTTCTAAACTCCAGTGAATACAGGCCTAGTCAGCCCAATTTCTCTTTATATGACAATCCTGCCATCCCAGGAATCAGTCTGGTGAACCTTCACTGCACTCCCTCTATGGCTAGTATATCCTTTCTTGGGTATGGAGACCAAAACTGCATACAATACTCGAGGTGTGGTCTCACCAAGGTCCTGTACAGCTGCAGTAAGACATCCATGCTCCTGTATTCAAGTCCTCTCGCAATGAAGGCCAACATAACATTTGCCTTCCGCATTTTTGCTTCCAGTGAGTGGTGTACAAGGACATCCAGGTCCCTTTGTACATCAACATTTCCCAATCTATCACCATTTAAATGATACTCTGCCATTCTGTCTTTCCTACCGAAGTGGATAACTTCATACTTATCCACTTTATAGCCCATCTGTCATGCATTTGCCCACTGATTCAACCTGTCTAAATCGCCTTGAAGCCTATTAACACCCTCCTCTTTGCTCATATTCCCACCAAGCTTTGTGTTATCAGCAAACTTGAAATATTGCATTTGGTTCCCTCATCCAAATCATTGCTATATATTCTGAATAGCTGGGGCCCAAGCACTGATCTCTGCGGTACCCTACTAGGCACCGCCTACCACTCCAAAAAAGACCCATTTATTCCTGCCCTGTTTTCTGTCTGCTAAACAATTCTCAATCCTTGCATTGGCACCCCATCCACAAACATTCACTCCCTCCACCACCAATGCATAGTGACAGCAGTGTGTACCATCTACAAGATGCACTGCAGCAACTCACCAAGTCTCCTTTGACAGCATCTTCCAAATCCACAACCTCTACCAGCTAGAAGGACAATTGCAGAAGATGCATGGGAACACCACTACCTGCAAGTTCCCCTCCAAACCACTTACCATTTCCTTGTTCTTTATTATAAGTTCTCCTGTTTCAAAATGTAAGTGACCTACATTTGTCTTCACTAATCTTTTTCTTTTTACATAATTATGGAAGCTTTAATGTCCCTTGTAAGTTTACTCTCATACTCTATTTTTTCCCCCCTTAATCAATCTCTTGGTCCTCCTTTGCTGAATTATAAACTGCTCCAAATTCTCAGGCTTGCTACCTTTTCTAGCAACTTTATATGACTGCTGTTTGAATCTAATACTATCCTTAATTTCTTTTTGTTAGTCATGGTTGGACTGCTTGTTGTGTTTTTACGCCAGAAAGGAATGTATAACTGTTGTAATGTATACATTCATTCCTTAAATATTAGCCATTGCCTATCCACTGTCATACCTCATAATGAAGCTCCCCAATCATTTTTAGCCAACTCACACCTCATACCTTCATAGTTTCCTTTGTTTAGATCTAGGACCCTAGTTTCAGATCAGACTGCTTCATTTTCCTTACTAATGAAGAATTCTATCATGTTATAGTCACTCTTCCCTAAAGGACCCCGCACAACAAGATTATTAATTAACCCCTTCTCATTTCACGATACCAAATCTAGGATAGCCTGTTCCCTAGTCGGTTCCACGACCATAAGACCATAAGACATAGGAGCAGAAATTAGGCCATTCGACCCATCAAGTCTGCTCCGCCATTCAATCATGGCTGATAAGTTTCTCAACCCCATTCTCTTGCCTTCTCCCCGTAACCTTGGATCCCGTTACCAATCAAGACCCTATCTATCTTGGTCTTAAATACACTCAATGACCTGGCCTCCACAGCCTTCTGTGGCAATGAATTCCATAGATTCACCACTCTCTGGCTAAAGAAGTTTCTCCTCATCTCTGTTCTAAAAGTTCTTCCCTTTACTCTGAGGCTGTGCCCTCAGGTCCTAGTTTCTCCTACTAATGAAAATATCTTCCCCACATCCACTCCACCCAGGCCTTTCAGTATTCTGTAAGTTTCAATCAGATCCCTCCTCATCCTTCTAAACTCCATTGAGTATAATCCCACAGTCTTCAAATGTTCCTCATATGTTAAGCCTTTCATTCCTGGCATCATTCTCATGAACCTCCTCTGGACCTTCTCCAGGGCCAGCACATCCTTCCTGAGATACGGGGCCCAAAATTGCTCACAATATTCTAAATGTGGTCTGACCAGAGCCTTATAAAGCCTCAGCAGCACATCCCTGCTTTTATATTCTAGTCCCCTCAAAATAAATGCCAACATTGCATTTGCCTTCCTAACTACCGACTCAACCTGCAAGTTAACCTTAAGAGAATCCTGGACTAGGACTCCCAAGTCCCTTTGCACTCCAGATTTCTGAATTCTCTCCCCCTTTAGAAAATAGTCTATGCCTCTATTCTTCCTACCAAAGTGCATGACCTCACACTTCCCCACGTTGTATTCCATCTGCCACTTCTTTGCCCGTTCTCCTAACCTGTCCAAATCCTTCTGCAGCCTCCCCGCCTCCTCCCCGCCTCCTCAATACTACCTGTCCCTCCACCTATCTTTGTATCATCTGCAAACTAGCCAGGATGCCCTCAGTTCCTTCATCTAGATCATTAATGTATGAAGTGAAAAGTTGTGGTCCCAACACTGGCCCTTGTGGAACTCCACTAGTCACTGGCCGCCATCCTGAGAAGGACCCCCAACATACTGGTCTAAAAAAAAATCTCGTACACACTCCAGGAATTCATCTGCCACAGAATTAATGCTAATTTGGTTTGCCCAGTCTATATGTAGATCATAGTCATCCATGATTACTGTAGCACCTTTGTTACATGCATCTCTAATTTCCTGTTTAATGTCATCCCCTACATTATCACTTCTGTTTGGAGGCCTGTAGACAAGTCCCGTTTATGTTTTCTGCCCCTTGTTGCTTCTTAGCTCCACACAAACTGATTCTACATCTACATTTTCCAAGCCAATATCCTCTCTCACTATTGCACTGATTTCATCCTTAACTAACAACCTCCTTTTCCTTTTTGCCTATCCTTCCTAAATATCGAGCACCTTTGGATATTCAGTCAGACTTGGTCACCCTGCAGCCATATCTCTGTAATCACAATCATATTTTACCCATTTACATCTATTTGAGGTTGAGGCGGGAAGGTGGCAGTGTTCCCACCTGCCACCATCCCACTCAATTAAATCCCCCCCCCCCCCCCCACCAAACTCACCATGAGGGAATTAAATCCTGCCCTGTGTGTGCATTGCATGTGTAGGGACAGACAAAATTGGAATAGACAAAAAAAGAACAAACATTTTTTTGCTCACAAATGATGATTTTCTACGTATGTGTAGTAACTTGCAAATGATAGTGCTTGCAATTTTTTTTGTTTTCACCTTTTAAATACCTTTGTACACTGACTTACCATATTCATGTGACCTCTGATGTCTGATATACAAAAGAAAAGGTTTAGGGTAGAAGACATTTTACACACCACATGGAACACCAAGTAATGTAATGGTACTTCTATTTGTTTTTAACTCTAGCCAAATAGGTCCTGTTCATGACTCCTTTAGGATATCCTCCCTCTTCAGCACTGCAATATTCTCATTCGTCAATATTGCCTCCCTTCCTCTTTCCTTCCCTATCTTCCCTGAACACTTTGTATTCAGGAGCATTTAGTACCCCTCCCCACTTTTCCAGCCAGGTCTCCATGATATCAAACTCCCCCTGGGCAGGATTTTACATCCTGCAGGTGTGCACACACCCAACCCGATCAGGCGTAAGATAGTGCACAATGATGTTGGGTGAACCTCCCGACATCATCGCCCACGCACGCAATATTTCAGCTGGCGAACGCGCGCATGTGTCAGCAGCCTGCCCGCCAACAATTAAGAGGCCCATTAAGGCCTTTAATTAGTTTAAACCTATTTTTTGCTGCCCATTCAACCTTACAGTTAGTGGGCAGGCGAATTGGCCAGGGTGCCTTTGGAATTTTTAGGAAACCTCATCCACAGGTGGGATGAGGTTTCCACAATTCAGTAAAAAATAAATATAAATTTTTGGCCAGAATTTTTATTCTGTTTATATTATTGTGAATGAGTCCTATGTCGGGACATTTTTTTCAGATTTTAAAAATCTTTCTTTTTGATTTAAAAATTGATCAGCTCCCTGCCTTCAGGGAGCTTTCAGTGCGCGCTCCCCCTCACATGAGCAGACTTTTGTGCTCTCAGTTCTCTTGCCCCCAACCCAGCAGCGCTGAGCTTCTCAGTGCACTGTTCATGCTGCCTGGTTGTTAATTGGCCAGCCAGCGTGAAATCGTGATTGGGGGCCAATTGCAGGCAGCAGACCATTTCCTGGCCGCTCCCGGCCCATCCGCCTTGCCCACCCGATGATCCAAAAATCCTGCCCCATGTGCTATCTGTGTATGTAGCTCACTTACACTATTTACCATGCTTTGTGCATTTACATACATGCACTTTAAACCTAATATAGGCCTTAAGGCACTCTCTCTCCTTGTAGAGAGGAAATGCAATAGAAATTACTATTTCTGACTCTAGTGCTGTCTCTGCCAATCCTTTGGGTACCTTAATGTCCTTTCTAATGATACATCCTGATTCCCATTTCCTGGAACTTTGTTTAAATCCATCCCAAAAGCACTAGCAAACCACCCCATGAGAACATTAGTCCCAACTCTGTTGATGTGCAATCCCTTGGTCTGTATAGGTTCCACCTTCCCCAGCACAGGTCCCAGTTCCACAAATCTAAAGTCCCCATTCCCCACCACCTTTCCAACCATAAGTTCTTCTGCTCTTTCCTCCTAGCCCTGTAAACTTTTCCTTTTCAATTATATAACTGTACTGGCTGTTTAACTTAAATTTATTTCACAAATTCAGGGTTAACATTTTTCTGAGAGCATAATGCCAAAACAATGATATCAAGATAATATGTTTACAGTTCAAAAACTGATCTGAGTGATGTCTCGTTATTGCAGATTATGTAAGGTCAGTGCACATATAGGCCTGTACTAGAGATCTGAATTGTATTGTGCCTATGCATGAACCACTACTGAGAGGGATCTATTGAAATGCTTTAATGGGGAACTGAGTTTTGGAGAACAGCATATGCTATTTTCCATTGTTAATGGCTGTTTTCAGACTCCTACTTATATAGGGGCCAATAATTACTATCGAGGAACAAAAGGCTTCCTGAAATTGACACCAAGCCAGGCAACATTTCCTGTTATAAAATGTTCATGCTTACAACTATTAAGTAATTGATTTCCTTTAGGAATCTCTCTATGGGAAAACAAAACTTACAGTATGAAGCCCTGGATCATCAGCACTGGGCACTGACAGATTATTTTTTATTTCTCATTTTAGATGATAGTAAATTTACATATTTTGGAAGTTGGCAGTAGTTTGAGCAGTTCAGTGATTGACTGACCTTGTCAATTAAGTAATTTTGAAGTACAGTTGCTGTTGAAATATAAGGACCTGCTGCAGCATAATTTTACACAGAGTAATGTCACACAACGAGCAGTGAGATAAATGCTTTAATAATGTTGATCAAGGAATAAAAGTTGGGCAGCACGCCAAAAGAACTCCCCTTTTTTTCTTCACATAGTAGCATGGGATCTCTTACATCCGCCTGAGAGGGAAACTGGGCCTTGGTTTAATGTCTCATCTGAAAATGAACTCAAACAGTGCAGCACACTCTCAATACTGGAGTGTGATTTAGATCAAGTGTCTGAAGTCTCTAGAGGGAGACTTGAACACAACATACTGGCTGAGGATGCAAATGTATTAGCATTGGGCCAAGGCTAATACATAATTGTACAAGCCATTATGAACATCAGATGGTATTACTAAGTACATAATACTGACGTTCTGGCACAGGCATTGATGTGATGCTTGTCAGAGTGAAACTTTGTGGCATCAGTTATATGGTGGAAGTGAAGCAGGATTAACTTCCAAAATAGATGGCTCCAAGAAGGAAACATAAAAGTGATGGCTAGCACAATCAATTTAAGGACACACACACAAAATATGACCAACTATTCCAATGGAGGATTGGAAAAGTGCCATAAACCAGACAAGCTGATGTGCTCCTCTTTTCAAAGGAGTGACATGTTTTGAAAATCAGAAGCTGGCATCTGTTGAACAGAAAGTTCAACTTAGCAATGACGCCAGCAGTGCCACAACTGCAGGCATGTTTTCCATGTGTGCACACAGATAACAGGAGAAGGTAATGCCACTATGGCCTGAGACTTCTATTGTCTTCATCAAAGTATCTGTGATAACAATCATCAGACAATGAATTTCCTTCAATGTAGGGATATAGGCAATAATTTTTGCGTCCTGATTATGTACCTTTAAATACTCTTTATTAGACTTCCACATTGTATATTTATCAATAAATATTGTTTATTTGGTGGGAGTATCATAAGCACAATAACTATAGGGGTTTAAGTAAAAGGCCTAGTCTGAAAAACTAGGGATAGGTAATAAATGTGGGCTTGCCAGCATCATCTACATCCTGTGAGTGAATAATTTTTTAAATAATTAGATTTTTTCTCTAAACAATAGGTTGGAAATTAGCAGGAAATGCCTAGCATATTTTTGTAGATTTCTTCTACTCATTATTTTAACAGATGCATTAATTTCTTAAATCACCATTTGTTCACGAACATCGAGTGATTTCTAGCCTTATACAATGAAAAGTTTAACCCCTACATATATCTGTACAATCACACCTCATGCGTGGACTCAGAGGTGTCCCATGTTCATTAGGCAAATGTGATTGACTCTAATAACCACTTAACTGTTGAGTTACCAATTAATAAGCAGTTTGCTAAATATGAATACAGTAAAAAATGCAAAAGATATAATTGAGAAACTAGCAATCTCAGGAAGGCAAATATTCAAATCTTACAGCTGTTTTTCAAAGTTACTAGTGACTAACCAGCAAGTGCCACAAAACTGACCTATCAAATTACTGAAATAATTTATTCACATCTTTCTTCTTCCTTCAGCCAGACAAAATATGAGTAAATTACATTTGTAAAGAATAACAAAAACATTCATACATCACACAATTCTAAAAACAAAATTGCTGAATTTGTCCATAAGATCCATGGATTAATTGTATATATTTAAAATGCCTGCAAGAACTAACTTCACATAAGAGCCACAGCCTTCCGGACTTAACATTGAGTGCAACAACTTCAGACCATGAACTCTCTCCTCCATCCTCACCCCTTTTGTATCCCCTTTCTTCTTATTTTTATCCACTTGTTTTATTTTTATTTTTATTCATGTATCCCCTTTTTATCCCATTTTCTATCCTTTTTTCACCCCGCCACCACCATCGCTCCCCCCTCCACCCCACCCCATCCCCTACCCCCTACAGGGCCATCTGTCACTTGTTCCATGTTGTTCTTTCACACAATGCTATCCTTGTTCTGCTATAACATTCTGCTTTCTTACCTTTACACCACCATTCGCGCCTTTTTTGGCACTAACTACTACCATTAACAATCATTTGTCTTTTAGTTCATGACATCGTTGTCAATCCTCTTTTGTCCCACCTCTCGCTGACCTTCTATCCAGCTCCACCTGCTCCATCCCCTTAAACAGTATACATTTCATCACATTTCCACTTCTCTTCAACTCTGAAGAAGGGTCACACAGACTCAAAATGTTAACTTTGTTTTTCTCTCTCCGCAGATGCTGTCAGACCTGCTGAGTTTTTCTAGCATTTTCTGTTTCTGTTTCAGATTTCCAGCATCCGCAGTATTTTGCTTTTAACTCCACATAGTGTCTGGGCATCAATCAGGGTCAAAAGGCTTGCCATTGTTTAGGATTTCCAGCTGCTGTGGACAACTTCTGTATCCTTATGGAACAAGTAAAGAGGCCACTTAATAAAAAATATACCTCTGCCACTCGGTGTTATTACAATTATACATCTCTTCCTTGAGGCTATTCTCTGTCTGGCTGATGCTCTATAACTACAAAGCTGAGAAAATAAATCTTTTTATTAAGATCTTGCATCTCACTGAGGAGTCTCACGTTCGACAACCTGCTCTAAAAACTCTGTTTACATTTTGACAACTGCAACAAATCCCATTACAGCAGCTGAGACAATCCACAATGTTTTAATACAATCAACAACATCCTAAATAAAACAACCCGCAACATTCTAAAAAAAAAGTCAATTCCTCCTATCTGCCAATATTAGCAGATCCTTTAAAAGATTGCAGTAAGTGGATCCAGATCTTCACCAGAAATGTATCAGTTCTTCCTTGGGTCATACCCTATCTGTGAGCCAAGTTTCACTGAACTCCATCTATTCGTTTTTGAGATATATGTTTTAAAAAAGACAAACAGACTAACAAACAAGGGCAAAAGCATTGAGTGAAATTTAATGCTCTCCCTTGAGGCGAGTTTGGTGGCAGGGGGACTTTTAATCAGACGGTGGGGGGGTGGGGGGGTGGGGCACGGTGGCGGGTGGGGACCCAGCTGCCTTCCCATCTCTGCCCTGATTAAGTCCAGGACAGGAATGCTTGGGGATGGCCTTCCCGCCCTACTGCTAATTGAAGACCTTAAGTGGGTAATTAATGCCCATTTAAAAGCCTCATCCCACCAGAGCTGGTATTCACCCAGCAGTGAGTAAGGGACTGTCCATGCAGGAAGCCCGAAAAGCAAACCCGACAAGCTTCCAGGAAGGTCCTTCCCTCAAAGACACTCAGTGTCTGTTCGAAGAACCTGGCACCAGGGAGAAAGGGGAGGCTGCTGAGAGCCACCTCCCTGCCCTTACTCCCATCCTCCCACATGACCTTCACCCTGCAACCCCCATCCTGCCATCCCTCCCCTGTGGCCTGGGCCTCGGGGAAGGCCCATCGCTGCCCAGTTAAAAGTCTGACTGGCACTTAAATCCCCAAATGAGGTGATGCCAGGCTCTTGCTGGCTAGAGAACCAGCAAGACCCCAATTGCCTACATTAGATACTGTCCATTACTTCTTCCCACTTTCAGTGGTGGAGGCAATGGCTGTTACAATGCATATCATCTAACAACTGCAGAGAAAAGGACAAGAGTGCTACAGCTCCTGGGTACAGATTTTGTGTGTGTAGTGGGGGGGAGGTTATTGGGAGTGGTCGTGAAAATGAGTGAAAAATGCATTGTGAGAGTTGGTAGTTTTTAAGTTCTTCTCAGATGACAATACTTAGTGTACAGTGACTTATGCAGAAAGTTTACAAATAATAACTGAGTTGCAATTAGTAGAAAGGTTGAAAAATTAACATTTTCATTCATTTCAAGACTTTATTGATTTATTCATCCTATGGTGTTGTTTGAGTTAAAACTTTTTTTGTACCGGATGGGTAACTAAATTTAGACTTGGGGCTAAAGGAAGATATTTATGAGAGGCTTTGTTGCTGACCTCAGACACAATTAACAGAATTCATCAGTCTTTTCTTCTCCGCTGATGCTGCCAGACCTGCTGAGTTTTTCCAGGTAATTCTGTTTTTGTTTTGGATTTCCAGCATCCGCAGTTTTTTTGTTTTTATCATCAGTCATCCTGGTTAATGGTGAATGACAAGCTGTCACAGTGTTTTACAGTAGAAACAGGTTCCCCAGGCAATACCATTCTGAAGACAGTTTCAACAAGATATATATATTCATTATAAGGGGAGAAAAAGTATATTTTATTATTATATAAATGACTGAAAAAATAGATGATTTAAAGGAGGGAGCGAGAGATACAAAGCTAAAATACTTGTTTTAGGAGAATGCATAGCGCTAACACTCGAGATTTCAGAGGATGTGCAGTGTTGACATTCTGGAGTTCAACTAGTAAGGGATGAGGCCAGTGAAGGGAGTTCAACATGAGGATGAGAATTGTAAAATCAAGGTGTTTATAGACCATGAGCCAACCTAAGCAAATAATTCAAAAAGTACAGTAAAATAATTAAAATGTAAATAACAAGGAATAAGAGGTCCTGTGGAGGGGAGGACAAATGTATTTTCATATTGTAAACTGGTAGGTAAATTGTATTACAAACATTACATCTGTGAGGGCTGTATCCTTCAGGATCAGCTCATTGTGCAATATTTGGCTTATGTCATTTGTGATATATTGTGTGAATAATGCTGCAATGAGTGAACTGAATAGAGATCAGCAAATCTGATTATAAAAATTATTATATAATATATTATATAAAATTATTTAATTAGGCTTTGATTGACCACACCTCATATTGCTAACAGCCCTTGCTTAGCAAAGTGAGAACCTCACCTGCTAGCATGAATATTGGAAAATCACAGATAGACTGCTCACAATTATCCATCCATTAAACCTAGTGGGGAGAATCAGAGGCCTTGCATCAGCCATGTTCCAATTTGCTTGACAATACATACTGATCTCAGAAAATTGCCCCCAATAGGGTACAAAGTATTTTGTTTTCTGAACATGGTTTTACATTATAATACCTGACTAAAATACATTCCACCAAGTTTAGGGTCCTGATAACAAAGGTACTTTGGTGCTATTAAATACTTCAGCTCATAATAAATACTCATAAAAATCAGGAACATGAAGTTATGCTGAAGAATTACAAATGTGACTGCTTAATGTAAAGAGTAAAATACTGCAGACACTAAATTCTGAAATATTCTGAAAATTGGAATAGATGAGTCAAGCATAAATTTAATAACACGCATGTTGGTGGGATGGTCACAATTACACTTTCATTCTTAAAATACACTTATTCATTCTTAAAATGTACTTATTCATTCTTTGGATGCAGGCAAGGCCAACATTTATTGCCCATCGCTTATTGCCCTTGAGAAGGTAGTAGTGAGCTGTCTTTTTGAAAGACTGCAGTCGTGGTGGTGAAAGTGCTGTCATTTAGAAGCTAGGAATTCTGAGGCGAGTAATTCACCTCCTGACTACCCAAAGTCTGTCCACCATTAACAATGAATAAGTCACAGGTGTGATGGAATACCCTCCGCTTGTCTGGATGAGAGCAGCTCCAACAACACTCAAGAAGTTCATCACCATCCAGGACAAAGCAGCCGTTTGATTGGCACCCTATCAACCAACTTAGCCATCCCCTCCCTCCACCGCCGACTCACAGTGATAGCAGTGTGTACCGTCCCCAAGATTTACTGCAGCAACTCACCAAGGCTTCTTCGACAGCACCTTCCGAACCTGTGACCTCTACCACAAGGGCAGAAGATGCCTGGGAACACCACCCCCTGCAAATTTCCCTCCAAGCCACTCAACATTCTGACTTGGAACAATATCACCGTTCCTTCACTGTCGCTGGGTCAAAATCCTGGAACTCCCCCCTAACAGCGCTATGGGTGTACATATACCACATGGACTTCAGCTGTTCAAGAAGGCAGCTCACCACCACCTGCTCAATGGCAGTTAGGAATGGGCAAAAAATGCTGGCCTAGCTAGCAATGCCCATATCCTGTGAAAGGATACATTTTTTTAAAAATAGGAGGTAGTTGCTGGATTTTGAACAAGAGCCCATGAAGGAAAAGCAATTTATGCCCAGGTTTGAAAGGTGCTGTTGAAGACGCTTTGGCGCGTTGCTACAATGCATCTTGTAGTTTGTACACACTGCAGCCATTGTGCACCAGTGGTGGAGAGAGTGAATTTTAAAGTGGTGAATAGGGCCCTAATCAAATGGACTGCCTTGTCCTGGATGGTATCAAGCCTCTTGAATGTTATTGGAGATACACTCATCCAAACAACTGGAGGGTATTCCATCACACTCCTGACGTGTCCCTTGTAGATGGTGGAAAGACTTTGAAGAATTGGGAGTGAGTCATTGCTGCAGAATACCCTTCTTCTGACCTGCTCTTGTAAGCAGACTATTTATGTGCTGGTCCAACCAAGTTTCTGGTCAATAGTGATATTCACGATGTGATGGTGGGGGAATTAATGATGGTAATGCCATTGAATATCAAGGAGAGGTACATAGATTCTGTCTTACTGGAGATGGTCATTGCTTGGTAGTTGTGTGATGTGGATGTTACTTGCCACTTACCAGCCTAAGGGTGGAATTGTCTGTGCCCGCTGGTGGCAGGAGTGGACAATATGGCGTGAAGGCCAAAAATCAGTTTCAAATCATAAAACCAGTTCGCAATTGTCCGCTCCACCAGTCAATGGTGGGCTGTGTTTCCCACCACCAAACATTGGGAACCTTATTGTAATACATCTTCACATCATTATAAGCCCAGTTCACCGGAAACATACCCCCACGTCAAATTTACCATCAATGTCAGCAGGAAAATGCACCAGTACAGAATATCCCTTGATAAGTGTGACATGCAGAAGTCGGGATTTACTGTCCAGGCCTTGTTCGCATTCGATGAACAAAAGATGCTGGAGCCCGACAGCAACCCTGGGGGAACGACCACCGCATGCTAGGTGGATTCTCATGGACATGGCTTCGCCACAAAGCAGCTCACAGAAGGTGAAAAATCACTGTTGAGTGTCTGTTTTGGGACTTCAGTGTCTTGGCCATGGTCTGCAACAGATGATCATCGAGGGGATGGAGCAGTAGGCCCAACTTTGAATGGAAGAGAGAGATGTACCGGGAGGTGGGACAGGAAGGTCTAGGATTGAGTGGGAGAGGAAGGTGTGTCGGGGGGTTGAGGTTAGGAAGAGTACAATAAAAGTGTCGAGGGAGGAGGTTGGGATGGAGAACGAAGGTGTCGGAGTGGTGAGGTTGGTGGGCAGTATGAGGAGAGGAGTGGGAGAATATGGCAACTGGGGAGGTAGGTATAAGGGGGAGGAAGGTGTAAGGGAAGAAGCCTGGAGGGGGGTAGGAGTCTGTGGAGAGGAAGGAGCCCAAAGTGGGGAAGGAGCCTGGGAGAGGAAGGAGTCCAAGGGGGAAGGAGTTCCGAGATGGGAAGCAATGAGAGGGTGGCTGTCCAGGTGAACATGGTGGGAAGGGGTCTGTGGAGATGATGACTGCCCCTTGGGGAGTGAAATGAGAGTGAATGTAGTGGGAGGGAATGGTGAGAATGAGAGAGGGCAGAGTGAACTGGTAGGGTGGGAGGGTGAGGGCACGATGGTATCAGTAGAAGGGATAGTGAGAGTGGTTGATGGTGACTTGGAAGCAGACACGGACCCTGGGAGTGAGAAGGAGGAGAGGTAGGGAATGTGCACATTCACCTAGACAACCCCGAAAGAAAATAGTTCTGGTGGTGGGGAGGTGGAAGGAGATGCCGCAGAGGTCAATAGTGATGGGGGAAAGGACAGGGAGTTAAAGAAGAATGTTGCACGCACCATACCTATAAATCCAAAACTGAAAGGAGACTCATGGTGGGTGGGAACAGGTGCTGCTTGGGACTATGATCAGTGGGTGGGCAGAGATGCAGGTCAGCTCAAGTGGACAACTGAAGCAGGCAGTATTGAAAATGTTCAGGACATTGAGATGAGTGTGATGGAGAAAGGATCCCAATGCATAGGAGGCTTTGAAAGGCCCAGCCCCACACACATTTCTCCCTCTGGAATCACTCATGGGCCGGCTGCGTACAGCTGAACTGCTAGTGTGGGCGGATGCAGGGGGAGGACTCGCGAAGTCTGTCAATGAAGCTGAAAGACACCATTGCACATTATTCAGTGAAAGTGATTATATTTTCAGGTTATAAAGTGACAAAATGTGTTCACCTATGCAACCAACTGTGATCAGAATTTCTTAACTTTTCTAGGTCTAACTTTTCTAGATGCTGCCCTGATATCCTCAGTAGGAGTGGAGACAGCAATGGTTGGCCCTCTGATGATTTATGCGTGTGTTCTCTGGAGAGCCAAGGCCTTGGGGGCCCCGGCTTGCTTTGGGTTCCTGTGGGTCAGCTGCTCCCTCTGGGACCAGAGGCAAAGGGAACTCTGAGGAGAGGACAGCCTCCGATTCCTGAGTGGATGACCCAGGGATGTCCAGCTGTTGCTCCTCCTCCCTTCGGGTGCCCAGGGACCCTGGCCTGATTCCTTGAGGGGAAGAAGCACCTGGAGGGAAATCGAAGTGCCTGTTTCACCCTCGCATTGCCACTGCAGGAACTCACCCATGACTGCCACGGTGGAGTGCAGGTCTGTGCACATCTCCATGTTCTGCTGGACCAGGGTCTCCATGGTTTCCACCATCCTCTGCATGGAGACCTCCATTCATGCACACGTGGGCACCACTTCATAAAGAGCAGGATGACACATTCCTCTGACTCACGTACCACTCTGTTGACGGCTTCCAACAGCTCTGTGTGATGTTCCCCCACTCTCCACAATGAGTTGGGAGGCTGAATCCAGAGGCTCGTCCTCTGCCTTGGACCTCGCAGGGGCCTGACCCCCAACAATCCTTGAGTGGCTGGGACCTTGACTGAACCTACCTCCTCTTGCTGCAGGCAAGTGTCGGGGGGTTATCACCAGATTGTGACCCCAAGCCTGCTCTAGATCTAGGTTCCACTGAGGTGTGTGTCTCCGCACTTGTGCAGGGTCTGCTGTGACAGGTCTCCCAGGCTGCTTATTTCAACAGAGGGGTTGTGCTCTAGGCTGGAGGTGAGGAACTGGATAGAACTGAGGGACAGGCTGGCTGAGGGTGTCAGTCGCTTGGCAGAGCTCCCTGTGAACCAAAGCAGAGATAATGAGTGCATGGCAGCAGAGTCAAAAGCAGGAGGGAGAGCATTCACAGTTGCATTGAGAGGGATAATGTGGTGTTCATCGCTGACCTCATTGTAATTGCAGCACGGTCCACATCCTTACCAGTCAGTGCAATGGCACACTCCTCGAAGTGAGTGATGGTCCTAATGTGGGTCAACCCACCCCCCGGTCTGGGACCTCTCCCTGCTGCTTTGAGCCAGCTTCTCCTCCATGAAAACAGATGAAGAGAGTGTGAGCTGGACACATGGCACTGCATGTAGTGTTGAGCAGAGCCATGGATGGGCTGAGAACGCAAGCTCAAGAGGATATGAGCCTGATGGAGAGGTGAGGGTGTGTGTGAGAGTTAGTGGTGTTGTCCCTTGAGGTGGATGTGTGATGGGTTTGTGAGTGTGTGAGTTGAGAGTGACGAGAAGATTGAGTTACCCTGGTGGAACTAAGGAGATCATTCACAGGGTGGCTATCCTCTTTTGCAGGGCGTTGGTGCTGACCATTGCTGCCACCGCCTCCCGCACTGGATTGGTGACCTTGCTTGCAGGCCTTCGCCCAGAGCGGGGGGTAGAGGACATTACAGCGGGCCTCCAAGGCATCCAAAAGGCATTCCAAGGATGCGTCACTGATTTGGGGGGCTGCAGTCCTCTTGCCTTTCAGGGCCATGTCTTCTGTGCAGCAATCCTGGGCAGGAAGCACTGAGAGGTGTGCATGAAGCTGCACTTTAAATATGACGTGAGGAAGCTGCAAGGTGGTGGCAAATGAAACTGCCCGCCATCGAAACCGTGTGTTTCATGGGAATCCATGATTAATGAGGTGGGATTGGGATGATACAGCATGAAAAGCTGCCATTATGGCAGGCGGGTAAAACGTCCTTCCCCCACCCCCACCCCCCAGTACTGCACTTAGTGCAAAACTCACCCTAGGTTTCCACCCTAAGACTGGATATTGTCCAGCTCCTGTTGCATGCCTGTTCAGCCCAATGTCCGGTACCTTTAAATTTTTTTGCACAGTCATGAAAATGTGGTAACTTCAAGGGCGCAGCTTGTGAACAGCCTGTGCAGTGATTTCCATATAGCCACACCTTGGTAGAGCTTAGTGGGAAAATTGGACATATTGGGGTAAATTTTCCACTTTGTCAGGAAGATATGAATTGCTGTTCTGGAACAGCTTGACCAGAGGTATGGCTTGTTCCTGAGCATAGTTCTTCAGCACTATGGCCTGGGTATTGTTGGGGCATGTAGCATGTGGAGTGAATTGACTTGGCTGAAGACTGATATCTATGATGGGCCTTAGAAGGAGGCCAAGATGGATCATCTACTCAGCACTTCTGGCTGAAGATGGTTGTGAATGCTTCAGCCTTGCCTCCTGAGCTTACATGTTCGGCTTCCCCATTGTTGAGAGTGGGAATATCAATGTAGTCTGCCCCTGCCATTAGTTGTTTAATTGTCCACTCCATTCATTAAGTGACAGGATTGCAATCCATTGGTTGTGGGACTGCTTACTTCTGTTTATAGCATGCTGCTTCTGCTGATTAGTCACAAGCCATCCCATCCAAATGGAATGCATCCTCGGATGCTGAGGGAAGTTTGTATGGAGACAGCTTAAGCTTTGACCCAATCTTTAATCATCCTTAAATATCAAAGTGGTTCCATCAGACTGGACAATTGCAAATGTTAATATTCAAAATAGGAGAGAGCGATAAAGCTGGTAACAACAGGTCAATTAGTTTAATGTCAGTGGTGGGAAATTTACTAGAAGCTATTGTCAAAGATAAAATTAATTCTCATTTGGAAAAACATGAATTAATGAGGGACAGTCAGCACAGATTAATTAAAGACAAATCTTGTCTGACTAACCTGATTCTATTACTTGGTCAAATAATTCAAAGAGGTGATGAAGGTATTGTAGCTGGTATAGCATATATGGACTTTCAAAAGGCATTTGATGAAAGTATCTCAATTCAAATTTCTTCAGAAAATAGAATGACATGGCATCAAAGGAACATGGATATGAAATTGGCTAAGCAATGTGAAGCAGGGAGGAGTGCAGAGAAGGATGCGATGAGGTCCCCTTGGGGTCAGTATTAGGACTAATGCTTTTCTTGTTAAATGAATAACCTGGACTTGGGTATCAGGAATACAATTTTAAAGTTCACAAATTATACAAAACTCGCCAACTTAATAAATAGTGAGCAGTCTTGTAGAAGGCTTCAGGAGGACATAGACTGGTAAAATGGGCAGACACATGGCAGATGCAATTTAATGCATGAAGTGATGAATTTTGGGACATGCAGAGGCAATGTAATCAAACATGTACTATTTTGAGGGTGTGTGCGCAAGAACAGAGGGATTTGAGGGTGCATATTCACAAACCTCTGATGGGGATGGGGAAAGATGATAAGGTGGTTAAGAAAGCACATGGGATATTTGACTTTGTAAATAGGGGCACTGAATACAAAAACAAAGAAGTTATACTAAAACTTTGCAAGTATCTGGTTAGACCTTAATTGGAGAACTGTATTTAATTATTAGCATCACACTTCAGCCTAGATTTTCATGGAGCTGTGGAGACTTGTGGCATATCCAAAACAGCACTGGAAGCCCAGATCTGCAAGTCTCTACCTCATTTCAAACAGATCTTATTTTCGCCAGAAGGGGAATGGGGTGGGACGTGACTTACATAGGGGGGAAGCTGGAACTCAGCAGGGCCATTTGAACTTAGTGCTGAGTTAAAACTGACCCAATCTTTGCTCATAAGAACATAGAAATAGGAGCAGGAGTAGACCACACAGCCCATCGAGCCTGCTGCACCATTCAATACAATCATGGCTGATCTTGGGCTTTAACTCCATTTTTCCAACCCAGTCCCCATATCCCTTAATTCCCCGAGAGACCAAAAATCTATCTATCCCAGCCTTAAATATATTCAATGATGGAGCATCCACAAATGAGATTGCCTCTCATTTTTCTAAACTCCAGACTATAAATATGATTTACTCAGCCTCTCATCTTAGGATAACCCCTCATTTCAGGAACCAATTTAGTGCATCTTCGCTGTACCGCCTTCAATGCAAGTATATCCTTTATTAAATGTGGAGACCAAAACTGCACACAGTACTCCAGATGTGGTCTCACCAAAACTCTATACAACTGTAGCAAGACTTCTTTATTCCTGTACTCCAAACCCCTTGCAATGAAGGCCAACATTCCATTACAAAAACAGAATTGCCTGGAAAACTCAGCAGGTCTGTCAGCATCAGCGGAGAAGAAAAGAGTTGACGTTTCGAGTCCTCATGACCCTTCAACAGAACTAGGTGAATCCAAGGAGAGGGGTGAAATATAAGCTGGTTTAAGGCGGGGGGGTTGGGGGGTTGGGTGGGGGGAGAGAAGTGGAGGGGGGGTGTAGTTGTAGGGACAAGCAAGCAGTGATAGGAGCAGATAATCAAAAGATGTCACAGAAGAACAAAAGAACACAGAGGTGTTGAAGTTGGTGATATTATCTAAACAAATGTGCTAATTAAGAATGGATGGTAGGGCACTCAAGGTATAGCTCTAGTGGGGGTAGGGGGGCATAAAAGATTTAAAAATAATGGAAATAGGTGGGAAAAGAAAAATCTATATAAATTATTGGAAAACAAAAGGAAGGGGGAAGAAACAGAAAGGGGGTGGGGATGGAGGAGGGAGCTCAAGACCTAAAGTTGTTGAATTCAATATTCAGTCCGGAAGGCTGTAAAGTGCCTAGTCGGAAGATGAGGTGCTGTTCCTCCAGTTTGCGTTGGGCTTCACTGGAACAATGCAGCAAGCCAAGGACAGACATGTGGGCAAGAGAGCAGGGTGGAGTGTTAAAATGGCAAGTGACAGAGAGGTTTGGGTCATTCTTGCGGACAGACTGCCGGTGTTCTGCAAAGCAGTCACCGAGTTTACGTTTGGTCTCTCCAATGTAGAGGAGACCGCATTGGGAGCAACGAATGCAGTAGACTAAGTTGGGGGAAATGCAAGTGAAATGCTGCTTCACTTGAAAGGAGTGTTTGGGCCCTTGGACGGTGAGGAGAGAGGAAGTGAAGGGGCAGGTGTTACATCTTTTGTGTGGGCATGGGGAGGTGCCATAGGTGGGGGTTGAGGAGAAGGGGGTGATGGAGGAGTGGACCAGGGTGTCCCAGAGGGAACGATCCCTATGGAATGCCGCCAGGGGGGGTGAAGGGAAGATGTGTTTGGTGGTGGCATCATGCTGGAGTTGGCGGAAATGGCGGAGGATGATCCTTTGAATGCGGAGGCTGGTGGGGTGATAAGTGAGGACAAGGGGGACCCTATCATGTTTCTGGGAGGGAGGAGAAGGCATGAGAGTGGATGCACAGGAGATGGGCCAGACACGGTTGAGGGCCCTGTCAACGACCGTGGGTGGAAAACCTTGGTTAAGGAAGAAGGAGGACATGTCAGAAGAACTGTTTTTGAAGGTAGCATCATCAGAACAGATGCAATGGAGCCTAAGGAACTGAGAGAATGGGGTGGAGTCCTTACAGGAAGTGGGGTGTGAGGAGCTGTAGTCGAGGTAGCTCTGGGAGTTGGAAGGCTTGTAATGAATATTGGTGGACAGTCTATCACCAGAGATTGAGACAGAGAGGTCAAGGAAGGGAAGGGAAGTGTCAGAGATGGACCACATGAAAATGATGGAGGGGTGGAGATTGGAAGCAAAATTAATAAATTTTTCCAAGTCCCGATGAGAGCATGAAGCAGCATCAAAATAATCATCGATGTATCGGAGAAAGAGTTGTGGAAGGGGGCCGGAGTTGGACTGGAACAAGGAATGTTCCACATACCCCATAAAGAGACAGGCATAGCTGGGGCCCATGTGGGTACCCATAGCCACACCTTTTATTTGGAGGAAGTGAGAGGAGTTGAAGGAGAAATTGTTCAGAGTGAGAAGAAGTTCAGCCAGACGGAGGAGAGTAGTGGATGGGGATTTTTCGGGCCCCTGTTCAAGGAAGAAGCTAAGGGCCCTCAGACCATCCTGATGGGGAATGGAGGAGTAGAGGGATTGGATGTCCATGGTGAAGAGGAAGTGGTTGGGGCCAGGGAACTGGAAATTGTTGATGTGACGTAAGGTGTCAGAGGAATCAGGGATGTAGGTGGGAAGGGACTGGACAAGGGGAGAGAGAAGGGATTCAAGATAACGAGAAATGAGTTCCGTGGGGCAGGAGCAAGCTGACACGATCGGTCTACCGGGACAGTTCTGTTTGTGGATTTTGGGTAGGAGGTAGAAGCGGGCCGTCCAAGGTTGGGCGACCATCAGGTTGGAAGCTGTGGGAGGAAGATCTCCAGAGGAGATGAGGTCAGTGACAGTCCTGGAAACAATGGCTTGATGTTCAGTGGTGGGGTCATGGTCCAGGGAGAGTTAGGAGGAAGTGTCTGCAAGTTGACACTCAGCCTCCGCGAGGTAGAGGTCAGAGCGCCAGACAACAACAGCACCACCCTTGTCAGCAGATTTGATGGCAATGTCAGGGTTGGACCTGAGAGAACAGAGTGCAGTAAGTTCAGAGAGAGAGATTCCATTTGTTTTCCTAATTGCTTGCTGTACCTGAATGCTAACCTTCTGCATTCCTTGTACAAGCACACCCAAGTCTCTTTTAACATCAACACTTACAAGTTTCTCACCTTTTAAAATATATTCTGCTTTTTATTCTTACCACCAAAGTGAATAACTTCACACTTCGCTGTATTATACTTCATCTGCCATCTTGATGCATATTCACCCAAGCTGTCTATATCTATTTGCAGCCTCTTGTGTCCTTCCCACAGGTTACCTTACCACCTAGCTTGGTATCATCAGCAAACATAGATACATGACTTTCTGTCTCTTCATCTAAGACATTAATATAGATGGTAAATAGCTGAGGCCCCAGCACTGATACTTTCGGCACTCCACTATTCACTGACTGCCAACTTGAAAAAGCCCATTTATGCCCACTCTCTGTTTTCTATCCATTAATCAGTCCTCTGTCCATGCTAATATATTACTACCAATTACATGAGCCCTTATTTTGCCTATTGACCTTTTGAGCAGCACCTTATCACGTGTTTTGGAAATCCAGGTATACTACATCCACTTGTTTCCCTTTATCTACCCTACTAGTTACATTCTCAAAACACTCCAATAAATTTGTCAAACAGAATTTCCCTTTAGTAAAACCATGTTGACTTGTTCTAATCATACTATGCTTTTCTAAGTGCATTATTAAGACTTCCTTAATAATAGATTTCAGCATTTTCCCAACAACTGATCTTTGGCTAACTGGCATGTAGTTCACTGTTTTATCTCTCCCTTCTTTTTTGAAAAGAGGTGTAACATTTGCCAATGTAACATTTGTCAACTTCCAATCTAGTAGGACCATTCCTGAATCTAAGAAATTTTGGGAAATCATAGCTAGCACATCCACTAATTTTGCAGCTATCTCTTTTAGAATTCTATGGTGTAGGCCATCAGATCCTGGGGATTTGTCGGATTTTACTCCCTTAAGTTTATCCAGCACTCCATTTCCAATTCTCTTTTATTATTGAATTTACTTCTACCACCCTTTTAGGCAGTGCATTCCAGATGATAACAATTTGCTGCATAACATTCTTTTCCTCATGTCACCTTTTATGCATCTTATAACTCCACTATGAGCCCAATGACTCCCACAGATACTCTAACTACATTTGCTCCCACCATGGTTCCTGCAGAGACACTATTCCATCCGCTTTTCTCCGGCTACATCATATCTGTGCTGACGATCTTCTAATCTTCCACACTAGTAGAAGTAGCAAACTTCCACACGGTGCTTCTGGCACGTTATCCTTTTTCCTCAATCCAGGGTTTCCCCCATCCGTGTTTGACAGATTCCTCAACCATATCCATTCCATTACCTGCTGTCACCCACTACTCTCCTTCTCAGAACCATAATGGCATTCACCTTGTCCTCACCTTCTTCTACATTCATATCATCATCTCCTTCCATTTCTGCCACCTCTAGCATGATACCACTGAGCACTACTTCCCCTCCAACATTCTGAAGGGACAATTCCCTCTTGACTTACCCCCAACAACCCCCCCTCTCCCCACAGCATTTTCCCATGCAAGCAACACCTTGACTGGGAAATGCAACACTTGCCCTTTTACCTCTTCCATTATCACTATTAGGGCCACAAACACTCCATCCAAGTGAAAGAGTGATTTATGTGTACTTTTTTTTTTCAATTTAGAAATCTGTATTCACTGCTCACGATGTGGTCTTCTCTACATCGAGGAGACCAAACGTAGGTTGAGTGACCACTTTGTAGAACACCTCCAATCAGTCCACAAGTGTGACCCATTTTTTTCATTATTTGTCTCATTGCTACCCCTTTGTGCTTTGCACCATCATTCCTATTGTCATTTAATCTCTTCTGCCTTTCATCCTATCACGGGCCTTTTGTTCTTTCCCTATTCCACCTCTTTCCCAGTATTTGCTTTAGAACTTGTTGCATCTCTAAATTTTTCCAATTCTCTTGAATGGTCATCAACCTGAAACATTAACTTTGTTTCTCTCTTCACAGATGCTGCCTGTCCTGCTGATATTTCTTCTATGTTCTGTTTTCATTTAATATTTCCAACATTTGCAGTATTTCACTTTTATCGTATCTTCCTTATTTTTGTACTCTATGCCTGTATTCATAAAACCAATGATCCTTTAAGTCTTTTTACAGCCTTCTCTACTTATCCTTCAAAGTCTCTCCTGAGAGGCCCCAGGTCTCTCTGTTCTTGCACCCCCTTTAAAATTTAACATTAGTTTATTTTGGTTCTCTTCATTCTTACTCTGGTCTGAAAAACAATTCGCCATTACTCTCTGCTTTCTGTCTCTTACCCAGTTTTGTACCCATGCAATTCTTTAATTCCATGAGTTTTAATTTTGCTAACACATCTGTAATGTAGTATTCTATTCAATTGCACTTTGGAAGTCCATATATACATTGGCTGCACTACCATTATGAATCCTCTCTGCTACTTAATGGGAAGAATTTTCCTTGTGTTGGGGGGCTTGTGTGGGGGACGGGCGGGAGCAAGCGTGAATCCGATCGGTACGCCCGATCGGGTCCACGCCATCATTTTACGTGGGTGAGCCAATTAAGACCCACCCTTCGTGAAGCACTGTGTGCTCCCTGTGCGAGCCCCTGAGTTGGGGCCTGCGCTTTTTCACACATGCACTTTTAAGTTGTGGAAAGTTCAATAAAGGTGGAAAAAATTTTAAGGACATTTCCCCTCATGTGAAACTGTCACATGAGCTGGGACATGTCCATTAATTTTTTCAAAAATTTTAATTTAATTAGCAAATCCTTCATGAAACCTCATCCCCCCTGTAGACGAGGTTTCATGAAAAATTCAAAGGCTGCCTAGGCTCTTCGCCTGCCCCCCAACCTTAAGGTTGGATGGGCAGCATTCTTAACAACTTTAATTAGTTTATTAATGGCCTTAATAGGCCTTTGACAGTTTGGCGGGCATGCAACTGAGTCAGCTGCGTGCTCGCTGAACTGACAACCTAAATGACGAGCAGTGACGCTGGGACACACGCCCAGTGTTACCGCACGTCATTTTACGTGTCAGTGAGCGGGCCCCGTCCCCGCTCGCCGACAGGAAAATTCAGACCTATCAAAGCACTCAATAATGTCAGTCAAACATGACTTGCCTTTCACATATCCATGCTGACTTTCAACTATTAATTCATGCTTTTCGAAATACCCAATAATTTTGTCTCAGATTATTGACTCTGAAAGTTTCCCTGTCACTGACATTATGCTAATGGGCCTGTAATTACTGGGTTTATCCTTCTCCCATTTTTAAAATAGTGAAAGTTTACTTCCACTGACTCATTCCGCATGCAACAAGGAAGTGTCCCAGTGTACTGGATATAGCAAATATTCCCAGTTGGGTGAGAAGAGCTAAGCACCAGAGCTTGTTGCTCCTTTGAGCAAGCTGCCCTGGTGCAACCATGACAATGGCATCAACCTGTTAATATGGAGTGTCACCCAGAAAGGCCATGTACAGCTGCCAACCTTCTCTCAATTAACAGTTGAGTAATAGCACAAAATGCTGGAAATGTTCAGCAAGGCACACAGTATTTGTGGAGAGAGAAGCAGAGTTAACATTTCAGGGCAATGACTTTCATCAGAATGTGAACCATTAACTCTGTTTTAATTTCTGTAAATGTTACCTGATTTGCTGAATGCTTCCAGCACTTTATATAATATTCCTAGCATCTGCTGTACAGTGTTTTGTTTTTGAATCTGCAGGGTAGTGGTGGGAATCAGCAAGAGTCCCATTAGGCAACATCTGCACACTTCTGAACTATTCACCAATGTTAGGTTCAAGTTGACTTGTGGGGTCCTTCAAGATGATGAGGAATGATCAGCCATTTCTGTGAGGCTGAATTTGACAAATCCACAGCATTGACTACTTTAAACAATTTGAGTGGCAAGGTTGCTTAGTGAGGGGCATTTCATTCAGTGGAAACGTGAGGGTGACATCACAAGTGGAGCCATAGATTTTTAGCATGCATTGAGAATGACATCACTGAGTGGTCCGGCTCATGCATAGGATAATAGCACAGGTTGACCGAAAACCGCAAGTACCCACACAGTCGATAACCACTCCATGAAACTAAACACCCTGGGCTGAATTTTAACCTGCCAGGATGGGCAGTTGTCAGTGTGTACAACAGGTTAAAAGAGCAAAAACTGACTGCCCAAGTCTATAGTTGCTCAAAACCATTACTCTTTATTTACAATAAGTATTTACACATTTGAATCTCTACACGAGATTAGAGCTTTTCCTGCTTCCAGATCTCTTACTTCTCAGTCATGTGGTTTGACATCATTATTACATCAGCATCATTATACTTCTGATGTTAACCTTTACACAAGCAAAAAAACTCAAAGGTTGTAGAAATGCCCTCCAATGCCTTGGAAATCATCTTCAAAGCAGTGAAAGCACACTCCCAGAACAAATCATGTGAGCAAAAGACTTTCACTTAGGCAAAGAAATAACTGACATATGTAAGTGTTTTCAGGCCTGAAAGCCCATTAATTGCTTAGCTCCATCAATCCTCACTGTTCTCCTGCCTGAAGAGTGCATATAGGCCTGAGAGATCCATCCTCTGGCAGTTAAAAACAGAATCTAGGATTATAAATGCATTCAATTGAATTTTAACATATGTTAAAGGATGGTTCACCTATTCCAATGACGTTTCCGAAGTGGTACCAAACAAGCTTGAGCTAAATATAGAAGTTGGCAGGTTCCTACTGGCTTGCTGACACACTATAGGAAGGATGTGAATGCATTGGACAGAGTGCAGAAGAGGTTTACAAGAATTGGTCCAGGGATGAGACACTTCAAATATGAGGAAAGATTGGAGAGATTGGGACTGTTTTCCTTGGAGAGGAAAAGGCTAAGAGAGACTTGATAGAAATTTTCAAAATCATGTAGGGCCTAGACAGAGTAGATATGGAAAAACTGTTCCTGCTCGTAAACAAAATTAGCTGAAGGTTAGGAAACAGAGATGGTTAATGGGTATTTTTCAGGCTGGAAGAAGGTTCACAGTGGAGTTCCCGGGAGTCGAAATTGGGACCCTTCCTTTTCCTGATATACATAAATGATCTTTTTTGGTGTTGTAAATAAAGAGGAGTGGTTTTGAACGACTACAGACTTGAGCAGCATACTTTGGGAGAGTAGACAATCCCCAAAACCCCCATCTAGACCCCAACCACACAACGAAACATGGTGGCAGTGAATAAAAGAACCAGCAGACCTTAAAAAGACACAGGACTGGCAAGAAAATAGATCCTCGAAGGAAAGACAAAAGCAAGCTAAAAGAAAAAAATGTAAAACCCACCAAGACGTCAGACACAGGAGCAGCAAATACAAGCTGAGACACAGACCCAGAGATTGGTAGCAGTCAGCACAGGCCCGAAGCAGCACGCAGCAGCACAGAAGTAGGAATGATTCCTGGGCTCAGCAGAAGCATGGAATCCACACTACCACTCCCAGAACTGTTTCAGGGTGCAGATGGCTTGCAACAGGCCCAGAACTAGGACAACTGAAGAAAAAGGTTCACAAGTTACAGGATTACAGAATCACAGAATTATAATGGTGCAGAAGGAGGCCATTTGACCCATTGTGTCTGCACGGGCTCTCTGAGCATTTTAACTTAGCGCCAATCTCCTGCCTTTTCCCCATAACCCTGCACATTGTTTCTATTTAACTAATCATCCAATTACCTCTTGAATGCCTCAATTGAACCCGCCTTCATCACACATCCAGATAGCGCATCCCAAACTCTAACTACTCGTAATTGCTTCTTTTGCAAAACACTTTAAAATTATGCCCTCTGGTTCTCGATTCATTTACGGGCAGGAACAATTTCTCCCTATCTACTCTGTCTAGACCCCTCATGATTTTGAAAACTTCTGTAAAGTCTCCTCTTAGCCTTCTCCTCTCCAAGGAAAACAGTCCCAATTTCTCTAATCTTTTCTCATAACTAAAGTGTGTCATCCCTGGAACCGTTCTCGTAAACCTCTTCTGCACTCTCTCCAATGCGTTCACATCCTTCCTATAGTATGACACCCAGAACTGTACACAATACCCCAGCTGAGGTCTAACCAGTATCTTATATAAGTTCATCAAAACCTCCCTGCTCTTATACTCTATGTCCCTATTAGTGAAGCCTAGAATATTATATGCTTTCGAAACAGCTCTCTCTACCTGTCCTACCACCTTTAATGATTTCTGTACATATACACCCAGGTCTCTCTGCTCCTGCGCACCTTTTAGATTAGTATCCTTTATTTTATACTGTCTCTTCATGTTCTTTGTACCAAAGTGCATCATCTCACACTTCTCCACATAGAACTTCATCTGCCACCTATCTGCCTGCTCCCTCAATGTATCAATATCCTTTTCAAGTTCTATACTGTCCTCCTCACAGTTTACAATTCTCCCAAGTTTTGTGTCATCTGCAAACTTTGAAACTGCCCCCTGCACACCAAGATCTAGATCATTTATGTATATCAGGAAAAGCATGCGTCCCAATACCGACCCCTGGGGAACTCTACTACAAACCTTCTTCCAGCCCAAAAAATACCCATTAATCATTACTCTCTGTTTCCTACCCTTCAGCCAATTTTGTATCCACGTGGATACTGTCCCTTTATTCCATGACCTATAACTCTCCTCACAAGATCAGAAAGACCAGGTCAATATACTACTTTTTGCAGTAGGATCTACTACTGATGATATGATAGAAAAGCAGGGAGTTGATGAGACTTCAACTTCATATGAAGAAGTCCTGCAAGCTTTTGCCTCTTATTTCAGTACCTGACTGAATTTAATAATAGAAATAGCTAAATATAATAAAAGAAAGCAAAGACTGGGCAAAAGCATTGTTTCATTTATCAATGAACTCTACAGGTTGTCAGGGAACTGCAATTATGGAATCATAAAGGATGAGCTGAATTGCAACAGGATTGTAGTTGGGGCCCTAGATGAAGCATTACCAGATCTCTTACAGACAAGAAAGGATTTAACATTAGTGAAAGCAGTGCAGATTGCAAGACAAACGGAACTCAGGAAACAAATCACACGTTTCTTCTCGATCTATGGGAGAAGATTGAGTGAAAATATTCAGTTTGTGGGCCATTAAAGAGAAAGCATGCCTAAGCCTAAGCCTGCCAAAATGGGGAAAAACACACCAACTGCCATTTTGAAATGTCTTCAGTGTGCAGGAACAGACTGCATAAGCGAGAAGAATGTGCAGTGGAGGGGGTGGGGATGCATGCGGGGGCAGAATGCCACAACTATGGAAAAATAGGCCATTTCAAAAGTGTTTGTAACTCAAAAACACTGACAGCCTGTAAAAAAAGGGTGAAAATTTTAAAACGGAGCCACATAAGAGAAGTGGAAGAACCACAAGCAAAGGAACTAACCTTCCTGGGGGAGGTAAATGATACTGAAATAAATGTTGGGTATTAAACTTGTAGTGGATGGACACCCCACAAAGTTTAAACTAGACAAATGGGCAGGAGTTTTTCTGCTTTATCAGACGAAGTCAAATGGCTCAGCAGATTCCATTGCAAAACTCACCCATCAAATTACAAGGTCCTGGTGGGACAACTTTAAAAATGAAAGGCCAACTCATGGCAAAGCTCAAGTATAAAGACAGAGACATCCTCAAACCTCTCTATGTCATTCAAAATCAAGAATGCTATCTACGAAGCAGAAAGGCAAGCTATAACGGAAATTGATCTATAAATAAAGTGGATGAAGCTGCTGATGAGAACTACATTTCAAAATGAATGTTTACGGTCCCAAAGCCAAACGCCCCTGTAGGAATCTGCATGGATTTAACTCAACTAAACAAATCAGTGGAACATGAGATCCTCCTGATGGCCTCAATGGATTAGAGCCTTGCCAAACTAGCCAAGAATACTTTATTTACCAATTTGGTTGTGAACAGGTGATTTGGGCAGTTTCCGCTGGACAACGAATCCAGATTGCTGACCACATTTATAATGTCATTCGGTTGTTATTATTTCAATAGATTGCCCTTTTGGAATAATGTCCACTCCAAAAGTTTTCCAGAGAACAATGTCTCATATTCTAGAAGGCATGGAAGGATTAACATGCCATATGGACAACATACTTATTCATGACTCCACGGGAGAAGAGCATGATCGCAGAGTCAGACTAGTCCTGAGAGTCTTACAGGATGCAAGCCTAACATTGAATGAAAAGTGTGCCTTTGATCAAGTTTCTCAGTCACATAGTACAAGCCACTGGAATCACAGTTAATTCACAAAAAGTAAACAGAGAATTTCCACAACCCAGGAACATAATGGAGCTGGAAAGATTCCTTGGGATGGTCAATGAAGTAGACAGTTCCTACCAAATTTAGCAGAGGTCAATGAGCCTTTGAGACAGCTGTTGAGACAGGGCCAATAGTGGTGCTGGAATACGGGCTAGCAAAATGCTTTTGAAATGATTAAACAACTTTTAATCTCTTCTGAAATCTTGACACATTACAACCCAGAATTACTGACCATAGTAGCAGCAGATGCTTCGTCTACAGGTCTGGGGGCAGTCTTATTTCAAGTGCAGAGAGGCAGCAAGCGTAGACCAGTCTACTTTGGCTTTAGGTCACTAACAGAAACAGAACAATGATATGCCATGATATAAAAAGCATTGGCAGCAATGTGACCATGTGAAACATTTTCAGTCTGTGTTATAGGATAGTGTATCAAAATTGAAACAGACCATAAAGCATTAGTCACTCTTCTGAACATGAAAGAAATTGTGAAGAAGCCACCCAGAATCCAGCGGCTTAGATTAAGATTGATGAGATATGACTCCATCACAAAGTATGTGCAAGGGAAGTATCAAACAATGGCAGACAATGTCACGAGTACCATAAGAAGGAACCAAGCAAGAGGATTTACTGACCATAGTAGCAGCAGATGCTTCGTCTACAGGTCATCGAGGAGGTTCAAGCATAAACATCCTTAATCACTCAGCACTTACAGCTATTGCAGCAAAGCTGCAGGGAATAAAACAAAGCCCAGCAACCAGATGAAGAACATCTCCAAATCCAAGAGTATTGCCTGGAAGGATGGTCAGACTACATCCCCACTAATCTGATACTCCGCCAGTACTTTGAACAGCGCAAACACCTCATAGTCATTGATGACTTACTAGTCTTCAATGAGAGAATAGTCATACCGAGAACACCTCAGCTTAATATTCTTCAAAGGCTTCACCCAAGATAATTTAGGGATAGCAAAACATCATGTGAGAGCTATAGAATAAATGATCTCTAACTGCTTTAACTGTGTTGTAAGCAGCCAGGAAAAGAAATTCAAACCTAATACCACCATGAACAACCATGAGAGAGTAAAACAGCAGGAGGAAGAACAGAGTAGCAACCAGGCTTAGAACTTTAATCACAGGCATAGAGCACTTGAGTTATCAGTGCTGAAGCCTAGGGACAGAGTATGAATCTGACACCAACAGAAGGAAGACACAATCATTGAAAAAACTCCACAACCAAAATTGGTAAAGAATTGAGACAGACCAGGGTTTCATTAGGAGAAACCACAGTACCTTAATATCCTTGGAGAGAAAGTCGATAGGAACTTGGACTTACTACTCAGATCTGGATGAAGAAGAAGAAAGACTTACTACAAGATCTACAGTCACCCAGGAGAAGATCACTCACACTGACAGAAGGGAGAGTATGGTATACCTTGGACCTCAAAAGGAGATAAGAACAAGATCAGGGAGATTGGTCAAGGCACCTCTGAGACTAACTCTGACACATTCAGGGAAGATGTAGAAGGATGTAAATATGATGAGGATAAAGACTTGTGGGGAGATGTAGAGTAAAGTGTTAACATCAGAAGCATACATGATGTTGATGTCATAATGATGTCAGATCACATGACTGAGAAGGAAGAGAGATCAGGAAAGAGGAGAAGCTCCAACCCTTCTTGTGTCGAAGTTCATATGTGTAAATGCTTTCTGTAAATAAAGAGTAATGGTTTTGAGAAACTACAAACTAGAGCAACATACTTTGGGAGAATGGACAATCCCCAAAACCCCTATCTAGACCCTAACCACGCAAAAAAACAATTTTCACATTCCTTAGTTGGTGTTGTAAGGGTGGTGGTGGGGGGGGTGCTGGCAGTTGCATATGGTAATGTTCCTGAATTAGCAGCGCAAACAGATGTAAACAGGTGTGATATGATTGTGATTACAGAGACATGGCTGCAGGGTGACCAAGGCTGGGTCCTGAATATCCAAGGGTACTCGATATTTAGGACGGGCAGGCAAAAAGGAAAAGGAGGTAGTGTGGCATTGTTAGTAAAGGATGACATCAGTGTGATAGCGAGAGAGGATATTGGCTCAGAAAATCTAGATGCAGAATCAGTCTTAGTGGAGCTAAGAAGTATTAAGCGGCAGAAAACATTAGTGGGAGCTGTATATAGGCCTCCAAACAGTAGTGGTAAGGTAGAGAACAGAATTAAACAGGAAATTAGAGATGTATGTAACAAGGGTGCTACAGTAATCATGGATGACTAATCTACATACAGACTGGGCAAACCAAATTAGTATTAATACTGTGGTGAATGAATTCCTGGAATGTGTACAAGATGATTTTTTCAGACAGTATTGTCGAGGAACCAACTAGGGAACAGGCTATCCTAGATTTGCTTTTGTGCAATGAGAAGGGGTTAATTAATAATCTTGTTGTATGGGGTCCTTTGGGGAACAGTGACCATAACATGATAGAATTCTTCCTTAGGTTAGAAAATGAAGTAGTCCAATCCAAAACTAGGATCCTAAATTTAAACATACGAATCCATGAAGGTATGAGGCGTGAGTTGGCTAAAATAGATTGGGGAACATCATTAAAAGGCACGACAGTGGATAGGCAATGACTGATGTTTAAGGAATGAATGTATGCATCGTAACATTTATATATTCTTTTTTGGCGCAAAAACACAACAGGAAAAGTGGCCCAACTATGGCGATCAAAAGAAATGAAGGACAGTGTCAGATCCAAAGAGGAGTTTAATGAAGTTGCTAGAAAAAGTAGCAAGCTTGAGGATTTGGAGCAGTTTAAAATTCAGCAAAGGAGGACCAAGAGATTGATTAAGAGGAGAAAAATAAGAGTATGGGAGTAAACTTGCAAGGAACACAAAAGAGGACTGGAAAAGCATCTAAAAGTATGTAAGAAGAAAAAGATTAGTGCAGACAAATGTAGGTCCATTACTGTCTGTAACAGGAGAATTTATAATAGAGAACAAGGATATGGCAGAGCAATTAAACAACTACTTTAGTTCTGTCTTCAGGGAGGAAGACATAAATAACTTCCCAGAAATACTAGGGAACCAAAGGTCTAGTGAAAAGGAGGAATTGAAGGAAATTATTATTACTAAGAACACAGTGCTGGAGAAATTAATAGAACTGAAAGCTGATAAATCCCCAGGGCCTGATAATCTACATCCCAGGGTATAAAGGAGGTGGCCATGGAAATATTGGATGTATTGGTTGTCACCTTCCAAAATTCTGTAGATTCTGGAACAGTCCTGGCAGATTGAAGGTTGGCAAATGCAACCCCACTATTTAAAAAAGGAGGGAGGGAAAGAACAGGGAATTACAGATTGGTTAGCCTAACGCCAGTGGTAGGGAGAGGGTGTGCTGTTAGCTCTTAGAAAATATCAATGGGACTAGAGAAACTCAACTTGGATAAAAGGGAAATCATGTTTGACAAACCTACTGGAGTTTGTTGTAGACATAGCTAGCAGAATAGATAAGGGAGAACCAGTGGATGTGAATTTTCAGAAAGCTTTTGATAAAGTCCCATGTAAGAGGTTAGTGTGCAAAATTAAAGCACATGGATTGGGGGTGATATATTAGAGTGGATTGAGGATTGGTTAGCAGACAGAAACAGAGAGTAGGAATAAATGGGTCTTTTTCAGAATGGCGGGCAGCGACTAGTGGGGATCAGTACTTGGGATCCAGCCATTCACAATATATATCAATGATTTGGATGAGGGAACCAAATGTAATCCTTCCTGATTACTGATGACACAAAGCTAGGTGGGAATGTGAGTAGTGAGGAGGATGTTAAGAGACTTCAAGACGATTTAGACAAATTGACTGAGTGGGAAGTACATGGCAGATGCAGTATAACTTGGGTAAGTGTGACGTTATCCACTTTGATAGAAAACACAGAATGGCAAAGTATTATTTAAATAGTGATAGTTTGGGAAATGTTGATGTACAAAGGGACCAAGCTGTCCTTGTAACCATGTCTCAGTAATTGCCACCAGATCATACCTATTTATCTCAATTTGCGTTGTTAACTCATTAGTTTATTCCACATGTTACGCGCATTCAGATACAAAGCCTTTAACTTTGCCCTATTGTCAATTTTCCTACTCTTATATGATTCTTTGGTGCAATATGACATTCACACGCTGTCACTTCCTTTCACTTTTTGGTAACTATCAGCCTCGTCACTAACCTGCACTCTTACCCTCTCCTTAAACTTTGATCTTTTTATTTCCATGCAACTGAACCTTCCCCCCATTATTTAGTTTAAAGCCCTATCTACGACCCTAGTTATGCGATTCGCCAGGACACTGGTCCCAGCATGATTCAAGTGGAGCCCATCCGAATGGAATAGTTCCCTCTTTCCCCAGTACTGGTGCCAATTTCCCATGAATTCAAACCCATTTCTCCCACACCAATATTTGAGCCACACATTTACCTCTTTAATCTTATTGACCCTGTGCCAATTAGCTCGTAGCTCAGGTAGCAATCTGGAGATTATTACCTTTTTGATTCTGCTTTTTAATTTAGCCCCTAGCTGCTCATATTCCTTCAGCAGAACCCCTTTCCTCCTTCTAACTATATCGTTGGTACTTACGTGGACCACAACAACTGGATCTTTCCCCTCCAACTCCAAGTTCCTCTGCAGCCCAGATGAGATATCCTTAACCCTAGCACCAGGTAGGCAGCACAGCCTTTGGACTCTCGACCCTGGCTACAGAGAACCGCATCTATTCCCCTAACTGTACTATCCCTGATTACAACTACATTTCTCTTTTCTCCCTCCACTTGAATGGCTCCCTGTACCATGGTGCTATGGTCAGTTTGCTCATTCTCCCTACAGTCCCCGCTCTCGTCCACACAGGGAGCAAGAATCTCAAACCTGTTGGATAAGGGCAAGGGCTGAGGCTCCTGCAATGCTACTTCCTGGATCCCTCTACCTGCCTCACTCATAGTCACACCCTCCTGTCCCTGACCACTGGCTGAATTTAAGGTAGTTAATCGAAGGGGTGTGACTGCCTCCTGAAACACAGCGTCCAGGTAACTCTCCCCCTCCCTGATGTGTCGCCGTGTCCAAAGCACAGACTCCAGCTTGTCTGAGCCGGAGTTCCTCGAGCAACCAACATTTGTTACAGATGTAGTCACTTGGAACCACAATGGGGTCCACCAGCTCCCACGTTATGCAGCTACAACACATCACCTGGCCCTGCATTTCTATTTTATTTAATTACTTTTTAAGTTTGTTTTTAAATTTCCTACTGGTCTTTAGTTTATCCATCTGTAAAATATTTCTCCTATTTACCTTTAATCTGAAAGCAAGTTAGAATAGAGATTCAAAATACACTTTTAAAAATCAACTGGAACTCACTCTCTCTGCTGAGTTGAAGCTGAAGAGTTAGGCCTCCGATCCTGGGCCCCAGTAGTCACCTTTAATCTGAAATCAATTTAGAATAGGTAGTTCTGATGAGGAGAAACTTCTTCACTCAGAGGGTGGTGAACCTGCGGAATTCTCTACCACAGAGGACTGTGGAGCCCAAGTCACTGAATATATCTAAGGAAATAAATAGATTTCTAGACTCTAAAGGCATCAAGGGGTATAGGAAGAGAGTGGGAATATGTCATTGAGATAGAGGATCAGCCATGATCATATTGAATGGCGGAGCAGGCTCAAAGCACCGAATGACCTCCTCCTGTTTCTATTTTTCTAAATTCTATGTTCTAACTAACGTTCCAGAGACATGTGTTCAAATCCCACCATGGCAGTTGGGGGAGTTTCAATTCAATTAATAAATAAATCTGGAATAAAAAATGCTCGGCTCATTATTAATGACTATGAAACTACCTTATTGTCATAAAAACGTATCTGGTTCATGAATGTCCTTCAGGGGAGAAAACCTGCCTCCTTACCCAGTCTGGCCTAAATGTGACTCCAAACCTGGGATATCAAACTGCTACAGAAAAGTTGAATAAAAATTAAACAGGGCGGCCACCCATTATCAACCTAGGAACAAAAATGATAATTGACCTTACAAAAATTTCCTCAGTTGCGAACACCTGGCAACTTGTGCCAAAATTGGGAGAGCTATCCTATACACTAGTAAAGCAACAATCTGACACATTCATCCTCACCCAATCATACCTTACAGACAATTTCCCAGGCTATTCCATTAAATTCTTGTGTATGTCCTGTGCCATCAACAGGACAGACCCACCAGAGATGTTGGTACCATGATATACAGTTGGGAAGGAGTACCCTGGGAGTCCTCAGTATTGATTCTGGACCCATGATGTCTCATGGCATCAGGTCAAACACAGGCAAGGAAACCTGCTGATTACCACCTAGTGCCCTCCCTCAGCTAAAGAGTCCATACTCCCCCATGTTGAACACTGCCTGGAAGAGGCACTGAGGGTGACAAGGGTATAGAAGGTACTCTGGGTGGGGACTTCAATGGCCATCACCAGCAGTGTCTTGGTAGAACTACTATTGACTAAGCTGGCCAAGTCCTGAAGGACATATCTGCCAGACTGGTCCTGCAGCAAGAGGTGAGGGAACCAATGAGATGGAAACCCTACTTGACCTTGTTCTCACAAATCTACTTGTCGCAGATGCATCTGTCCATGGCAGTATTGGTAGGAGTGACCGCCACAGTTCCTGAGGAGACAAATTCCCATCTTCACAGTGATGACACCCTCCATTGTGTTGTACGGCACTACCACCATGCTAAATGGATTAGATCAAGAATAAGTCTAACAGTTCAAAACTGGGCATCCATGAGACACTGTAGGCCATCAGCAACAGCAGAATTTATCCCACCACAATCTGTAACCCCAAAGCTCGGCATATCCCTCGCTCTACCATTACCATCAATTGAGGGGACCAACACTGGTTCAATGGGAATATAGAAGGGCATGCCAGGAGAAGCACCAGTCATACCTAAAAATGAGATGCCAACCTACTGAAGCTACAACACAGGATACTTGCATTCTATAAAGCAGAAGCCGCATGGCATAGACAGAGCTAAGTGATCCCACAGCCCATGGATCAGATCAAAGGTCTGCGGTCCTGTTACATCCAGTGGACAATTAAATAACTAACTGGAAGAGGAGGCTACAAAAACATCCCCATTTCCAATGATGGGGGAGCCCAGCACATCAATGCAAAAGACAAGGCTGAAGCATTTGAATCAGATTCAGCCAAAAGTGCTGAGTGGATGATCTGTTTCAGCCTCTTTCTCAGGCCCCCAACATCACAGTCTTCAGCCAATTCCATCCATTCCACGTGATATAAAGATGGATGAAAGCACTAGATACAGAAAAGGACCATGATAATAAAGGGTCAGAGTACTGACTCCTGTTCTGCTATTAATAAATTCTGCTTCCTTACCTTTATGCCACTATGAGCACCTTCTTTAGCCCTTACCACTACCATTAACACTCCCTTTGTCTTTTTGTCCATGACATTTTTTTCAATCACTCCTTAGCACCTGCCTATCACTGGCCTTCTATCCAGCTTCACCTGCTAAACCCCCCTTAAACAGTATAAATTTTGATAAAGGCAAAATACTGCGGATGCTGGAAATCTAGAACAAAAACAAAAATATCTGGAAAAACTCAGCAGGTCTGACAGCATCTGCGGAGAGGGATACAGTTGACGTTTCGAGTCCGTATGTTTCTTCATCAGAACTAAGACATAGAAAGGGGGGGGTATAAATTTTGTCCTATTTCTACTTCTCTTTAGCTCTGAAGAAGGGTCATATAGACTCAAAACGTAAACTCTGTTTCTCTTTCCACAGATGCTGTCAGACGTGCTGAGTTTTTCCAGCATTTTCTGTTTTTATTATGACCCTGATAATCCTGACTGTAGTACTGAAAACTTGTGTTCCAAAACTAGTCACACCTCTAGTCAACACTGGCTACAACACTGGTATTTACTACACAATGTAAAAAATTGCCCAGGTATGTCCTGTCCATGGAAAATAGGACAACCAGGCCAATTATTGCCCCATCTCTCAATTATCAACAAAGTGATGGAAGGTGTCGTTGACAGTGCTATCAGGTTGTCCTTACTTAGTGGCAACCTGTTCACAAATGCTCAGTTTGGGTCCTGCCAGCACCACCAAGCTTTAGACCTCATTACAGCTTTGGTCAAAATTTCAGAAGTCAGTTGAGAGTTACTACCTTTGACATCAAGGCAGTATTTGACCGAGCATGACCTCAAGGAGGCCTAGCAAAATTGAAGTAATGGAGATCCGGCAGAATACTCTCCACTGGTCGGCATCATACCTAGCACAAAGGACGATGGTTGTGCTCATTGGAGGCCAATCATCTCAGCCCCTAGATATCGCTGCAGGAATCCTTAGGATAGTGCCTTTGGCTCAACCACTGTCAGCTCCTTCCCTTCAATCTAAGGTAATTCCTTGATGATTGCACAAACATTCGCAACTGCTCAGATACTGCAGCAATCCATGTCCACATGCATTGAAATCTGGAAAACATTCAGGCTTGGGCTGTTAAGGGACATGTAACATTCACACTATACAAGTGCCAGGCAATGACCATCTCCAACAAGAGAGAATCTAACAATCTCTCTTTGATATTCAATGGCATTACAATTGCTGAATCCCCCACCATCAAAATCCTGGAGCTTACCATTGACTTGACCAGAAACTGAACTGGACCAGTCAAATAAATACAGTGGCTACAAGAGTTGGTAAGAGGTTAGGAATTCAGTGGTGAGTAACGTTCCTCCTGACTCCCCAAAGCCTGTTCACCACCTGCAAGGAACAAGTCAGGAGTGTGATGGAATACTCTCCACTTGCCTGGATGAATGCAGCTCCCAAACACTCAAGAAGCTTAACACGATCCAAGACAAAGCAGACTGCTTTATTGGCATCACATCCAAGGCTTTAAATATTCACTCTATCCACCACTGGTGTGTGGTGACAGCAATGTATGCCATCTTTAAGATGCACTGCAGCAACTTGTCAACTTTGACAGCACTTACCAAGCTTGCGACCTCTACCACCTAGAAGGACAAGGGTTGCAAATGCATGGGAACACCACCACCTGCAAGTTGCCCTCCAAGCCACACAGCATCCTGACTTGGAACTAAACGACCATTCCCTCACTGAGTCAAAATCCTGGAACTCACTCCCTAACGGCACTGTTTGTGTACCTAAGACCAGGTGGACCACAGCAGTTCACGAAGGCAGCTCGCCAGCACATTTCAAGTGCAATTTGGGATGAGCAGCAAATGCTGGCCTTGCCAGCAATGCTCTCTTCCCAGAAATGAAACTAAATAATTCCAGCTGTAAGCCTACAATGCAGCATGGGACAGCATATGCAGCTCCACCTCCCAGAAGGAACAAAAAGAGAAGCAGCGTAAGCAGGAACAGCAGCAGCCTTCTCCTGGAGCCTCTGGTGCTCCACAGGACAGATAGAATGAACACAGATCTCCAACTCACAGGAGGCCCCAAACACAAGCACACTGAGCAATTGTGCCTCAGGAACTTCAACTCTGGAAAATGATCTCCATCCAAGTAGACCAGGTGCATATGCATTGCCATAGGAACATAGGACTTAGTAGGGGTAAGCCATTCAGCCCTTTCTAGTCTGCTCCATCATTCAATAAGATCATGGCTGATCTGACTGTGGTCCCAGCTCCACTCTTCTTTCTTCACCCCAAAACCCTTGACTCTCCTATCTACAAAAGTCTATCTAACTCAGCCTTGAATAAAGTTAAAGACCTGCCTCTGCAACCTTCTGGAGAAGAGAATTCCATGCTCAAATAATGCTCAGAAAAATAAATTCTCCTCACCTCCTATCTTAAAAGGGAAATGTGGCGTATAGAAAACCTTTCTCTTATTCTTAAAGTATGTCCCTGAGTTTTAGTTTCCCCCACAAGAGGGGAAACACGAGGTGTGAGGTGAGGAAAAACTTTCTCACAGCGAGCAGTTAGGGTCTGGAATGCACATCTGGAAGTGTGGTAGAGGCAGGTTCATGTGAGGCATTCAGGAAGGCATTGGTTGATCATCTAAATAGAAACAATGTGCAGGGTTACAGGGAAAAGGCAGAACATTGGCACTGTTAAAATGCTCAGAGAGCCGGTGTAGACACGATGGGCTGAATGGCTTCCTTCTGCACTGTAACAATTCTGTGATTCAACTCACTGCCATTCATGGCCAAAAGCAATGTCTGCAGCTGAGGAGAGGAAGAACATAGTGCAGGTGTAAAGCAAGTGAGAAGAATAATCTAAGCCAGTTCTAACAGAGGTAGTAAAATAGGATCTGTGTTCCATCTGGATCAGGTCCTGTTTCATCTGTCCCTCTTTAGGTGTGGATCATGTTCTTTCCAACCCTTCTGTTCTTACTATGCTCCAGCTCTGATCTCCTGTCACGCTCCCTTATCTCCTATCCCACAGTACGACTTCTTGCTCTCCCATCCAATCTCTAGTAACACCCCCTTTGATATCCTGCTCCCCCCCACCGATTGCCTGTAGCCCCTGCTGATCTCTTGAATTCCAAATCTGATCTTTTGTTCTATCTTCTCTCCAATTTCCTCTCCCTGCTAATCCCCTGTACCAGCCTCTGATTCCCTCTTCTCCCTCCAATCTCCTATTTCCATCCTGATTTCCTGTACTCCCTACAATCTACTGCCACCACCCTCCAATTACCTGTCAACCCCTGACAAATCATTTGTTTCCCGCCCCTCCAATCTCCTGCCCCACTTGATCCCTTCCCCCCAATCCCCTCACCTCCATATTGTCTTGGCCCTCATGATCTCCTGTATCCCTGCTGCTCTCCTGCACTGTCCGAACACCTGTCCCACCCGAACTCCTGTATCCCCTCTGATCTTTTGTCTTCTCCCTCATCTGAATTCCTGTTCCCCCCCGCCCAATCTCCTGTAATCCCTCTGATCTCCAATCTCTTTCCAGTGCTTTGTCTATTGCCTATTTCTATTTCCTGTTTCCTCTCTGATCTTTTGTCCTCTTTCCGTTTCCATCTCCAGTCTCCCTCCCATGCCTTGTCCTCCCTGTGTTCTCCTGACTTCCTCCAAGCAAGCAGCAAGCTGATAGAAATGGCTGCAAAAGTAAAGAAATGAACATCAGGCCACAGACTCCAACTGGACACATGTATGGCACAAGGTCATGTGCTCCTCTTGTGGGAGGGGAGGAGCGGGACTGTATTTAGGCTCGAGCCCCAGAGGTCTTGCCAACATTTATATCAGACCTATCAGTGACCTCAAGACTTCCCTCAATGCTTTATAGCCACGAAGAACATTTTTACTGTACAAAGCACAGAAATCTCTTTGCACCCAACAAACTCCCACAAACAACAATGTGGTAAGGACCTTGGTTTAATGTCTCATTCAAAAGATGACATCTCCAACAGTTCAGTATTCCCTCAGTACTCAGTTGAGCTGTTGGCCTAGATTGCTGCACTGTGAAGTACACTGATGGATGTTAAAGAATATAAACATTAAAATACATTCCCATAAATGCTTCCCCTTTTACCACAGCATTTTTTCTCATACCTACCTATTTCTGTTACCACATACTCCAACCTGTAATTGAACTGAATATATCTTAGATTTGTGAATGCAACGAGATGACTGAGTATATATTCAACATCCTCTTCAGGTCTAAACATTCTCCATTGATCTATTCTTTACTCGGGAGACATTTGTGAATGTTCACTTTTTAAATATTTATTTGTTACTTGTAAACAGCTCTGAAAGCAATTACTCCAAATTTTCTGTGTGTGAGGCTCAGGCCCATAACAATTTTAATTTTATATACTGAACAGTTCTTCATAACTAACATTGCAATTCCTTTTTGAGTTTACTGAGGTCTGGAAATGTTGTGATAAATGGAAACAAAAAGATCCACAAAGTATTGTGCAACATCACCAGGGGGCAGCAGCAGTCCATCCAGATTTAAAGGAGTGACATTTTCTTTAAAAATCAGGATATTATTGCTTTGTTTTTTCCAGAATTATTGACCTACTAACAAAATCGCACTCCTCAGTATCACAACTTTAAAACTAATACATTTTATAATTTCATAAGTTGGTCATTGAAAAGAAAAATAGACATTCTCTTTTTTACTTGCCCTACTGTATTCACAAAAATGTTTACAGCTAGCGTCCCTAATGTTTTCCTGAGAAATGGTATGCTAAATGAAAATGCACTAAGTGAAAATTATTTTGCTAGAAGAAGTTTCTAAAAGGTTGGTTTACGTTCCTACCCTGCTCATTGCAATCTCACTGGTCGCAGCAAGCGCTACCTGAAAAAAACCTGAATGGTGCCTGAACCAACACAACACAAGGAAAGCTGTCAGAAATCTTTCTTATAAGGGCAGGAACATTCTTACAGGAGGTCCAAAGAGGAGTCATCCGGACTTGAAACATTAATTGTTTCTCTCTCCTCAAATGCTGCCAGAGCTGTTGAGTTTTTCCAGCACTTTCTGTTTTTATAGCACTCTTAAAGGACCAAGAGTGGTTCTGGCAGCAGTGCCTGGTGGACAGTCTCCACCTGATCCAGGAGTGTTTCTCTGGGCGGAATTGTCCATGCCCGCTGGCATCGGGCGTGCTAAGGCATGAGTGGACAATACAGCGAGATGGCCAAAAATCGGTTTCACGACGTCGTGAAACCAATTTGCGATTGCCTGCTCAGCCCATCGATGGTGAGTCGCACTTCCCACCATCAGATGTCGGGAACCTCATAGTAATACATCCGCATATCATTATAAGGCCAGTTCACCGGACTCATCCTCCCACGCTGGATCATCCACCCATGTCAGTGTGATTGCATGCCAACGTGTTTCACAACTGCATATAAGGGACTTCAAAGCTTGTTTGTCTATCTTGCTTCAGGCAGCATTCACTGTCAGTGCCAGTCTTCACAGACAACACCACATCGCCTTTGGTGGGCTCATGAGCAGGTCTCTACCTACCAGACCAGCCATAAGGCAGGGGTTGCGTTTCAATGGCTGCAGGGCTAGGGCTTGTTTGGGGAAGGGGGAGAAGTGGCCTGAGGCAAGGGAAGATGCTGCAGGGCAGTACTGAGGAAGGAGGGTATCTCAGGGTGTTTGTTGGGGCTCAAGTTGATCTGTGCAAATGGCCTTAAGATGGTGAAGACTGGAGAGGCAGTCTCCAGAGGAGAAGAGGCCAGATGGACATGTGAGGGTATGTGTGAAAGAGTGAGTGGTGATGTCCCTTGAGCTGGCAGTGAGTGAGATGCCAGTGAATGTGTGATGGGCCTGAGTGAGTTTAGAGTGATGAGATGGTTGCCTTACCCTGGCTGCACGGATGACATCATTCATCCTCTATCTGCATTGAATGGCCAACCTCTTCTGTGCAGCTTTGGCACTGATCACCACTGCCATCACCTACCAAGCCAGAGTGATAATGTTGCTGCCCCTCCTGCATCCAGAGCAGGGTTGGAGGACATCATGGCAGGTCTCCATGGCATCCAAAAGGCGCTCGAGGGATGGGTCACTAATCCTGTGGGCTGCAGTCGTCTTGCCTTTTGGGGCCATGTCTTATTTGCAACAGTCCTGGGCTACAAGACCTGAGAGGGATGTGTGCACCTGTACTTTAAATATGGCTCCTGGCACGATGAAGCGGCAAGGTAATGGCGTGGCGGGCAAAGCAAAGCCCGACTGCCATGGAAATGATGGGATTCCCAGCAATGTGTAATTAATGTGGTGGGTTTGGGATACAAAATGGCATGAGAAGCCACCATTGCGACCGGCGGAAAAAACGTTTTACTGCCCGCTACCGCACTTAGTGCAAATCTGGAACGATTCCACTCTCTGAGTCAGGGATCTAAATGGGGGAGAACAGATAAGTGAGTAGAAACACGTTCTTGCATTACCTGGTGAAAGGAGCTTACTATGTGGTTTAAAGAAACTCAATAGTAGAATGAGCACAGCAAGTGAAAAGTAATGCACACAACACATGGATTCTTAATGAACCATTGATGTTCTACAGATGGATATGAAAAATATCTTACCTAGTGTACATCTCTTCTCACTAGTGCCCCCTTATCGTCATAACACCCTTTAAATCTTAGCTGTTTTGTAATTGTCTTTTTTATTCATTCAAAGGATGTGGGCTTCACTGGCTAGAACAACATTTATTGCCCATCCCTAATTTTCCCTGAGAAGGTGGTGGTGAGCTGCTTTCTTGAACTGCTGCAGTCCCTGTGGTGTAGGTACACCAAAGTGCTGTTAGGGAGGGAGTTCTAGGATGTTGCTTGATTCTCTGCCCTTTGACCTTCATCTTGACCTAAGAAAGAATAGTCTAGGACATCCCAAAGCATTTGACAGCCAATAAATAACTTCTGAAGTGCAGTCATTGTTATATGGGCAAATACAGCGGCCAATTTGAATGCCTCCCCCTGTCTGCACTGTGATTTTACCCGCAGCAGGAGCAGCCCATGCCTGGTCTTTACACCACCAGGTAACACCTTGCAAATCTTGGTTTCAGGCCAGGGGAAAATGCCTCCACCACCCACCGCACTCCCTCAATCCTCTCAATGGGGCCTGCCAGCCTGGCCCCAGCAAAACCCCAGATTCACTCTTGGCTCCATCGCTGAGCGCCTTCATCTGAGCCTTATTGCAGTCCCAGCAAAGGCCACCACTCATAGTAGCGCTGCTGGGACATGAGGGCTGCTGGCCCCTCAATTAGCCGGTAGCTCTCAGATAGGACTTCCTCTTGGTGAGGGATTGATGACCCTTCTGAAGCCACTTAAAGGGCTGTCAACTGTTTAATTATTGTGGGACAAGCCGGTCAAGCATGGGTGTACTCGTCCTTGACTTTTACACAAGAAAGTGGAACCACTGCCTCCACAATAAAACTCAGCCCAAAGAATATGCAAGGGAGTTATGATGAAACTTTATAAAACACCGATCAGTCTCACATTGAGTATTGTGTCCAATTCTACGTACTACACTTTAGGAAGGATGTGAAGGCTTTGGAGTAAATGCAGAAAAGATTTACCGGAACGTTTCCAGGAATGAAGGAGCTCAGTTATGTGGATAGTTTGGAGAAGCTGGGATTCTTCTCCTTATAGCTGAGAAGATCGAGAGGAGATTTGATGGAGGTGTTCAGAATCACAAGGGGTGAAGTCAGACATTGGAGTTTAGAAGAATGAGAAGTGGTCGAATTGAAACTTATAAGATTCTGAGGGGGCTTGACAGGGTCGATGCTAAGAGGCTGTGAGGGAATCTTTCCTCTTGTGAGGGAATCTAGAACTAGGGGGCACAATTTAAAAATATGGGGTTTCCCATTTAAGATAGAGATGAGGATGGATTTCTTCTCTCAGAGGGTCATTTATGTTTGGAATTCTCTCCCCCAGCGAGCAGTGTAGGCTGGGTCATTGAATATATTCAAGGCTGAATTAGACAGATTTTTGATTGACAAGGGAGTTAAGGGTTAGGGTAGGCAGGCAGGAAAGTGGAGTTAAGGTCACAATCAGAATCAGATCAGTCATGATCTTATTGTCTGGCAGTGCAGGCTAGAGGGGCCAAATGGCCTACTCCTACTCCTATTTCTTTTGTTCTTATGTTTATACAGAGTGGATAGAGTGAAACTGTTCCCTTTGGCATATGGGTCGAGAAACAGTGTACACAGATTAGCAAAAGAACCTAAGTCATTGGTATCTTTCCGTCTATGTAAGATGATGGACATGCAGCAAATCAAGTTCATTGGGGATGGGGGTAGCTTCATACAGTTCACTTTTGCTGATGGCTAAAGAGACCAAGTGCTGCATATGAAGTGGTCAGTCATTGTGAATTGCTGTTTTGCCAAGCAGCTGTCACCACTGATCATTCAGTGGGTGCACGCCTTTTGATTGGTGATAACATCATTTCCCTCTATCGTTGGCTTATGCCAAGGTGTAGTGCCAAATTTTGTGGTGCAGGAACTCTAAGAAAATGTGCTGGCCATATCATCTGTAAATCTACTATTACGTTGTTTTCCTATGTATTAATCATTTGAGTCCCCAGAAATCAGTAAAACTATGCTTTTTAAATGAAAAATTTTAGTGCTGGTAGGCAGTAGGCATTTTATTTTGAACCGTGTGGTAGTTTGAATCATTAGTCTTTAGTATGGCTTGAATTTTATTATGCAACATTTTACAGATCGAGTATCCGTTATCCAAAATCCTCAGGGCAGATCGTGTTTCGGATTTCAGATAATTTTGGTATTCGGATATTGCATATAGGACTAGGCCTAGTTATATTACAATAGCCTAAGCCTAAGCTGGCAAGAATCTAAAGTGAATAAAATGGCTTCAAAAATAAGATGTATAGCTGAATAATAAATGCAGGGTACCTGTAATATGTTGCCGCCTATGGCACCACCTGCGATTCTGCTTGTGGGAGATGGTTCAGGATGTCAGTGTACTCTGCTGGGAAGCTTTCTGGAATAGTTCTTCCAGCTTCACCTGTCTCCATAAGACCATAAGACATAGGAGCAGAAATTAGGCCATTCGGCCCATCGAGTCTGCTCCGCCATTCAATCATGGCTGATAAGTTTCTCAACCCCATTCTCCTGCCTTCTCCCCGTAACCTTCGATCCCCTTACCAATCAAGACCCTATCTATCTCGGTCTTAAATACACTCAAAGACCTGGCCTCCACAGCCTTCTGTGGCAATGAATTCCATAGATTCACCACTCTCTGGCTAAAGAAGTTTCTCCTCATCTCTGTTCTAAAAGGTCTTCCCTTTACTCTGAGGCTGTGCCCTCGGGTCCTAGTCTCTCCTACTAATGGAAACATCTTCCCCACGTCCACTCTATCGAGGCCTTTCAGTATTCTGTATGTTTCAATCAGATCCCCCCTCATCCTTCTAAAACTCCATCGAGTATAGACCCAGAGTCCTCAAACGTTCCTCATATGTTAAGCCTTTCATTCCTGGCATCATTCTCGTGAATCTCCTCCGGACCCTCTCCAGGGCCAACACATCCTTCCTGAGATACGGGGCCCAAAATTGCTCACAATATTCTAAATGTGGTCTGACCAGAGCCTTATAAAGCCTCAGCAGCACATCCCTGCTTTTATATTCTAGTCCTCTTGAAATAAATGCCAACATTGCATTTGCCTTCCTAACTACCGACTCAACCTGCAAGTTAACCTTAAGAGAATCCTGGACTAGGGCTCCCAAGTCCCTTTGCACTCAGACTTCTGAATTCTCTCCCCTTTTAGAAAATAGTCTATGCCTCTATTCTTCCTACCAAAGTGCATGACCTTACACTTCCCCACGTTGTATTCCATCTGCCACTTCTTTGCCCATTCTCCTAACCTGTCCAAATCCTTCTGCAGCCTCCCCGCCTCCTCAATACTACTTCTCCCTCCACCTATCTTTGTATCATCTGCAAACTTAGCCAGGATGCCCTCAGTTCCTTCATCTAGATCATTAAAGTATAAAGTGAAAAGTTGTGGTCCCAACACTGACCTCTGCGGAACTCCACTAGTCACCAGCCGCCATCCTGAGAAGGATCCCCTTATCCCCACTCTCTGCCTCCTGCCAGACAGCCAATCTTCTATCCATGCTAGTACCTTGCCTCTAACACCATGGGCTCTTATTTTACTGAGCAGCCTCCTGTACGGCACCTTGTCAAAGGCCTTCTGGAAGTCCAAGTAGATGACATCCATTGGCTCTCCTTTGTCTAACCTACTCGTTACCTCCTCAAAGAATTCTAACAGAATTGTCAGGCATGACCTCCCCTTGAAGGAACCATGCTGACTTTGCCCGATTTTACCATGCACATCCAAGTATTCTGAAATCTCATCTTTAATAATGTCTCATCAACATTGGTTTTTGTTTCATAAGTTCATCTTTTATTTTATAGATTGCCATTATTTCTTGCTCACTTATAAATGCACATTGTTCAAGTGCATCTATCAACCCATCACACATCTAAATAATATCATCTATGGGCATTTTCTCTACCGGATTCATTACATCGTCCTCATCATCACTGTTTTTATCAAGTTGACCTTGATGTAACACCATTTCTGTAATTTCCCCTCAGTCAAAGAATGCACAACGGGAGCATTGTTATCAATGTTAAACACTTCCTCAATATCCTTGGCCTCCAGCATATTCATACATTCCATTGTTATACCTTTTTCATACCAAGGGATCTGGTTTGTGAGATTTATTCCTTGTTCACATGAAAACCTTCAGAATCTTTGTCAATATTGTCATCTTCAGTGAACATTGTTGTGACCCAAAGATTGTGCCAGCTGTTGGCCAAGGTGTCTTTATCAACAAGGCACCAGGCATTAGCAACAAAAACAGAATTACCTGGAAAAACTCAGCAGGTCTGGCAGCATCGGCGGAGAAGAAAAGAGTTGACGTTTCGAGTCCTCATGACCCTTCGACAGAACTACAAGTTCTGTCGAAGGGTCATGAGGACTCGAAACGTCAACTCTTTTCTTCTCCGCCGATGCTGCCAGACCTGCTGAGTTTTTCCAGGTAATTCTGTTTTTGTTTTGGATTTCCAGCATCCGCAGTTTTTTTGTTTTTATCACCAGGCATTAGCAGATGCATAGATGGTGCCCTGAACTGTAAACTCCTTTTGGAAGTCTTCCACCCCCGGGTCTCTGTTCACAGCACCAAGCATACTATTTAAGAAGGAGTCTTTATATTTACAGTTCATGAACTGAAAATTGCCTTGGTCCATCGGCTGAATTAATGATGTAATTATGTTGTACGTAAACAGCGAAAACATTGTTCTTCACCAATAATTCAGCAGGGTGACGTGCTGAACAATTGTCCAGGATCAACATGATTTTACAGTTTTTTTCAAGTCCACCTACCTGACAATGTACATGTGCCTCTGGTACAAAGCGGTTGTGAAACCAATCAGGAAACATATCCCTGGTTACCCAAGCTCTCTTATTAGCAGAATAGTGAACAGGTAATTTCCGAATACACTTGAAGTTCCTGGGACATTTGATCTTCACAATTACAGCCAATTTAGATTTGTGTGTGCAACTGCATTGGCAAAACCAAGGACAGTCGCCCTATCCTTAGCATCCTTAACATCCTTTGGTGCCCTCTCCTCAGCCGTTGTTAGCGTTTTCGTAGGGGCGTACCACCAGAACAGATTCATCTCATCAGTATTGTAAATTTGTCCAGGGGAAATGTTTTAGCCTGAAATTAGCAAAACAAAATCATCAATACATTTCCCTGTGGTGTCATGGTCTGCAGATGCTTTTACCACTACAAACTTTCAAAAACTTGATACCATGATGTTTCCTGAATTTCTGCAACCAACGCTTCACAATAATTTCCACAACGGGTTTGGTTCTACATTTCTGCTCAAGGAAGAGGCTGATCTTGTCCTTGAGTCCTCTGCCAATCGGTGACATCACAGCCAGGTTGTGACATATGGTATTGGATCGCAAGGGTTCAGGGGTCCATGTTGTCTGACAAACATAAGTGCTGATACCCAGTTATGAGAATTCTTGAGCGATTGGCATTATAATTAAGTTCATTTGACTGAATCCTCACTCTCATTCTGCAGTGCTGCTTGGAATTACATATGTACAATTTAGTAATGGTCCTAAATCCTGGGAATGCATTGTCCAGCTTCCTCCCCATAACCTCTGAGGCATTGATTACAGAAGTAGATGACAATTTAAACTGTTTGCAGAGAGAAGATATTGTCAATTCTCCATAAACTGGTGGCATTCCAGCTGGCCAATAGTCTTTGTCAATAACACGCAATTGGTCGATCAGAGGTGCATAACTGGATTGGGCTGCAGAGGCTGAACGAGAGCCTTTCATTGACATTGTTGTGAATGTTCAATTTTCTAGATTACTAGTGAGACTGGTAAGAAACTGCTGATAATTAATGCTGATAATCTCACTGTTTCTACCTAATGAAACCATTCCAAATGTTCCCTGTGTGACTGCAACTTTGGCCTTGGGGGTTTTTGTGCCAGGTCGCTCTTTCAGTCCACACAAAAAGCGTATGCTGCGAAGGATCAGTTTGTCTGCATACACAATCGTTGTAGTGTGTTTCTGAAAACACTGAGAGCATGCCAAATTCATGTAATACGTCATACACCAGAGCTAAGTCTAAGAGAAACTGTTTCGAGGAAAATCTCTTTAACAGACCCTTTCATTGCCAGTTCAAAATGACCACATAATTCTTCATAGTTGCACCACACGGCCAATACTGTTCAAAATGAACTTGCTACCCATCTGGTGCTTAAAATGCAGCTTATTTTGGAAATTTGTTATTCTAATTCAGCAGCGCATTCTGCCAGCTCCCTCTGATTAAGAGGTGATCTGTTATACACAGAGTATAATTTGTACATTAAGGACTAAGAAACAAAAACAAAAACAGAATTACCTGGAAAAACTCAGCAGGTCTGGCAGCATTGGCGGAGAAGAAAAGAGTTGACGTTTCGAGTCCTCATGACCCTTCGACAGAACTTGATTATTAGTTAGGACTAAGAATGGTTCATTCCACCAACTTCTGTCACCGAATTACCCACTGTAAGTTCTAATCTATGGTTCAGGTAATGCCAAATAATAATAACTGGGTATTGCTCTATAAGCCTGTCAGCTTCACCTGATTTGGTGCCCAGCACAACACTCGCTCCATCACTAGCAAACGCTACAAGATTCTGCTTCAGGTAGGAGTTACAAAACCATGTTTCACAAGACATTAAAGAAGATACTTAACTATCCTATCAGCGTTTTGATCTGGAAGTTCAATCAGATCTGAAAGCATGAAGTATGCATCATCCTTCTTATCACTTTCACATTTCAGGTAAACGACAAGAGCAGTTTTGTTACTTAGGCTTGTAGATTCACCAATAAGAATTGAAATTTTACTCTCAATAACTTTGACATGCTGGCAAAATTTCTTCCTCATCCGAGCAGCTATGTGGTCAATAATTTCTATAGACACATGGGGAATGCAACCCAATCAATATGTCAACATCATTTTCACTTCGAGGTTGCAGCAAGCCAAAGTGGTCAGAATAAGGTCTGTTGTTTTCAGCCAGGTAGTATATAGAACAGAAAACTGCACAAGTCACCTTTAGATGAGATGCATTCAGGTTGTCACAAATTTTCCCAAGAGTGTCTTCATTTGCTTTTTCAGCGACACATTGCGCAATGATATGAGCTTTCAACAGCTTGTTTTCAATGTTTTTTTTTCTAAGAGATTTTAAACGTGCACTCCAATTGTATGACACATTGTACAAACATCATTCATTCGAAAGCCTCAATCCCTTGGACATGAGAAGTGATATGCTACCAATATTTGCACACTTTATACCAAGTTTTTTACCCTTATAGTCTACCCAAGGATTCATCGCTTTTTTCCCCTTCCACATTTCTTCTGTCCACACATCTGCATAGGGATACAGACATGCCACTGTATCGAGCTCAGTTTCAGATTTACACTGTGCTCAATTTTGAATCTAACTCTGAGGCAGCTGCAGCATTAGAGCTTTCCTCTCCATCATCACTCAGTGTGATAGTACTTGAATGTTCTTTACTTTCTTCACTTTATGTAAAAAAGAGGTTATGCTTTTTTATTTTGCAGTCATTGTGTTACTATCAGGCGGTTTTGAAGGTTTAATTGTTTTTTCCCCCCAGTTGTGTGTATAGTAGGCTTTTGGGCTTGGCAATTTTAGAAGTTGTCCTGTTTCCTTTGGGCAGCTGTTAGCAATTCTTACTGAGGTCTTTCTCCCTTCAGGCTGGCAGTGAGTACTGAGTAAGCCAGTAGATTTTAGGCCGTTTTATTTTATAAGTTGTTATCCTGCTACTTTGAGGCGTTGAGAGTCAGGCGGCGGGGAAAAAAGACAAAATACATAGACAGTAAATAGGCAACGACTGGCACGCAATGCGGCAATGCTGGAAATGGGAAGTAGTTTAGGTGTGTTGTTCACCTACAGGGTTTCAATCTTCTGCGAATTCTCTGGATCTCCTCTTAGATTCAAACATCACCTTCCAAGCACATTTTCAGATCTTTGGCTGTGTCAAGCAGAGCACCAATGCTCCAAAGGCCATTAGTAAGGAGTCACCAACCTTCAGCTGCCTCCTCGGATCTTCACGGCTTCTCTCAAGTCCACTTTGCTTCAAGTCTACTCCTCTCAGCTCTTTCCTTAACTTGGAGTTTTTTCTCTGCTCCTGAAGTTTATCTTGACTTAGTGGCATCTATCTCTGATTCCTATCTTTATCCCTTACCTGGGATTTTACTTCTGGGGCCTGTTGCTGTGTCCTGCACCATATTACACCTTCTCTGTAATGGCACTCCTATTCAGGTCACCTGACCTATAGCTTCATGCTGTTTCAGTATTTTTGGCCCTTTTTTTCTGTGCAGGCACGCAGGGCCATTCCCCGGACCGAGGAATGATAAAACATAAACTGCGCATATGTGGTCAGTTCTCAGCTGGCACATGTGTGAAAGTCCCAAGAGCTGCCGCAGCCAGCCAGGAAGTGTAGTTCCTGGCCTGGCGTCCAAAGTCCCGATCTGATCTCCGACTTCTAGTAACGCCAGTAAGTTCCTCGGGCTCGGGGTTCAGGAATTGCCAGGCATCAGAACAGGAGGTGCCGGAGTGGTGCTCTGGTGTGCTCAGCAGCACTACACCCCTGGGCTTATGTCTCGCAGATGCGAAAATCAATGTTTAGGGCCTTTATGTAAACAGAGTTAGGGACATCCCACTGGTCTCTTGGCTCTAGTTATCTCACCATACAAAAATCCTTGGGCACACGGCCATCTCCTGTCCTTCAAACATGCCCAAGCTAAAAGAACCAAAAGCAACATGAAAAAACACTTTTTTTAATGCAGTGATTGGTTAGGAATGCACAGACTGCAAATGTGCTGGAGGCAGGTTCGACTGCGACTTTCAAAAGGGAATTGGATAAGCACCTGAAGATTAAAAAAAATTGCAGGGCTATGGGGAAAGGGCAGGGGACTGGGACTAGCTGGATTGGTCTTGCAGAGAGCCAGTGGGCTGAATGGCCATCTTCTGTGCTGTAACCATTCTATGATTCTATGTAAATTAATGCATGTACAGCCAAATAACTTGCTCTGGTGTTGGCTGGAACACTAAGAGAGATCCCTGCTCTTCTTCAGATAGTGACTGCTGAGTAGGTGTCATTCATGCTGTTATTTTTCTGTATCATCTGAAAGAAGTGCTAGCCTTATGCAACCTTTTCAGCAATAAACTGGAAACATCGATTCACTCAAAAATATCTTTGTTTCCCTGCCCCCACCCCCCTCCGGGAGCTCAGTGGATGACTACAACAGGTGATGTTTGCTGCATCATTCAAATCAGAAATATCTCAGGCTTGATTTCTGATTTGTGCCAAATTAATCACCTGAAATGTGACACCACAATGAGCCCTACAACCCAGTGGCTGTGATTTCAACCATATCCCCTCTCCCTCGAACTTCTTGGCATTCACTGTCTAAACTGACACAAGAACAATTAGTCACATAGATGAAGTACCTTGCAATCAGAAAGGATTTGAGTTTAGAGACAATTACTAATTGAACTGTAGCGGTAATTAGATAGGGCCACAACACAGGCCTGACCTTCCTCCTTATGCTTCCTGCAAGTCTGGCTCCCTGGAATAAATCCTAGAATAAGTGGTTGCTTTCAGAGGCGGAGATGGGGACAAAAGAGAATGGTGGATGGGAGGAATTAAGTAAAAATACTCCAACAAAGGCATAATTTTGAAAAACATGAAGTTTTTCTCGACAGGGTCTGTTTTGCAATTTTCTGCCTCACTGTGACAGTGATTCAGGTCAGGAAGAATAGAAAGAAACCTTTTATACTGTTGAACGTTCCATCAATAATACCCCAGCAATAACTATCAGTTAATTCCTTGCCTGTTTCTGACCAACTATAGTAATTGAGGTAAGCAATACTGCAATAAGACGTTAAGCGTCATACTGTTAGACATTGTATCCCAAGTTCATTGGAGGTAATCTTTTAGATCAACCCCCAAAAGTCTTCTAATCAGGTGGCTGCAGAATACATTGAGATCTGCTGAGCTAGGAGAGGTAACAGTTTTAATTCTGACATTTTTACTGTTCCTAAAATGAGGTGCAAACATTTTTGGCATTTATAACAATTCTTTGTATTATCATGCAGCATATCTATGATCTCAATCACAGGATTTTCATTGTAAGATCTTCATGCAGGAGTACTTGAAAGTCATTGCACATGAAGTAAACTAATGCGCCTAATTTTGACTCTGTGTCAGTGAATGTGTTGTAAGTCAAATTCAGGCCCAAATGTCTGACTTTATCTTGAAGGTAAGACGTAATTAAAACGTTTTACGCTAATAAGTATTCATGGCATGCAAATATATTACAAGTACGAACCCCCACAGGACGTGAAGCCCAACACGCTGCTGACTTAATCTCTGTATCTCAACCTGCTGTCAGAAAATCAATTTTGCATCCTGGCTAATTCAGTCACTTGCACACCACATTTCTCCATAAAATTCCCTCCCCCATGAGTATATTCAAGACAGTTTTCTGCAGCAATATATTCCTGAATCTAGAGGAGGCGTCAAGTAAGATTTAGTGTTCATAATGAACCAGAATTAGTCAGTAATCTGAGGGAAAGGAACACGCAACAAACATGAACCATAGCAAGATTGAATTCGATATCATGTTCATGAGGGAAAAGGATGAGTCACGACCAAGATTTTAAATTTTAGTAATGCTGACTTTGAAGGGATGAGGCAAAAATTGACCACAGCAAACTGGACAGGACTGTTAGCAGGTAAAACTGCAGATGAATGGTGGGAGTAACTCAAAAGAGAATTTGACTCCCATGAACCATCAATCTGGCCGGGAGGAAACGACTCATGTTCCTCTGGCCTTGATATTCTGCTGCGGGGAGGCAACTTCACCATCTCCGAGGTTAAGGAAGTGGTTGGTGGGCACCTCCTCGTAGCAGACATAATGTACAAGAATGCTACACTCTGGTTACTTAATGTGTACGCCCCAGCTCAAAACAGCAAGTGGCTGGCAGTCTTTCAGCAGCTCCTACTGCTGCTGGCAACCTCAAGGCTGGTCATTCTGAGCGGTGACTTCAACTGCATCATTGATGCGGCTGGATGATCCGGCAGGGCCAACAGCAGATTGGATGGCACGTCCAGATTCCTGATGGAAACAGTAAAGGAAGCCAAGCTGCACGACGTCTTCAGCAACCCTGCAGACAGAATGCAGCGTAGATACACCTGGTCACGGCCAGACAGGTCCAGCCATTCCAGGCCAGATTTCCTGTTTGTGTCCCATGCGTTCACAGTCAGATCCACCGATGTCAAGCTGGCGTTCTTCTCTGACCAATGCCTCCTACTGGCTGACTATCATTTACAGGAAGACCAGAGGGTTGGCAGGGGTACATGGAAGCTGAACATGCAACTGTTGACCCCAGAGAACATTGAGGAGCTCAAGAGGGATTACAAAGGTTGGAGAACTGTGAAACCGTCTTTGAGTCCCTGTTACACTGGTGAGAAGCGATCAAGGAAAACATCAAGAGGCTTTTCATCCTCAAAAGCATCCAGAAAGCTATAAAGGGACAGAAGGAAATGTCCCGACTCCAGAAAAACACGCAGAACCTGCTTCAGCTGCAGTCGATGGGGGTCAATGTCAAGGAGGAACTCCATGAGGTGAAGAGCAAGCAAGCTTTGCTCTGTGCCTCTGAGGCCTCCAAGATCATCTTCCGGTCCTGAGTCCACTCCGTAGAGCAGGGTGAGACATGCTCACATTTCTTCTTCCAAAAGGTACACAGAGAGAGCTCTGTGATCAGCAGCCTAAAGGAATAAGATGGCTCAGTAAAGTCATCGCAGTCCGACATTTTGAGGATCAGCAAATCCTTTTATGTCAGATTGTATGACGTGAAGCTCACAGATAGCGCGGCCTCCCAGTCCTTCCTGTCCTCTATCACAGAGGTCTTAGACAACAGTACACGGGAGAGTCTGGACAAACTGCTAACTCCTGTCAAACTGACTAAGGCCCGTGGGTCTTTCAAGAAGTGTAAGACTCCTGGAAGTGATGGCTTACCAGTTGAGTTGTATTCAGCTCTGTGGGTCTGGATCGGCCCAGACCTGCTAGAAGTGTACGAGAGTATGCTCCTTGCCAGCAGCATGTCAGAATCCATGAGGAAAGGCATGATTACCCTCATCTACAAGCAGAAGGGGGAAAGGGAAGAAATTAGAAATTGGCGACCCATTTCACTGTTGAATGTAGACTGTAAGATTCTGTCCAAGGTCATCGCCAATCGGGTCAAGTCTGTACTGGAGTTGGTGATCCACCCTGACCAGACCTGCGCTGTATCCGGTAGGAAGATTTCTGATAGCCTTGTGCTACTCAGGGATATGATTATCTATGTACAGGTCAGGTGTGTGGACACCTGCCTCATCTGCCTGAATCAGGAGAAGGCCTTTGACAGAATATCACACACCTACATGGTGGATGTGCTCTCCAAAATGGGGTTTGGGAGGGAATTCACAACTGGCTCCAACTGCTCTACACAAACGTCAGTAGCACAGTTTCAATCAATGGGTGGCAATCAGAAAGCTTCCCAATTAAACCTGGAGTCAGGCAGGACTGCCCTCTCTCCCCTATCCTGTTTGTGTGTGCATAGAACCCTTTGCTGAGTCCATCAGGAAGGATCCGGGCATAAGAGGGGTGACAATCCCAGGCAGTGGAGGCACTCAGTCAAAGCCCCCCTGTACATTGATCATGTCGCCATCTTCTGCTCAAATCCACTGTCGGTGCGCAGACTGATCAACATCTGCGACCAGTTCAAACTGGCCTCAGGAACCAAGGTAAATCCTGGCGAGAGTGAGGCCATGTTCTTTGGGAACTGGGCAGACCAATCCTTTGATCCCTTCACCGTCAAGTCAGACAGCCCGAAGGTGCTGGGGATATTGTTCAGAGGGACCAGTGCATGTGTTAGAAACTGGAAGGAGAGAGAGGCTATGGTGGAAAGAAAACTGGGCATGTGGGAGCAATGCTCCCTCTCCATTGTGGGCAAGAACCTGGTCATCAGGTGTGAGGCACTCTTGCTGTTGCTGTACATAGTGCAGGTCTGGTCCATTCCTCACTCCTGCGCAGTGGCGATCAGCTGAGCCATCTTTCACTTTATCTGGAGGTCGAAAATGGATTGTGTCCGCAGGGACACAATGTACAAACCTCTAGATAAAGGGGGAAAAATGTCCTCAACATCGCCCTCATCCTGATGACCACCTTTGTGTGCGGGTGCATCAAGCTGTTTCACACAGCTTTCCATCAGACCGGTACGCAAACACCAAGTGTCACAATGTGCTGAGGTTCTACCTGTCCCCGGTGTTGTGAAGGATGGGTCTGGCCATGCTGCCACGGAACGCCCCAAGTAGTTGGACCATGCCATACCACCTGTCCCTCATGAACAAATTTGTGCAGAGAAACACCTTTGACCACAAATCCATCAGGCAGTGGTTGGCATGTAACACCCAAGAGGCCCTGTGGGAAAAGGATATGATGGATCTTGTTGGATGGTTCCCTGAGCAGACTGTCAAAGTCATTTGGTAGAATACCTCATTGCCAGATCTTTCCAACAAGCACCAAGATGTAGCTTGGCTGGTGGTGAGAAAGGCCCTCCCCGTCAGATCCTTCCAACACGCCAGGAGTCTCACCCCTCGGCACGTTGCCCTCGTGGTGGCTGTGGTGGGGAAGAGACCATTGTTCACCTCTTTGTGGAATGTGCCTTTGCAAAGAAGATCTGAGGAGAGATGCAATGGTTTCTGTCGAGGTTCATCCCAAATATTGCTGTGACACAGGACTCTGTGCTCTACTGGCTGTTCCCAGGGACACACACTGAGACAAATATCAACTGCAGCTGGGGATCATCAGATCAGTGAAAGACACTCTTTGGTCTGCCTGAAACTTGTTGGTCTACCAGTGCAAAGAGTTGTCTCCGATCGAGTGTTGCAGACTGGCACATTCCAAGGTCCAGGACTACGTGCTGAGGGACGCACTAAAGCTGGGGGCAGCTGCCGCATAGGCACAATGGGGAAAGGTCGCTGTCTAAGATCTTTCTGCCATAGTGCACCAAGAGGCTGGGAATTGTACAGACCCCTTGGGCTGTAAGACTCACAATGAATGCATGTAGTGAATAATAAATGTATCAGAATTCTATTGAAGCACCTCAGAGGGCAACATGATGTATGTCGATAACTCCAATACCATTGCACTATCTGACTATCTGTAATGACTATATTGAAATGACTATAATATTCATTGATTGCATTGAAGCATCTTGTGATCCATGTGTAAAAGTTGAATATGATTGCACTTTTTGTAATGGCCGTTTTGAAATGTTTTGTAATGTTCTTTCAGATATTTTATGAATTAAGTATTTTTTTCCACAAAAAAAAGAATTTGGCACAATATAAGGCCTGTACTGTACCAGGGCAAAAGGTAAAAGGCAAAAGGCAATATGTAATTAAACAACCTTGGTCAACAAAAGAGGTGAGCAATAGCAAAAGACTAAAAGGAAGGGTTAATACAAATGCAACCACTAGTGCTGATCCTGCAGACTAGAAGAGTATAACGAACAACAAATGGAAACAAACAAAGTAGTAAAAATGGAAAAAAGGGAATATGAGAAAAAAACTTTAGGAGAGATCAAGAACAACACTGCAGATTTTTACAAGCATATTAAGAGAAAAATAGCAGCTAAACATAATGTGCAGGAAATAATGGGCCAAATCTTCCAGTCTCCAGATCATAGGGGGCTGGATTATGTCCAAAGAAGTGTGTCAGGACCCTGTAGTAGTCCTGATAAATGGACCTACATTGTAATTGCTTTAGAAGTTTCAACTTCTATAAGCAAATCTCCTTCTCCTTGGGACCCTCTGTGAATGTGTCTGATTCTAAGTTAGAGTCAGAGACTTTAGTGAAAGGGATGACATGGGTATGGAAATCAGGCAGAAGGACTGTGATATAATTAAAGAAACTAGCATAGAAAGGGAGGAGGTTCCAAGTGTTCTGGCAGACTTAAAAGCCGATAAATCTCCAGGCCCCAATGAAATGTATCCCAGGCTCTTGAGTGAGGCAAGGGAGGAGATAGCAGGGACGCTGACAATAATTTTCAATACCCATCTGGCCACAGGAGAGGTACCAGAGGACCGGAGGACAGCCAATGTGGTACTGTTATTCAAGAAAGGAGGAAGGGATAAACAAGGGAATGACAGGCCAGTCAGTCTAACCTCAGTGATGGGGAAACTATTGGAAGCAATTCTGAGGGAGAGAATTAATCTACACTTGGAGAGGCAGGGATTAATCAAGGACAATCAGCATGGCTTTGTTAAGGGGAGGTCATTCTGACCAATTTGAATTTTTCGAAGAGGTGACCGGGTGTATAGATGAGGGCAATGCATTTGACGTAATCTACTTGGACTTCAGAAAGGCTTTTGATAAGGTCCCACATGGGAGACTGATAACAAAGGTAAAAGCCCATGGGATCCAAGACAATTTGGCAAATTGGATCCAGAATTGGCAGGAAGCAGAGGGCGATGTTCGAGGGGTGTTTTTGGGACTGGATGCCTGTGTCCAGTGGGGTTCCACAGGGATCGGTGTTGGGTCCCTTTCTGTTTGTGGTATATATAAACGATTTAGACTTGAAGGTAGGAGGGTTGATCAGTAAGTACGCGGATTACACAAAAATTGGTGGGGTGGTAAATAGTGAGGAGGATAGCCTTAGATTACAGGAGGATATAAATGGGCTGGTCAGATGGGCTGATCAGTGACAAATGGAATTTAATCCGAATAAGTGTGAGGTGATGCACTTGGGCAGGACAAACAAGGCACGGGAATGCATGCTGAATGGTGGGACCCTGGGAAGTACCGAGGATCAGAGGGACCTTGGTATGCATGTCCACTGGCCCCTTAAGGTAATGGGACAGGTAGATAAGGTGGTTAAGAAGGCATGTGGGATACCTGTCTTTATTAGCCGAGGCATTGAATTTAAGAACAGGGAGGTTATGCTGGAATTGTATAAACCGCTGGTTAGGCCACAGCTAAAGTATTGCGTGCAGTTCTGGAATCCGCATTATAGGAAGGATGTGATTGCACTAGAGAGAGTACAGAGGGTGTTGCCAAGGCTGCAGAGTTTTAATTATGAGGAGAGATTGGATAGACTAGGGTTATTTTCCCTGGAGCAGAGGAGATTGAGGGGGGACATTATTGAGGTGTATAAAATTATGAGGGGCATAGATAGAGTAGACAAGAAGGAACTTTTCCCTTTGGTGGAGGGATCAATAACCAGGAGGCATAAATTTAAGATCAGGGGCAGGAGGTTTAGAGGAGATGTGAAGAAGAATTTTCATCCAGAGGGTGATAGGAATCTGGAACTCACTGCCTGAAAGGGTGGTAGAGGCAGATACCCTCATAACATTTAAGATGTATTTGGATGTGCATTTGCGATGCCATGGCATACAAGGCTATAGGCCTAGTGCTGGAAAATGGGATTAGAATAGTCAGGTACTTGTTTGACCAGCGCAGACTTGATGGGCCGAAGGGCCTTTTTCTGTGCTGTAGACCTCTATGACTTCGGGCAGTTCTGCGGTACTTACCTGAGTAGTTACCCAGGAAATGTTATACAGATTAAAACCTAGTCTAACACCTGGGTAACAATGCAACCTATCCCCCATGACCACTGAGTACCCCTCTGACGCCCTGACCACCCTCCGAACCTGACTATCCCCTACTACTTCCAGATCCAACCTAACTACCACCCCAACCACCTGACTACCCCACCCCACTACCACTATCTGATTATCCCTCGACCTGACCCCAACTCGACTACTCGTCCAACCCAAGCACCCCCAACCCGAGTACCTATTCACCCACTTACCCCCTACCCACCTACCCACTTCACCTACTTACCCCCTACCCGCCTATCCTCCTCATTCACCTATCCACCTACCCACCTCGCCCATCTCACCCACTTACCCACCTCATCCACCCATCCACCTCAACCACCTACACCCTACCCACTTACTCACTTACTCCTCTCACCTACTTACCTGCCTCACCCTGCCCATTTACCCACCTTACCCACTTCACCCACATCCCCACCTCATCCTATCCACTTACCCACATACCCACCTCAACCACTTACCCATTTACTCATTCACTCATTCACCCACCCATCTATTCGTCCATCCACTCATCTATTCACTAATGTTCAAACTGGACACTTAAACTTACAATACAGCAACTACTGCCGTAAAAAGGAGACGGGCCCTGTCTTCCCTCAACATCACTCCTACCGAGCTCCCAATGGAATGCTGCGCTGTGCATTTCTGTAAAAACCGGGCTTGGACAATCCCGATAGAAATGCACAGAGCATAGGGACAATCCGATAATCATTGCCGCTGCTCGAAAGATCTGGGCTAATGAAATTGAAAATCAGGAAATGGCAGACTTGCTAAATAAATACGTTGTATCAGCCTTCACAGTGGAGGATAATGATAAAGTAACAGAGGTATGAGTAAACATAAAAATACATCACGGGGAGGTATGAATTAGATTTAGTATTAGTTTAAAAAATGGAAACGAAGGAAATAATGAGGGCCTGATGGTTTCCACCCCAGGTTATTAAAAGAAACAGCTGAGGAAATTGTAGCTACTCTAGTCATGATCTTCTAAAACGTTCTCAATTCAGGAAATGTCCTCTTGGACTGGAAAATTGCCAGTGTCGCTCCATTATTTAAGAAGAGTGGAAGAGATAACCTAGGAAATTATAGACTAAATGTTCATTGTGGAGAAGTTGCAGGACTCTGTTATTGTTTGAGTGACTGAGCATTTGGATAAATATGAACTGAGAGCCAGCATGGATTTGTAAAAGACAAATCAATCTAACCAACTTAGCTGAATTTTTTGAGGTGATTACTCATAAAGTAAATAAAGTTTTAAAAATTTGTTCAAAAGATGTGAGTATCGCTGGAAAGGCCAGTGTTCATAGCCCATCCCTAACTAGCCACCTTCTTGAACCGCTGTAGTCCATGTGGTGTAGGTATTCCCACTGTGCTTAGGGGAGAGTTCCAGGATTTTGACCCAGCAAGGATGAAGGAACAGTGATATAGTTCCAAGTCACGTTGCTTTGTGACTTGCAGGGAAACTTGGAAGTTGTTGCGTTCACAGGCCCCTGAACCCCTTGTTCCTATAGGTGGTGGTGGCCACAGGTTTGAAAGGTGCTGTCATAGAAGCCTTAGCGAGTTGTTGCAGTGCATCTTGTAGACAATACACACCACTGCCACTGTACGCCAGTGACAGAGGGAGTAAATATTTAAGGTGGTGGATAGGGTGCTAATCAAGCAGGCTGCTTTGTCCTGGGTGGTGGCAAGTTACTTGAGTGTTGTTGGAGCTGCATTCATCCAGGCAAACAAGGATTGTTTCATGTGCCTTGTAGATGATGGAAAGACTTTGGGTAGTCATGAGATGAGCTACTCGCCACAGGATTCCCAGCCTCTGACCTGCTCTTGTAAACTCAGTATTTACCTGGCTGGACAAGTTAAATTTCTGGTCAATGGTGGCCCTCAGGATGTTAATGGTGGGGGATTCAGTAATGGTAATGCTGTTGAGTGTCAAGGGAATATGGTTGGATGCTATCTTGTTGGAGATGGCCATTGTTTCACACATATGTAGTACAAATGTTATGTGTCAGCAAACCTAAATGTTGCCCAGGGCTATCTGCTTCATGATCTGAGGATTTGTGAATGGAACTGAACACTGTGGAATCATCCATGAACATTCCTATTTCTGACCTTATGATGGTGGGAAAGCCATTGATGAGGCCATTGAGGATAGGTGAGCCTAGAACACTGCCCTGAGGAACTCCTCCAGCAATGCCTTGGTGCTGAGATAATTGGCCTTTCCACAACCATATTCCTTGCACCATCATAATATCTATGAATGTTACTTATGTGGGCTTCCAGAAGATAATTAAATACAACTCATTTTTAATATGTCTCCCTGGACACTGACTCTTTACACAAATGATCATTCACCACGTGAGAAAATTAGCAAGTAAATTAGTTATCGGAAGCATCATAGACAAACTTGATCCTTTCCTCACCCTAGTGCCCATGCAAGTGCTTTTTTCAGCAGGAGTTGACGGTTAGCAGTGGGAGTGGGAATCTTGTCCAATTCCCTCAATAGCACAGGGTGTTGAGGGCTCCGTTTAAGAAAGATTTGATTTCAGAAGGTTCTGCATAAGAGACTTTTAGCAAAAGTGAAAATGCATAGAATTAAGATGATCAAAATATTTGACAACATAGAGAGGAATTATTTCCTGCTGTGGGGGAGTCCAGAACAAGGGATCATAATCTTCAAATTAGAACTAGATCATTCAGGGATGATGTTAGGAAGCACTTCTTCACTCAAAGAGTGGTGGAAATATGGAACTCTCTTCACAAACAAAAAACTATTGTGTCTAGGTCAATCGAAATTCGAGGCTGAGATTGACTGATTTTTGTTGGTTCAGCATTTTAAGGGATGTGGAATCAAGGATTCAATCAATTGGAGTTGAGGTGCAGATCACCCATGATTCAACTGAATGGTGAAAAAGGCTCATGGGATGAATGGCCTATTCCTTTTCCTAAGACTTTCAAAATTATCTCACCACTGCTACATTTTCTCATTTACTCTTCCCTGTCTCTAAGCATTGCATTCAATCAAAGGTGTATAAGTCCTAAAAGGTTAAATTGACTGAGCTTTTCACTGACTTTCACTCTGCTAATGATGCCTTCCTCACTGGGCATGTGGATCCAAGTCTTTCAGGGCCAGACCTACAACAGTCAGTTACTGGATACACAACAAATCCACTGTCCCACTCATCACAAACTGCAGAATTTCTCTCTGCTGTTACCATAACTGTTGGAGAATGTGAGATGTTACAATTCCTGAAGATCTTGCATTGACCAACAAGTGTTCAATCCTGCAGGCATTCCCCCTGATTATTATTGTTCTTACAATCCTTAAGAATCATCTGACAGGAAGAGGAATATTAAATCAAATGGTGGAAACTTGGAGTTAGAGCTTCATTTTAATTCACCTCTAGTTCTTCCTCAGTAGCTGTGTTCTCTGTACAAGAGAGTATAGCTCTTGAGAAGAGTAACTGGTTAGTTGAAGATTTTTTACCCATTGCAGCAGATATGTTCAGCATGTAGAAAATACTGTAACAACAGTTGCAAGTGATTAATTGTGATACCCCAACAATGTTGTGGCTAATTTCAATTTACGAAATCAGTCCCACAAACTGAAGCTCACTTGTGTTCATTTATCCTACATTGCGGTTGGGAAATCAACTTTAAAGCTTCACATGTTGTCGAGATTTATGAAGGAAGCTGACCAAATAAGGTCTATTTTCCAAACTTTCATATTATCATAAAAATTTCACATTATTCAGTGTTTGCTCTCCTTGAGGCTATTTTGTCTCATGGTCTTAAATTTCTCACTCATAAAACAATCCCATTGTTTAGCTACAGTGCATTGAATTGGTGTACTTCCATCTGTCACAGTAAATTCTTTGGTACTTAAATTAGACAGCTACACACCTCAATTAAGAATTTTTTTCTAAAATGTGTGAATTTTCAAGAGATTTTGATGTCCAAAATTCTGTACCACTGCACTCTGAAGTCTCTCGCTATCAGTTCTGATGGTTAAAAAAATAGCTGTGCGTAAAAAGCCAATCCGATGGTTCTTCTCATTTTCTGAATGTACAAATGTGGGCAGCTATTTTTTTTCTTTCATGGGATGTGGACATTGCTGGTACAGCCAGCATTTGTTGCCCATCTCTCAATGACCTGGAAAAGGTGGTGGTGAACTGTTTTCTTGAACCGTTGCAGTCCATCTGGTACAGGTACACCCACAGTGCTGTTAGGAAGGGAGTTCCAGGATTTTGATCCAGTGACAGTGAAGGAACGGTGAAATAGTTCCAACTCAGGTTGGTTTGTGGCTTTGAGGGTAGCTTGCAGGTGGTGGTGTCCCATGCATTTGCTGTATGCCCTTGTCCTTCTAGGTAGTACAGGTGATGGATTTGGAAGCTGCTATCAATGAAGGTTTAGTGAGTTGCTGCAGTTCATCCTGTAGATGGTACACACTGCTGCTACTGTGTGTCAATGGTGGAGGGCTTGAATATTTAAGTTAGTGGATGGGGTGCCAATCAAGCGGGGTGCTTTGTCCTGGATGTTGTTGAGCTTCTTGAGTGTTGTTGGAGCAGCACTCATCCAGGCAAGTGGAGAATATTTCATTACATTCCTGACTTGTGCCTTGTAGACGGTGAACAGGCTTTGGGGAGTCAGGAGGTGAGTTACTCACCTCATAATTCCTAGTCTCTGACCTGCTCTTATAACCACAGTATTTATATGGGTGAATCTGTTGGCCAGAATATACAATTCTCAAATAAACCCTGTTCCTGTTACATGCAGAATGGGTCATAGAACTTTTTTTCCCAGTAAGTACAATTAAATTGAATGCTCTGAAATATACATTAACTAATAAGAAATAAAAAATTGACCTAGTTAACCAATAGAAATGTTTTATACTTTTTAATTAGTGGAGGACCCAAAGTAACCTCTCATCACTTATATTTATTTTGATGGTTAAATAGAAATTCTTTCATCTCCAATAAATGTCATTGAATAAAACATGTGGATCATTATAAATCATATTATCAACACCAGAGTGAAAAGGCTGCATTACACAGAAGGGCACTTCTTATCCTGTAATAAAACCATCACATTAAGCTGTTCATCTCCCACAGTTTGCATAGAAACAAATGCAGTGATTTAGGCAACTAAATGTTGAGCTATTTTATGTAGACATTCAGTCACATCCATTACAAAATTATTTATCAGGAAAGTGATGAGAGAGAAACATAAGTCTTCACATTAATTTATTAAATAGGTAAGAATGTTGCCATGACACAGTCCCCTCATAGTTTGTTTTTAATGTTGCACTTCACCAAAACAGGATGAAAAATTTGTGGGCAGGTTAGCTTAGGTTAACCTTGTGCACTTCCCAGCTGATTATGTAGCATTATTGACAAAGTTATAGAAACAAGTCGGTTCACAGCCTCAGAATTGAAGAATGATGTTTACAAGTAAATAAAAAGGCCATCTCATTACAGTCCAGTATTCAAAATCAACATTCTATTTCTCTAAAAACAATTAGTCACATGCTCAAAATAAACATAATAAAATTTTGATTTTGTATTTAAAGATAACCAAAAAAAGAAGCCATGGCAATTTTGATCCCTGCGCCTCACTTAAACAGACCAGAGCCAACTCCCATCAATGTTATCAGGCCTGTAACCATGAGTCAGGAGGAGGCCACGCAAGAGATCCCCTGGAACAGTCGTCATCAAGGTAAGTGGTGGGGGTGGGTAGTCCGGTGCAGAGAAACCCCAAGTATTCCCTTTGGGGCCCAAGCATTCCAGCTCCCAACAAAACCTCCACTTGCTGATCCTCAATGCTCATTTTCTCAGTGGGGTTGGCACCAGGAGCTGACCTTGCTGCTGCCAACAAAATATGGTTGGGATCTGGACAGTCAGCAGGCCCTGACCTTTGAATCACAATGAGGCCCTCACCTAGCTAGGGTGAATGCCACACATGGTAGCCTAGATGCACCTCGACACAGATCATGTGCACAAACAAGCTCTGATGAGAGCCTCTCTACCAGTATTCTAAGCCCATCAAGCTCTGTTCTTGTAGGAGGTGGAAATCGTGTTTTAAAATCAGTTAGTTCGATCACACGTAAGAGAGGCCCCTTTGTTCATGTGGAGTAATTAGGGAGAGCCTGCATCACCTACACTAGCCAACATCTACAGCAAAATATTGTGAAGTGACATTAATAAACAATAAAAGTATTATGGATTGTCACCTCCAAATCTGACAGTCAAGTACTTCCAAGACCACAGAATTAATTTCCCCAAACCTATTTTTTGTAAACCAGGGGCAGAATTTTACAGTTCCCATCGGCGTGTTTGCAGGCAGTGGAGGGTGACCTGTAAAATTCCCTGGATGTCCTTGCCACCGCCTTCCTGCCTGCCTCGACCTTGTCTAGGCCAACCTACTCACCCCTTGGCCCAATTGAGGCCCTTAGGTGGACAACTGATGATAGTTTCCTGCCCAGCCTCAATTTTGAAGCTGGCAAGATGAGGTTAGGGACAACGGGGAAACCCAGGAAATCACCCTGCTCAGGCCTCGGGTCAGAAGGAGGGGAGCATCCCTCAACTACCTCCTTTTGACATCGGGCATCCGCCATAGCATCAGCCCCACCCCCGCGAGTGCTCCCTCACCCCTTCCCCCAATTCCAGGCTTCTCTATCAACCTGCCCACCTCCCTCTCCCTAAGTTCCCTTGGTCCCATCTCCCTATATCACCATGACACCACCCAAACTTACCTGGCCCTGGACTCCAGGACTTTGAATCTGAGGACTACTTGTAGTCCCAATGCTGGCTACTGCTGCTACTGGCACTGCAGGGGCTACAGATTGGCCAGCAGCTCTCTGAGGCAAGACTTCCTAGTGAGCGAGGAGCAAAAGTCACATCTCTAGTCAGTTAACTCTCCTTGGGGCATTAAATGGCTGCAGGGCAGCCAGTATCAGTGGGGACGTGTTCCCCGCTGACTAATCAGGTCATGGAGTAGGAAACCCTGCTGTCTGAAAAATCCTGTTACATGTTTTTTCATGTACACTTTTTTTTACTGATTGCAGTTTGAATTTATTTTTATTTCCTGCAGAGGAAAATAAATCTTTATAATAAATTCAAAAGAGTAAAATTAACTAGTGGGGTAATTTCTACATTTCTACCATGGGGCGGTATTTAATGGAGGCAACAGAGGTCTTGCCCACCGGCTGGAGAGCTGGCAGGAGCCCTGTGTCGCCTCTTTTAGGGAAGGCCCACCAAATTAAGTGCCACCCAAGCACTTAATTGGACAACAGCGGGCCTTTCCCAGGATCACGGAGCCTGGGGGTGGAAGTCCAGCCCCCTGAGACCTGCCAGCCCCTGATTGACCAGTTAGGGGCTGGCAGTTCTAATGAACAGCAGCGCCGCTAGGGAGGCAGTGGCTGCTACTAGTAAGACACCCACTTGAGGCCTAGGATAGTCGCTGGAGCTTAGGCCACAGGTGAGTGATAGCGGGAGGGTTGGGGGGGGTGGTGTCACAGAGTGAGGATGCTCAGGGGGAGGGTGTACTGGGGTTGGCAGCAAGAGAAGGGATTGGCTGTCTGCAGGCCCCTCACTTCCTGATGCCGAGTCCCTTGATCAGGCACTTAGTATCTTTGAATGAGCAACCTCCCCTCAGAGCCTGCAAGCTACCCCTCCAATGGGTTTGCTTGTCATGTTCCTGCATGGTGAGTCCCCTGCACACCACTTGGTTAATACCAGGATGAGGCCCTTAAGTGGGAATTAATTGCCCACTTAAGAGCCTCAGTTGGCAGCCACTCTCTTCAGCTGATTAAATGCACCCCTGCCACCAAACATGCCATGAAAGAAGGCATTAAATTCTGCCCACTATGTTGACGCTGGAAAACAGAGAGGTAAGTGAATGGACATTTTCCAAGTTAAGCCCTGCCCAATGGTCGCCTGGGGCCCATCTGAATCATTTTTTAAGCTGGCCTCAAAATCTGTGCCCAAACCTCTGGCTGAAATAAGCTGGAGCCTTATTTCAATATTTAAATTAGACTCCAGTATTCATTCAAGGACCCCTTGTGGACCAGTGGATGGAATATTTGCCATGCCCATTGGCCCCTGACATGGAACGACTGGCTAAAAGACCTAAAGGGTCTGCTGCAGCCTCTCTAAAAACAGGCCAAAATATTTCTCTTAGCTTTTTGGGACCAAGTACATCAGAAGTACGCCTTAGCACTTGGGAACCACGCAAAAATACTCTGGCCCAATGTGGAAAACAATTCCCTCCACCCCCAGTGCTAATTCCTCTACTCCCCAGGTCTAGAATGTCAGTTAGCTTGGCTGAGGTGCTGTCTGATCTGACCCTCCCTGATGTCAGCACACTAGTTGCATACTAATAAGGTTCGAACACCAAGAGCTGATGAAAGTTCTAATGAAAGGTCATCAACCTGAAACATTAACTCTGGACCAGATTTTTGCAGCGTCGTGAAGACTTTGTGGGCCTTTAAAAATGGCAGGTGGGACCAAATGTAGAAGCCCTGCCCTTATTTCTAACAGCTCCCATTTTCGGCAGTAGGGGAAAGTAGCAGGCGTGACTCACACGAGGGAAAGATAATCTCAGCAGGGCCATTTGAACTCAGTGCTGAGTTCAGACCCAATTTTTGCCAAAGCAAGGATCTTAACCCACAATGTGGGAGTTGCAAATTTTATAGAGTAGTCGTAAATGCTCGTAAAGGGCAGTTAATGTAGAACCATGAATCTTGAAAGCAGTCAAACATTCATACAGAGTCCTTAGAGTAATGACAACAAACAACTATTATAACTATCTAGAACAGTGCTTTTAACCTCTCACTGACATAGACAGGCTGTTTGTTTAATTTTTAAAGTGTTGGAGATATGAATAACTTCACAGATTCATGGTTGTACAGATCTTATCCAACCTTTTCGAGCATTTATGACTACTCTATAAAATTTGTAACTCCCACCTTGTGGGTTAAGATCCTTGCTATAGCAAAAATTTGGTCCAAACTCAGCACTGGCCCAGCTGAGATTATCTTCCGATCTGTGGGTTGAGGGGGATTCTGACGCTAGCAGCCTAGGTTGATTGTGTGGAGACCTGAGAAGCAGTACGTCTTCTCCTGGCTCCACACAAGTAAAGGAAAACTTAGCTGTGGGTTTATCTTTGGACCACCAGTGCAGATTATATGTGGCTCAAGCTCTAGCCAGGACCATCCCAGAATGGCAAACAGGGTCTTAAGTAAAACTTGGGCAACATTTTACCCCCGTTAGGGGGGATGTGTGGGAACGGGCGCAGACAGGCAGGATCTCCGAGACACCCCAATTGTGACCATCTTCAGAAAAGGAGACAAGACCAACTGCGGTAACTATAGAGGGGTATCTGTGCTGTCCGCCACAGGGAAGGTCATTGCAAGAGTTCTTCTCAATCGCCTTCTCCCCATGGCTGAAGAGCTCCTGCCAGAGTCACAATGCGGATACCTTCCATCAAGAGACACAGTGGAAATGATCTTCACAGCAAAACAAGTCCAAGAAAAATGCAGAAAGCAGCAGCAACCTCTGTTCATGGCCTCCTTTGACCTCAAAAGGACCTTCAACTCTATCAACCAGGAGGAGCATCCTCCTCAAATTTGGCTGCCCACAGAAATTTGTCACCATCTTGCACGATGACATGCAAGCTGTGATCCTTACCAACGGATCTGCTACAAACCCAGCATGAGTGCAAACTGGTGTCAAGCGAGACTGTGTCATTGCACCAATGCTCTTTTCCATCTTCCTCGCTGCAACTCTCCACCCCATCTCCCTGCCGGAGTGGAGCTACTCTACAGGATGAGCAGGAAACTACTCAACCTACGATGCCCCCATTCCAGAACCAAGATTACCCTAACCTCTGTCATCAAACTGCTGATGACGCTTGCATATGCACACACCCGGAAACCAAGCTCCAAACTATCGTCGACACATTCACAGGCATATGAAAAAATAGGCCTTAGGCTAAACATCCGGGAGACAAAGGTCCTCTACAAAACTGCTCCCTCTCTGCAACACTGCCCCCCAACTATCAAGATCCACAGTGAACTATGGACAGCGTTGATCATTTCCCATACCTTGGGAGTCTCCTCTCAGTGAGGGCAGACATCGACAATGAAACTCAACATCACCTCCAGTGTGCCAACGCAGCCTTCAGCCATCTGAGGAAAAGAGAATTGATGTCAAAGACCTCAGACCTGGCACCAAGCTCATGGTCTACACGGCTACAGTGCTATCCGCCCTCCTGTATGCATCAGAGGCATGGACAGTGTACAGCAGACACCTTAAATCCCTGGAGAAATATCACCAGCGATACCTCCGCAAAATCCTGTAAATTCAATGGCAGGACAGGTGCTCCAATATCAGTGTCCTCTCTCAGGTCACACCCCCAGTATCGAGGCACTGGTTAAGGTTAATCAGATTCGTTGGCAGCCAATATCGTCTACATGTCTGACACAAGACTCCCAAAACAGGCTCTCTACTCCAAGCTTTGTCATGGCAAGCAGTTACCAGGAGGGCAGACAAAATGTTTCAGGGATGCCCTCAAAACCTCCTTGAAAAAAATGCAACATCCCCACCGATATGTGGAAATCTCTTGCTTGAGACTGCCTAAATGGGAGAAGAAGCATCACAAAGGTGCCAACCATTTTGAACTCCAACAGGCTCAGGTGGAGGCCAAGCACAAACAGCGGAAGGAATGTACCAAACTCCAAGCTTCCCACCCACTCGCCTCATCAAACACTATCTGCCCCACCTGCGGCAGAGTGTGCAGATCCAGCATTGGATTTTTTAGTCACCTCAGGACCCACAACCCTGGAGCAGCAGAAAGTCATCCTCAGTCCCGAGGAACTGACCAAGAAGAAGGAAGACTTGCCACTTATCAGCCCAAGCCTGAATGTTGACCAGGTTTTTCTGCATGTGGCCACGGACTGCTTCAGTATCTGAGGAGTTGCAAATGGTGCTGAAAATTATGCAATCATCAGCGAACATCCCCACTTCTGACGGTATGATGCCATGAAGGCTGTTGAGAAGCAGCTGAAGATGGTTGAACCTGAGGAAGTCCTGCATGATGTCCTGGGACTGAGATGACTGACCTCCAACAACCACAACCATCTTCCTTTATGCTAGATATGACTCCAACCATTGGAGAGTTTTCCCCCTCATTCCTACTGGCTCTAGTTTTGCTAGGGCTCTTTGATGCCACATTCAGTCAAATGTTGTCTTGGTGTCAAGGGCAGATCATTCTCACCTTACCTTTTGCATTCAGCTCTTTTGACCATGTTTGGACCAAGGCTATAATGAGGTCAACAGCTAAGTGGCCCTGGTGGAACCCAAACTGAGCATCAGTGAGCAGCCTATTGCTGAGTAAGTGCCACTTGATCGCACTGACGACGATAACTTGCATCATTTTGCTGATATAGTCAACGATGGAGCATCCACAACCCACTGAGTGAAGACATTTCTCCTCATCTCAGTTCTAGATGATTCACTCCTGTTCCTGAGTCTACCTTCTGTGATCTAGATTCCCCAGTCTGTGGGAACAGCCTCTTAGTGTCCACCCTATCAAGTGCCTTCAGAATCTTCTATGTTTCAATGAGACCCTTCCTCATTTATTCCAGAGAATATAAGTCCAATTTACTCAGACTCTTATCATAGGACAACCCTCCCATGCTAGGGACCAATCTAGTGAACCTTCACTTCACTGCCTCCATTGCAAATATATCCTTCCTGAAATATGAACACCAGAACTGCACAGTGTTCCAGGCTTGGTATTAGCAAAGTCCAGTACAATTGTAGCAAGACTTCCATTATCCCGGTACTCCAATCCCTTTGCAATAAAGATCAACATGCTATTTGCCTTTCTAATTGCTTGAACATGAACATTTAAAATTTTTAGGCCTTTTAAAAAACATTCTGTTTTTCTATTCTTGAGATCAAAGTGAATCACACTTTGCCACGTTTCACTCTATCTGCCATCTTGTTGTCCACTCTCTGTGTCCTTATCACAACTTAAATTTCCACTTAACTTTGTATCATCAGCAAACTTAGATACATTACTCTCTGCGTCTTCATCTAAGTTATTAATGCAGATTAAAAATAGCTGAGGCCCCAGCACTGATCCTTGCGGCACTCAACAAATCACAGCCTGCCAATTTGAAAATGTTCTCATTTTTGCCTACTCTTTGCTTCCTGTCCATTACCCAATCGTTCACCCATGCTAATATGTTCCTCCCAACTCCTTGAGCCCTTATCCTGGCTATTAGTCTATTAAGTGGAACTTTGCTGAAAGCCTTTTGGAAATCCAGCTATGCTACGTCTACTGGTTCGCCTTCATCTACCCTAATAGTTGCATCCATAAAAAACTCTAAGAAATTTGTTAAACGCAATTTTATAAAACCATGTTGATTTTGTCTGATAATACTTTGTTTTACCAAGTACATTGTTGAGATTAACAATAGATTCCAGCACACTCCTGATGACTGATGTCAGGCTAACTGGCCTGTAGTTCCCTGTTTTCTCTCTCTCTATTCTTAAATAGTGGTGTCATTTTTGCCAACTTCCAATCTACTGGGACCATTCCAGATTCTAGGGAATTTTGGAAAAATATAGTCGGTGCATCCATTAACTCTGTAGCCATCTCTTTTTGAACCCAAAGATGTAGGCCATCAAGTCCTTTTTTTTATTCATTCATGCGATATGGGCTTCACTGACTTGGCCAGCACTTATTGCCCAGCCCTAGTTGCCCTTGAGAAGAGCTGCCTTCTTGAACCACTGCAGTCCATGTGTTCCAGGTACACCTAGATTTTGACCCAGCGACAGTGAAGGAATGATGATTTATTCCCAAATCAGGATGGTGAGTGGCTTGGAGGAGAACTTGCATGTGATGGTGTTCCCATCTATCTACCACCCTTGTCCTTCTCGACGGTAGTGGTTGTGGGTTTGGAAGATGCTGTCCAAGGAGCCTTGGTGAATTCTTGCAGTGCATCTTATAGATGGTACATACTGCTGCTACTATGCGCTGGTGTTGGAGGGAGTGAAGGTTTGTGGATGTGGTGCCAATCAAGCGGATTGCTTTGTCCTGAATGGTGTCAAGCTTCTTGAGCTCCAGGCGAGTGAGGATTATTCCATCACACTCCTGACTTGTGCCTTGTAGTTGGTGGACAAGCTTTGGGGAGCCTGGAGTTGGGTTACTCATCACACAATTCCTAGCTTCTGACCTGCTCTTGTAGCCACAGTATTTATATGGCTAGCCCAGTTCAGTTTCTGATCAATGGTAACCCCAGGATGTTGATAATGGGGGATTCAGTGATGGTAATGGCATTGAACATCAAGGGGCGATGGTTAGATTCTCTCTTGTTGGACATGGTCATTACCTGGCACTTGTGGAGCGCGAATGTTACTTGCTGCTGTCAGCCCGAGCCTGCATTTTGTTCAGGTCTTGCTGCATTTGGACATGGACTGCTGCAGTATTTGAGGAGTCATGAATGGTGCTGAACATTGGGCAATTACCAGCGAACATCCCAACTCCTAGCCTTATGATGGAAGGAAGGTCATTGATGAAGCAGCTGAAGAATGGTTGGGCCTATGACACTAACCTGAGGAACTCCTGTGGTGATGTCCTGGAGTTGAGATGACTGACTTCCAACAACCACAATCATCTTCCTTTGTGCTAGGTTTGACTCTAATCAGTAGAGAGTTTTTCTGCTTATTCCATTGACTCCAGTTTTGCTAGGGCTCCTTGATGCCACACCCAGTCAAATGCGGCCTTGATGTCAAAGGCAGTCACTCTCACATCACCTTGGAAGTTCAGCTCTTTTGTCCATGTTTGCATGTTGGCCAGAACCCAAACTGGACGTCAGTGAGCAGGTTATTGCTGAGAAAATGCTGCCTGATAGCACGGTTGATGACCTCTTCCATCACTTTGCTGATGATTGAGAGTAGACTGAGCCAGGTTGGATCTGTCCTGCTTTTTGTGTACAGAAGATACCTAGGCAATTTTCCACATAGCTGGGTAGATGCCAGATTTGTAGCTGCATTGGAACAGCTTTGCTAAGGGCGCCACAAGTTCCGGAGCACAAGTCTTCAGCACTATTGCCAGAATATTGTCAGGCCCCATAGCCTTTGCAGTATCCAGTGCTTTCAGCCGTTTTTTGATATCACGTGGAGTGAATTGAATTGGCAGAAGGCTGGCATCTGTGATGCTGTGAACCACTGGAGGAGGCTGAGATGGATTATCCAATTGGCACTTCTGGCTGAAGATTGGAGCAAATGCTCCAGCCTTATCTTTTGCACTGATGTGCTGGGCTCCCCCATCATTGAGAATGGGGCTATTTGTGGAGCCTCCTCCCCCAGTGATTTGTTTAATTATCCACCACCATTCACTACTTGATGTGGCAGGACTGCAGAGCTTAGATCTGATCCGTTGGTCGCTTAGTTCTGTCTATCACTTGTTGCTTATGCTGTTTGGCACGCAAGTAGTCCTGTGTTATAGCTTCACCAGGTTGATATTTCATTTTTAGGTATGCCTGGTGCTCCTCCTATCAAGCCCTCCTGCATTCTTCATTGAACCAGGTTGAATTCCTTGGCTTGATGGTAATGGTAGAGTGGGGCTATGCCAGGTGATGAGGTTATAGATTGTGTTTGAATACAATTCTGCTGCTGATGATGGCCCACAGCACCTCATGGATGCCCAGCCTTGAGTTGCTAGATCTCTTTGAAATCTATCCCATTTAGCATGATGGCAGTGCCACACAACACAATGGAGGATATCCTCTATGTGAGGGCGGGACTTCATCTCCATAATGATTGTGCAGTGGTTACTCCTACCGAAACTGTCATGTACAGATGCATCTCCAGCAGCAGGTTGGTGAGGATGAGGTCAGGTATGTTTTACCCTCTTGTTGGTTCCCTCACCACTTGCTGCAGACCCAGTCTAGCAGCTATATCCTTTAGGACTCTGCCAGCTCGGTCAGTAGTGGTGCTATTAAGTCACTCTTGGTAATGGACATTGAAGCCCCCCACCCAGAGTACATTCTGCACCCTTGTCAGCCTCAGTGCTTCCTCCAACTGATGTTCAACATGGAGGAGTATTGGTTATCAGGGAGGGCTTTATGTGGTAATCAGCAGGAGGTTTCCTTGCCCATGTTTGATCTGATGCCATGAGACTTCATGGAGTCAATGTTGAGAAATCCCAGCGCAACTCCCTTCCAACTGTATACCACTGTGCCACCACCTCTGCTGGGCCTGTCCTGCCAGTGGGGCAGGACATACCCAGGGATGGTGAAGGTGGTGCCTGGGACATTATCTGTAAGGTATGATTGAGTGAGGATAACTATCTCAGGGTTTGACCAGTCTATGAGACGTTAGTAAGGAGGTCTTTGCAAGGTCAACAAGACTGAGTATGCCGTTGTCATTTATGGTGTCTAGGACAATGCCGGGTGGTCCCCTGGCTTTTGTCCCTTTTTTGAGGCTTTGTAGCAGTTTGATACAACTGAGTGGCTTGCTAGGCTATTTCAGAGGGCATTTAAGGGTCAACTACATTGCTGTGGGACTGGAGTCACAAGTAGGTAAGGAAGGCAGATTTCCTTCCCTAAAGGGACATTAGTGAACCAGATGAGTTTTTACAGCAATTGACAATGGTTGATTGGTCATGGTCATGGTCATCATTAGAATTTTAATTCCAGATTTTTATTGAATTCAAATAGCCCACTGACAATACCACTATGCCATCACCTCCCTGTGCAATTGTTGGAATTTAGTCCCTCAAGTTTTTGTGGTATTTTTTTCTCTGCTGATATTAAATTCCTTAATTTCCTCACTCTTTTTAGGCCCAAGGTTACCGTCAATTTCTGGTATGCAACTTGTGTCTTCAACTGTGAAGACAGAAACAAAATGTTTGTTCAATGTCTCTGCCATTTCCTCTTTCCTTATAATAGTTTATTGAGCCCCTGCATCCATGGGATCAAAATATACTTTAGCTACTCTCTTCCTTTTTATATACTTATAAAAGCTCTTACAATCTGCTTTTATATTACTACCTAGTTTGCTCTCACATTCTATTTTTCCCCTTTTATCAACTTTTTGGTAGCCCTTTGCTGCTTTCTAAAACATTTTCCCAATCCTCAGACTTGCTACTATTCTTTCCAACATTTTTAGATTCTTTTAATCTGATACTATCCTTAATTTCCAGAATAAGCCACGGATGGATCTTTCTTGCTGAGTTTTTATTTCTCAATGGAATGTATTTTTGCTGAACATATTGAATTGTTTCTTTAAATGTTTCCCACTGTTTATTTATGGCCACACCTTCTAGTCCATTTACCAGATCAACTTTAGTCAGTTCGCCCCTCACATCTATGTAATCAGGTTTGCTTAAGTCTAAGATTCTTGTTTGTGATTGGAGTATGTCACTTTCAAACTTAACATGAATTCAATTGTATTATGATCACTAATTCCCAGACGATCTTGTACTTTGAGATTACGAATTAACCATGCATCATTACACAATATTAGATCTAAAATAGCTTTATCCCTATTTGGTTCCACAATGTATTACTCCAGCAAACTGTCACAAAAGCATTCTATAAACTTATCTTTTAGACCATCCTTGCCAATTTGATTGGTCTAATCTATATGAAGATTACAGTTCCTACAATTATTACACTGTCTTCGGTACACACTCCAATGATTTATTGTTTATATGCTCTGTCCAACAGTATAACTACTAACTGCTGTTATGGGGCCTATAACCTACTCCTGCCATCAACGAACTCCTTTCAACATTAGGTGACCCCCGCCTCCATAAAGTTAGCCACCACCAGTTCCCACCCCCACAGGTGCTCCTGCTTGCTTCTCTACCAAAATCTCCATCCACCCCCTCTGCCTAGCCCCTGGGCCTCCTCTGCCCATACTGAGAACACCCCCACCCCACCCTTGACCTGGTCCTAGACTCCAGGACTTTGACTTTGGGAAGTGCTTGTAGCCCCAGTCCTGTCCACTACAGATTCTAGTGCTGCTGGGACTAAAGAGCTGCCAGTAAATCAGATTTGTTGCCTGCTTTCTGAGGCAGGTCTTCCAACCGATTGAGGAGCAAAAGCCCCAACTCCAGCCAATTAATGCTCCTTAGCGCTCTCCAACACTGAAAAATCCTGGCCCATGTCTCTGTAAGGGCAAGTAGCTCCAAACCATTTAGCTCTATTTGTGCCACTACTTCATCTATCTTATTGCAGATGCTGCAAGCATTCAGATAAAGAGCCTTTAATTTCATTTTCTTACTACTGTTCCCTGCATGGACCTGACTTGCTGATGCACAATTACTGTTAAACTTTCTGTTCCTTCCTCTCCTATAAGCACTTTTTACCTGCATTGCTACACTCTTCTGTTGCCGCAACCTTTCTCTTTAGATTTCTAAATCTCCCCTCGCCTGAACCATCCCCCTCCCTGTTAGTTCAAAACCTTATCCACAGCCCTAGTTGTATGATTCACCAGTTCAGTTTAAGTGGAGTTCACTTCTTTCTTCCCACGCTCCTTTTTGAGCCATGCATTTAATTCCCTAATCTGCTTGACCCTCTGCCAAATGGCACATGGCTCAGGTAACAATCCAGAGATGATTATCTTTGATGTTCTGCATTTTAATTTGGACTCTAACTCTTCACTTCAAACTCTCTCAGCAGAATATCATTCCTAGTATTACCTATATTGTTGGTTCTTACATGGACGATGACGTCTTGACCCTCCACCTCCCACTCCAAGTTCGCTAGGAGATGCCTTAACCTTTGCACTGGGCAGGCAACCTTTGGAACTCCCAGTTGTGGCTAAACAGAACATTGTCTATCCCCCTGACGACGCAGTCCCCTATCACTACACATATGCTTTTTCTTCCCCACTTAAATCGCAACCTGCACCATGGTGCCATGGTCAGTTTGCCCATTCACCCTGCAGCCTTTTGCCTCAAACACACAGGTTGCAATCACCTCGTATCTGTTGGCCAAAGTCATGTGCTGAGGCTGCTCCATCACTACCTGTTGGACTTCCATACCAGCCTGACCACACCACCACCCATGCCATGTATGTCTATCCTTATTTAATTAGTCAATTAGCTATTAACTTACACAGCTAAAGTAATAGCAGATCCCCTGGTTTGGAGACAAAAGAAAAACATTCACTAGCTACTGCAGGCTGAGAAAGGATATAAAAAGCAGCACCTCTTTCCCCCTCTGCACTGAAATCCAACCTGTACCAAATTCCTGACTCAGCACTCATATCTTGTTGGGCCTCAGCATCTCCACTTTGCGCTTCCAGTAAAGGTGAAGCTCCTAAAGTTGACATTCACCCCCACCCCGCCGTGCCATTTTGCTAGAAAAGTTAGGAGTGGGCAAATCAGACACTGCCACAAACCAATATCACAAATGAGCCCTAAAATAAATGAAGATATTTTATAGTAGGATTAACATATCCTACAGGCAGGTGTCCTGGACAACAAAAGGGCATTTGAATCAATATCGTCAGTGGTAGAGGAAGTGAATGTTTCTGGATGGGGTGCAAATCAAGCAGGCTGCTTTGTCCTGGGCAGTGCCAAGTTTCTTGCATGTTGTTGGAGCTGCACTCATCCAGGCAAGCGTAGAATATTCCATCACATATCTGACTTGTGCCTTGTAGATGGTGGACAGGCTTTGGGGAGTCAGGAGGTGACTTACTAGCCACAGGATTCCTAACCTCTGACCTGCTCTTGTAGCCACAGTATTTATATGGCTATCCCAGTTCAGTTTCTGGTCAATGGTAACCCCCAGGATGTTGATAGTGAGGGATTCAGTGATGGTAATACCATTGAATGTCAAGGGGTGATGGTTGGATTCTCTCTTGTTGGAGATGGCCATTGCCTGGCACTTGTGTGGCACAATTGTTACTTGCCACTTGTCAACCCAGGTTGGATATTGTCCAGGTCTTGCTGCGTTTGGACATGGACTGCTTCGGTATCTGAGGAGTCATGAATGATGCTGAACATTGTACAATCATCAGCGAACATCCCCATATCTGACCATATGATGGAAGGAAGGTCATTGATGAAGCAGCTGAAGATGCTAGGACACTAGCCTGAGGAACTCCTGCAGTGATATCCTGGAACTGAGATGATTGACCTTTAACAAGCACAACTATCTTCCTTTGTGCTAGGTATGACTCCAACCAGCAGAGAGTTTTCCCCTTGATTCCCAATGATTCCAGTTTTGCTAGGGCTCCTTGATGCCATACTTGGTCAAATGCTGCCTTGATGTCAAGGGCAGTCACTCTCACTTCACCTCTGGAGTTCAGCTCTTTTTTCCATGTTTGGACCAAGGCTGTAATGAGGTCAGGAGCAGAGTGACCCTGGTGGAACCCAAACTAAGCATCAGTGAGCAGGTTATTGCTAAGCAAGTGCCACTTGATAGCACTTTATGATCAAGAATAGACTGATGGGATGGTAATTGGCCAGGTTGGATTTGTCCTGCACTACATATTGATGTAATCACACCCTATTTTCTCCTCTGAAAGATGGGTGCAAAATAAAGCGATTGCATGGTCACAGCTCTTTCACATCTAGGACCAGTATTCATATCCAATCAGTCTTCATAAGATGAAAATCTCTTCCATTTGTTGCTATTAAAATTTTTGGGAAGTGAGGTTGTGAAATTTGAACCTAGTTAAAACTTATGCGGATCAAACACTCTGTTGTCTGTATCTTAACGTGAGCCATCCACCCTGAGCTTGCTGCCTACAATGGCTCCTGCTCTAGCAAACCTCAAACTTTAAATCCTCATCCTTGTATTCAAATCCCCCCATGGCTTCACCTTGTTCTGTAACTGCTTCCAACTCTACAACTTTCCCAGAGTTCTACATTCCTCCAAATTTGGTCTCTTGCACATCCTCGATTTCCTTCATCCCACTATCAGCGGCACTTCATTCAGCTGTCAAAGCCCAAGTCCTGCCATTCCTCTCCACCTCTCCACCTTTCTCTTCTCTTTTAAGAACCTCCTTAAAACCCACATTTTACCCAAGCTGTTTTTTCACTTGTCCTAATATTTCCTTATATGGCTCGATATCAAATGTTTGTCTGATAATGATCCTGGAATGTTTTACTGTATGAGGTTTTTTGCTATATTTGACTTGGGAGTAACAAATTAACAAATGCTGATACTGAGTGAAATGAGAAAAGCTTTTCTGTTTCCAGCATTAATAGCCCTCACCATAATGAACACCAGGAAGGGCAAAGAAAAAAAATAAGTTCATCATTTTATATCTTTTATTTCATATCTTTTATTTCATTTCTTCACAGATAATTTGCCTATATCTTAAGATGTGAACGTCTCTCCTTTTGAGAACCCATCGTGGTGTCTGATGAGGAAAAGGATTCCGAAGACACTGAGCAGGGAGAAAGCAGAGAGTCCAATGTCAGTTGAAAACAATGTCACCAGAATACACATTGGAGGGAAAGCATTCAGCACGGGTCACCCTGGAAACTAACACAGGTCATCTGTCATCCCACCGGTCAGACAGAAAGTACCATATTAGTCACAAAAGCTAAATATTATAGACTTGAGCCACCTGCTCTATATCTGGAGACAGGCAGAGATAGAGCCAGCTCACAAGACTTGGAAGTACAATAAATATTTATGCATATAAACTATACAATGATGTAATAATAAAAACAACGTATAGTGGATGCTGGAAATCTGAAATAAGAACAGGAAGTGCGGGCAGCATCTGTGGAGGGAGAAACAGATTTCAAGTTGATTTTGACTCTTCTTCAGAACTACACAATGACCTTGTCCAGCTCCATACATCATAAAATAGGATTGGATGTGGTAGCCAAATGTAATCATTTAAAGAGTACACTGGTCATTTCCATGCCAATCAAAGCTTCACCCAGTCATCTGATGATCAGCTGGATGGATTCAAAAGACAAGTCAAAATGCTGCTGTGACAGATATGGCATTTTCCTCTGAGGTAGATCCATTAGATGCTGTTTTCAGCACAGGATTGGTATAAAAGTATCACTAAGCTTGTATTGTATGTTATAATTTGTAAATATTAAATTTAGTAGTAATGCAAGCTGCTGTTGTAAATGTTGCTTTTATTATGTAAAAACAAGAATATAATGTATCTTTTACTTGAAAATTTGTAAATGAAACTATTGGTTTTCAATAACTTTGCTTATAAATAATAGATACATGAAAAACCACTAAATTTTCCCTCTGTCTCCTTGAGGTATGGAAATGGTTTCAATTAGATTGCAAAAAACAATACATACGATACAGAACCAAATTTTGATAATATTTTAAATCCTTTACAAACGTACTTTCGTTTGATACAATGTAATCAAAAGGATTTTTTTTTTTCAAAACTGCAATTGTCCTAAGGAGTAAGCCACAATGAATCAGAGGATTTTTTTTAACCTATCTTAGTTGATTGTGAGGCTGTGGAGAGGGGTGAGATACTATGGTTTTAATGGCATGGACCTGTTGCACTATCTGGTTTGTGACAGGCTCGATGGAGCAGAAACTGAACTGACTAGCCATATAAATACTGTGGCTACAAGAGCAGGTCAGAGGCTAGGAATCCTGTAGCAAGTAACTCACATCCTGACTCCCCAAAGCCTGTCCATCATCTACAAGGCACAAGTCAGGAGTGTGATGGAATACTTTCCACTTGCCTGGATGAGTGCTGTTCCTCCAATACTCAAGAAGCTTGACATCATCCAGGACAAAGCAGCCTGCTTGATTGGCAGCCCATCCACAAACATTCAGTCCCCCCAACACCAACACACAGTGACAGCAATGTGTCCCATCTACAGGATGCACTGCAGGAATTCACCAAGGCTCCTTGGACAGCACCTTCCAAACCCATGACCACAATCATCTAGAAGGACAAAAGCGGCAGACACAAGGGAACACAACCACTTGGAAGTTTTCCTCCAAGCCACTCACCATCCTGACTTGGAACTATGTCACTGTCCCTTCACTGTCGCTGGGTCAAAATCCTGGAACTCCCTCCCTAACAGCACTGTGGGTGTTCCTACACCACATGGACTGAGGCATTTCAAGAAGGCAGCTCACCACTACCTTCTCAAGGGCAATTAGGGATGGGCAATAACTGCTAGCTCAGCCAACGACACCCACATCCCATGAATGAATTTTAAAGAAGCAGCTGGTCTTTTTCTGTCCTTATGTTTCTTATATATATACTTTCTGATTGGAATTGGGGTGGTGGTGGGGGGTGGGGGATAAAAACAGCAATCCCAAGCATCTCTGTGAATCCATCAATTAGACAGGAAACTCCATCAACTGATAATCTCACAGGCTTGTTTATTAGTTTTTTTAAACAACTCTTTCCTTAACAAAGCTGACCACTTCTCCTCCTCTAACACCCAGTGCACATTGCTTCAACAACATAAACCATACATGTTAAATTTAGACTCACCCCTAAGAGCCAGCTCTGTGATGGACATCAACTCAAGGTTTTCAGTCGAGCTATTTAGCTGAAAGTCAGTTAATCTATTTTTGATGTTTTTGGTGGCAGAACAATGGATAAAACCTCAGTTAATCTGAGGTAATGTTGCTTCTTTGTAACATCTTTTAGTAGTTGCTCCGACTGTAAATGTGTGTTAAAATTCTCAGGCCACAAACTTTATCCTTCTAGAGAAATTTCAGTTTTTTCTTTGCTTTCCTCTACTTACAGTTTGATTTTCTAACTTGGAATGGCAATTAAAATGTTCAAGATTTACTTGTCATGCAAACATTGAAAGAAGAGTAAATGTTGGCATGTGTGGTCATAGGGCGGAATTGTCCCAGCTTTGCACTGTGAGGTAGTAGGCGGGAAGAGCGACATTTTACCCGCCAGCTGCAATGGCTGCTTCTCCTGCCATATCATTCCAATCCTGCTGCATTAATTATGCATTGCTGGGAAACACACCATTTCGATGGTGGGCAGACTCTCATTTGCCCGCCATGCCATCACCTCAATGATTCATTACGCCAGGTGCCTTATTTAAAGTGCAACCAAGTGCAACTTCTCAGTGCTTCCAGCCCATGATTGCTGCATGGAAGACATGGCCTGAAATGACTGCAGCCCCCAGGTTTAATGACACATACCTCGAGTACCTTTTGGATGCAGTGGAGGCTTACCATGATGTCCCCTACCCCAACTCTGGATGGGCAGCAACATAACCAATCTGGGTTGGGAGGCAGTGGCAGCGGGAGTCAGCATCAACACCCTGCAGAAGAGAACAGCCACCCAATACTGCAGAGGATGAATGATCTCTTTTGTTCCGCCAGGGTAACTCACTTTTCTCTCATCACTCTCAATTCACACACTCACAAACCCATCACATATCCACAGGGATCTCACATCTCAAGGGACAACACCACTAACTCTCACACACCTTCACATATTCCTCAGACTCATGTCCCCTTGAGCTCACATACTCATCCCGTCCATGTCTCCACTCACTATACAAACATTCCATACAGTGCCATGTGCCCTGCTCATACTCCCTCCATCTGTTTTCATGCAGGAGAAGCTGGCCCACAACAGCAGGGAGAGATCCCAGACCAGAGGCGGAGTGGCCCACATTAGGCCTTTCACTCACTTTGAGGAGTGTGCTATTATGCTGGCTGGTGAGGACATGGACCGTACCTGCGGTGACAGTGAGGTCGGCGGTGAACACCCTCATGAGTATCCTGCACCACATCATCCCTCTCTCAATACAAATGTGAGGGCTGTCTCTCCTGCTTTTGACTCTGCTGCCATGCACTACTTGTCTCTTCTTTGGTTCACAGGGAGCTCTGCCAGGCAACCGACGCCCTCAGCCAGCCAGTCCCTCAGCTCCATCTGTGTCCTCAGCTCCAGCCAAGACGTCACTTCCTCCATTGAAGAGCTGAAAATAAGCAGCCTGGAAGACCCATCACAGCACTTAACCACACCCTGCACCAGCACAGAGACACACACCTCGATGGGATCTAGATCTACAGCAGGGTCAGGTTCATAATCTAATGGTCACCGCACGAACACATGGCCACAGCAGGAGGGGGCAGGTTTGGCTGAGATCCCCGGCACTTGGAGGACTGTTGGGGAAGAGGCATCTGTGAGGTCTGAGTCAGATGATGAACCTCTGGATTTGGCCTTCCTACTCATCCTGGAGAGTCAGCAGAAGGCGGGGGAATATCACGTGGAGCTGTTGGAAACCCTCAACAGAATGGCACACAAGTCAGAGGAATGCATTCACCTGCTCTTTGATGAAGTGGTGCCCACATGTGTGCATATGGAGGTCTCCATGAGAGGATGGCAGAAGCCATGGAGACCCTGCTCGAGCAGAACACGGAAATGTGCACAGGCCTGCACTCCATCATAATAGCTATGGGTGAGTTCCTGCAGTGGCAATGCGAGAGGGAAATGGGGCACCTTGACATCCCTCCAGGTGCTCCTGCCCCTTGGGTCCTCAGGCACCCGTAGGGAGGAGGAGTGTCAGCTGGACACCTCTGGATCATCCACTCAGGAATTTCAGAAGCTGTCCTCTCCCTCTGAGTCCCCCTTGCCTCTGAGCCCCTCAACCTCAGCCTCTGTCACTGCAGAGGGAACAGCTGGCCCACAGGAGGACAGCCAAAGCAAGCTAGGGCCCCCAAGGCCTCAGCTATCCAGAGGGCACATGCCAAAGGCATCAGAGGCAACAGGGTCAGCCATTGCACAGGCTGTCTCCACCCCTGCTGTGGACATCAGAGCAGCAACTAGAAGGCCAACGTGTTCAAAAGTTAAGAAATTCTGATCAGTGTTGGTTGCATGGGTGAACACATTTCATCACTTTACAATCTGGACTTACGTGCACTTTCACTGAATAACGTGTAATGTCTTTCAGCTTCATTGACCGGCTTTGCGAGTCCACCCACACCAGCTGTTCAGCTGCACGCAGCCGACCCACAACTGTGTGTGTGTGTGTGGCAAGGCCTTTCAGAGCCTCATGCAAGCACTCTCCCATGCACAAAGATCCTTCCCACATCACACTCATTTTAATGTCCTGAGCATTTTCAATGCTGCCTGCTGGGGTTCACTTTCAGTGGTCCATCTGAGCTGACCTGCATCTCTGCCCACCCAGTGATCACACTCCCATGCAGCACTTGATCTCACCAACCATGACTCTCGTTTCACTTTCAATTTAGCCAGTATGGTAGTGCTACAGTTTTTCTTTCATTCCCAACCCTTTCCCCTCCCCCAGTCACCCATTTCCTTTCCCCCCCTCACTGTCAACCTTCCTGCAACACTTTCCACCTGCCCTCCGTGACCTGGCAGCACAACCCTTTTCTTTCAGGGATATCCAGGTGAACATGCATGTTTCCTTCCTTCCGAAAATCCCATCTCCATCCACAGGAACCTGCCCAACCTCCTACTTCTCACCCAAGGGTCCATGTCTGCCTCCAAGTTCCCACTAACCACCCTCGCTGTCGTTTCTTCCGATACCATTGAACCCTCACCCTCCTACCCTACTGCCTCACTCTGCCCTTGGTCATTCTCACTAATCCCCCATACCAGTCCCACCATCAGTTCACTGCCCAGGAGGCAGTCATGGACTTATCAGAGCCCTCCCTTTCACGTTCACCTTGATAACCCCCCTGCTCCGGACTCCTCACCCCCTTGGAACACCTTCCCTCCTTGGAACTCCTTCTCCCATGGAAATCCTACTCCTCCTGAACTCCTTCCCCATCTCTGGACTCCACCCCTGCTCCTGCTCCCCCCCCCACCCCACTTAATTCTTCCCCCTTCCTCACTCCTCCAAACACCCTTACTTCTTCCACCAATCTTAGTCCTTCCCCCTTCCCAACTCCTTCCTCCAGCCCTACTTCTTCCTCCAGCCTTACTCCCTCCCCTCTCCACACTCCTACTACCCCCCTTCCTCCCACTGGGCTCCCTCCACTCTCCTTACTCCTTCCCCCCTCTGAACTCCTTCCCTTACACCTTCCACCATCCCTTACACCTACCTCCCCAGTTGCTGTCTCCTCTCTTTTTACTCCCTCCTCCCCCGATATTCCCTCCCCCTTCCCGACCTCCCCCCTGACAGTTTCAATCCCCCGTCCCAACCACACCCCCTTCCGACACCTCTTCCTCTCCCAGTCAATCCGAGACCTTCCTTTCCCAAACACAGCTGGACCTTCCTGTCCACCCCCTCGAATATCATCCATTGTGAGCAGACCCTCAAAGGTGACTTCCCACCTTCCATGAGTTGCTTCTCAGCAGAGCCATGTCCATGAGAATCCTCCCAGCATGCCGTCCAGGGTCCCGTTGCTGTCGAGCTGCAGCACCTTCTGCTCCTCGGATGTCTGTGATGTGAGCAAGGCCCTGGTGCTAAGTCCCAACATCTGCACATCACACTTATCAAGACATGTTCTGCACCGGCATGTTTTCCTGCTGGTGTTGATCCAGCATGGGGGGATGATTCTGGTGAGCTGGCCTAATAATAATATGCTGATTTATTGCAATGAGCTTCCTGACGTCTGATGGCGAGAAACGTGGCCCACCACGGATGGGTTGGGTGGACGATTGCAAATTGGGGAAGGATTTTCCCCTCGTGGAGCAGGCGCAGCGGGTCAACCTGGGAGCAGCCGCTAGATGGTCTGCCACCCGACCATGATTTTATGCTGGCTGGCCAATTAATGGCCTGCCAGCATGAAACGCACACTGAGAGCCTCAGCACTGCAGGGGTGGAGGCAGGAGGATTGAGAGCGCCGAAGTCTGCCACGCACTGGGGTGCGCTCACTGAAAGCTCCCTGAAGGCACAGAGCTGCCTCAGGGAGCTGAAGATTTTTAAAAACAAAATTCAAGATGTTAAAAATCCGGAAAAAAGGCCCACAGTATGAACTCATGGACCTTTACATGGTGATTGTTAAAATCCACCCAAACATTTTTTCTTATTCAATTATGGAAACCTCATCCCACCCGTGGATGAGGTTTCGCAAAAAATGCGAAGGCCACCTGGCCTATTCGCATGCCCGCCAATCGTATGGTTGGACAGGCAGTGAAAAATTCAAGTTACTTACCAGCTTAAGGGCCTTAATAGCCCTCTTAATTGTCAATTGCTGACACTTGTGCGTGCCCGCCGACCGAAATATCGCACGAATGTGCGATGATGTTAGGAAGCTCACCAGATGCCATCACACGCTATTTCGCACTCGTACTTGAAACGCATGCACCCGCACGCTGAGCTGAAAATCATGCCCCTGGTTTCACAAAACCATGAAACTGATTTTTCGCCTTCTCGCCACATTGTCTGCTCAAGCCGCCAAACACGCCTAATGCAAGCAGTCACAGAACATTCCGCCTATAAAAATACAAGGAAATTTGCAGGCGAAGTGCTTAAAAGTTGAAAGGAAATTACGGGGACTTCTATCTAAGAGTGAGTGTGTCACAATAATGAAATAAAACATGCAGTTTAAACAAATTAACTGAATATGTTGGTAATTTATTTTGAAACTTGGTAGCATGGTACCAATGGCAGCAGGAAGCAAAAAAAACTAACATGTTTAAAATAATTCAAATTTCACCAGTTAATATTTTCTGGATGAACTTGCTCCTTTAAGAAGAAATGTAAGAATTTTTCTCTCTCTAATGAATAACCCACAGAAGTAATCGTGTTTCTGTAATTTTGATAGTAGAACACCAAGGAAAACAGGAATCCTACCGCTTTTTTTTAAACAGTGTAATTTCTTATTTGGTGGAAAAATGGGGTGGAGCTGGAAAATTATATGATAGACAAAGTGCTTATAATTAGCATTTTACACAGTCAAATACTTTGGCCACAAAATTTGTCATTGTAGCGCCTGTAGTTTCAGTGCTATGGGTGTTGTTTTGATTCCAAAATGGCGCTTGCATTTCACGCACAAATTTCCCATGTGGCATGCAGCAGACACAATTTTTGGGAAATCAGTAGCGTGGACATTAGGATCATGGGTCAAAAATATGCAGAGCAGACAGATTGTGAAGTCAGTCTGTGTGTAATGCTGATGTGATGCAAGAATTGCCATTTTAGACCTTATTGCTCCAGCTAACACCCTGTCTTAAATACGCTCAACTGAACATGCCTTCAGCAACAGGAAGAACCCTAAAGAGGCACTATTTAAAGGGATCTTAATCCTCTCAGGTGATTTGCTAATTAATTTCTACGGGCTCTATCCGAGTCTGTCGAAGTGTTTAGTGGGTTACAGAGTTATTTAAAGTTGATGAAGTCAAAAGGGAATGGTGACACTGAGACCGGTGAGAGTTATTGAGAGCAGAGAGTCAGTAAAAGTGTATCTTAGCCTTTCAGAGGTAAGTTGCTAAGAAATAAATTGCAAAGCCCCAAGGTAATGATATTGTTCCCACCAAGGTGTGCATTTCAGTGGATGTGCAGCAACCTGGAAGATACCATGCAGGCTGCTTGCAAGTTGATCCTTTTAAGATTATGGTTGCGTGAAAAAAATTAAGGTACCATACATTGAAATGAAGAGGTTGCTATCAACAAAAAAAATTAGAGGGAACACAGAAGAGAGCACAGACCTATGAGAGTTTGGTGGCCGAGCAGCATAGCAATGGGAGGGTTATAAAGAGCAGGTCCCTGTGATAGGCCTTACTTAATCTGAAGAGGCCAGAGGTTAGGAGCACAAAAGGAGAGGTAGAAATCACCCAAAATTATATCAGGAAATAATTGGTCAGTAGCTGTCTTTTTGGGCATTTCAGGGACAAGCCTTAAGTTTATTTCTGGTAAGTTTTGATAGTAGTCTAATAAATGGCATACCACCTCAGTACCTTTGAGTGCACACACAGGAAGAGTCAGATGGAGGAGTTCGAGCTCCAGGTTTTGAAGCTTGAACAGCCGCTGATATCACTGTGGTGCATCCACAAGATTGAGAACTATGTGGTTAGCATGTTTCAGGATGTAAGTGATGAAGTCCTAAAGAAGGATTTTAGTAGTTAGAAAATAAATTAATAAGCAGGACCTCTAAGGTAGTAGTGTATTACACACATTGCCATGCACTAGTGAGTATAGAACAAGAAGGATAGTGCAGGTGAAAGCATAGCTAGATAGATGGTGCAGGACAGACGGGCCTAGATTGCTGGGACTGGTTCTGGGGGAGGTCTGATTGCACCTCAACAGGGCCAAGAATGTTGTGTAAAGGTTTGCTAGTGCTGTTTGGGAGGGTTTACATTAGCTTGGAAGGTGGGATCCTGAGTTCAGATTGAGAAGGGTGTGGAGCAAAGTTGGAAATAGAAGGCAGAAAATTGGCAAGTGGATGGGCAACAACAGAAGCTGAGGCATCAGCATTAGACATTGCAGCATGATAGGTCTGCAGGTGCTGTGATGGTGTTGGCCACCATTGACATGCCAGAAAGGATGGGCTCCAGTTCTGTGCAGTGACCTGTGGCAGGCTGGTGCCAGGCTCCTCCATTTTCTTCTGGCAGGCCTCCCAATGCACCAAGCATCTCATTGTGCAGACTCATCAACCTTTCTCTATACGCCACCCCATCAAAGTCCTTACCTGAGCGACCTGCAGCTGAACTCAAGTCCAACCTTATCTTGGGAGCTGGTACCCATGCTACACTTTTCCCTGCATTGACTGCAGGTCACTTGTGTGCATAAATCACCACATGCTGATCCCGCCTCTTTGCTTCCTCTAGAATTCTTGCTATGCTGGCATCTGAGTTGATGGTTGTGAGTGTCAGATCAAGTGATGGTGTTTCTTCATTATCAGTATCCTTCTCCTCATGCACTCCATGCTCCTGCACCAATGCTTAACCAGATTGCAGTTCTTGCTTATCTGAAAGGAGAAAGGCACAAGGGTAGAGTTGTGGTGAAGGAGGCAGGGAGGAATCAAGAGGTGCATGCTTAGACCACCCGCAGTTTGTATGTCAGAAGATATTGTGGAAGTGGGGGAAGTGGGAGGTGAGGAGTGAGTTTTCAGCTTCATAGCAGGCCATGATCTCTGTAGTGGCAAAGATGGCTATGCAGCCATGTCTCCCCTCCACGGATACAGTTTTGTGCCCTTAGTCTTGCAAGAGAAATGGAAGTGTATCAATGAGTGTGGTGCAATGTGTTTGGATGATGTGCCTATCATAGTTTAATCACTGACAGTATGGGCAGCTGAATCTTGGAGTCATAGAATTGTTACATATCAAAGTCAGGCCATTCAGCCTATTGTGTTTGTGCTGACCCTCCGCAAGAGCAAATCAGCTAGCCCCACTCCCCTGCCCTTTCCCCATAGCCCTGCTATTGTTTATCTTTTCAGGTATTTGTCCAATATCCTTTTGAAAGTGATGATTAAGTCTACCACCACTATACTCTCAGCCATTGCATTCCAGATCCTAATCATGTGCTAAATAAAAAAGTTTTTCCTCATGTTCCCATTGGTTCTTTTCCCATTCACCATATGTCATCTGGTTCTCAACTATTCCTCAATGAAAATAATTTTTCACTATCTAGTGTGACTAAACCCCCCATGATTTCAAATACCTCCATCAAATCTTGTTTCAATCTCCTCTTCTCCAAGAAGAAGAGCTCCTGATGCTCCAATCTATCCATTTAACTGACGTTCATTATCCCTGGAACCATTCTTGTAAGTCTTTTCTGCAGCCTTTCTAAAGCCTTCACATCCTTCTTAAAGTGAGATGCTCTGAATTGGATGTAATACTTAGGTTGAAGCTAAACCAATATTTTCACAGAATCACAGAATTGTTACGGTGTAGAAGGAGGCCATTCAGCCCATCGTGTCTGCACCGGTTCTCTGAGCATTTTAACTTAGTGCCAATCTCCTGCCTTTTCCCTGTAACCCTGCACATTGTTTCTATTTAAATAATCATCCAATGCCCTCTTGAATGCTTCAATTGAATCTGCCTCCACCACACTACCAGGCAGTGCATTCTAAACCCTAACTACTCACTGTGTAAAAAAGTTTTTTCTCACCTCAACTTTGCTTCTTTTGCAAAACACTTTAAAACTGTGCCCTCTGGTTCTCAATCAGCTTACGAGTGGGAACAGATTCTCCCTATCTAATCTGTCCAGGTCCCTCAAGATTTTGAAAATTTCTATTAAGTCTCCTCTTAGCCTTCTCCTCTCCAAGGAAAACAGTCCCAATTTCTCCAATCTTTCCTCATAACTGAAGTGTCTCATCCCTGGAGTCATTCTCATAAACCTCTTCTGCACTCTCTCTAAAGCATTCACATCCTTCCCATAGCGTGGCACCCAGAACTGTACAAAATACTCCAGCTGAGGTCTAACCAGCGACCTATATAACCTCCCTGCTCTTATGCTCTATGCTCCTATTATTGAAGCCTAGAATACTGTATGCTTTAGAAACAGCTCTCGTTACCTGTCCTGCCACCTTTAATGAATTATGTACATATACACCCAGGTCTCTGCTTTTATTAAGGTTCATCATAACTTCCTTCCTTTTATACTTTATGGGCAGAATTTAATGGGGTCTCTGGGAGCTGGTATCAAGGGGGAGGGTGGGTGACTGTGGGTTGGGAGAAGTTCTGCTTGTGATCAGTGGGAGGGTCATGCATTCCCATTGGTTAACTGCCGCTGCTATATGGGTGACGGCTATGTCACAGAGGTGCACATATCTATGCCTGTCTTTTTGACACAGTTCACTTCGTGGATTTGCTATGGGTTACACACACCTAATTTTTTTGCAACCACGACGGTGGAGGACAGAACTCACCAGGGGAAGGCAATGGCCAAATAATACACTGGCACAAGACTATCAGCCAGTACTAGCTGAAGGGGAGGGAGGTCAGGAGGAAGGCAACAAGGGTGGGGTGGTCATTGGTGGCAATGAGCATTGGAGCATGAGTGTGTGTTCAAAATGTGCACCAAGGGAAACAGGTTCCCTCCGTCAGGGGGGTTGTGTGGGGGCGGGAGGGGGTGGGGGTGGGCGAGAACCCGATCGGTGCCCCTGATTGGGGCCGCACCGTCATTTTATGTGAGCAGACCAATTAAGGCCCACCCAATATGGCGCTCGCCTGGAAGCGCTGAGCGCTCCCTGTGCAGGTGGGAGGGGGTCCCTGAGTCAGGGCTGGAGCTCTTTCACATGCACGCAAAAGAGCACAGAAATCTCCCTGATGCACAGAGATGCCTCAGGGAGATCAGTTTGATAATTAGAAACTGAAATAAAGTAATTTAAAAACTTAAAACATGCCCCCTCATGTCACACTGTCAAATGAGCTGGGACACATCAAAGAATTATTTAAAAATTTTTATTGAATCTTAAAACAATTCATGAAACCTCATCCTGCCCGTGGATGGGGATTCATGAAAAATGTGAAGGCCGCCTGGTCTCTTCGCCTGCCCGACAATCTTAAGGTTGGACGGGCAGCTCATTTAATTGCTTAAATTAATTTTTAACAGCCCTTAATAGGCCTTTGAAAGTTCAGTGGGTGCGCAGCCAAGTCGGCTGCACTCCTGCCGAACTGGAAATCTAAATGACATGTGGTGACGACAGGACACCCATCCGCCTCCACTTGCTGACCAGAGAATTCAGCCCTAACTCAACAAATGACTGAGAGGCAATGCCAGAGATGGCTACAGCTTTCCAAGGAGGTAGTCATGCATGCACTCTTAAACAAGGCCTGCAGCCCCACAATTTTGCTGAGAACGTGATGCCAGTCGCCCTCAAATTGACTGCGCTCGCTGAATTTCTACGCAAGTGGATCATTCCGGGGTCTACTGCAGATATGTGTGGCTGCAACACATAGATGCCTCAGGCAGGGTGACCAATGTCCTGTTCAGAAGGGTCAATTAATTCATTCAGTTCACAATTGATGCTGATATCTGGGCTGCAACAGCAGTTGGCTTCTGGGTCATTTTGCTGCTCCCCCGGCACAGGATATAATTGACTGCACTCACATGACCAGTAGAGATCCCTGGGAACAGCCAGATACATTTGTCAATTGGAAGGGATTTCACTCACTTAATGTTCAACTATTCTGCGACTACAGGAAAAGAATTATGCAGGTCTGTGCTCGTTTCCCAGGGAATTCTCATGACTCCTACATCTCACGCAGCTCCCATGCCCTATTTTAGGCAAGTGCCATGTTGGATCCTGGGTGACAAGGGCTATCCCCTTAGGACGAAGTTCATGACACCAGTGTATCATCCCCACAGTCCTGCAGAGGAGCATCACAATGCATCACATGGATCAACCAGAGGAATCATCGAGCAGACCATAGGGGTGTTGAAAAATATATTTCTGATGCCTTGACCGCTCAGGCAGAGCATTGCAATACACATCACAAAGGGTATCCAAGATTGCTCAAAGTAGCATTGCAACAGGAGAGGAATTGCCATGTGACAACATGGAGGATCTGCTCTCCTCCTCAGATAAGATGACGGAGAGGAATATGAAGAAGAATCTAGAGATAATGCAGCACCTTTCCAAGATGCCAGGGATATGGAGAGAAGTGTCAGGGCTGTCGGAGACAACCTCATCTTTAAATGGTTTGCGCAGTAATGAGACATCTTTCTGACCAGCAGTCCATCTGCTGTAAACCAATGCCTCCTCTGAATGTGTGTCCACCTCTGCCAGCCTCCACCAGAACTCTGCATCCTCTACCCCATGGAAGACCAAAGAGAGCAGACCTTTATCACACAAAATCGAAAGATGTGACTGCCCCTGAGGATAAAGGCTTCGTACTAGCACATCAGTTACTGAAGTTATAATGAGCAAACTCTCAGCTCCTTGCCCACAGTGCCGGATCCTGGCACATTGACTTGTCTGTGAGATTCAGTGATATTTTGGGAAAGCCTGCAACCCAATCCTTCAATGGTTTCCTAAGGATATCATTCAGTGGCACATAGTTGTGCAGCATGAAGCATAAGCACACAAATCTGGATAACAGTCTTTAATGTACAGTAGAACCCTTCTCAAATAGTCCAGGCAGCAGATGTGTTGCTTAAGCACACTAATGGTCAGCTCAGTTGTGGCTCTTGTTGTACACCAGCTCTGAAACTGTTCCTGTGCCTCTTGTCACTCAGTAGCCTGTGAATTGATGGCCTGATTCAAAAAGAAGAGGCACAGGTAACTGGTGCACAATGAATGAATCACAGCCAATGCCAGAAAACCAGGTACAGAAAGACCTCGCAGGGACAGAGGGCACTGGGGGTTCATGTGCATAGATCTTTGAGAGTGGCTGGACATATTGAAAGTGTAATTAGCAAAATATATGGAATCCTGGGCTTCATAAATAGAGATATTTAATACCAAAGCAGGGAAGTTATTGCTGAATCTTTATAAAGCTCTGGTTAGGCCACAACTGGCATTTTGCATCCAATTCTGGAAGGATGCAGAGGAAATTTATCAAAATGATACTAGGGATGAGGAACTTTAATTAAAAGGTTAGGTTAGGGTTCTCCTTGGAACAAATGAATTTGAGAGGAGATTTGATAGTGGTGTACAAGATTATGACAAGCTTAGAAAAGGTAGCTGAAGAGATGCTGTTCCCATTACCTACTGGTAGAAGGACTAGGGGACACAGAGTTAAGGTTTTGGGCTAGAGCTAGAGGGGGATCTAGGGAAGAACTCTTTTACACTTTAAGTGGTAATGACCTGGAACTTCCTTCCTATGTAATTGGTGGAAGCAAAGATGATAAATGATTTCAAAAGGAAAATTGGTGGACAATTGAAGGAAATAACTTGCAAAGCCATAGCAACAGAGCTGGGGACTGGGACTGTTTAGGTTGCCCTACACAGCATGGACTTAATGGGTTGAATGGCCTCCTTCTGTGCTGTTATGACTCTTTGACTCTTCCTTCTCCCCCTCCTGCTCCTCAGCTGTTCACTGTATCCCTGATGTCAAGAACTGTGCCATAATGACGGCAAGGTTATGCAGGACACAGCAGACCAGGACAAATCTGGAGCCACGTTCCAGCGAGTACTGCAGGGCTCCTCCTGTGCAGTCTAAGCAGTGGAACTGTTGCTAGCTGACCAATGGTCTGTCTATGATGTTTTGTGCTGCAGCATGGCTGTCATCATACGTATGCTGGTCACATGTGGTTGGGTTGCACTGCAGAGTCATGAGCCAGATGTTGAGCGAGTAGCCCTCTTTGGCCAACAGCCACCCTCTGATTTGATGTGAAGGCTCAAATAATGAATGAACAATGGGTTAACACAGAATCATTGTATCATGGCTGCTGCTAGGATATTAGGCATTCACTAATATGCTGAACGTACCGACTGCACATTCAGTGAATTGTAACCTTTGCTTTTGCAGTGCATCTTAACATTTAGTTGTAGCACCTGCAAAGCCACGTGTGTGCAGTCAATGGCAGTCTGCTAAGCGTGGAGGCTCACTATCCTGGCAATAGCCACATGAGATTCTCTGCCTGCTCCTTGCCAGGAAACACAATATATCCCCTCTCCTGGCATACAGAGTGTCTGTCACCTTTCTCATGCAGCAATGGCTGGCAAACCAAGAGATGTTACAGATGTCACCTGCACCAGCCTGGAAGGCACTCGATACAAAGAAACTTGGCCATGTCACTTTTGCAGCCATTGGCAGCACCATTCTTGCCCTGCCTGCATTGAGCTTTCAGATCTGCCTGCAAAAGGTGGTGATTTTCTGTGGGCACCTCATTTGTCAAATGGTACTATACTACCTAAGTACAAAATAAATGACCAACATTTAAAGTTAATTTGCTTCAACTGCACAATTTATTTCATTATTGTGCCACACACATTCTTAGGTAGAAGTTCCTGTCATTTCCCCTCAACTTCTAAGTACAATGCCTCCACTTTCCTTGTATTTTTATGACTGGCAATGAGCCAAGATTTTCTCTTCCATTCAGTGTTTGCATGATTGTGAAAGCACCAATAAACCCTTAAACATTTTAGTTGTCATTGCGAGTTAGAAAATCAAACTATAAGTATAGGGATGTAAAGAAAAAACTGAAAATACTGGAACAAAAATAATTGCATTTATATAGTGCCTTTATTGCAAGATTAGGCACAAGTTGTTTCACAGAGGAAAAAGGAAATATCAAATGAAAGAAGACGATAATAGAATTGTTAACCTACAGCTTGGTCAAAGAAATCTTTCTTTCTTTGGAAGGCAAAAGTGCAAACATGAGCATCTTTCAAGACACAGATGTGTCAAGTATGGAGTCCACAAGAATCTCACATCAGCTGAGATGGACGGGCCATGTTGCCTGAATGCCCAATTCAAGTCTGCCCAAATAGGTGCTCCATTCAGAGTTACACTGGGGAGTCCATTCACATGAGGGCCAATGGAAACATTTCAAAGACAATTTCAAAGTCTCCATGAAGGCCGGTTCATCAACATGTGAGAAGCAGATGCCCAGTTGCGACCAAAATAACAATCCAATCGAAAATGGTGTCAAGGCCTTCCAATCAACAAGAGCAGCCATTGATTTAAAAAAAAATAGTGCGAGAGACAGAAAGAGAGGGCAGCTGCTGGAGCCAACAATCAGCCAGCACCTTCACTGACTGACAAACGATGTCCTGATTGTGGGGGAGCCTGCAAGGCTGAGATATGACTCATAATCCATTTGCAAACCCATAGCTAACACAAACATCTTACTTCCAGCCAAGGAAGAATCATCCTTGTCATGGGAGATTGATGATGATGATGATGCTGATGGCCAAAGAAATGGGTTTTATGGAGGGTTTTTAAAGAAGTAAAACAAAACAAAATACTGTAGATGCTGGAAATCTGAAATAAAAGAGAAAGAACTGGAGGGATTTAGAGGCAGGAATTCCAGAGCACGCAGCCTAGGTGGCTGAATATGGCTGCCAATGGTGAGATGGATGACAGGTTAGAGTCAGAGGAATGGAAAGTTTGGGGTGTGGAGAGTTACAGAGAAAGGCAGGGACACGGTCATAGAGGAACTGAAACATGGGAACAAGAATTTCAAATTTGAGGCATTGGAGGACCAGAAACCAAATTAGCTCATCAATTTATATCATTTATATAATGAAGAGATGGATGGGATGGTTGCCAAATTTGTTAATGAAAGTAAGTAAGAAAGTAAGTTGTGAAGAGCACATGAGGAGGCTACAAAAAGATATATAGGCAAGCGAGTGGGCATAGATCTGGTAAATGAAGTGTAATGTGGGAAAATGTGAAATTGTCCATTTTGGTAGGCAGAATATAAGAGAAGCACATTACCTAAAGGGTGAGAGATTGCAGAGCTCAGAGGTGCAGAGGGATCTGGGTGTCTTAGGGCATGAATCACAAAAGGCTCATATGAAGGTACAGTTAGTAATTAGGAAAGCTCATAGATTGTTATCATTTATTGTGAGGGGAATTGAATGCAAAAGTAGGAAGGATATGCTTCAGTTAGGCAGAGCACTAGTGAGACCACACCTGGAGTATGCTGTATAATATTAGTCACCTTATTCAAGGAAGGATGTAAATACTTTGGAAGCAGTTCAGAAAAGGTTTACCAGTCTAATACCTGGAATGGGCAGGTTGCCTTCTGAGGAAAGGTTGACAGGCCAGGTTTCCATCTGCTGGAGTTTAGAAGAGTAAGAGGCAATTTGATTGAAACACATAAGATCCTGAGGGGTCTTGACAGGGTGGACGTGGAGAGGATATTTCCTCTTGTGGGAGAATTTAGAGCTAGGGGTCACTGTTTAAAAATAAGGGGTTGCTCATTTAAAACGGGGATGAGGCGAATTTTTTTCTCTCACACGATTGTGAGTCTTTAGAACTCTTCACCCGAAAAGGCAGTGGAAGCAGAGTCTTTGAATATTTTTAAGGCAGAGCTGGATAGATTCTTGGTAAGCAAGGGGGTGATAGGTTATTGGGGTAGGCGGGATGCAGATTTGAGGTTACTATCAGATATGCCATGATCTTATTAAATAGTGGAGAAGGCTCAAAGGGCCGAATGGCCTACTCCTGCACCTTGTTTGTATATTCATATGTTTACAGTGGGTGATGAAGAGTAGACTCGGAGAGAGTTTTAATAGCCAAGGCAGAAAGTGACAAGACCATGGATAGTGTTTTAGTGGTAGAAATGGTAATGCCAGGTGATGTAATGGTGGTGGAAGTAGGGAGTCTTTGTGATGAAGAGGATATGGGGGTCTAAATCTGAAATAATATTTCAGCAAATATATATGTGAATGTTGAAATTACAGAATAGATCTTTGAAGAGATAGGTGTGACTTTTCATTGGGCCTGGAGAAAGGAAATGGGGGGAGTGAGAGAAAATCAAAAGATACTGCAATCACGCTGATGTACCTTATTGATTAAATGACCTGCAAATCGTTAGATAAAAAAAGTTATCTTATCATCAGTGAAATGATGCATGAATATAAAAGACAAAAACGTGCAAATGAGGGTGGGGTAGAGACACAGGAGAGATCCATACAACAAAACAAGAGAAAATAGTGGTGATGGCATCCAATTTGTTTGATTGAACCAGTTTTTGCAAGATAAAATGAAGATACAATTGACGTGAAACTCATCAAAGTATATCAATAACATTTCACTCCAGTGAAAACTCTGAACTCATATAAAGTGACGTTAGATGCAATAAGGGCGGGATTAGGAGACAATTAGCAAATGGGAGTGGCGGATCTGCTTGATGGATAGAGCAGAGCCACCAATGAACATGTAGGCGTGCGCTCGCGTGCCGAGGCAGCAGTATCCTCAGTGTTTGAGAGAAGTTTTGACGAGTGCGGGTTAGAAGTCAGATTGGGCAGTAAGTAGCTGCCTGATTAACTGGGCCATTTACTGTATTGTTAAACGAGGCATGTTTTCCACCGTTGCATGAAAGGAAGAAAAAGAACGGCTATCGTGTTTTTCTTTCCTGAAAGTCAGCTAGTGGCAAGTTTCTTTCAGCAGCTGTGGTAAGTTTGACACCGGACTTTCTACTGCAGACCCTTGCTCGACTTCACTTCTTTTAAAAGCTGCCTTTGTGCTACCCTGGGGTTCCTTTGCAGTCTCATGCCGATTTTTCTGTTCTCCTGAAGCTGTACATTGAGTTTTTTCTCAAACCTTTTGGGAATGTGTTTGTCAGACAATCTGGTTGATTTTACCAAAGCCAGCATTTCCCAATTAAGAGAAGGCGAGAATAGACCTGAGCGGCAGTCGGAGCCGCTTTGTGTTGGGGAGAGTTTCTGAGGTGAATGCGAGACGCTAAGCTCCCTCGTCAGTATTACAACAACCACTAAGTTAAAAGTATGGCGTTTAATGACGGGAAGAACAGCATCAACTCCTGGAAAGTAATCCGTGTTTCTCTGGGGATAGCAAGAAGTGAAAGTAGCGGAAAGTCATGGCATTACCTGGGGAAGGAACGATGGCTTTGGTCACCGTGTGGGGGATGGGAGGCACTCCCTGAAAATTAAGTCTTTTCAGATCTATGATTATGCCTTTACAAATTGACGGGCTGACGATCTTAAATATGCGCCTGTATTTTTTTTTAAATCTGAATTAAGGGCGGCACCTTCAGAGGTGTAAAACAGTTTCTATTCGTCAGTGTAGTTTATTTTTATAAGATTACTTATGCTACTTTTTGTGATGTTTGGAATACCCAAATCCAGTTTACCCAACCTCAAACTCTTTTATGCTCCTTTTTTATTCTGGCCGCCTTGTGAATATGTGGAATAAAGAAAAGTCAAAAGTAAACTGGTTGAAAAGAGCCTGTTATGTGTGTGTGTATATATATATATATATATATATATATATTTTGAAAGTGCTGGAATGGAGAAAACTGGACGGATTGGTGCCAAATTGTAATGACAGAGTTTACTGCATGGTGCGTGCCGAGAGGAAATTCCTACTCCGGGAATAACGTGGCAGTATGTCAGGACACATTATTCCAATTAGATCTATATTACAGCACGGAATACAGTTGGAAAGATTTAACCAGCAAGCAGTTTAGCATTTTTAAGTGGTAATCTAAACTTTAAACTTTAAACTTTATATTCTCAGTGGCTGTATTTTTATTTAAAAAAAAGCAAAGGTGTCAAGTGACATTCTCTGTTTCAGATCCATCCTTCCCGATTGTAGCAATTCCAAACATAATGATTTCTTTCTCTTGTCGAGATTCTGGACAGCGAAGCGACTCTTTTATCTTAAAAAAGATAAACATTGTTAAACCATTTCAACGAATATTTATTTTGGATTTTATCAGGATGACACATGTAACGGTTCAGGAGAACTAGAGCCTACATTGGCCGACGGTAAAATCGTTCTCGATAGAAAGCTACAGACAGAAAAGCTTGATGGAGTCTATTTACATTTTAGAATCTGCAGTTGTGTCTCTTCACAGTTATGCTGGGGTGGGCAGAAAGATTGCCTACTTTAAGTACGTGGTTAACATGTTGAACATTTCACTGAAGCAGAGAATGAAAGGAAGGTTTTGGAGCTCCTTATAATACAGTGAGGTACAATACTGAACCATATGGGTCAGGCAGTTTTAGGCTTAATGTCCAATTTGTGCTGAGTTAGTGGATTTCAATCACTGGGGCATAACAGCTGACTTCAGTGCCATAGGAACAGGACTGGACCATTCAGTCCCTGAAGTTTCTTCTGCCATTCAATGAGATCATGGTTGATCTGCATCTTAACTCCACCCACCTCCCTTGGCTCTATATCCTTTCATAAACTTGTCTAACAAATCTATCAATCTCAGATGTAGACACACTGCCATTGTCTGAATCTGTATTCATTGAACTTATGAACTCAGCAGCTCGTGCAGTTGAATTCAGTTTTAACGACACCAGGTATATCCAGTTGGATGGTGTTGCCATGGGATTCACTCTAGGCCCAGCTCTCGCAAATATCTTTGTCGGTTTCCACGAGAAACACATCTTTGATGGAATGACACCTAACCTCTTACCCCTTGCATCTTTCTGATACACAGATGATACGTTTGCTGTATTTGAATCCACAGCTGCATGTAAGAATTTCCTTACACACCTTAATGGTCCATCCTGCACTCAAATTCACCTTTGAAATGGAGTAGTCAAATGAACTCCCTTTCCTCAATGTCTTAATTCAGAAATCTGCCAGTGGGTTCTCTATTACAGTCTACGACAAGCCTACCTTGACTGGACAATATATGGATTGGGATTTCTACAGTTCCACGCACTACAAGATTGGCCTGATCAGCTTCATAAATAATGCTGAGCCATTGCACACTGTGCAAACTTGATGTTGAAATAGGGTGCATCAAAGCCATTCTGCGAGATAATGGTTACCCCGATCAGATCATTGCATGCTGTATATTGAGCAAACCCATGAATGAGCCTAAGGCTGTTACTTTTGATCCTGAAAAGTGCCCAGTCGACCTCAGATTACCCTGGAAGGGTAAGGTGTCTCAAAAAATTTGAACAACAGGTGAAGCTAGCTGTTCATGCAGCTGCCATTTAGTAGCAATACAAGTGGTCTTCTCGACTAACAGGATGCTGTTGTCAAGCCAGAAAGACATTCTGCCTAAGACACAAATGAGTAATGTGGTATTTGAATTTCAGTGCCAGTGGGATGCCAGGTATATAGGTCATATGTCCCAATGACTTATGGATCGTATCAAACAGCACGTCCCGCTGTTTCCAACAATCAAGGTACTGACAGTACCCAACCAACCTGTGCTTGCAAAACTCAAAATATGATATCCAACATTAGATGTGATTCTGTGATTGGACAGCACTTGCTAAAGAATCCTGATTGGTTGTCAGTGTAATTCTTGGCAAAAATTAATATTATCAGTTGGGCTCACGTTGTGGCTCACGCATGTTAGAAGCTACATATATTCATACACAGGATCCTTTGCAGACAGAAGGAGCATGTCCATGCATTGCGCCTTTTTCAACTTAACAAAAGCTTGGGAGACAGCCATTCCCTGGTTCATTCCCCATAGCAATGCCTTGACCAATCAGTGTCAACCTGCCTGGTTTGAATGTAAAAAAAAAGCTTGGCAGTTAACTGTTCCCTGGTGCATTTTCCATGGCAACGCCTCTACCAATCAGAGTCTACCTGCCAACCAAACAGAACTCTCTTCTCATGCAGTATAAATTGTTGTTCCCTTTACAGTTGGTATTCTTGCAAATCTGTCCTGATGAGTGTAAGATGAAAAGTTTTGACAGCAAGTCTCTTTTTTCAGCAATCTTCAAGTTTTGTACTACCAAATGTCAAATCTCAGATTTATCTTTTGAGGTACCACCTATTGCTTTATGTGGGAGAGAGTTCCATACTTCTATCACCTATAGCATGAAAAAGTGTTTCCTAACTTGTCTCTCCAGAATGGCCTGTTTCTGACTTTAGGATTATGCCTTCTTATCCCAAACTGCCCACTAGCTCCATCTCCATCTACCCTCTCAATTCCTTACAACATCCTAAAATCTTTATCAAATCACCCCCATAACCTATATTCCATTGATTACAAGCCCAGTTTGTGTGATCTCTTCTTTTAATTTGGTAACCCTGGTAACATTCCGGTGAATCGCCACTGCACTCCTCTCCGGGCTAATATATTCTTTTGATGATGCAGTGCGCAGTGTTGTACACTACTTTAGGTATGCCCTAACCAGAGCCTTATAGCCTAGGAAAAAGAATGATCTGGCAAGGATTTCTGATTGCCAACCAATGATTGCTCTGCTGGATAGTGATCAGGTATACATGTTGGGTGAAGACAGCATCAAGGTTGGTATGTGTTTAGGTGAAGTATTTGAAGGCTCTGGTTCTGTGGAATTAAAGGAGCTATAGCCAGCGTGAGATTATACATTCAAGAGGGGTAAAGTAAATTAAACTGGGATTGAAAAGATTCTCTGTACAACAATGTGCCATACCACTATTTGTTGATCAAAAATTTGGATGGAATTGGAATGAACTTCGACTTTTGTTTTTCTTTTTGGTGGAGGTTTCTTTGAACCCCACAATTACAAATTGCTGTTGTGTAGCTGGTTCCTTTTAGCTTAATGTCTGTTGTGGGATCCTGTATGCGACACAAGCAGTCATATATCATGAACTTTTGGTAAATGTATCATTGGAGCTCTGACGTGCTTGAAAGAATGTATGGGTTTTCATGCCTCAACAAAGTAAAATTGTGTTCCAACTGAAAGATTGTTTCAATAAATAGAAAATTTGCCTTTAGTGGTAGATTAGGATAGTATTTTCTAGTGTTCCAGTGAAGTTGGTTCGTGCTGGTTTTTCAAACATGTCAATTCTATCTTCCGCCCAGTTGAAAACTAGCAACTTTAAAAGAAAAATGCCTGGATGTTGGATAAGTGTTTCTCCCCTGGAGATGCTAAAATTTGTGTGACATGTACCCAGTGTTGCATCTTTTCTGACTGGATTGCCTAATGATGACCAATGAAAACAGATAAGTTTGCTATATGGGCAGGAAGGAAAGTTCTTTTGTGCTCATTTTGTATTCCCTTCACAAATCTGTGCTTAGTATAACTTTGCTGTAGCTACTTTGCTAACGAAATAGAATTAGGACTGGAATAACATATTGAATAGAGAGTCACATTTTCCAACGCCAGTTTAAAATGTTTTGTGATTAAACGTAGGGAGAAATTAATATTCAGGTTGATAGTAATTGATCTAAAAATTCAAATATCTGACTTTATTTGGATCTTCATTTGGATCTTGATTTAGCTATGGGGGCATGGCATAGATTTGCAATGACTTGATTGGTCAACATGATGTTTATGCCCTCCCTAACTGGAATACAATTTTGTTAATTGCTTAATACAATTAAATGCCATAAATTCAACTTAGCCTGTCTTTTTTTTGTATTCCTTTAGTATTCCTGTGAAATATAGTTGGGAAGCTTTTGAATAAGTTTGCAACCTGCATTCTGTACTTTGCTACTTCATGTTCACATTTCTCAGCAGAGACAGATCAGGTGTGATTTCTGTACCTCCTTCAATGTCTCTCTGGAGATATGCAATTAGCTTGGGTGATTGGCCTCCAAATGGAAAAGCACCTGGCCTCTAGAATTTCCATACAGTCACAGAGCTGGAATAAGTGACTTCTTGTGCAGAAAAATCCCAATGGGAATGCATGCCCTAACACTTGCAGAGTGGCTGAAGATCCAACCTATTACTGCCAGTTCACTGCTGATTTTTTTATTAAATTCTTCTCCTTTCTAGGGAATCTTCTATTGAACTCCTTCCCTCAGGTACTTGGGCTGATAGTTGATTGTGTAACCAAGTTGACATTGGCTGAACCATCAAGCCCATTCATGCAAGGGAGGAATACAGTTTTAACCAACCTAAAGGAAATAGTGATGCATCCATCATGCAATGACTTTTTAGAGTGGTTACTGATGGGATCATATATCCTACAATAGTCCTGCCTGTCTGCTCAGAATTAAAGTTTTTTAATTCTGAAAGGAATCAGCAGAATTAAATAATCCTTTGAATTGCAATTAGCTGAGTGGTGTTTTACCAGTTTCTCAAACCCAGGTTTTTTCTATTTATCTTATATTTAAAAATTCAATTCCCAAAACTAAAAGCTATACTCTTAAAATATTAGAGTCACAAAATTAGATATTCTAAATGATAGAAATATAGAAAATGTACATGGACAGGATGAAAAACTTTCCAGTTATCAACAATATTGTGCTGCCATTCTTGCCCTTTTATAAACCACGTTTCATTAATGGCTATGATATAATTCCTAGCTATAATGTGCTCTCAGCACGTTTGCCTTATTCACTAGACCCCTTGAAGTATATACCACTAATTACTGGTTTATTTTCTATTTTCTAGCCTTTGTTGAGTTGACCATCCATACTTGCTTACTAATTTTCTGCCTTCTATTTCCATCTTTTCTTCTCTCCCTTTTAAATCTATGCTCAGGTTCCAAACCCTCTCCAACAGCACTAGCAAACCACCATGCAACAATATTGGTCCTGGCCCTGTTGAAGTGCAACCTGTCTAGTCTGTACTGTATCACCTCCCCAGAACCAGTTCCAATGCACCAGGAGTCTAAAGCCCTCCTTCTTACACTATCTGTTTCTCCAGTCATGCATTCAAATGCACTATTCTTGTACTTCTGTTCTCATAGTGCGTGGTACCGGGGTAATATGGAGGTAACTACTTTTGAGGGAGCTATGAAAGAAATTTAAAAAGTAGCACATAAAATCTGCCTGCAGAACTTCATCCCTGTTTCTAGTGCTATGATACCTGTAAAGACCTATAACTTTTAAAAAGATATTTGAATTCCTAATGACCAACTTAAAGGAATTGTGCGACAAGCTTTCAAGTTTTAAAACTTTTACTGTAACTAATTAAAAGCAATATAGATTAAACATTACTTAGTAGGCAAGGAGTACTCTAAATGATAGAAACGATAACCCTTATTACATGGTAATGTGACTGTAACCCCACACTGCACACACATACTTTCCAACATGCTCTTCACAGCATTTCAGTCTTTAAAAGACACTGTTTACAGTTGTTATCAACTTCCGATCGGTTCATGTCATCTCATTTCATTGAGTCGTAACGTTGAGTCACATTTGAAAGGCGCTTCACTGAGTTTTTGAAGAATTTCCATACCATCTACCAGCAGTAAGGCCCATTCCAGTGATTTCTTCTTCCAGCCTTGCCAGGGCAAATCTCTCAGCCTTCAGAGTGTCACAGGATGTGTCTCTTTGACCAGAGAAGCTGCCCCTCTTCCTGCAATCTACCTGGTAGTTCACAGAAAGACACCACTCACCTCTTTGCTGGCCATACTAGCTGAAACCTTTTGTCCCTCTGAGAGACCCCTCTCTCTGCCTGCGCGCCTCCCTCTCTCGCTCCCTGCCTGCGCGCCTCCCTCTCTCGCTCCCTGCCTGCGCGCCTCCCTCTCTCGCTCCCTGCCTGCATGCCTCCCTCTCTCGCTCCCTGCCTGCGCGCCTCCCTCGCTCGCTCCCTGCCTGCGCGCCTCCCTCTCTAGCTCCCTGCCTGCGCGCCTCCCTCTCTCGCTCCCTGCCTGCGCGCCTCCCTCTCTCGCTCCCTGCCTGCGCGCCTCCCTCTCTCGCTCCCTGCCTGCGCGCCTCCCTCTCTCGCTCCCTGCCTGCGCGCCTCCCTCTCTCGCTCCCTGCCTGCGCGCCTCCCTCTCTCGCTCCCTGCCTGCGCGCCTCCCTCTCTCGCTCCCTGCCTGCGCGCCTCCCTCTCTCGCTCCCTGCCTGCGCGCCTCCCTCTCTCGCTCCCTGCCTGCGCGCCTCCCTCTCTCGCTCCCTGCCTGCGCGCCTCCCTCTCTCGCTCCCTGCCTGCGCGCCTCCCTCCCTCGCCCTCCCTTGCCGTCTCTCGCCCCCTCTCCCTTTCTCCTCTCGCTCCCTCTCTCTTTCTCCTCTTGCTCCCTCTCCCTTTCTCTCTCTCCGCGCTCTCTCGCCCTCCTTTCCCCCCGTGCCCTCCTTTCCCCCCGTGCCCTCCTTTCCCCCCGTGCCCTCCTTTCCCCCCGTGCCCTCCTTTCCCCCCCGCCCTCCTTTCCCCCCCACCCTCCTTTCCCCCCCCTCTCTCTCTGTCTTGCTCTTTTCTGTCTCTCTTTGTCTCTCTGCCCGTGTGTGCCCCCCCTCTCTCTCTCTGACCATCTGTCCACCGTTAGCCCAGCTGCTCCTGCCTTTTGTTTCAGGTGTGAACATTTTACACCTTGCTCCCAATGAGTCTCACCCTGGACTCTCCTGTTCCTCTGGTAACCATCCAGTCTTGTTGTCAGGTTTAATTTGGAACAGATCACATGTCTCTTTTCACTACCCTATTTTACCTTCAATTAAAGAGTACAGTCGCAAAGCGTATTTATCTTAATAAAACCTTGCATTCGTAACACTAGCCATCTCGTTGGTACCAATATGGTGCGTGATCTCTGGCTGTTCACCCTCCCTCACCCCTGTTCAGTTCTGTAGCCACTCAATTATATCCTTGACCTTGGCACCAGGGAGGCAACATATCATCCAGGAGTGATATTTGTGGCTGCAGGAACAACTGTCTGTTCCCCATAGTATTCAATTTCCTTTCACTACTGCTTTCCTAATCTTTCTTCTCTGCTCCCTACCCAGCACAGCTGAGGCATCCAACAGTCACCCATTTCCTTTTTGCCTGCAATGTCTTAAGCTGCAGGATGATCACCTCCAGAAATGTGCTATCCATGTAGCTTGCAGCCTCACAGATACACCACAGTAATGGCAGCTGCCACTCAAGCTCCAAAACCTATAGTTCAAGCTCCTCCAGCTGACAACGCTTGCTGTACATGTGGTTTTCCTGGAGAAGCAGTGTTCTCAAGTTCCCATGTAGCACACGAGGTGTATTCGAAGGGACTGCAGTGCCCTGCCATGGTTTTATTTATTTGATTACTATCTAAACTTATTCAAAGTAAAACTTAAAATTTCAGTCACAAGCCTACTTGAAACTTAACCAAATTTCAAACTTACCAAGTATAGACTTTTTGTATCACTAAGTAAATTTCTTAGTTTAACCCACTGCTCCAGCTGAGAAAAAATACATCAATTCTTGATTTTTTTTTCTCTCTCATCAGTTATATGCTGTCACTGCTGCTCCTCCTACAACTAAGTTCCATTCTCTGTCTGGGGCCTTCTCCCCTTCTTTATGCAGCCACTACTCCTCCTCCTGCCATAGCTTGGATCCATGCTCTTGGTATTCAAAACCACACTAGATTTTCAAGCACCACATCCATGGAGTGGGGCTTGAACCCATGACCTAGTGACTCTGAAGTGAGTGCTACCATTGATTGAAGGCTGATGCCTGAAATCCCAAGAAATTATTTATTTTAAAGATGTCAAATTGTTATCTCAATCAGGGGCTTTTATCATGGTTACTAGAGTTTCTATTCTTGAACTTTATTCGTGACTGTTATTGGAAAGCACAAATGAGATGGCTCTCTCAGTGTGTTACTAAGATTTGGTAGTAACTTTCAAAGGGAAATTGGATAAATACTTCTTGGGGAGAAAATTAAAGAGCCATGAGGAAAGAGCATGGGAATGGGACTAATTGGGAGTTCTTTCAAATAATTGACACAGGCACAATGGGTCAAATGGCCTCCTGTGCTAAAAATTCAATAATTGCATAACTTGCTGGTGCTAACTGCCTAGGTTTACGATGATTGGACATTTGACAAAGTACCAATGGGTGTCTGGTGCATCATGATGAATGAAACAAATGGATCCTGGTACTATAGGAAAGCTTTGGCATACTGTTTAATGTACACAAGCACTTAGTCATGGAATGAAAATTTTTATCTCGCGGAGGTTCAACTATGCAATTGTGCCTTAAATGTTGCCATCATCTTTGGTTCATCTACAGTTTATGAACTATTGAGGCTTCCTAATCTTTGTATTGGGTACATATTTACTTTGTTGATCTTGTGTGGGTTTTCATGTCATAAAACAAGAAATGTTAATAATGTTTAAAGGTGCAATATCTTGTTTGGTTAGTTTAAGCGGGAACATTTATTTAATTTTCTGGTCCTGTCTCAGAGGAAATTCAGACCTAAAAGATGACAGCAGTATTCATAAACGTGAATTATGGTCCTTTCTGTCAAACGTGATAAATTGTCCTGAGTTACTGGCAAGATATCTTGTATTTATAACTTAAGTACAAAATAAACAGTGTAAATTGTGAGAATTTTTTTGATTGTTTTGGATTATGGTGTCCTTAGCTATTGAGATGCCTATTGCATTTCTAAAATATAAAAAAAAAGCTGTGGTGCTCACCGAAAACAAGTTAGGGTTTGTGTATGTTTTACTTAAATATTTTTACAGCAGCACTGTGACTATGGAAAACAATAATTTGTAGCAGTGCATTTTCCAGTAACTGGAAAGGCAGAATGCGATGGTGCGTATATGATTCCATGACAGTCACTCCATCCTGTGTGGTTGTAGATAGGCTACTGTACAAATTAATCCAGAATATCTTTTTTCAGTCAACTTTGTATCGCTTTTTCCTGTCATTCCATAATATTCTGCCTTCCTTTGTACTAACACCTGGTGTGGTTTGGTTCCAGAGGTGTGCCACTGACAGGTTTTACCCAAGTTTATGTTCTTCATATGTGAATCTTGATAGATGCTTTAATATTATAGCTGAGCCAAATCAGATCCTTACCTGATATGTAAAGAAACGTTCTAGTGTGAGCCACTTGATATTTCAGGAACAAAACCTTAGGTTGTAGACAGCTTTCCAGGAGGAAGGAATATAGGGAAGGGTAATTCTGTGCTACAAAGCATGCTAACTTGCATGGTTTTAACAACTTCAAGTGGCAACATGGCAGTGTTGGAAATTCACTTCTGTGGTGGATCTTTCTCACGATAGAGTTTTGTTTCATTTGGTTAGATTTCAGCATTGTTAAATCTGCCCAGACTGAGGAATTAGAAAAGCCTGCGGGAAAGCTCAGAATTCATCCATTCCACAAGAGAAAAAGTAGCTGATTCAAAGGTTAAAAATATTTATGTTGACTGGTAGTGTAAGGTGTGAGAGCCAAAAAGCTCTATGACCTGGGATAACTGAAGGATTAGAAATCATTTTTAAACAAGAAATGCTAAACCCTAGAAGACAGAGTAACAGCTGCTGTACTTTAGTGCTAATGAATTTGTCTCGTAATCCCGTTAACAATGTATCTAGCAGAACAACAAAATTCTTCTCTTCAAGCCTGAACAATATTGAACTCATTTTACAATGGTCCCTGAAGACTGTTATAAACCTGGGCCTTGCATTAAATCAGCAGTGCTCCAGGCAGTAATGCTGTTGTGTGTTTATAATTTTAAAACATCATTACATTCCTGATTGATCCCCAGCATGCTTTAAAAAAACACAATTAACATTCTTGTGCAGGTCAGTAAAATAAGATTAGTCTAGACTAAATTGAGTTTCATCTGTCCGGATTTAAAATTCTTTCTGCTACTGATAGTTACTTACACTCTGTTATGACATGGTTCACATCTGAATCAGGATTACTAGATGTTATCCATTTCTGTATATATTCTGATTTATTTTTAGACCTAAGCCCATAAGGATTCCACCTGGACCATGAAAACAAAACTTGTTCTAATCTGATCTAGGAGAGTGAGCAACTTGAATCTTAAAAGTTCAAACTAGAAAGAAGGTTTGAATTTGCCTCAAAGTATTTTTAGAACTTCAAATAAAATTAGTTTTGAGAAAAACTGGTGTATAATAATTTCATTGCTTGAAGTACCTACAGAGATGTAGAGGTGTTGTTTCATAGATTCAGGTACGTTGTTAAATAATGGAAAGTCTTTGAATCTACTTTACTGTCCCTGAAATCTTAAAAGTTCTTAAGTGCCATCTTATTAATTTCTCACAAACCAGGTTCTCATTCACATGCCTTGAGCAAAATTCAGGTTCCAGTATTGTTCAGACTGATTCCTGTCAGAGGGCAGTGTAATCCCACTTGAGTTTGGGTGGGAGGAGGAGATCAGGAAGATTTATTTAACCAGTACAGATTTAACCCGCAGAACTGTCAATCAACAGCCAGCCCAGAAAGCAGCAGCTTAAGCTTTAATTTTCAGAACATTGCAAATCAAACAAATCTTGCCTGAAATTAAATAATTTGTTTACTGAACACAGGGTTAAAGCGTTTTTCTACCACAAGCTTATTCACTCTTTAGGTTGCAGAAGATGATGAAAACTAAGTGTCTCTTCTGCAGACATTGGGGTTGATCAGTCTCTATGTATTGTCAGAGGTCAAGGGTTTCATTTACTCACTTTAAACTATAATGAGTTCTGGAGTGTTTGCATTAGTAATGAAGAATAATGACTATCCTTTTACATTTCTAAAATTAATGGCAGTATGTTCAGTCACATTTGACATTCCACCCTGGTTGTCAGTACCAATCCAAGTATATCCAGCTATCTAGCTAGGTGCAGGGGGTTGCTAATCCACCCTTTGTTTTCAACAATTTGCATTGTTTTGATTCTATGCACTCCACCTGTATTATATCATTTTGTTCCTTTTCATGCCTCATTTCTTTTTAGGAACTCACCACTACTGCATTTTCATATTTGCACTTTGTATTATCTGGTCATACTAGTTGTGTGTCTGCAGCTTTCTCTTAATGAGTGGTGTAACCAAATCGCCACAGGTGACAGACTTATACTAAATGTATTCCTTATTGGAATTTTAAAAAAAATCAAATTCTCTTTAGGGTGGCAAACCATAATGGGCTTCCATGTGGTACTGCAAAAAAAAATGTATGAAATACACTGGGACTTTCCTGTGAAAGCTTAAAATAAGTTTAGAAGTTATTGAAGCTTGAATTCCAATCGTTTTAAAGTTGGATATTTGTCTTGTAATTAAAAGATGCAAGACAAAATATATCCTGCAAATGGACACAGATGATTTTCTAAAGCCTAATAAAATTTTATTGAAACATCAATTACTGAGAGTTACCCATAATTTCTTTCTGTCTTGTATCTTTCCTCAGTTTATAGCTTTTTGTACAATTGGGTTAAGATTAATAATTGACGACAACATACTTTTGAAATATTAAGAAGACTGTAAGGAACTATTATTCCCCTCCACTTCTTCTCCCCTTCGTGTCATAGAATCAAACAGCATGGGAGATCATTCAGCCCATTGTACTTGTACCAGCTCTTAAGGGTCTTCTCACCTCCCTCCTTTTTTTCACCATTGTGTTCTCTGATTACCCATGTTCCTGCCAATGAAAAATTTCTTATTTGCTGTATCCAACTAGCCATACCTTTTGAATGCCTCTTAAATTTCTCTGCTCTAAGGAGACCACACCCAGCTTCTCTAATCTCTATGTACCTGAAGTTGCTCACCCCTGGTATAATAACAGAAAATGTTGAAAATTCTCAGCATGTCGAGCAGTATCTGGAGAGAGAAACAGAATTAACATTTCAGGTCAATGACCTTTGCCAGTACAGTATTATGCTGAGATTTTTCAATATTTTCTATTTTTATTTCTGATTTCAGCATCTACAGTACTTGGCTTTTGACTCTCCTTCCTAGTTTCCCTCTAATGAATCTCCTTTCAATCAACTCCAAGGTTTTAATATCCTAAAGTATAGTGCCCAGAATTGGAAACACCATCTAACCAATGATTTATAAAGGTTTAACATAGTTTCCTTGCTTTTATACTCTATGGGCAGAGTTTTATGCTCCCGCGCTGGTAGGTTTGTAGGTGGTGAATGAACGTAAAATTCCTTGGATGGGCTTCCTGCTGGGTCGCCTGCTCGACCAATTTCACGCTGGGATGGGCGGCCTGCCCGCCCTTGCCCCAATTGAGGCCCTTATGTGACCAATTATTGATTGCTTGGGGGCCTTTTCCCACCCATGAAAATTACAGGCTGGCAGGAGGAGTTCTGGGATATGGGGGAAGCTCAAAAATAGATCTGGTTCAGGCCTCAGATGGGAAGTTGGGTGGGAACGGGAAGTGGGGTGGGAATGCCTCTATCATCGCCGACCACCCCCCTTGAAGGTCCAGTAACTTCAGGACCTCCCTCCCCACTCTGCCGAAACCCCAATCCCCTCTCTGCCGACACCCCAATGCTCTTCTGTTCACACCCTACACGTCTCTCCTACTCTTGCCACCTTGAGACCCCCAAAATGTACCTGTTCCTGGAATCCCAGGACTTAGACTCTGACCGCTAGTAGTCCCAGCCCTACCCAGTGCAGCTTCTGGTGCTGCACAGGCTAGAGAACTGCTGGCCATTCAGATTGGCCAGCAGGTCTCTAAGGCGGGTCTTCCTTCCGAGTGTGCAGTGGATGTCCCGCCTTCAGCCAATTAATGCTCTTTGGAGCCTAATTGCCTGCGGGGCAGGCAGCGTTGGCGGGGATGTGTTCCCCGCCAAGTCTTCAGATGTTGGGAAGGGAAATCCCACCTTCCTAAAAATCCTGGCCTATATCTCTATTTATAAAGCCCAGGAGCCCACATGCTTTTTTAACAGCCATATCAACTTGTCCTGCTACTTGAAAGATTTGTGTATGTGAACCACAGCCCTCCCCAGCCCCCCACCACCCCTGGCCTTTCTGCCTCTGCACCCTCTATAAAATTTGTGCTGTTTGGTTTATATTGCCTGTTCAACTTCTTCCCTCCAAGAAATGCACTTCACACTTCACTGCATTACATTTCATGTGTCTCTGCATTTCAACAGTTGTCCTCCTGAAGTCTGTTACTAACCTGCTCACTCTTTGCTACATTATTTTTGTCATTTCTACCCAACTCAAGGTCATTAATATTCAGTCTAATGAATAGGTCCTAATATTGACTCTTGGGAAATGACACTACTGTATATTTCCTCCAGTCTGAGTAACATGCATTCAACACTACTCTCTCTTTTCTGTCTCTGAGCCAATTTTGTATCTAAGCTGCTATTGTCCCTTTAATCCCATTTCCTTCAATTGTGCTAAAAGGCCTATCATGTGGTACTTTATCAAATGTCTTTTGTAAGCCCTTATAGACTACTTAAGCCAAGTCTCTGACACTGAAATCTGTGTAAGGGACTTTTGTGTATTGTTCCAGGCAGTGCAAATTTGGTTTCATGTAAAAGGACACCCGGGTCCTACTGGCTACCAACATTTCCCAGTCTCTCACCATTCAAAAGATGTTCCTTTTTTAAAATATAACTTCATATCTCACACTCTGAATCTTTTAATCAGCTTTTTTAAGGTTTGGGTGTGAATATTAATACAAAAAATGGAACATATTGATTTAATAAATTGATTAATAATGTATTATTGTGAAGTGTCGAACATTACTAGAGCATGCTAGATTCAAATCTTCTCCTCCCTGCACTCTAACCCCTCTGCTTTTCTTGCTTCCCCTGAATTTCCATTCTTTCTACTCCTGTTCTCTTTTTCCCTCCCTCTCACTCTCCATGCCTTCTCCCTCCTTCCTCATTAGTTCTCATTCCATCTCCTGCTCATGTTCTCTTCACACTCCATGGCAACACAAAAAACAGGATGTGATTACAGCATGGCAAGTTTACATAGGCAATTTCCATTATAAGCATGACAGGATGGAAATATGAAGAAAAATAACAATGCAAGTCTTTAAAATGCCCACAAAATTACACTCATGTTCAGTTATTTCCCACCCTTCTTAATCTGAAGGCTACACTTGGTCCTGACTGCTGCTGTGAATTTGACTATTTGTATAAATTTACATTTTTGCCCCAGTGCTCAAGATCAGGATGTCTATGCATTTTTTTAATTTTACACGCCCAGTTCACAGCAAGCACTGTATATGGGTTAAACACTCCAACTGTGCCTCAATCCTTTCTTACCTCCAGGCCCAGAAGAGCACCTGTCTCTATGCCAGTGTGATTTTTTTTTCCCCGTAGCTCTGCTTCAGGCCAAGTAATTTAGTACTGATCTATTTTCAGATCTTGAACCTTTCTATGATGACTCTGCAGTTTACTGGGAATTCACATTGAGGGAATTGATAAACTCCTCCAGCTGGCTGTTTATGTTAGCTTTTGGAAGAGTAATTTTTTGCAATTGCCATTTCAGGGCTCAACTGACCAGGGCAAGCCCCAATAATTCTGTTAGTCAATGATGAGGCTCACAATGTTGATGTTGGGACTGGGATGATGGAAATGCCGTTGAATGTCATAGGGAGGTGGTTATGCTTGATCTTATTGGAGAGGAACATTGCCAGACATATAATACAGAAGGCAGCCATTTGACCTGTCATACCTGCTATAATTGGAAATGTGTTAGGTTATTGTTTTTAATTTTCTGAGTGTGCAAGCACAGGAGGTTTTTTGAGGGGGGGGAGAAACACAAATTGGATCCTATCTTATCTATTTGGTTGAGTAAAAATCCCACTAAAGTTGGGAAGTTTCAGGAACGGTTTCCAACTCTCTTAATAGGACTCAGTACCTTACAGATACTGGTTGAGTATCCTTTATCTGTAAGTCCGAAAACTGAACACACCCAAAAACCACACTTTTTTTTTGAACCTCATTTACCTTTAGCACAGAAAGTCTAGTTGTTTGTCTGCACTCTTTTTACCTTGCAATTTTTGTAGTGAACATGTCAAAAAGAAACTCATTACAAGTAACTTGTATTTATTATTCACTGATACATCTTACTTTTCTAGCCATTTTATTTACTTTAGGCTATAGCAAGCCTAGGCTTAGGCTATTGTAATGCAAGTTTATATGCGGTATTTGAAAACCAAAATGATCTGAAATCCAAAATGCAATCGGCCCCAAGACTTTCAGATAAAGGATACTTGGCCTGTTGTAGGACTAAGCATGGCAGAATTATTTGGCAGACATGCTGAATTCTTAGGAATTTATTTGGACCCTCATATGTACGGTTCTGAGCACCGCACTATAGGAAGGATGTGAACACATTGGAGAGAGTGTAGAAGAGGTTTACTTGAATGGTTCCAGGGATGAGAAATTTCAGCTATGAAGATAGATTGGAGAGGTTGGGACTGTTCTCCTAGGAGAGAAAGCAGCTAAGGGGAGATTTGATAGAGGTGCTCAAAATCATGAGAAGGCTGGACAGAGTAGATAGCTGGACAGAGTAGTTGTTCCCGCTCATTAAAGGATCAAGAACTAGAGAGCACAGATTTAAAATGATTTGCAAAAGAAGCAAAAGTGACTTAGGTGAGATGCACCTAGATTATTGCATACAGTTTTGGTCTCTTTACTTAGAGGGACAGACTTGCATTGCAGACAATACAGAGAAGGTTCACTAGTTTGATTCCTGGGATGAAGGGGTTGTCTTATGAGGGAAGGTTGAGCAGGTTGGGACTGAACTCCTTGGAGTTTAGTAAAATGAGAGGTAATTTTATTGAAAAAACTTTTTCACACAGCGAGTCGTTTGGGTCTGGAATGTACTGCCTGGAAGTGTGGTGGAGGCAGGTTCAATTGAGGGATTCAGGAGGGCATTATTTATTTAAATTCAAAAAATGTGCAGGGGTACGAGGAAAAGGCAGGGAAATGGCACCAGGTCATAATGGTTATTTGGAGAGCTGGTGCACACACGATGGACCAAATGGCCTACTTCTGTGCCATTAAAATTCTGTGATATAAATTAAGTTAGATTTCTACAGTGGCTTAGGAGTTAATGCTACAGATAGTGTGGTATTAACTCAGTGGGTGAATGTACTATAATGTGTGATACTGAGTCATAGGAATAAAGAAATTTCCATTTTGATTCTTGATCAGTTTTTGGCTTGAACAGCCATCTAAGCAATATATTTGCATTCAGCTCCCCAGGAATAGGTAGGATTAAGAAATGAATCCGGGCCCCTACGTCTGATCACTTTCCAGTGTCCCTGCTGGAAAGTGATCATGTGCCATCACCAAGCAACAAGAGAATTGGGCTGCAATATAGTGGCTGACCCTTGCAGTTGAAAAGCCTGAAGAGGTACCCATAAAAACCTAATGCAATACTGTACCGTAAAACAACTTGAGGAAAGTAGGGGAAAATGGGGAGAAAATATTTTGGGTTAGGCTTGCGATAGAGTGATTGAAAAAAACTTCACTGGCAGTCTATACCAATTTTCATTTAGAGTATTGATAAATCATTTATAATAAAAATTGCATAACAAAAGCCAATAACATTCTCAACGGCAGACTTATGGAAGGAAGGGTTCAAATATCTGAGCTACCTTTTCAAAACAAACAGCTTGACATCAGGTTTATATTATAAATCTTCACGGAGAATCTCTACACAATGTTTCAATGAAAATTTGGTAGAAAGCATGTGTAACCTAAAACTTACATTACAGTCTCTAACCCAAATATAAATCATCCCCTCATTTAAAAATCAATTGCTGTTTGGCAGCATTACCAAAGGAACAGATTCTAAAACTAGCACAGTATACTGTAACTGCTTAAAGAAGAAACAGGGCTAAACTCTATCATATAATGTCGCGCCAAAAGCCTGGAAAGAATAAAAGGATTTTGCATTCAAAAATAGAAGTACATAGATATATATCTGGACCAGATTTGGAGGGAGAGGTTTAAATTGGTTCAGCATAGGAGGATTCGGTCCATTAAGACTGCGACGGTTCTTTGAAAGAGTTCTCCAATTAGTCACATTCTCCTGCCCTTTTCGCTTCAAAGATGCACCCAATTCTATTTTGAAAGGTAGTGTTGAATCTGCTTCCACCACTTATTCAGGTAATCTATTCCGGATCATAACTCGTTGCATTCCCCTGATCTTTGCTCTGGTTCTTCTGCCTCTGGTCTGGTCACTGACTTCTTTACTGTTGTAAATAATGATCACCTTATTTTGATTTTGATTATTACAAAATTTTGAACACCTCTATTAAATCCTCCCTTAACCTTCTCTACTATTATGAGCACTCCCAGCATCTATAGTCTTTCCCATAACTGAAGTTCCACACCCCTAGCACCATTATACTGATTCTCTTCTGCACTCTTTCTCTAAGGCCTTGACATCCTGCCCAAGTGTGATATTCAAAACTGGATAAAATATTCCAGTGGCAATTTAATCATTGATTTATAAAGGTTTAGCATAACTTCCTTGCTTTTGAATGCTATGCCACTGTTTATATGGGGTCCCATATTTTTTTAAAAACAGCTTGTTCTGCCCCTTCAAAGATTTGTGTATATAAAATATAAGGTGTCTCTGTTTCTGCATTCCCTTTAAAATTGTACCATTTAGTTTCATTCTTCCAAAATGCATTAAATGCCATCTGCCAAGTTTCAACCCATTTCACCAGTCTGTGTTCGACCCCTGTGGGACACCACTGTACACTTCCTTCCAGTCTGAAAAACAACCTTTCACCACTGCTTTCTGCTTTCTGTCGCTTAGCCAACTTTTTAACCCATGCCACCACTTCCCTTTGAAGCCCATGGGCCTCAATTTTACTAACAAGTCTTCCATGTGGTACTTAATCAAATGCCCTTTGAAGTCCAAATATACTACATCAGCAACACTACCTTCATCAATCCTTTCCATTACTTCAACAAACTCAATCATGTTTGACATATACAATACGTCTTTAACAAACCCCTGCAGGCTTTCATTTATTAACCCAGAATTTTTTAAGTGAAAATTTTGTTTCTGAGTATCATCTTTAAAAGCTTCCCCATCACTTACGTTAGACTGATTGGCCAGTAATTAAGAAGGTAAATTGAGTGTTAGCCTTTATTACAAGGGAGACAGCGTACAGAAGTAGGTGAGGTCCTGTTGTAATAGTACATGGCATAGGTGAGATGCACCTAGATTATTGTATACAGTTTTGGTCTCTTTACTTAGAGGGACAGACTTGCATTGCAGACAATACAGAGAAGGTTCACGAGTTTGATTCCTGGGATGAAGGGGTTGTCTTATGAGGGAAGGTTGAGCAGGTTGGGACTGGACTCCTTGGAGTTTAGAAGAATGAGAGGTAATTTTCTTGAAACAGGTAAGATTCTGAGACTTCTTGACAGGGTAGATGCTGAGAGAATGTTCCCTTTTGTGGTGGAATCTAGAACTAGGGGGCACAGTTTAAAAATAAGGGGTCTCCCATTTAAGGAAGGAGGAATTTTTCTTTCAGAGGGTCTTAATCTTTGGAATTCTCTATCCAGTGAGCAGGAGGCTGGGTCATTGAATGTATTCATGGCTGAGTTAGATTTTTGATCTACAAGGGAGTCGAGGATTTTGGAGTTTGCGGCAGGAAAGGGGAGTTAAAGCTACACTCAGATCAGCTTTGGTCTTATTGAATGACAGTCTATGAAATACACCCAGTAGTGTAATAGTATCACTGTTGTTTTTTAGTTGCAACCAAGTAGTTCTGTTCTTGACACCTCTCGGACAGCCTCTAACTCCAGCACTCTAATATTAATTTTTAATCAAAACTGCCACCCATTTCTTTTATTTCATTCCCTAGATTCCAGGGATATTTAGTATTATATCTTGTAGTCACAATTTGTATAAGGCTGTTTCAATTAAGTTTCTGATCAATAGTGACCCTCAAGATGTGGATGGCAGGGTGTTTGACGATGATAACTTCATTGAATATCAAGGGGAAGTGGTTAGACTCACTCGTCGAAGGTAGTCATTGCCTGGCACTTGACGCATAAACATTACTTTCCTCTTGTCCCATGCCCAAAGCAGCAAGGCTTGGGCTAACTTCATGATGTGAACAATTATGTATGGTACTGAACAGCGTACAATCAACAGGGAACATTGCACTTTTGACCTTATGATGGAGGGAAGGCCATTGAAGCAGCTGAACATAGTTGGAGCTAGGACACTGCCTTCAGGAACTCCTGCAGTGATACCCTGGGGCTGAGATGATTGGCCCAATAACTACAACCATCTTCCTTTGTGCAAGGTATGACTCCAGTCAGTGGAGAGTTTTCCCCCAATTCTCATTGACTTCAATTTTACTAGGGCTTCTGGATGCCACAGTTGGTCAGATGCTCCTTGATGTCAAGGGCAATCACTCTTACCTTGGCTCCTGGAATTCTGCTCTTTTGTGCATGTTTGGACCAAGGACATAATAAGGTCTGGAGCCAAGTGGTCCAGTGGGAACTCAAACTGAGCCTTGCTGAGCAGGTTAATGGTAATTGCTGCTCCGACGCACTGTTGACAACACTGTTCATCACTTTGCTAGCGATTAAGAATAGGCTGTTGGGGTGAAAATTGGCCAAAATTGATTCATGCATTTTGTGCACAGGATATACCTGGGGCAATTTTCCATTTTGATGGATTGAGGCCGGTGGCTGGAAATGTGACTAGTTCTAGAGTACAAGTTTTCAGCACTACACCTAGGATATTGTAGGGGTCCAGGTCACTCAGCCAATTCTTTATCATGTGGAATGTATCAGTCAGCTGAAGCTTGGTGTTTTGAGTTAAATATGACTTGTTCTGAAGAATAAGTTGTTCTTCAGCACAAGTTCTGAAGTAGAGTCAGATTAGATTCAAAACGTCAACTGTTTCCCTCTTCAAAGATGCTGTCAGGCCCACTGAGTACTTCCAGCACTTTGTTTTGATTTCAGATTTCCAGCATCTGCAGTAGTTTGCTTTTATTTTAGCTGAAGATTTATGTCTGTTATGATAAGGATCCTAGAAGGAGGCAAGAGATGGATCATTCACTTGGCACTTCTGGCTGAAGATGGTTGTGAATTTTTCAGCCTTCTCTTTTGCTTGAGTGCTGGCCTCAGCCATTATTGAGAATGGGAATGTTTCTGAAGCCCCCATTTCCTATTAGTTGTTTAATTGTCCACCAATTCTTGGTAGAGATTTGGGGGGGGGGTTGCGGAATCGTCCCAGATTTGCAATAAATGTGGTTGCGGGCAGGTAAAATGACATTTTACCTGTAGGCTGCAATGGCAGCTTCTCATGCCGTATCATCCCAAACCTGCCGCATTTTCGGGAAACACACTGTTTCCGTGGTGGGTGGGCTGTCGTTCACCCACCACATCGTCATCCTGCCGAGCGCCATACTTAAAGCGCAGCCGTGTGCACACCTGTTTCCAGCTCAGGACTGCTGCATGGAAGACATGGCTCTGAAAGGCAAGAAGACTGTAGCCCCCAGGTTCAATGATGCGTCCCTCGTGTGCCTTTTGGACACAGTGGAGGCCTGCTGTGATGGGCAGCAACATCATCAACCCTGCTTGGAAGGCGGTGGCTGTGGTGTTCAGCCCCAATGTCCTGCAAAAAAGGACAGCCACTCAGTGCCGAAAGAAGATGAATAATGGCTTCCGTTCCGCCAAGGTAAGTCACTCTTCTTATCACTTTCAATTTTCATTCTCAAACCCATCACACATCCACAGGGCCCTCACTCACTGCCAGTTCAAGGAACATCATCATTCACTCTCTCACATACCTTCATTGTCCTCATTCTGTCCGTGGGGCCACCCACCACCCACACTTGCCATGCATCTTATCAACTGGCTTGGAAGGCATCCTGTTTACACTCTCTCCATCTCTAATCATGCAGGACAAGCTGGCACACAACAAGAGGGAGAGATCACGGACCAGTGGAGGAATGCCTGAATTCAAGGTCCTCACGGACTTTGAAAACAGAGCCATCCAGCTGGTGGCGAGGATCTGGATCCGGAGGTCGGTGTTGCTCTGCCAAGTGAGGATCCAGCAGTACAACATCCATCAGACAATCATGCCGTGAATGATATGTCCTGTTTCACAGCCCACTGCCATGCACTAATTATCTTGCCTTGCTTTCACAGGCACATCTGGGAAACAGCTAAGAGAGTCCACAGTCCAGGGCCTCCAATTATGCCCTGAGGGAAGCTCAGAAGAGGAAGCTGCTGAAACCCTTCCGGAAGACTCATCACAGCACTCACCCACACCCTCCACCTGCGCAGAGTCGCACACCTCGGTGGCACCTAGCTTTAGAGCAGCCTCGGGGCCACAATCTGGTGAGCACATCACACAGTCTGATCCACAGCAGGCGGGGGCAGGGACTTCTCAGGTTTCCAGCATTTGGAAACTGCTGGAGGTCAGTAATTTGTTGAGCCTGAGTCAGATGATAAGCCTCTGGACTTGGTCATGTCACAGTTGCTGGAGCTGCAAAGGCAACCTAGGGAACATCAGGAAGGGTTGTTAGCTGCACTCCTCAGATTGCAAGGCACAATGGAGGAGTCCGTCCACTTTCAGGTTAGGTGTTTGCACCGGCATTGCAACGCACCGAGGTCAACACTAGGGGTAGGCGGTGGCATAGTGGTATTGTCATTGAATGAGTATTTCAGAGACCCAGGGGTAATCCCCTGGGGACCCAGGTTCAAATCCCACCATGGCAGATGGCAAAATTTGAATAAATTAAAATCTGGAATTATAAATCTGATGACCATGAAACCATTGTCATAAAAAGCCATTTGGTTCACTAATGTCCTTTAGGGAAGGAAATCTTCCATCCATACCTGGTCTGGCCTACATGTGACTCCAGGCCCACAACAATGTGGTTGACTCTTAAATCCTCTGCTGATGGGCAATTAGGGATGGGCAGTAAATGCTGGCCTAGCCAGTGATGCCCACTCCCCATGAATGAATTTTTAAAAAAGGATGGCGGCTGCCATGGGGACCCTGATCCAGAATGTTGCTGAACCCCATCGCTGATGTAAGAGGGGTGCAGTCAGCTCGTTCTCACTCCAGCTACCCCTTCTCCTCAAGAAGTCAGCCAGGGGCCCTCAGGCGTCCATAGAGAGGAGGGTCAGCAGGTGTACCCCCATCCAGCCAGGTGATGCCTGGAGCGTTCGGCCCCTTCCGAATCCCCTCTTCCTGTGACCCCAGGAGCTCCAGCTCCACAGGCCAAGGAGGGTGCCACACTAAGGCCGGGGCCCTCCAGGTTTTTGCCCTCCAAAGGACGTCCACCAAGGTCATCACAGACAACAGGGTGTAGCAGTCAGCACTTCTGCTGTGGATGTCTGGGGAGCACCAAGACATAGCTGCAGGTTTAGGAAAGTTAAGATGTAACTCTTTCGAATCTAAAACAAATAAATTAAATGAACAAATCAAGGGACAAATTAAAAAGCAGCCCCTTAAAGAGAATCTGCAAAAACAAAAGGCAAAATTTAAAGGAAACTTACAAACATTAAACCAAAATGTGATTAAAGTGATCAGTAAAACACCCCAGTCCCGTCGGTGCCCACTGAGCACGGAAGGAAGATGATGTTATTTGCACAGCCTGGGCATGGGCCTTGATCATTCGTACATAATGCTCACTATTGTAAATAAACTCCTAAGAATGTCCCTCTGCCTTTGGCTCATTGTTCTGATGAGCAGTGTTCATGTCACTCAGATGTGAAACCTTTCTGCACGAGATGTCTCAGTCTAGGGCCTCTTCCCTGTGCTTTGTGCAGCCTTCAGACCGAAGTGATGGTCTGGCGCCTCACTCCCTGGACCTATTACTGATGCTTGCACCTTGACGGTGCTTGTCATTGCTGCCAGAATGTTGTGGGCAGGTGTTGCAGAGTTCCATCATTTCCTCTGTGTGCTTTCAGCACCTTTTTAGGTGGGGCTGGCCCCCAACTCTTCAGCATTTGTGACCAGCAACACTCTGCTTCTGAAAGGCTCAGTGCTGAAGGCGGACAAAGGATCAGGTGCTTTTAAAGTTCCATGGTCGTGTCTCCATGATGTGACTCTGATCACAAGATTGCAAGTAAGCTGCCCTCAGACAGGCAGGAGTCAAACATTCTCAGAGGCTATGTGGAGATCTGTGGAGTATCCTCACATAATGTCATCGTCATCATCCTCCTGCAGTCAAGTGACTATTAGGGCCTCCACTGCATCTTAATGACAGGAGCATTCTCACAGAGGGTATTCGTCCTGCCATCAGCCAGACTGGAATCAAACGTTCGTAGATACAATGTGAGGACCCATGGCATCTCCTCACTGTATGTTGTCATCATCCTTCACAAGTCTAGCAGCTATGAGAGCCTGCCGAGCACGTCTACCTCGTCTGGCAAGTGTGAAGGCCTCATTACCATCATCGTTGCCTTCGAGGACCTCCTCATCCTCATCACCATCGATGCCCTCTTCATTGGAAGAGACCTCCATCTCCTGCATCTCCTCCTCAGCCAGCTCCCCTCCCTGTTGCAGCGCCAGGTTGGAAACGGCACAACAGGCGACGATGATGTGTGACACCCTCTGTGGACTATATTTCAGGGCTCCACAAGACCAGTCCAGGCACCAGAACCTCATTTTCAGCACCCCAATGGTTTGCTCCACCAAGTTGTGATATGATGACATTGTAAGGGGCTGTGAGTGCCTCCACCAGTGACTGCCCCATGGCCAGCTTTAGCAAGGAGATTGTACAAAGTGCCCAGTCGTCTAACTGTTCTGCAGTCCACTAAATGCTCATTAGTTTGCAGTCTGTGTCTGAGGGGTGAAAAGTTCTGGAGCATTTGGTGGCTCTTTAATACCTCTGCGTTGGTTGAGTGAGCAGATAAGCTAGAGGCCCGACTCCACACATGTCAATGTGGCTGTGTCTGAACTGTTTCAGCTGCAGAGGAATGGTCACTTTATACAAGGTTCCCTTAATGCGTGGTCACTTCCCTCACCCCATCCCACATGTGCTTGTGCACTACCTCCAACTGCAGGGCAGCCTTTCCCCCAGGCCTCTAACGTGCCTCAACTTAGAAGTCCAACAGGCAACTTGGGCGACGCTGCTCAATGTTACTGTGTACTCACCTCCCAGTTTCCCTCAAAGTGCAGCCCACCAAGTGTATGCACATGTGAAACACGTTGGCGTGCAATTACAGGCGGATGATCCAGCAGGGGATTGGGGGGGGGGGGTGCGGATGATTCCGGCGGATTGGCCTTTTAATGATGTGCAGATGTATTAGAATGAAGCTCCCAATGTCCGATGGCAGGAAACGGGACTCGCCATTGATGGGCTGAGTGGACAATTGCAAACTGGTTTCACAACGTCATGAAACTGATTTCTGGTCTTCTTGCCATATTGTCTGCTCACGCCGCCTAGCATGCCCGATGCCAACAGGCACGGATGATTCCGCCCAGGATGTGTATAGCTGTCTCAAAGGGTTTAAATTATTCATTTGGTTTCCCAGAACAAAGGGGAGGTTTGGGAATTGGAGATAATTAGTTCAAATTTCTATCTGGGACATCCCAGGTGTGCCACATTGCTGTTAAGATAGATTGCATGGAGGCATTTTGTTTGGTTTGAGTTTTTAAGTTTGTAATTTCCCACAGGAAGGGGCAGTGGGCTTCTGGGAACAGGCAGCAAGAGAAAGCTGCGGGTTGCAGTTGGAGTTTGGGTCAGGAGCTGTAAAGCCACTGGAATCAGCAGCAGAGGGCTACCTGAAACCAGGGTGTTTCTGATTTGGTGTCACTAAGCAAGAATGCAGTGAGGCCTAAACTTGAGCTGGGGAGCCACAACTTGAGATGTTGAAGGAGAATTGGACGGTTTGCCTAATGAAAAAGCGCCAAGAAATTTTTTTACTGTGGGTGTAGAGTCGCATGCAGGCCAGACCAGGTAAGGACAGCAGATTTCCTTCCCTAAAGGACATTAATGAACCAGATGGGTTGTTACAACAATCGACAATGGTTTCATGGTCATCATCATCCAGATTTTTACTGAATTCAAATTTCACCATCTGCTGTCGTGGGATTGAACCCAAGTCCCCAGAGCATTACCCTGGGTCTCTTTAATACCAGTCTAGTGACAATACCACTATGTCATTGCCACCCTTTATACCTCGGGGAATAGCAAGAATACTGAGGAGAATCATTGAATTCCTGAGAAGTGTGGCACCCCTTGGTTTGGCCCCAGGAGAAGTGAAGGAACCTTCAAGATCCTGGAAAGTATAGGGAAACACTTTGGTGGGTATAAAAGTAGAACGGGGAGTGTACTGTTGAGGGCTTCAGGTTTAAAGTGTAGGCGTTTACAAATTATAGTGTTGTTAGTAGTACTTTGCTTAACTCTTATACTGTAAAAGTTTTGTTTAAAACATGAAATCTTGCGGCATACTTCTTCCAGTTAATAACTGCGAGTTTGAATTTATTAGAAATTACTGGTCTCCACCGAGATCACAACAATGGCGATGGAAGTAAGGGATTTGCTGAGCCATAAGATTACAGATTGTGATGGAATGCAATTCTTTGGCTACTGATGGCCCACACTACCTGATGGATAGCTAGTTCTGAGCTGCTAGATCTGTTCTGAATCTGTTCCATTTAGCATGATGGTAGTGTCACGCAGCACAATAGAGGGCGTGCTCAGTGCAAAGATGGGACTTTGTCAGTATCAGCTGTGACTCAGTTGGCAGCACTAGTTTCTCTGAGTCAGAAGCCTCCATGTTCAAATGTATTCCAAGACTTCAGCACAAAAATTAACTGACAGTTCACTTCAATACTGAGGGAGCGCTGCACTGCCAGCAGTGCTGTCTTTTGGAAGAGACATTATACTAAGGCCCCATCTGCCCTGTCAGATTCCATGGCACTATTTTGAAGTGGAGCATAGGATTTATCCCCTGTGTCCGTACCAGTATTTATGTCTCAATCGACATCACAGAAATGGATTATCTTGTCATTATCACAGCACTCTGGGAGCTTGCCGCCTGCAAAATAACTGTCACGTTTCCTACATTACAACAGTGACTCCACTTCAAAAATACTTCGTTGGTTGCAAAGTAGTCATGAAAAGTGCTACATAAAAGCAATTTTTTTTCTTTACAAGAATGTTACTGGTATCAGTGCTGCCATGGACAGCTGCATCTGCAACTGGTTGATTTATGAAGAAAATGTCAAGTGTAGGAAAATAGTAACAGGAGTTACTATTTAGCCCATCACGCCTGTTCTGCCATTCATTGAGATCATTGCTGACCTGTAACCTAACTGCTTATGCTCACTTTTGCCCCATATCCCTTAATACCTTTGATGTTTGTTTATCAGTCCCAGTTTGGAAGTTAACAATGAGTTTAGGATCAATTACCATTTGCAAAAGAGAGTTCCAAACTTCTGCCATCCTTTTGTGTGTAGAAGTGTTTTCCTAATTTCACTCCTGAAAGGTCTTGCTCTAATTTTTAGACGATGCCACTAATGCTAGACCCTATGCCTTATTGTTTCCCCAAAATATCTTGATAACTCCTGTCAAATCACCCATTACCTTCTAAATTCCAGGGAGTACAATCCTAGTGTGTGTAATCTGCCCTCACAATTTAACCCTTTGGAGTCCAGGTATTATTCTGGTAAATCTACTTTGCAATCCCTCCCAGGTCAGAATATCTTTCCTAGGGTGTCATGCCCAGAACTGCTCATAGTTTTCCAGGTGTGGTTTAACCAGGATTATGTACAGCTGAAGCATGACTTCCACTCCCATGTGTTTAAACCCTCTAAGTATAAAGAATTCCATTAACCTTTTTGATTATTTTCTGATAAAAACAAAAACCTGCGTATGCTGGAAATCCAAAACAAAAACAGAATTACCTGGAAAAACTCAGCAGGTCTGGCAGCATTGGCGGAGAAGAAAAGAGTTGACGTTTCGAGTCCTCATGACCCTTCAACAGAACTAGTTTCTGTACTGGTTCCTGACATTTAATAACCTATCTACCTGGATTCACAAGTCCCTTTAGCCCTCCACTGTTTCTAGCTTTTCACTGTTTAGAAAGTACCATGTTCTATCAATTTAAACACAAAGTGGGTCACTTTACAATTGTCTACGTTGAAATCCATTTGCCAGTTTTACCTATTCACTTAATCTATTGCTATCTCTGTATAATTCCCTGGTTCCCCCCCACAACCTCACCTTTTCTTAAAAAGCAGAATGACGCGCACAATTTTCCAATCTAAAAGAACATTTGGTTCTGATATGTAGGTGGACAGGGTGTGGTTACGTATAGCAATAAATCTGTTTGTTAATCTCTGTTGTTGATCTTTATTGAGCAAATAGAAGTAGTGCGTGTGTGGCAGAATTTGACTGAGTAATGGGTTTAAAGGTATCATTTTATTTGCCGATTCTTTCAGATTTTACGACTATTACAGCTAGGTTGAAGAATGCTTGAGTTCAGATTCTGCTTTAAAAGTGTCTGCTACAATGGGGTGAGTTTAAGCCCCCAAAATGTTTGGTTTGGGTCAGGTGGGATATTAAAATTTTGACAATTTCAAACTGAACCAACCCACCTTGAACCAAAACAAAAACAGAAAAACCTGAAAAACTCAGCAGGTCTGGCAGCATCTGTGGGGAGAGAAAAACAGAGTTAATCTTTCGAGTCCGTATGACTCTTCTTCCAATTTTAATGGAGGCGGGATGGGGGTTGGGTGCAGATTACCACCCTACTCTCAGAGGTGGGTTTATCATTTAGATACTTTAATGAGGCTATGTGCTTAAGCTTTTCCCTGTTTTAGCTTTAACACTGACTGACTGGGTCTCCCAGGCCTTGGGAAACTTGGCGGTTCAAGGGAAGCACGGGCTGCTTGATGGCCTCCCACCGATTTCACATTCACTCACCTGTGCTCCCTGACTGTGGCCTGGTGCCTCAGGCTGATTGTGTGTAGAGCCTTCTGTAGAATAAATGAAAGTCCTATTTGGGGCATTGGTTGGCGCAGTAATTTTATTTATTACCTCTTATCCAGTTTCTGGGTTTGAATAACTACAGGAAAGTTTCTGCTTTTATTTAGCTATAAGAGACTTGTATAGTAAATTTGGGCAATTTCTGGCCCTCCCAAGAAGAAAAATTAAAATAATTGATTTGAAAAATGAAACAACCCTGTTTCAGCCTGGATTTGTGGGTTGTTCTGAGTTGGGTATAAAGCATTCTGTTGGTAAAGGGAGTTTTAATCAAAGACTCAGTGCTTGATGCTGAAACTGGGTGGTCCAAGTGGAAAAGCATTTCATTTTCCGTTCATTTAAACACAAAAACTATTACCAAAATGTAAGCTTTTGAAAGGAAAGGCGATGGGCTAAAATTTCTGCATAGCCTCCCGGTGAAATCACAGCTGGCTGTATACAGTTTCCTGATGTATGCTGGAGGTAAGGTTCCCTTATGTTCTTTCTGCGGAGGGGGGGTTTGGGGGTTTAAAGTTTTAAAGTCTCAGAAATCAAAAAACGAATCCAAACTCTGGCTAACCTAACATGGCAGTGGCTGAAACTAATGCCTGCTGGTGCACATGACTCAGCTATTCATGGGTAAACTTGATGTGTGATGAGTAACATTGTAATGCTTTTTGTGATTTTGTATGACTGAAATAACTAAAACAAATACTCTAACAGCCCTGAAACAAAAACAAAAATAGCTGGAAAAGCTCAGCAGGTCTGACAGCATCTGTAGAGAGGAAGACAGCGTTAACGTGTCGAGTTCGAATGACTCTTCATCAGAACTCATGAAAGGGTTCTGATGAAGAATCATTCGGACTCAACACGTTAACGCTGTATTCCTCTCCACAGATGCTGTCAGACTTGCTGAGTTTTTCCAGCTATTTTTATTTTTATTCCAGATTTCCAGCATCGGCAGTATTTTGCTTTTATTTTACTCTAAGAACCCTGCCTGATTTTGGTCTTGGTTTAAAAAGCACCTTCATGGGGTCAGTATTAGCTTTGAGTCCAATGTGATTCTTCACACTGGACTCAGAACATTAGATCTCCCTCCATAGATGCTGCCAGACCTGCTGAAGGTATGATTCAAGAACTCAATCCAATCAATAGCTCCCGTTCCCCTTACCTCCAGTGCAGCTGCAAAGCAAAGGATGGAAAATTGACAGTGGATTTTCAAGAAAGTACTGGCTGGAATTTCCAGCCCTGTTGGTGTCAGGCATCATGGTGAGTGGGCGGTGGTGGGGGGAGGAGAATGGCGAGAAAGCCAAAAATCGATTTCACACTGGTGTGAAAGCACAATGGGATCATCGATGGTGTCCGCATTGGGGAACACCAATCCCGCTGAAGGCCGGCCTCCACTGTGCTTTCACACCAGTGTGAAATCGATTTTTGCATTCAGCAAAGTAAGGCCCGACCAGAATCCACCCCCCCCTCTCCATGCCAGATTTACCGTTACACCAGTGGGAAAACACTTTCAGTCCAAAACACTTCTGCACATCACAATTGTCCAGATGTCAGATCTTACCGTTAGGCCCTTGCTCAGATCACAGAGAGCTGAGGAGCAGAATATGCTGGAACCCTACAGCTACCGGAACATGGAGGAACCTGGGCATTGCATGTTGGGTTGATTTCCATGGACATGGCTCTGCCGCATTGATGTTTTGGATCTGCTTCGGAACATCATGGTCTTAGCCATGGGCGGCTACAGGTGATTGGCGAGGGTTGGAGAGGAAGGCCCGGCTGTGATTGGGAGAGGAAGGTAGACTGCGGCTGTTGGGGGGCAGGGGGGATTGAAGGTGTTGGGTGTAGGGTGAGTTTGGGAAGAGGGAGAACGGGGGAGGAAGGTGTAATGGGGGTGAATGCACAAGTGGGGAAGTAGGTGTACCAGGGTGAGGAAGGCGTAAGGGAAGGAGTCTGGAGGGAGGAAAGAGTCCAGTGGGGGAGGAGGAGTCCGGAGGGAGGAGGAGGAGCCTGGGTGGTGGGTGGAGGTGAAAAGGGGTGGGGGTGGATAGCGAACTGAGGATGTGCATGATACAAGGGAATGGTGAGTATGAGACGGGGCAGAGTGACCCGGGAGGGTGAGGGTGTGACAGCAGTGATAAAAGGGACAGCAGGGATTATTGGTGGGAACCCGGGGGCAGACCCCCACGGGGTGGGAATGAGGAGGTCAGGGAGGTCAATGTGGATGGGGGTGGGATTCTCAGGAAGGTAGGGAATGTGCATGTTCACCTGGACATCCTGGAAAGAAAAGGGTTCGAGTTGGTAGGTGATGGTGGGGAGGTGGAAGGTGATGTCAGGGGGTCAACAGTGATGGGGAAAAGGACATGGATGACTGGGAGAGGTCAAGGGAGCTTATGAGAAACTTGACTACGACCATGTTTTTCAAATCAAAAGTAAGCGGGGCCTCGCGTTGGAGAGACACAGGTTCTGCATGGGAGTGCAGTCAGTGGGTGGGCTAAGATGCGGGTCAGCTTAAATGGACAACTGAAAGGGAACCCCAGCAGGCAGCATTGAAAATGCTCAGGGCATTGAGATGGGCGTGATGGATGAAGACTTTGCGTCCATGGGAGAATGCTTGCATGAGGCACCGAAAGGCTATGCCATACACACTTCTCCCTCCAAAATCGCTCGTGGTCCGGTTGTGTGCAGGGGGAGGTCTCGTGAAGCCTGTAAATGAAGCTGAAAGGCAACATTACACATTATTCAGTGAAAGTGATTATGATTTCAGATTATAAAGTGACAAAATGTGTTCACCCGTGTAGTCACTTGTGATCAGAAATTCTTTACTTTTCTAGCTGTACCACTTCATCTAGGTGCTGCCCTGACATCCTCAGCAGGTGAAGAGAACCTGTGCAATGGTTGGGCCTGTTGCCTCTGATGACTTTGGCATGGACCCTCTGGAGAGCTGAGGCCTTGAGGACCCCGGCTTGCTTTGGCTGTCCTCCTGTGGGCTAGCTGCTCCCTCTATAGTGACAGAGGACGAGGTTGAGGAGGTCACAGGCAAAGGGGACTCAGAGGGAGAGGACAGACTGAGATTCCTGAGTGGATAACCAAGGGGTGTCCAGCTGTCGCTCCTCATCCCTTCAGGTGCCTGACTCCTTGAGGTGAAGAAGCACCTGGAGGGATGTCAAGGTGCCTGTTTCCCTGTCGTGTTGCCACTGCAAGAACTCGCCCATGGCTGCACACATCTCCGCGTTCTGCTGGTCCAGAGTCTCCATGGCTTCCACCATCCTGCCCATGGAGACCTCCATAGGTGCACATGTGGGCATCACTTCATCAGAGAGCAGGCGGACGTACTCCTCTGACTCGCATGCCACTCTGTTGAGGGATTCCAACAGCTCTGCCTTCTGCTGACTCTCCAGGATGAGCTGAGGGTGAATCCAGAGGTTCATCATCTGAGCCGGACCTCACAGATGCCTCTTCCCAGCAGTCCTCAGAGTGCTGGGGAGCTCGGATGAACCTGCTCCCTCCTGCTGCAGACACATGTGTCCGTGCGGTGACCACCAGATTGTGAACCCGGGTCTGCTCTCGATCCAGGCCCTACTGAGGTGTGTATCTCTGCACTGGTGGAGGGTGTGAGTAAGCGCTGTGACAGATCTTCCAAGTTGCTTATTTCCAGCTCTTCAATGGAGATGAGGATATGGATGGAGCTGAGGGACTGGCTGGCTGAGGGCGTCAGTCGCTTGACAGAGCTCCCTGTGAACTAAAGTAAAGATGATTAGTGCATGGCAGCACTGTCAAAAGCAGGAGAGAGGGCATTCACAGTTGTGTTGAGAAAGGGATGATGGGGTGCAGGGTCCTCACGTGGGTGTTCACTGCCAACCTCACCTTTAGCTGCAGGCATGGTTCATGTCCTCACCAGTCAGCACGATGGCATGTTCTTCAAAGTGAGTGAGGGGCCTAATATGGGTCATTCCATCCCTATTCTGGGACCTCTTCCTGCTGTTGTCAGCCAGCTTCTGCGTGAAAACAGATGGCGAGAATGTGAGAAGACGCATGGCACTGCGTGAAATGTTTGTGTGATCAGTGGAGCCATGGACGGGATGAATATGTATGCTCCAAAGGATATGACTCTGATGGAGATGTGAGACTGTGTGAGAGAGTTAGTTGTGTTGTCCATTGAGGTGTGAGATCCCTGTGGATGTGTGGTGGGTTTCAGAGTGAGAGAGGTGAGAGTGATGAGGTGGTTGACTTACCCTGGCGGAATGGATGAGATCATTCATTGCATAGCTGACCTCTGTGCTCTGGTAGTGCTGACTGCTGTTGCCACCGCCTCCCAGGCCAGATTGGTGACTCTGGTGGACCTCCAGAATCCACCAGAGCAGGGGTAGAAAATATCGTGGCGGCCTTCCACTGCATCCAACAGGTGCCCCAGACAGGCGTCGCTAAATTTGGGGGCTGCCGTCTTCAATGCTTTTGGGGCCATCTGTCGCCTGGAGCAGTCCTGGTCTGAAGACATGAAGTAGGCTGTGCTCTGGTGTTCAAATATGGCGCTTGGAATCAGGAAGCGCTGAGGTCATGGCATCATGGGCAAACCTGAGCCTGCCTGCCAGTGATCTGGCATGTTTCCATGAATGCATTATTAATGCTGGGAATGAGATGATATGGCGTGAAAAGCCGCCATTGTGGCTGGTAGGTAAAACTTCCTATTTCCCGCCTGCTACTGCATTTTGTGCAAATCTGGGACAATTCTGTCCACAAAGAGAGTCAAAGGGAGGAAAGAAGGGTCAGAAAGGGGGGGCGGGTGGAATAAAAGCAAACTTGAAAAGATGGTTTTTGTATCATACAGGTAGAGAAATGGAAAAAGGTACCTAAACAACTAAATGATGGGCATACGTAGAAACTTAGAAGAGATTAGAGATAGAGAGATGGAAACTTATCCTGAGAGTAAAGCTTCCTCCAGTAGGTGTTTCGTAGCACTCTGGATTTTTACCTAATGTCATACAATTTTGAATAGGGTATAAAACCACATTTTACATGTCCATATGGTCAATTAACAGTATGCTGAGGAGTGTCTTTTTAATGTTTGGGGTATAGCTGCTCCTGCCTGTGTACACACGTTAATAGAATTTACTGCTGGGCACATGCATGGAAGCCCTCACAGAGCAATGTTCCTTCTAATTTCCCTCATTGTACATGGGCCCATTTGATACACTGCACAGTCTCTTAAAGATTTCCACATAACCAAACGTGCATATCTTAAAGAAACCACTGCTGTACGTGGCCATTTCGTCCCCTGAACTATAAGCTCTGGACTGCAGTGTGCTGGCACACTTGCACAGCTTACTGGGAAGGTTAACTGAGAGCTATCTTGGCCAAACTCCATGAGAAGTGCAACAGGCAGTATAACTCTACTTATTTCAGTCTGGTAATATACAACAAGCTATTGATTATGATATTCTATTCATGGTCATTCCTTACAAGTTGTTTCCTTGTGCAAATATATTTGAATAAACTGCTGAAAGCTGCAGCATTTGTCGGGCATTACATTTTGAAGCATCATATATTGAGTACTGGTCTGTGATTTCTGCAGCCACCGTTTTGAAATATTCTACTCGAGGAATTCATTGGAATTCAGTGCTTTCACAAAATAAATGTTCATTTTTTTTTAGCTATTATCTCTTGCAAACTTTAAAGTCAAGTTTAATCATTCCAGGTCAGCTTTGAACTTTTTCTTATGTCTTATTTTTATCAGAAAAACCTGTAGAGATCGTGTTCATGTTCAGATAATCCAGACTGAATACAGTCTCCCAGTTAAATCATCATTCTAGTGTAAGAGTAGAGATTTTATCTCCTCGCAGGAAGAAAGAAGATAGGCAACAAGTGTTCTGGGCTATGGAGAGTCTCCAGCCTTGCGGCCCAGCTCAACTTGGAGACCTAACTGTGTGTTTTTGATTTGGCAATGCAACTGGCGGACAGAACCATGTATTATTTGCTGATCAAGGAAATACAAATTGTTAGTCTTCAGCTACAGCTTCAAGGTTAGATAGTTTGAAATACTAGACCATTTTAATTCCTCTCCGTGCAAAATAAAATTCAAATTATCAGGAGTGGACCATAATATAAATGTAGCTTTGGTGTTAAAGAGGAATCCTAAAAAGTAAACAAAACAGGAGTTATAAGAGATACCAAGACATTCTTGGAGAAGTGTTGAGCCCAACTCAGGATAACATTAAACATAAATGGCCGTTGCCAGGGCCATGTTGGCCAGGAAAAACAAAGTTAACATTTTAAGTCTGTATGACCCTTCTTCAGAGGAAGGGTCAGCTTTGAAATTTTTGAAGAAGGGTTATATGGACTCGAAACGTTAACTTTGTTTTTCTCTCTCCACAGATGCTGTCAGACCTGCTGAGTTTTTCCAGCATTTTCTGTTTTTGTTTCAATGTCCTCCAATGCTGCACTGTCATTTATGTTAGACTCAAAATGGCAACACAATCAGGAAATTAAAAGTTAAGTGAATAAATTACTTGTCAGTTTCGGCCATGCCCTGATATACTAATTTGGCTGAACACACTGATGTAGACAGATGGCTTTGCTCTAGGTCCCAAGTGGACTGAATTTTCAGCTCAACTATACAGCTGAGCAATGTATTTTCAGTATCACTGGTTTACACAGATCATCTTAACATTGAGGAAAGTCCCATACACAGAAACATAGGCCAGAGTACAGACAGAGGGAAGGAAACTTGGGCTGAGAGTGAAATCTTCTCCAGTTCATGATTTTTGAGCAGTTGCATTTCATCAGATGGTAATTTATGCTTAGCCAAATCACTAATGAAACAAATTTGGCAGGTGGGACCTTCCAAAGGAAGCACTCTAACAATGTGTTGTATGCTATTCCAACATGCCACTTCCTTAGTAGCTTTTGCTTTTGTGCCTTCATGCTTAGTGTAAATTGAATTGTTGGGTAATTGTATTTGAGCCCAGTTTCCTCTAACTCCACATTACAGCCACTCCCTTGGCTTTTGTCACTATGCTGTTGGCAGTGACCTCAGGACATAGTTTCATTTGGTCAATGTGAAAATAAGTTTATACATCCCTCTGCAGGAACAGCGTCACTAATCTTATAGTTCTCATTAATGGCTAAGAAAGTTAATATTTCACAGTACTTATAATTTGCCTAAAGCTAAACCTTATTAAAGTGATCTAGTCTACATCTGTCTGTGTTACGTTCTATGCCTCTCCACGCTGCTGTGTATAATATTGCAGGGAACAAAAGGCACACAATGTAATTATACTGTCTGTAATTGAAAGATGGCGTAACAAATGTTTTTTGTTCTGTGTAGAGTCTCTGATATTAATGAGTGGCTTTGTTTAAAATATTATTGAGTGACCGAATTGTGTCAGCAGCAAGGGCATATAAGTAGTCATTTGCACCTGCTTATATGAGTTTATTATTCCAAATAGCAATCCACTGTACAACACAGCTAGTGCATTTTTCAAGGAGGAAACTGTGATATCCCTTAATCTTAAACATGTATTATGCAAACTTATTGTTTGGTTTATTTTGTACTGCATGACTAAACACTATTATCAATTTATACTTTGGAATCCCAGAGTGTACTTGGTAATTACAGCTTACGTGCCATCAGCTCTTATTTATAGAATGCATTTTCTGCTACTTTAGCGTCATTGCAAAATAGCTTGGTGCCAAAGTTGTAGTACAGTTCTGGTGTCCAGGCCAGATCTGACTCCAAAGAGGTGATTTGAGTTTTACATTGCTTGGAATTCATGCCAATTCAAGTATGGCCCCAATTCAGTGAACCCATTACTGATCTGTAATTCATTTGTGTTTTATACTGTGTGGATATCCCTGCCTGCGCATTCTCAACATTTAATATGTAACCATTCTGAAGAGAGCATTTGAGCATGCTCATATATGGGTGAAAGAACAGAACTTATAAGCATGTTATTGGAGCCAGGCAAATTAAATAATTTTGTCAGAAGTGTTATGAAAGGTTCACACCTGCAGCATCAGCTACCTGTTCATATCAGGTATTTTTGGGCTTCATTTCAGAGTTCCAGCATCCAGTACTTTTGTGCTTTCAGACTAGCTGTGGTACTGCTTGGCTACATCCAATACTACACCCATATAAGACTAAAATCATAAGATTCTGAGGGGGCTTAACAAAGTAGATACTGAGAGGATGTTTCTTATGGGAGATTCTAGGACTCAGGGACGCAGTTTCAAAATTTCAAAATAAGTCGTCTCCCATTTAAGATGGAGATGAGGAATTTCTTCTGTGGGTTGTTAGTGTTTGGAATTCTCTTCCCCAGAGAGCATTGGAGGCTGGGTCATTGTCTAACTCAGCCTTGAATATATTCAGAGTTTTGACTGACAAGGCAGTTGAGTGTTATGGGGTTGGGGGAGGGCAGGCAGGAAAGAGGATTTCAGGCCACTATCAGATCAGCCATGATATTAAATTGCAGAGCAGGCTAGCGGGGTCGAATGGTCTACTCCTCCCATTTTTTAATGTTCTTATGTAACCATTGGCCCTGGACAGCTCGTCACACATAAATGTCTCAGTAACTTTCCAAGTTTATTTAGTTAGAGCATATTTCATAGGATTAGTTAACAGTATGATTTCTGTGATGTATAGTGATGCATTCCCTCCCCCCACATTTTGGGAGGTGGAGTGGAAAGGAAGGACAAAAATAGTCAAATCTCTGCTTTCCTGGGCTGAATTCTGGGCATTGTGTCACACTGTTGTGGAGGTAACCATCTCCTGTTGTTATTCCCTCTACTCCCTTCTTTATCATAGTAATGTGGTTCAAAATTTGGAGAGCTGTTCCATTGACTATTTAAGTACAGCTTGACATAGTCATATTCACAGAATCATACCTTCTAGCCAATGTCCCAGACAGCACTAGCACCATCACTGGTTATATCATATTACAGACAGGACAGACCCAATTGAAGTGGTGGCACAGGGTATAGAGTCAGGAGGGAATTGCCCTGGGAGTCCGCAACATTGACTTCAGATCCCATGAAGTCAATTGCATTGGGTCAAACATGGGCAAGGAAATCTCTTGTTGATTATCACGTACTGCCCTCCCTCCCTCAGCTGATGAATCATTACTCCTCCACATTGAACACTACTTGGAAGAAGCACTGAGGGTAACAAGGGTGCAAAATGTACTCTAGGTTGGGGGGGGGGGGCTTCAATGTCCATCACCAAGAATGGTTCAGTAGCACCACTACTGACTGAGTTGGCCAAGTCCTAAAGAACCTATCTGCCAGATGGGGACTGCAGCAGGTGATGAGGGAACCAAAAAGATGGAAAAATCTACTTGATCTCGCCCTGCTAATCTGCCTGTCACAGATGTGTCCAATCATGATACTATTGGTAGGAGTGATCTCTGCACAATGCTTGTGTAGACGAAGTCCCATCTTCCACTGAGGATACCATCTGTCATTGTGACACTAACATTGTGCTAAATGGAATAGATTTAGAACAGATCTAGTAGCTCAAGACTGGACAGCTATGAGATACTGTGGCTATCAGCTGCAGCAGAATTGAACCAAACCAGAACCTATACATTTATGGCCTGGCATATCCATCGCTGTACCATTACCATTAAGCCAGGGGATCAACTCTGGTTAAATAAGGAGTGCAGGAGAGCATGAGGAATGCCAGAGTGGCGCCAGGCATACCTAAAAATGAAGTGTCCACCTGGTGAAGCTATAGCACAGGACTACGTGCATGATAGATAGTGGAAGCAGCCTGCGATAGACAGAGCTAAGTGATCCCACAATCGATGGCTCAGATCAAAGCTCTGCAGTCCTGCCACATCCAACCATGAATAGTGGTGGACAGTTAAACAACTGACTGGAAGAGGAGGCTCCACAAATATCCCATCCCCTTTGATGGGGGAGCCGAGTACATCAGTACAAAAGACGAGGCTGAAGCATTTGCAATCATCTTCAGCCAGAAGTGCCGAATGGATGATCTATCTCAGCTTCCTGAGGTCACCAGCACCACAGAGACCAGTCTTCAGCCAATACGATTCACTCCATGTGATATCAAGAAACAGCTGAAGGCACTGGATACTGTGAAGGCTATTGACCTTGATGACGTCACTAATAGTACTGAAGACTTGTGCTCCAGAACTTGCTGCACCCCTAGCCAAGCTGTTCCCGTACAGCTACAACACTAGCATCTACCTGACAATGTGGAAAATTGGCCAGGTATGTCCTGTCCACAAAAAAGCAGGACAAATCCAATCTGGCCAATTGCCACTCTATCAATCATCAGCATATTGATAGAAGGCGTTGTTGAGAGTGCTATCAAATGGTACTTACAGAGCAATACCTGCTCACGTATGCTCAGTTTGGGTTCTGCCAGGACCACTTGTCTCCTGACCTCATTACAGCCTTGGTCTAAACATGGATAAAAGAGCTGAATTCCAGAAGTGTGGCGAGAGTGACAGCAGTAAGCATCAAAGCAGCATTTGACCAAGTGTGGCATCAGAGAGCCCTAGCAAAATTGAATTTGGTGGGAATTGGGGGGATGAGGGGGTGCAGTGGGGTGTGTGTGCGGTTTCTCCACTAGTTGGAGTTGTACTGAGTGCAAAGGAAGATGGCTGTGTTTGTTGGAGGCCAATCATCTCAGTCCCAGGATATCACTGCAGGAGTTCCTCAGGGAGTGTCCTGATCCCAACCATCTTCAGCTGCTTCATCAATGACCTTCCTTCCATCATAAGATCAGAGGTGGGGATGTTCACTGATGATTGCACTATGTTCAGTACTATTTGCAATTTCTCCGAAACTGAAGCAATTCATGTCCATGTGTAACAAGACCTGGACAATATCCAGGCTTGGGTTGATAAGTGGCAAGTAACATTCACGCCACCCAAGAGAGAATCTAACCATTTCCCCATGGCATTACCATTGCTGAATCCCTCACCATCAACATCCTGAGAGTTACCATTGACCAGAAACTGAACTGGACTAGCCATATAAATACTGTGGCTACAAGAGCAGGTCAGAGGCTGGAACCCTGTGGCTAGTGACTCACCTGACTCCCCAAAACCTGTCCACCATCTACAAGGCATAAGTCAGGAATGTAATGTAATACTCCCCACTTGCCTGGATGAGTGCAGTTCCACACTCCAGCTCAACACCATCCAGGACAAAGCACCCTGCTTGATCAGCAGTCTGTCCACCACCTTAAGCATTCACTCCATCGACACACAGTAATAGCAGTGTATAAGATATACAAGACGCACTGCAACAACTCGCCAGTGTTGCTTTGTTGACAGCATCTTCCAAACCCGTGACCTTTACCATCTAGAAGGTCAAGGACAGCAGATGCATGGGAACTCTATCACCGGCAAGTTCCCCTTCAAGTCACACACCATCTTGACTTGAAGCTTATTGCCGTTCCTTCACTGTCGCTGGATCAAAATCCTGCATCTCTTTTCCTAGCAGCACTATAGGTGTACCTATAATAGATGAACTGCAGTGGTCAGGAAGGTGGCTCACCATCTTCTGGAGGACAATTAGGGATGGGCAATAAATGCTGGCCTAGCCAGCGATGCCCACATGAAAAAAGGAAAAAAACGATTAAGAGCCTGAGTGGGGAGGGGGCACTAAGTTGCATTTCACTTGAAAATATCTATATTTTGATTTGCTGTGTACTTTTTCTGAAAATGAGAGTTTGGCAATCGTGTATTTTAAAAGCACATTAATGGTTCTTGAGCACAGGAATGGTTTTCATTGAAGAATGAATCACTTTGAGATAGAATGTTGACTTCCTTTAATGGACTATGTAGAGTCATTGTCAACTTTTGGTGAAAACAATGAAAGTGAACATGAGGTTTCTGTTAGCCAGTTAAATCAACACTTCAGGAAAAGTGGAAGAACCTCCCAGTTCAGTTTATGAATATTACTGTATGCCAAGACCACAACCAGATCAGCCGTAATCTAATTGAATGGCTGAGCAGGCTTGAAGGGCTAAATGGCCTACTCTTGCACCTAAGTCCTTTGTTTCCACAAAGAGTTCTCTTTATTTGCCTATTTTAATTCTTAATCATTTCGCAAAACAATATAGAAGTGGTTTAAATTGCAACATCTGCCATTTTGCCTTTCCGAAAAGAATAATTTTGTAGTTGTTGGATATTACAGATCTTGAATATTGCTGAGGAAACGAGACATGCTATCAAAGCTTTCCATCTTGCATTCATCAGGATAGCTATGCAAAATAAACCAACAGTAAAGGGGAATAACAATTTATATTGCATGAGAAGAGGTGTTGATTGGTTGGCAAGTGGACTCTGTTGGGGGTGCCGTGATGGAGAATGCGGCATTGAACAGTGAACTGCCCAGCTTTGTTCAACTTCAAACCGGGCAGGTCGACTCTGGTCAAGGCATTGCCCTTGGGAATGAACCAGGGAATGACTGTTTCCCAAGCTTTTGTTTAGTTGAAAAAGGTGTAATGTGTGGACATGTTCCTTCTGTCTGCAAAAGACACTGCCCTGACCCATATGACTGTGGTTCCCAGCTTGCTGCAAACTAGGTGTTGGCAGCTAAGAATTGAATTGTAGTGGTGAAATGATTGGTATGCTGCAATTGTAGTTTCAGATCCATGCCTCCTTGTATTGCACACTTAACCATGTTCTTCCAATCCATGATGTATATGGCTGAGAGCCAGTTCCTAATGTACTTGTAATAATCCTGATCTGTCTCCAATTTGGAGTAAACTAAACTAAAGGAAATCCTTTCTCGCTGGCTTAATTTAGTTGTGACACAGCTGAAATCTGGCTTGGATTCCAAATGGTGTGCCCATGATTCATTGCATGTGGCATTATGAAATAATCGCTGTATTTTGAATTTAATAAAAAACATTATATGACTTAGCTGAAGCACGTAATGTACCTCTGGTCAAATAACAAAAATGACAAAAAGAACTTGCCTTTATATAGTGCCTCTAATGTAGTGCAAAGTCCCAAGACATTTGACAGAAACAAATATCAAACAAACAGGCAAAATTAGGGCAGAGGACTAAAAGCTTGGTCAAAGAAGTGGTTATAAGTAACATTGTAAAATATGGGTGGATGGAATTCCAGAGCTTGGAACCAAGCAGCTGGAGGCATGATTGCCAGTAGTGATACAAAGAAAATTAGGGGTTTGCTGGAGGCCAGAATTGGAGGAGCACACGTATCTCTGAGGATCTGTTCAGCTGTCTCTGCTGCTTCTTTCTCTTCCCCTAGCCCACAAGACCAAATGTTCTATAAGGTATCCCCTGCCCTAATTTTGTATTCCATATTTTTTATTCTAAATGACAGGTTAGACTTTATTGGTACACCAGAGCCCAGAAGCTGGTTAAAGTGATCTCATGTTAAAAGGACCACATTGGCCAGTATTGTAATACAGCTCCTGTATATAGCCTTGTACCTTTCCATAGTTTTTTACCTGTCTCCCATCAAATCTCTGAGCTCACCTTGTCAGAAAGACCCACCACCCTCTTCCTTGACCCGAGTCCCACCAAACTGCTAACCTCCCAACTGTTACTGTTAATGGTCCCATCTTTCAGATATTGTTTCTCTCCCCTCCAAATCTGATGTAGTCAGTCCTCTCCTCAAAAAAAATACCCATGAGTCCTCTGTACTTGAAAACCAGCCCCATCTCCAACTCCTTTTCCCCTCAAGTCCTTGAATGCGCATTGCCTCCTAAATTTAGGTGCGTCACTCCTGCATACTCATGTTTGAATCCCACCAATCAGGTTTTGCCTCTAATCAAAATCACAAATTACATTTTATTTGATTGTCACAATGACAAACTCACCCTCCTCGTTCTTCTCGGCCTGTTTACAGCCGGTGACCACACCATCTTCTTCCAACACCTCTCCTCCGTCATCAAGTTAGGTGGCACTGGCCTTGTTGGTTCCATTGTTAACTAGTTGTAGTCAGGGAATCATTTGCAATAGCTTATCTTCCCGTTCTTGCACATTATCTCTAGAGTCCCAAAGGATCTACCCATTGCTCCCTCCAATTTTTCAGCTATGTACTACCCCTCAGTGACATCATTCGAAAATGTCAGATCCTCAGCTTATAATTCTCAGCTTTGCCTTACCATGACCTCTCTTGAGTCCTCCACTATTTCATTTATCAAACTGCTTGTCCAACTAAATATTGGGAAGGAACAAAGCTCCTCAAGCTCTGTTCCCTAACCTGAGTCGGCCCCCCCTCCCTGGCAATTGTCTGAATCAGACCTTTTGCAAACTTGGTGTTGTATTTGACCCAGACACGAGTTTTCGACCACATATCAGTTCTATTACCAAGACCGCCTTATCCCACCTCTGTTGCATGACTTTGGCCCTGTCTCAACTCATTTGCAGAAATCATTATCCAAGTCTTAGTTACCTCAAGACTTAATTATTCTAATGCTCTCCTGGATGACGTCCCATATTCCACCCTATATAAGCTTGCATTCACCAAAACTCTGCTGCCAACATTCTAACTCTCAAATCATATTCACCCACCACCCCTGTGCTTGCCAACTTATATTGACTTCTAGTCCAGCAAAGCCTCAGTTTTAAAATTTTCATCCTTGATTTCAAATTTCTTTGTGGTTTCAATCCTCCTTATATTTGTAATCTCCTCCAGCCCTACAATTCTCAGTTATTTGTTGTACTCTTATTTTGGCCTCCTTTAACTCCCATATTTTAATCATGCCACCATAGGTGGCCATGCCTTCAGCTGCCCAGACTGTAAACTCTGGAATTCCCTCTCTAGACCTCTCCATCGTACAACATTTCTCCTCTTTAAGATACTCTTTAAAACCTCCCTTTTTGACCAAAGGTTTTGGTCTCCTGGCCTAATATCTCCTTAATTGATGTGGTGTTGAATTTTGTTTTGAATACACTCCTGTGAAGTGCCCTAGGATATTCTGATACATTAAAGGTGCTATACAAATGCAAGTTCTTGTAGGGTTTGAGGAGATTACAGAGATCAGGATGAAGGAGGCAACGGAGAGATTTGGAAACAAAGATGAAGATTTTCAAATTGGGGATTAGAAGGGTCCACTTTTGGAACCAGAATACCTTAAATGGACTTATTTTAGCATACTCCAATGCTTTTAATTCACCTAATACCATCAGGTATGCTCCAGAGAAACTATGGCACTGTCTTTGGAGGAGGAGAGTGATTGTAAGAAATGAATAAAATGATGAAAAGCTATTGAATAGAAAGGGAATAAAATGGGTGTTTTGGTCAGTAAATGTAAAGCAGAGCTACCTGTAATGAAATTAAACCACACCATTCTTAATGATGCAATGTTGTCCACAGCAGTGATTTTGAATTTTAATTGTCTTTGATGGAACATTTTGAATTGGATGTGCTAATTGCTGTACTGAAATGTAAGGAGGGGGTGGGGGTGCTGATTATGGTGGGAACTTGCTCTTTGAAGCAAAATAAACACCATCCCCTGCAGAAAAGTGTTTAAGCTTTTTCAGCTGTTTGCACCCTGGCCGGTCTTTTCTGGAAATAGCTTAATTTAAGGTTCTAAATGTTGATTTTAATGGGGAAAAATTTTAAATGCTAATATTAACTGGATACTGTTGCAAAATTCTTTGCAGTGATTGTATGAACATTCATTTCTGAACATTTATTTTTGAATTAAATATTCAGCCAGTCTCAAACTACTGTAGGCAGCTTGATTTTTATTTTAGAATCTAAATCTATACAGAGATTATAGACCATTATAACATACAGTACTTCATTTTTGTAGAGGTTCCACTTGGGATTTTTCAGCATTGCATTTATTCTGCCATGTAGAATTGCTAGAAATGCTAAATTTGCAGGATAAATCTGGAGTCAGGTCCTACCAATATATACAGCATAAGTGAGCACACTGTTCTGAAAATCAGTGTTTTTGACACGGCTGACAATCTTTCTTATCATGACTGAATTGATTATAGTTATGTACCACAGGCAGAGGGATTGGTGAATGGTTTTTAAGTTTTCAACAAGTTCCACCATGATAAATGAGAGACAATTAAGAGGCTTTGGACCTAAATTGAGAATTTTATCTGAACCTTTTATGGTACACAGATTATCTTCCTAGGAAAGAGCATATGTAGTAGATATGGAGAAAGCCAAAGTTGAATTGTCACTGCAGGCTCTGCTTCAAATTACAACATTTAATATAGGAATGATTAACCCTGGGAATATAATAAATTGCCAATTGAAAGCAATTGTTTTGATTTTGTCAGGGCCTCATTATATTTGTAGTGATTCAGGTCATTTAAAATTAATTTCAGATGAAACAGAAAATTGAATCATCAGACAGTTTAGGATCCTATTACCTTTGCATTCAACTGCTGGAAAAGCAAAATATCGAGCATTGGGCCACCAGCCCTTTAAGTATGACATTTAAAGTAATATTTAATTTAAGCATCATGGAATTGGTTCTAAGTTAAACAGAACCTGCTAGAAGAAGTGCTTAGTACCTCATGCTGCTTTTATTCTTGCATAATAGATCACTTCATTTTATTGTCACCTCACAAAACCTATTGATTTCTGTCAGCTTGAGCTGGTCTTGAGCCTGATTTACATCACCCCTGTGGTTTCAAATAGTTAGTCACCTGCAGCTACTGCAGAGCTATACTGATTCATGAGCTCATGTGTATATTGACCAGATGGATCCTTGTGAAAAGCACTGATGGGAGTATGAGCCAAGTCTGCTACGCTGAGGTGACCTCAAGTGTTTGGCTATAATGATAAACATCAAAGGGCAATTGAGTATAGCTTCTGCTAGCCCAGCACTTTTTGAAATGGTAAAACAAATAATTGGAATCCAAGTAACAATTGGCTTTAAAACCACAGCACCAATATTGATTTGTGAATATTTTAAAAATACCATTTACCAGATATTTAATCTCTTTTGAATATAACTTCTTACTTTTATGGAACAGGGATGATGGGCTTTATTTAAGAGGAAAGACTTAAGAAGTCTTGATTAGGACAAGGAAGATGGAGAGGAGATAAGTTAGAGGCACTCAAAATTGAAGGGTTTAAATAAGAATAGGATAAAAGTATTTGCACTGGTCAGTGAATCAGTAACTAAACGGTAAAAATTTAAAACCAACAAGCGAGAGATTGATGAAAAACTCTCATGCAGGGTTTTTTTGGTGGGAACAGAATTCACGGTGGCTTCTAAAAGGGAAATTACCACATTTGTAAAGGAAAAGTACAAAATAATTCAGGGAATGTTACTAAGTGGACAGCTCTTTCAGCCTCAGAAGTATTGTTTGATGAGTCATGGCTGTGCAGAAGTCTTGCGTCATAAGATTACCTGTTGCAGGCGTGGGAAGGCTGGCCCCAGCTGATGTTTGTACATGCAGCTAAGGTTGTTGGGTATTGATCAAAAGTAGGAACTTTCTTCAAATGATTAAGCACAAACTTATAAGCCTGCTCTTTATGATGAGGGAGTTGACAGGCTGGGGGACAGTTTAGCAGAAAAACTGTTTTCTCTCGGACTGATGACCATTTTTTGGAATCCATTTCTCAGCCACAGCCAGCTGGACTGATAGGCATGTAGCAGCAGGTCATAAACCAGGGAGCATAAAATGAGGGAAGGAGAGAGAAATCAGGCTTAAGAAAGGCTATTGAAGAGGATCCTGAGTGATCAGCATGGGGGATATCAAATTGGAAGGGAGAAATCCTGGAGAGACCAAGGAAGTATATCACAGCAAAGGGGGTTCTGGAGGTTATGTAGGGAGGGGAGGGAATCAGGTTGTGCAGGACTAATCACTGGGGAGGTTTAACAAGTTTTCTTGGGGAGCCTGGGGGAAGCACTCCTGCTCCTCTTGGCCCTTGAGCTGTGCTCAAGAAGCACTTAACCATTCCATCCTTCAACATGGAGCCTGACTAAAATATTTAAATGGGGGACTCCTCCTGGATTGGTCACCAGCTCCCAGCTGCCTCCATTAAAATTGGAAGTTGGTGGGTTGGGTTTGAGTTTGAACTTCATTAAACCCAAATCCACCCATTTTTTGGGGGTGAAATTAAGCGATAGTCTCTCTGTTACAGCACCCAATGGTTTTTTCTATAATTTTGGTTCTTTTGGTTCTATCAGCGTTCTTGGAGCACCATTCCAACTGTTGATCACTCTGTAGAACTGACCAATCCTAAGTTTGACATTTACTATCACGATCTTCTATAAACTATGAACCATTTGTTTTGTTTGCTTTAAATCATTTGAGTTTCATCATTTCAAGGCTGAAATGTCCAGGTGCCTCCATAATTAGCAGATAACTCATTCCATTCTTTGTGAATAAACACATTTTGTGATGAAATTTTAAAATTCATGAAGCCACCCTGAACATGATTTTTCAGTCTACACATAACAGTGAATGCACAGGCAATAGCACTCTCCCCTCTGATTCAAAACGTTCTGGGTTCAAGCTCCCAAGGACTTGAACACAAAAATCTAGGCTGACCTTCAGTGCTATACTGTGGGAGTGTTGCACTGTTGGAGGTGTTTTTTGAATGGGACTTTAAACTGAGGCCCATCCATGGTTTCAAGTGAAAATAAAAGATCCCGTGACACCATTTCCAAAAAGAGCAGGGGAGTTATCCCTGGTGTTGTGGCCAATATTAATTACTCAATCAATGCCACAAAAATAGATTATTTGGTCATTATCATATTACTGTTGTGGAAGCTTGATATGTGCAAATTGATTGTCACATTTCCTACACTGCAGCAATGACTACACTTCAAAAGTTCTTAATTGGCTGCAAAGCGGTTTGGAACACCCTGTGTTCTCATATATTCTTCCAACGTATGTAAAATGCACATCCAATGTGGCTGTCCATCAATTAAAACCCTCCATGGATTTTAAATGTTTATTTTTATTTTCCTCTCTATTGCATCCCTACCCCACCACACTGAGATTATGGCTAACCCTCTCCTGGGTTTTGATTTGGCTATGTTATAGCACTGATGTGCCAACAATATTTTTTTTTCATATCTCAGAATTGTTACAGCACAGAAGGAATCCATTCATCCTGTGATGTCTGCCTCGGTTCTCCAAATGAGCAATCCACCTATGCCATTCCCTGTCTCATCCCTGTAACTCTGCACATTCTTCCTTTTCAGATAACAGTCTAATTTCCTTTTGAATGCCTCGTTTGAACCTGCCTCCACCACACTCCCAGTGCATTCCAGACCTTAACTACTCATTGTGTGAAAAAGTTTTTCCTCATGTCACTTTTGTTTCTTTTGTCAGTTACTTTAAATCTGTACCCTTTCATTCTCAATCTTTTCATGAGCAGAAACAGTTTCTCCCTATCTCCTCTGTCCAGACCCCTCATGATTTTGTATACCTCTATCAAATCTCCTTTCAGCCTTCTCCAAGGAAAGCAGTCCCAAGCTCCAATCTATCTTCATAACTGAAGTTCCCCATCCCTGGAACCATTCTCATGAACCTTTTCTGCACATCTCTTCTAAAGTGTGGAGCCCAGAACTGGACATAGTACTCTAGCTGAGGTGGAATTAGTGTCCTATACAAGTTCAACATAACCTCCATGCTCTTGTACTCCATGCCCCTATTAAAGCCTAGGAAACTGTATGCTTCATTAATTGCTCTCTCAACCTGTCCTACCACCCTGAATGACTTATGCACAAATACACCAGGTCCCTCTGCTCCTACAACCTCTTTAGAGTTGTATCCTTCATTTTATATTGTCTCTCCATTTTTCCCTGCCAAAATGAATCACTTCCCCTTTCACCACATTGAACTTAATCTCTCACCAGTCTGCCTGTTCCACCAACTTGTCTGTCCTTTTGAAGTTCTATGCAATCCTCCTCATAGTTCACAATGCTTGCACGCTAAGGTATAGGTCATTAATATATATCAGGAAGAGCAAGGGTCCCAGCACTGATCCCTGAGGAACTCCACTACAAGCCTTCCTCCAGCCTGAACAACATCCATTAACCAATGCTCTCTTCCCTGTCACTCAGCCAATTTACTATCCATGTTGCCACTGTCCCTTTTAATCCATAAGCTATAACTTTACTCAGGTCTGTTGTGCAGCGCTGTATCGAATGCCTTTTGGAAGTCCATGTACACCACATCAACAGCAGTGCTCTCATCAATCCTCTCATTTAACTCTTCAGAAAACTCCAGAAAGTTAGTTAAACATGATTTTCCCTTAACAAATCTGTGCTGGATTTCCTTTATTAACATGCTTTCGTGTGTGACTATTAATTTTGTCCTGACTATTAATTTTGCTTGTAGAAGATTCCCCATCATCAAAGTTAAACTTACTGGCTTGTTATTTCAGGACTTATCTTTTCACCCTTTTTGAACAAGGCTGTAACATTTGCAATTCTCCAGCACTCTGGCACCACCCCCGAGTCTAAGGAAGATTGGAAAATTATGTTCAGTGCCTCCATAATTTCCACTTTCACTCCCCTCAATATCATTGGATGCATCTCATCTGGTCCCGGTGCTTTATCAACTTTAAATTTAGATAGCCTATCTAATACCTCCTCATCATCCGTTTTAAATCCTTCTAGTGTATGAATTACCTCCTCTTTCACTGTGACTTGGGTAGCATCTTCTTCCTTGGTAAAGACAAATGCAAAGTATTCATTTAACACCTCAGCTATTCTCCCTGCCTCCATGTGTAAACCCCCTTCCCTAATTGGCCCCACTACTCTTTTTATCACTCTTCTACAATTTATATGTCTACAGAAGAACTTTGGGATTCCCTTTCATGTTAGCTGCCAGTCTCTTTTCACTTTCTTTGCTTCTCTTATTTTCCTTTTCGCTTCCCCTCTGAACCTTCTATGTTCAGCTTGCTTCCTAACATCTGTCATAAGCACACAATATTCCTTTTCATTGGCTATTCTTGACAACTCTAGGTGTTGAGAATTGGGAGTTTTTGGCCATATACCAGAGAGGGAGGGGAAATATGATGAGATATGTCGCACAGTCATGCCAAATCAGCCTTCGTCTGATTCCTGCTGATTTAATTTTTCCATCTTTGCTCATTTAACTGTCAGCAGTGGGAATGATGGCAGTAATCCTGACTTTTCTCTTGGCTGGAGCACCTGTCACTTGGTGACTCAAGCAGATTCCCATTAAGGTATTCCTGGGCAATCCGGTCAGTTATCAGATTCTCTCAGAATGGTAATTAATCAGTGATTTCAGGGAAGAGATGAGGATTCTAAAAACAATGGGAGAAAGTCTTCGAGAAATTCAGGGGAATTCAAATTCTGTTGAGAAGTTTTGAAAGTTGCAGAAGAAGATTTCTGAAGCTGAACAATTGTATTGAGTTCAGTGAAAATTCACAAAATCACCAATGCTATCTGCTGGATAATTCACAACAGATTTAAACCAGTTGTTTGTTTATTCCGGGGCACTCCAGCTCTTTTTAGTGGACAACCCTTCTCCCACATGCAGAATCCTGGAATACCCATAGCTTCAAAGGTTACTACTTTCATTTATAAAGCACCATTAAGATAGTAAAACGTCCAACAGACATTTCACACGCACATTATCTAACAAAATGACACTAAGCCAGAAAAGAAGACGTCAGTACAGGTAGCTCAAAGATCAATAAAAAGGGCAGGTTTTAAGGAGCGTTTTGAAGGGAGAAAGGTAGAGAAACAGTGAGATTTAGGGAGGGAATCCTAGAGCTTTGAAAAGCTAGCCAGCTAAGGGCTCGGACAACAAAGGTAAAGTAATGAAAATACAGGACGTGAAAGAGGCCAGAATTGGTGGATTGCAGAGATCCAGATGGTTGTAGGGCCTTGAGGAGGCTATAGATACAGGTACGCCATGGAATTATTTAGAAACCAGCACCATAAGTGAGTTTCACATAAAATAAATGAAAATATTTTTATGTTTAATTGCATAACTAATTTTTTGAGAGCAAATTGTATGGGGGGGCGGGGCTGTAGAATTTGCATAATTCAGAGGGAGGCCTCATATAAAAAGCTTGAACACCCCTGGCCTAAACACAGAATAAACCCAGAACCATTTTCCCTTCTATGGCTCAGTACCATGACACTTGCTGAATTTGTCCAGTGAGCTAGCAAAAATTGTTAGTTGATTTTTAAAGGCAAATTCACGTGATGACAATGTGCCCTTTGAAGATGTAAAGCCCCTCTTTTTATATAAAATCACTGTTTTGGCTTCGGTTCCAGTTAAGTACTTGAGATGTAATTTGATTTGTCTGTTTACCTTTTAGAGCCATTAGTCAATCATGTGGGCGTGAGCAGGACGTCTGGCTCCACTTCCATTAAGGTAATCATCTCATCGGTGACGTTGAAAAAGCCTTGCCCTAATTTTCTTTGTTTGGAAACCCTTTGATAAAATATATGTGTTGTATCATAGAGACGATGAAATTCTTAAGTTAAGGACAACTGACATATGTTAGAGAATTTCAGAAAGTTTCCACATGGCTGGAAGACTAAATGTTTCAATGTGCTTTGTGCCTTTCCATATGTTGTGCAACACCAGTGCTAAAATGTTAGTTTGTAAGTTAAATAATATGTAACTGATTGGTTTTTCTGTGCACATAATTGATTGTCTTGATTTGTATTATCTCGTCTCCCTTACTCCCCTCCCCAACTTGTTCTGCACGTGTAATTGAAACTCTGTTAAACAAATATACCAGGGTAAGTTACTAAGTGGCCCAATTATTGATCCTTTTACAAAGTTTTTTTGTCATTCATGGGATATAGGTGTCGCTGGATAGGCGAGCATTTATTGCCCATCCCTAATTACCCTTGAGAAGGTGATAGTGAGCTGCTGCAATTCGTATGGTGTAGGTAGACCCATAGTGCTATTAGGCAGGGTGTTCCAGGATTTTGAACCAGCAACAGTGAAGGAACAGCTATATATTTCCAAGTCAGGATGGTGAGTGTCTCGGAGGGCAACTTCTAGGTGATGATGTTCCCATGTGTCTGCTGCCCTTGTCCTACTAGGTGGCAGTGGTTGTGGGTTTGGAAGGTGCTGCCGAAGGAGGCTTGGTGAGTTCCTGCAGTGCATCTTGTAGATGGTACACGCTGCTGCTACTTTGGTGGTAGAGCGAGTGAATGTTTGCGGATGGGGTGCCAATCAAGCAGGCTGCTTTGTCCTGGATAATGTCAGTCTTCTCAAATGTTGTTGGAGCTGCATGCATCCAGGCAAGCGGAGAGTATTTCATCACATTCCTGACTTGTGCTTTGTAGATGGTGGACAGGCACTAGAGAGGCAGGTGGTGAGTTGCTCGCCACAGGATTCATAGCCTCTGACCTGCTCTTGCAGCCACAGTGTTTAAGTGGCTTATCCAGTTCAGTTTCTGGTCAATGGTAACCCCCAGGATGTTGACAGTGGGGATTCAGCAATGGTAATGGCATTGAATGTCAAGGAGCGATGCTTAGATTCTCTCTTGTTGGAGATAGTCATTGCCCAGCACTTGGGTGGCGTGAATGTTACTTGCCACTTCTCAGCTCAAGCCCGGATATTGTCCAGGTCTTGCTGCATTTGGACATGGACAAGTCACGAATTGTGCTGAACATTGTGTAATCATTAGTGAACATCCCCACTTCTGACCTTATGATGGAACAAAGGTCCTTGATGAAGCAACTGAAGATGGTTAGTCCTAGGAACTCCTGCAGTAATGTCCTGGAGCTGAGATGACTGACCTCCAACAACCATAACCATCTTCTTTTGTGCTAGGTATGACTCCAACCAGTGGAGAGTTTTCCCCCTAATTCCCATTGACTTCAGTTTTGCTAGGGCTCCTTGATGCCACACTCGGTCAAATGCGTCTTTGATGTCAAGGGCAGTCACTCTCACCTCACCTTGGGAGGTCAGCTCTTTTGTCCATGTTTGAACCAAGGCTATAATGAGGTCAGGAGCTGAGAGGCCCTGGCAGAACCCAAACTGGTCATCAGTGAGCAGGTTATTGCTAAGCAAGTGCCGCTTGATAGCACTGTCGATGACCCATTCCATTACTTTACTGATGATTGAGAGTAGACTGATGGGACTGTAATTGGATGGGCTGGATTTGTCCTGCCTTTTGTGGGCAATTTTCCAATTAGCCGGGTAGATGCCGGTGTTGTAGCTGTACAAGAACAGCTTGGCTAGGGGCATGCAAATTCTGGAGCCACGAGCCTTCAGTCCTATAGCTAAAATATTGTTAAGGCCTTTAGCCTTTGCAGTATCCAGTACCTTCAGCCATTTCTTGATATCATGTGGAGTGAATCAAATTAGCTGAAGACTGGCATCTGTGATGCTGGGGACCTCTGGTGAAGTGGAGATGGATCATTCATTTGGCACTTGTGGCTGAAAATTGTTGCAAATGCTTCAGCCTGATCTTTTGCACTGATGTGCTGGGCGCTCCCATCATTGTGGATGGGGTTTGTGGAGCCGCCTCCTCCAGTGAGTTGTTTAATTATCCATCTCCATTCACGACAGGGTGTGGCAAGATCACAGATCTTGGATCTGATCTGTTGTTTGTGGAATCGCTTAGCTCTATCTATCACGTGCTGCTTAGGCTGTTTGGCATGCAAGTTGTCCTGTGTTTTATCTTCACCAGGTTGACACTTCATTTTTAGTTATGCCAGGTGCTGCTGCTGGCATGCCCTCCTGCACTCTTCGTTGAACCAGGGTTGATCTCCTGGCTTGGTGGTAATGGTAAATTAGGGGATATACTGGGCCATGGGGTTACACCTTATGGTTGGGTACAATTCTGCTGCTGCTGATGGCCCACAGCGCTTCATGGATGCCTAGTCTTGTGTAGCTATATCTGTTTGAAATCTATCCCTTCACGCATAGTGGTAGTGCCACACAACACAATGGACGGTATCCTCAGTGTGAAGATGGGACATCATCTCCACAAGGACTGTGCAGTGGTCACTCCTACTGATAACTTCATGGACAGATGCATCTGTGGCAGGCATGTTGGTGAGGATGAGGTCAAGTATGTTTTTCTCTCTTGTTGGCTCCCTCACTACCTGCCGCAGACCCAGTCTAGAAGCTATGTCCTGTAGGACTTGGCCAGCTTCGTCTGTAGTGGTGCTGCCAAGCTAGTCTTGGTGTTGGACATTGAAGTCCCCTGCTCAGAGTATATTCTTCATCCTTGCCATTGGTGTTCAACATAGAGGAGTACTGATTCATCAGCTGAGGGGATGCGGTACATGGTAATCAGCAGGAGTTTTCCTTGCCCATATTTGACCTGATGCCATGAGACTTTATGGGGCCCAAAGCTGATGTTGGGAACTCCCAGGGCAACTCCCTCCCAGTATAATCATGCTGACTTTGTTTTTAAAGTTGTAAGGTCTCTATAAAAAGCACAACATTGTCTTTCTGAACTTTGGTTTTGAAATATGAGAGTGTTTCATCACCTAAGGCTCCCAGCATTCTCTGCTGATTTAAATGGACATTAAAAACCCTTCCTATTACTAAGAAATGGTGATAGATTGTTCTAATCACGCAGTGTGTTAGTGATCTGCATGTCGTGGTTCTGATCAGAAAGACTCCAGATTTGATTCTGGATCTCGGAGATGCCTGTCCTTGGCTAGAGCAGAAGGTGAAGGTGACCAATGCACTTGCAATTTTTTGGGTTAGACAGAGAGGGAAAATCAGTCAGATTTACTTTTCTTAAATTTTTCCAGAATGTGCATTAACGGTATTGTATTGGGTTCTGCTGTGATGACAAATGGCCCCCATTCACTCTCCAGTATCATATGCTGTTATGACCGGAGCCGATGTTAATTGCTGTACAAACCAACTCCCAGGGGAAAACTTGGCTTGCGGGCCATACCTTTTACTTGTATACTTAAAATGAGAAGAAGACATACCGATCTCAGCAGTAAGAGGTGCAATAACACTTCTGGAATTTTAAAAATTAAAAGTAACAGTTTTATTAACAAGAATAAAAGAAATCTTAAGCACACAAGGTTACAGTTACACAATTAAACTTAGTCTTAGAAAACATTCCCCCAAAAAACACTCTATTCGGTCAGACCCAGAAAAAAAACACTTCTAGGCAACATTCCCTTATAGATGTTAACTATAAAAGAAATCTAGTAATATCATGCAAGGCAAACTGCTGTAGCTTCAATAAAGGCATCCCACATACCCTCTTCCATTTGGCAGTGGAATCCACTTTAGAATAAAACTGCTTGTTGGAGCATAAGACATTTCTGGCTTGACTGAACGCCTGATTCAAACGTCATCCTCTCCCAGCCCAGAATGCCAGCTGAAGCGCAAGTAGTTCTAGCTATCTCCCTATCTAAGCTTTCCATAGTAACTCTAAAATATCTTTTTTCCCTTTCATCTCCAGTCCAAATGTTCTTGCACCTCTTTGAAACTCAAATCTTTCCAAATATAAAATCTTTTATGTCTCTATTTTGTCTTTGCTTTTGGGTCAATAAATTATAATATCGCCACTACTATTTACCTATGAAACTCCTGCGAGATGAAAATATGTTTCTTTTTGCCTCTGACTTGCTTTTAATATTCAAGTGAACTCTCCACTTAACTAAAAATGCAGATGTTAGATCTAACCTTTTTACTTATACCTCAGACTTAACACTGCTATCCTTTTACATGTTTCAAACCCACCCCCAGACAACCTGACTCGTACCAATCTGTGCCTGGCTTAATTAAACACAGACACACACACACTCACACACACACACACACACACACACACACACACACACACACACACACACACAAACACATCCTTCTTTACAGAATAACACATTATTCCCCCAAATATTTAAAAAGTTACACCTGTTTTCACAATGTGAGGAATGGACATGGGTGATGCCCATGAAATTGTGCTCTGGCAAGAGTCACCATTTTTTTGCAAGTGGTGGGATGGGAGAGGGGTGCAGGAAGAAGTAGGCTGTTCATATAACTTCAGAAATATTTTGTCTTAACATGCAGACATACTTAACAGTTGGTTTATTTGTAGTGGCTCTTGTTGGCTGATATTTTGAAAGTGTAGTATTCTGGATTAAATTCAATTATGGCTATGATAGATACAATGTTAGTCATGTGTAGATTTCAGTTATTCTGAAGTAGATTTTATCGTACTTAGATTTTAAAGTAATATGGTTTTTCTGTTACAATGTCATAAAAAAATTGCAATTATTAGTGCTTTTCACAGCCACTAGACATCTCAAAGCAATTTATATGCAATTAAGGACTTTATTTTTTGAAGTATGTCACTGTTTTAATGTAGGAAATGCCGCAACCAATAGATACAGCAGCCAATATGCGCATAGCAAGTTCCCACAACAGCAATGTATTAATGACCACATAATGTATTTTTTTTTTGATTGAGGGGTAAATATTGGCCAGGACACTGGGGATAACTCCCCTGGTCTTCTTCAAGATAGTGCCTGGGATCTTTTGCATTCACTTGACCAGGCAGATGGGGCCTCAGTTTAACATCACATCCAAAAGACAGAGTCTCTAACAGAGCAGCATTCCCTCAGTACTGCACTGGAGTGTTAGCTTTGATTTTTGTACTCAAGCCCTGATGTGGGACTTGAATCCAAGAGAGCGCCAGTTGATACTCATGTATAAAGTTTGTTTTTGTTCTTTTGCAGCTGATGGCCATTTTTGGTTTCATTTGTCCCTCTTAGGTTCCTCATTGCATCTACCATAGAATCCCATGGCAACTCTGTGCAAGAGCAACTTAGCTAGGCCCACTCCCCCATCCTTTCCCCATAGCTCTGCAAATTTTGCATACAGTTTGATAGGGAGAAGAGTGGGTCTAAGACTAGTATCTGAAACTTACAAATAAGGGCAACCATGTGGGCATGAAAGCTGAGCTAGCTGAAGTGAACTGGGATACTAGGCTAGAAGACAGATCATTGGAGAAGCAGTGGCAAATGTTTAAAGGGATATTTCAGAATAAGTATACTCCTACTATAAAGAAAAATTCTGAAGAGAGGACCAATCATCTGTGGTTAACTAAAGAAGTTAAGGAAAGCACCAAACTTGAGGAAAGAGCATATCATTGTGCAACAGATGAATGGTCAGAATATAAAGGACAGCAGATAATGACAAAGAAGGTTAATCAGGAGAAATAAGAATATGAGAGGAAGCTAACTAGAAATGTAAAAATGGTTAGCAGGAGATTCTACAGGTATTTAAAAAAGAAAAGAGGAAGTAAAGTGAGTGTTGGTCCTCTAGAGAGTGACAATGGGGAGTTAATAGTAGGTAATAAGGAAGTGGTGGAGGAAATGAACAAATATATTCTATTGTAAACACAGAAACAAAATAAAAAAAACATCCCAGTAATAGCTGTAAATCAGGAGGTGAAAGGGAGAGAGGAACTTGGAGAAACTGCAATCACTAGGGAAATAGTACTGATGGAGCTGCAGGCTGACAAGTCTCCGGGTCCTGATGGACTATATCCTAGGGTCTTAAAAGATGTGGCTAATGAGGTCGTAGATGCACTGGTGTTAATTTTCTAAAATTCGCTAGATTCTGGAAAGTAGCAAATATAACCCCTCTATCCAAGAATAGAGCGAGGCAGAAAACAGGAAACTATAGGCAAGTTAGCTTGATGTCTGTCATGGGGAAGCTGTTAGAGAATCGATCATTAAGGAGATTATGGCTGGGCACTTAGAAAAGCTCAAGGTATTTGGGAAGAGTCAGCATGGTTTTGTGAAAGGGAAATCATGTTTAAAAATTTTTTTGGCGTTTTTTGAAGGAGTGACATGTGCTGTGGATAATGGGGAGCCTGTAGACATACTGTACTTGGATTTCCAGAAGGCATTTGATAAGATGCCACATCAGGGATTATTACAGAAAATAAAAGTGCATGGTGTAGTGGGTATTAGCATGGATAAAAGATTGGCTGGCTGGCAGAAAACAGAATGCATAAATGGGTCTTTTTCGGATTGGCAGGATTTGATGAGTGGAGTCCCACAGCAGTCTGTGCTGGGACCTCAACCTTTTACAATTTACATCAATGACTTAGGTGAGGGGAGCGATGGCATGGTAGCTAAATTTGGAGATGACACAAAGATAGGTAGGAAAGTATGTTGTGAAGAGGACATAAGGATATGCAGATGAACATAGATAGGTTGAGTGAGTGAGTGGGCAATGATCTGGCAAATGGAGTTTAATGTGGGGAAAATGCGAACTTGTTCACTTTGGCAGGAAGAGTAAAAAAAGTGTGTTACTTCACTGGAGAAGGGCTGCAGAATTCTGAGGTGCAGAGGGATCTAGGTGTTCAAGTACGAGTCAAAGAAAGTTAGTAGGTATTTAAGAAGGCTAATGAAATGCTATCCTTTATTCCAAGAGGAATTCAACATAAAAGTAAGGATAAAAACAAAAAACTGCAGATGCTGGAAATCCAAAACAAAAACAGAATTACCTGGAAAACTCAGCAGGTCTGGCAGCATCGGCGGAGTCTTCTGAGTTTTTCCAGGTAATTCTGTTTTTATAAAAGTAAGGATGTTATGCTTCAGTTATACAGGGCATTGGCGAGACCGCAACTCGAATGTTATGTGCAGTTTTGGTCTCCTTATTTAAGGAAGGATGTAAATGTGTTGAAGGCGGTTCAGAGGAGGTTTACTAGATTGATACCTGGAATGAGCAGGTTGTCTTATGAGGAAAGGTTGGACAGACTGAGCTTGTTTCCACTGGAGTTTAGAAGAGTGAGGGGTGATTTGATTGAAGTATACAAGATCCTGAACGGCCTCGACAAGGTGGACGTGGAAAGAAAATTCTGGTGAGTCCAGAACTAGGGGGCACCGTTTTAAAATTAGGGGTTGCCCCTTTTAGGACAGAGGTGAAGAGAACTTTTTTCTCTGAGGGTTGTGCGACTTTGGAATTCTCTGCTTCAGAAGGCGATGGAGGCAGGGTCATTAAATATTTTTAAGGCAGAGGTAGATAGATTCTTGTTAGGCAAGGGAATCAAGGATGATCGGGGGTAGATGGGAACGTGGAATTCGAAACATAAGCAGATCAGCCATGATCTTATTGAATGGTGGGGCAGGCTTGAGGGGTGGAATGGCCTTCTCCTGTTCCTAATTCTTATGTTTCCTATGTAATTTTTTTTCCCTTCATGTGCTTATTCAGTTCACCTTTGAAAGCCATGATTGAATCTGTCTCCACCACCATTTCAGATGGTGCATTCCAAAATTGCAGTCCTCTACTAGTCCTTGATTCCTCCTCCAGTGGGAACAAGCTTCTATTTATCAATCCTGCCTAGACTGCTTGGGATTTTGACCAGCTCTATTAACCCTCCTCTCTACCTTCTTTTCTGAGGAGGACTACCCCAACTTCTCCAATCTATCCACATAACTGAAGTTCCTTGGAACCATTCTCATGAATCTTCTTGCACCCACTCTAAAGCCTTTACATTCTTCCTAAGGTGTGGTGCTTAGAACTAAGCACAATACTCCAGTTGTACCAAAAACAAGTATTTTATAAGGGTTCAACTTCCATGCTTTTGTGTCCTATGCTTCTAGGTCCAGGATCCCTTATGCCCTTTAACTACTTTGTTGACCTGCCTTGCTGCCTTCAATGATTTGTACACATATAACCCCATATCTATCTGTTCCTGGACCCCCTTTAGTTTAAATTGCCTCTCTTCATTCTTCGGACCAGCGTGTATGATTTTGCATTGCTCTGAAAATTTCATCAGCCACATGTCTGCCTATTCCACCATTCCTCTTGAAGTTTATTACTATCCCCCTCACAGCTCACTATACTTCCAAGTTTTGTGCCTTCTGCAAATTTTGAAATTGTGCCCTGAAAAGTCCAAGTTATTAACATACACTAGAAAAGATGGTGGTCCTCCCCTCAAAAAAATCCTTGACCCAACCATTCTTGCAAAGTACTGTTCTATCTCCAACCTCCCTTTCCTCTCAAGTCCTTGAACATGTTGTCATCTTCTAAAATCATGCCCACCTTTGCTGGAACTTGACATTTTAATTCCTCCAATTAGGGTTTTCATTTCTGCCACAGTTTTGAAATGGCTCTTATCAAAGTCATACATGAGATCCTAGGTGACTGAAAAAAAAAAAATTCCTCCTGCATCTTTCTTGACCTTTCTGTAGCCTTTGACATGGTGGACTACACCATCCTCAAAAACCTCTCCACTGTAATGCCGCTAGGTGGGGTTGCTGCCACCTGATTCCATTCTATCTAATCATAGCCAGAGAATCACTTGCAATGGCTTCTCTTCCTGTTCTCGCACCATTACCTCTGGTGTCCTCCAGGGAATCAATCCTTGGCCTCCTTCAATTTCTCATTTACATGCTGCCACTTGGCAACATCATTCAAAGGCACACTGGTCGTTTCGCATGATGACACCCAGCACAACACTACAACCACCTCTCTTGATTTCTCCACTATTGCTATGAAATAAACAATTCATCAACCTCTGTTAAAGGAGTCCTTTCATGTTATTATAACTTAAACAAAAAAAACTTCAAAAGAAACTCATCAAATTAAATTATCATTTGGGGTTGACTACTCACCCCAGCCCCTGCGGAGTACACCGGTTGTGGGACAGCAGAACACACAAGAATTAGGAGCAGAAGTAGGCCATTCGGCCCTTCGAGCCTGCTCTGCCATTTGATAAGATCATATCTAATCTGATTGTGGCCTCAACTCCACTTTCCTGTCTGCCCCCCATAACTCTTGACTCCTTTGCTGATCTAACTCGGTCTTGAGTATCTTCAGTGATCCAGCCTCCACCACTCTCTGGGAAAGAGAATTCCACAGACTAACGATCCTCAGAGAAGAAAATTCTCCTCAACTTCATCTTAAATTGGAGACCCCTTATTCTTAAACTGTGTGCTCTAGTTTTAGACTCCCCCACAAGGGGAAACATCCTTTCAACATCCACTCTGTCAGGTCCCCTCAGGATCTTGTACGTTTCAATGAGATCACCTCTTAGTCTTCTAAACTCTAATGGGTATAGGCTCAACATTTCCTCATAAGATAACCCTCAATCTTTCCGCCTAAGGTGTCAAGTATACTGGTGGACATCATGCACTCCTCCTTCATGGACACCCTGCCTGAGATATAACCATGGAAGAGAGGCAGGTCAACCCCCTCAAAGTAACCATGATATCTCTCAAACCTGCAATCTTCTGACAGCATCATGACTCACACTTAAGTCAGATGCCTTCTATTACCCATTAGGCCATGCAGCCAATGGGTAGGTTTCTCTTTATATTCTTGAGTAAGCAAGAAACAAATGAACCAATTAACTAATTAACACCCCCTAAAGGGGTATTGCAATGAAAAGAAAAATTACAAAGGAAACTTATCAAATTAAAATAAATGCCCCTCACCTGTGTGTCCTTAACTTCATAAAACTATTAAAATATTAATAACACCCTGTGCTTGCTGGCTTATAGTGGCTCCCAGTAAGGCAACATCTTGATTTAAAAATTCTCATCCTTGCTTTCAAACCCCTTCATTACTCGGCCCTCCCTATCTCTGTAACCTCCTACAAACCCAAGACAAAAGTCATGATTTACCAGGCAGCAGTGCTCCCCACATTCTTGTATGTTTCGGACACTTGGACAACCTACAACAGACACCTCAAAACACCGGAGAAGTACCACCAGCAGTGCCCTCGCAAGATCCTCCAAATCTAGTGGCAAGAAAGATGATCCAACAGCAGAATTCGCTCCAAGCCAACATGCCCAGCATTGAGTCACTAATCACTCAAAGGTAGCTCCACTGGGCAGGACATGTTGTTTGTATGCCTGACACCAGACTCTAATTGCTCTACTCTGAACCCAGTCATGGCAGGAGACTCCCAGGAGGACAGCGGAAACATTTTAAAGATGTCCTCAAAGCATTCCTGAAAAGGTCAAACATCCCTGCCAACTCATGGGAGTCTCTGACTTCTGACCTGCCAAAACCCAGATGGCACATTTGGGAAGGCACCGAACACATCAACAGACTTTGTCAGGAACATGCAGATGCAAAGTTGAGGTGTCCGAGAGGATGTACAAACCCCCAAACATCTCAACTACAAGCTCAACTGCCCTGCATTTGGCAGAATCTACAGATTGCACATTGGACTTATCAATCATCTCAAAACAGGGATTGGAAACAAGTGATCCTCTCCAAAACGCTCTGAGGTATCTGTGATCCACTAATCCTGGCCACTTGAGCATTCCCAATTTACATTTCACCATCATTGACAGCTGTTCCGTGCTCGGTGGGCACCGCAGGGACTGTTGACCCCTTTAATCACATTTTGATTTAAAGTTTGTAAGGTTCCTTTAAACTTTGTCCTTGGTTTTACAGCTGACCTGAATTAGGGGCTGTGCCTGATTTATCCCAATTTTGTTGATTTAGTTTAATTGTTTTCATTTTAAAAGATTATCATTGACAGCTGTGCTTCTAGCTGCTTAGGTCCTAAGCTGTAGAATTCCTTCTCTAAACCTCTCTGCCTCCCTTTCCTCCTTTCAGCTATTTTTTAAAACCTACTCTTTGATCAGACTTGTGGCTATCTGACCTAATATGTCATATTTGGTTTCATTATTGTTACTTTGAAGTACATTTGGATGTTATATTAAGTTTTCAGAGTAATATAAATTGTTGTTGTTGTGTTTGTTGTCATCCTAGTCCAAAGAATCTAAGATGAAGCCCGAAGTTCCTTGCATAATTTGGCGACCTACAAATGTAGAAAAAATAAATGCTGCTTCATCTACTGTTTTGGGTATTTGTAACAAATGGTAATTACATTTTCCAGGGTAGAAACTAATTAAATAGTTTATAATCTTTCCCAGAAAGTGTATGTGGCAGGAACGGCACCCACACTTTTTTTCAAGTGCAGTTTAAACCAAATTTAAGAACAGTATGGACTTGTTAGATAGTAGAAGAATCATTTTATTTTGAAGCATATGTATTATTGAAGGACCCCTGGAATTGGATCCTGCTGCAGTTTTTAAAGTTTCGTGGGACCTCTTCAAATTTGTGAAAATCCAACCCTTAGTATCTGGTACATATAGTGCGTAAAGGTTTTATGTTTTGTGTGTATGTATTATGTTTTGTGTGTGTATATATGTTAATCCAGAATGTGACACTTGTTGTAGATGGAAAAATAACCTTTTAAACAGAAAAATGCCAGACACACGTTGATGGTTTTTTCTGATAATCAGCTGCAGTTACATTGATTAGCCTATTTATTCCACTTTTCTCTGCAAGAATTTTTGACGAGTGGCTTTAAAGAGACAATCGTGTTAGTGGTTACATTAAAACTATGCTTGGTTATCTGAGTAATGTCATAGTAGATACTCTAGTATTACAAAAGGTTCCTCAGATTATGGTTATTGAACATGAGTACTTTTCTGAAGCTTTGTAGCCATGTTACACCTTCAAATTGAAAAATCTCAACAGTCCTGTAACACTGAGCTTTTTGGAAAAATTAAATAATAATGCCAAGGAGATTCACAGGTACATCTTAAAGTTTTTTGAAAGACCATATTTCCTATTGATACTACACATCATTGCGAGCATAAAGATATTTGATTTAGTGGTATACTTCTCACTTCATAGCATTGGTAATTGTAGCCAGACACAGGATTTATTGAGAAGTGCATCAACCTGACCCCACATGTGTTGTGAGTGGCATTTTTGTGCCTGTGAGCTCAAATTGCAGACCTAACACAGCTTGTGAATGATGATGTAGATTTAATATGGTGATTTGGTAAATTTGTAGATTTTGGCAATTTAACTTCCAGATGTTATCTGTACTGTCAGCTGTTCAGTATAGGTTTCTAGGAGATGGCTTATGAGGGATCATAGGTTATGGTTCCAGAGCTGACCTAGGAATGGTTTCTCCATGTAGGTTAGTACCTTTCCAGTCATCTTTTATCATGCACTTATGATTTATTTCCACTCCCATCCCTTTCCATAAAATAGATGAATTTAAAACACAAATAGAAATAAATGGGTTTGATCTAATAGCCATTGCAAAGAGGTGGATGCAGAATGACCAAGGCTGGGAACAAAATATTCCAGGATACTTGACTTTTAGAGAGGATAGACAAATAGAAAAGGAGGAGGGTTAGCTCTGATAATAAAGAATGGGATAAAGACAGTAGAGAAAAAGGACCTTAACCCAGAAAACCAAGGTGTAGAAATGTTTAGGTGGAACTAAGAAACAATGGGCAGAAAACACTTCTGGGCTTAGTTTATAGGCTCCTGATAGCAATTATTGTGTCAGGCAGAGTATAAATCAAGAAATTAAAGGTGCATGTAACAAGGGTAATACAGTCACTGGGGACTTTCAACTTCATATGGACCAGGCAAACTGAATTAGTAGTAATAGTGCAGAGGATGAGTTCATGGAATGAATTCAAAATAGTTTTCTAGACCAGTATGTTGAGAATCACAGAATATCACAGTGCAGAAGAGGCCCTTCGGCCCATTGAGTCTGCACTGACACATGAGAAACACCTGACCTACCTATCTAATCCCATTTACCAGCACCTGGCCTATAGCCTTGAATGTTATGACATGCCAAGTGCTCATGCAGGTACTTTTTAAAGGATGTTAGCCAACTAAATAACAGGCTATTTTAGTTTTACTATTGTACAATGAGATGGGGTTAAATAATAACCTTATAGTAAGGACTCTCTGAGAAAGACTGATCGAATTTTAAGTTGAGTTTGAAAGAAATTTTCCTAAGTTCGAAACTAGAATCTTAAGGTTGAACACAGCAATCTATGTAAGTATGAGGCGTTGGGTTGGCTAAGGTAGATTAGGAATCTAGATTAAAAGATATTTGAGATAAGCAATGGCAAGTGTTTAAATAATTAAGTCATAAGGGAATAGATATCTGTCGCATATTAAGGAATAAAAATCCTATGGGAAAAGGCTCAGCCATGGCTAACAAGGGCAGTTAAAGATAATAGATTAAAAGAAGAGGTTTGTACACTTTATATCCGACTTCATGGTCGAAGACATAAATGTTCTGGAAATAGTGAGGAACCAAGAGTCTAATGAAAATGTTAAACATAAATTAGTATTAAAAAAAAAAGTACTGGAAAAATTAATGGGACTAAAAACTGGAAAAACTTGTGGACTTGATGGCCTGCATGATGAATCTTTAGAAGAGGTAGCTGCAGCGATAGTGGTTACTTTGTTTTGATATTCCAGAACTCCCTAGATTCTAGAATGGTTCCTGTGCATTGGAAGGTAGCAAACATAACCCTGCTATTTAAGAAAGGAGGGAGTTTGAAAATAGGAAATTATTGGCTAGTAAGCCTGACATTAACAGTAGGGCAAATGTTAAGAGTTACTATGGACCCAATAACAGGACACTTAGAAAATCATGGTATGTTTAAGCAGATTTTTCGTGGATTTATGAAAGGGAAACCTTGTTTGACAGATTTGTTAGAATTCTTTAAGGGTGTAACTAGCAGCATTGATAAATGGGAACCAATGTATGTAGTGTGTTTGGATTTTCAAAAAACATCGAGTAAGGTGTCATACAAGAGCTTATTACCCAAAATTGAGATTCGTGGGCTTTATTATTAGTGTGAATTGGTTAATGCACAGAAAACAGAGTTGTAATAAACAGGTCACTTCTGGGTTTGCAGGTTTTAATGAGTAGGGTATTGCAAGGATCAGTGCTTGGACCTGAGCTATTTACAATCTATCACAATGATTTAGATGTAGGGTACAAGTGTAATGTATCCAAGTTTGCTGGTGATACAAAATTGCTTGCGAAAGTAAACTGTCAGGAGTATTTAGGCAGGTTAAACGATTGGGCAAGAATGTGGCAAATTAAATATAATGTGGAGAAATGTGAATTTATCCATTTTGGTAGGAAAAATAGAAAAGCGGAATATATTTGTGAATTTTGAGACACTGGGAAATGTTGATTTTTGAGGGATTTGGGCATCCTTGAACATAAAACACAAAGTTAACTCGCAGGTACAGGAAGAAATTAGGAAGGGAAACAGTAATGTTAGGTTTTGTTACAAAGTGATTGGAGTAGAAGAGTAAAGAAGTCTTACTAAAGTTGTATAGGGCCTTGGTGAGACCATTGTGTATAGTTCAAGTCTCCTTACCCAGGGAAAAGAAAGAACAAACTTGCATTTATTTGCACCTTTCACAATCTCAGTCATCACAAAGTACTTTACAGCCAATGAAATATTTTTAATTGCAGTCATGTTGTGATGTTGGAAATATGATAATCAATTTCCACACACACTGCCACAAGCAGCAATGTGATAACCAGATGGTCTGCTTTCGTAATGATGACAAAGGGACATTGGCCAGGGCACTAGGGTAACTCTCATTCTCTTCTTCACAATATTATCATGGGATTTTTTTGTTTGCGTGTTCCTTAAGAGAGCAGAAGGGGCTTCAGTTTAATGTCTTGCCTGAAAAGCAGACCCTCCAATAGTGCAATGCAGCACTCCCTCAGTACTAGTAATTGATTTTAGATACCCATTTACTGCATTTTTAAAGGAAGACATACATAATGACTCCTGTCTTAGAACATTTTGACCATTCTTCACCAAATTAATGCAGAGGACCAGTGTACCATCAGATCCTTGACTTTAAATTTATTTAAAAGGAAAACTATGCTGAGCATGGCATGCAGGAGTTTGCAAACCAGGTTTGTCAATGCACAGAAGTTACAAAATTGAAACAGGCCAATCAACCTAACCAACCCATGTTGCCAACTCCCCTCCATGCAAGCACATAATGCCAGTCAGGTTTACCCACTCTGTTCTCATGACTTCAACTGCTTAACCAATTTAATAGTTTTTGTCTTAACCACTAATCTTGGAAGTGAATGTGACAGCCTTATTTGAAGTAGTTGGTAGCAGTTTATCTGAAATACTCTGGCAAATGTAAACAGTATAGGTGAAGGACATACTTGCCTTAACGGGAATTTAACAGAGGTTTACAAGATTGATTCTTGAAATGAGGGGATTCTCCTATAAGGAGAGACTGTGTAGACTATGCCTATGTTCCCTAGAATTTAGAAGAATGAGAGTGAAATCATTGAAACATATAAAATTTTTAAGGGGCTTGACATGGTAGATGCTGGGAGAACATTTCCCCTGCCTGAGATATCTAGAATAAAAGGCCACAGTCTAAGATTAATCTTATTGAATGGTGGAGCATGCTTCAAGGAAAGTATGGCCTACTGCTCCTATTTCTTGTGCTGCAGCCACGGCTTAGTCGGTAGCACTCTCGCCTCTGAATCACAAGGTTTTGTGTTCTGGGTTCAATTCCCTTTCCAAGTTTTGAACACAAAAATCAAGGCTGACTCTCCAGTGCAGTACAGAGGGAGTCCTGCACTGTTGGAGGTGCTGTCTTTCAGATGAGATATTAACTTGAGGTTCCTTCTGACTGCTCAGGTGGATGTTAAAAGATCCCATGGCACCACAGTTATCCCTCATTTAACACCTCTAATGTGCCCCTAAAAAGGGGTGTGCTAAACAAAAGCATGCTAAATGAAAATCATTTCCCATAAGAAAGCACAGGATAAGAGTGTGGGAACACAGAATGTGTCGAAGCCTGAGGTGTTGCAAGGTGCAAGTATTCAATTGGGAATTTGGCGCAGAGGGAGAAGGAGATACTGCTTTTTATATCCTTTTTTTCAGCTTCCAGAAACTGAAAGAGTGTTAAAGGCTACAATTAGGTGAGCAGATAGGTGATTGTTTGCTGAGTTTTTAAGATTTTATTCCTCTAAATGTGGGCGGTAGTTTAAACCAATATTGGAGAGGTATATTGCATTAAATTTATTCCTTAACTAGTTAAACTACTTGATATATCGACAGACAATAGTTGAGTGATATTTCTAAACTTGAAACCTAATTAGTTAAATTGAAAACAATAAAAATGGCAGGGCAGTTGTTGTGTTACAGCTGTAGCATGGGGAGCTGCAACCACATCTGCAGTAACTGTCTGCAGCTCAAGGAACTTTGGCTCCAAGTTGATGAGCTGGAGCCTGCATGCATCAGGGAGGGGGAAAATTACCTGGACATGTTGTTCCAGGAGGCAGTCACATCCTTTAGGCAAGGTCCATGGTAAGGGGCAGAAAGATGTGACTGAGTGAGGCAGGTATGGGGATCCAGTAGGTAGCAATTGGAGGAGCCTCAGCCTTTGCAAGTGTTCAACAGATTCAAGGTTCTTGCAACTCGTGTGGACAAGAGCGGGGGATGCAGGGAGGGTGAGCAAACTAACCATGGCACTGTGGTGTAAGGAGCCATTCAAATAGTGGGGTTGGTGGGGTGGGGGGGGAGGTGGGAAATCAAAAGTAATGAGGTTGTGTTAGGGGACAGTATAGTTAGGGGGATAGATACTGCTCTCTGCAGCCAAGAGCGTGGGGTCAAAGGCTGTGTTGTCTGCCACACAACGTGCTAAAAGCAATGCGGTTAAAGGGAAACCTGTGCATGTTGTGCACTTAGATTTCCAGAAGGTTATCTTATGAGGAAAGGCTGGGCCTGTATCCATTGGAGTTTAGAAGATTGAGAGGTGATTTTATTGAAACATAGAAGATGATGCTATGGGGACTTGACGTGTTGAGGGCTGAAAAGATGGTTTCCCCTTGTGGGAGAGACTAGAACTAGGGGGCACAACTTAAAAATATTAAAAATATCCAAAATATTCCATTTAAGACGGAGATGAGAAGAATTTTTTTCTGAGGGTTGTGAACTCTCTTCCCTGGAGAATGGAGAATGGAGGTAGGGTCATTGAATATTTTGAAGGCAGAGGCAGATAGATTCTTAAGGGAGTCAAAGAATATTGGGGCTAGGTGGAATGTGAATTGAGGCCCCAATCGGATGAGCCATGATCTTATTGAATGGTGGAGCAGGCTCGAGGGGCCAAATGGCCTACTGCTCCTTGTTCACATGTATGTTTGTATGCTCCCCTTCTTTCTCTCTTTCTCCCTTCTTTCTCTCTTTTATATTCTTCTTCCATGGCTGAGCTTGGGTAGCTGAGACTGTTATACATATACTGGGGTCCTTGTAGCTGAACAAGGCAGATATCTGTGGATCCTCAATACTGTCCAACAACACTATGTCCTATTATCGTCGTCTTAAAGTAACAGCCACAGTTAAATAAAATTTAAACTACAACTGGTGTTGCCCTGACATAGTATTTAGAACTTAGAACAAAATCTGTATTTAAAACTGGCAAATTGTATGTATTGATGTTTTTAAATATTGTGTGTAATACTCTATTAAACTCTTATTTTAATTTTATTTTTGGTACTTGCATCATTATAACTATTTTAAAATGAATTCTGTAACATGGGATTTCTTATTCCTAAGCAGTTTAGGCAACATAGGAATTCTCGCAATTTCCCCCCAAAGATTTACATATTTGAACATAGAAAAGGTTTTTGTGTGCCATACAGGGATCAAATAGACCCATGGTGACCTTCCTGCATCTGCTTGTAATAAACTCCTCCTACAGACGGACTCTGTTCCCTTTTCTTGAAGAAGAAAAGATTGAAGTGAATGAGTAGAATATAGAAGAGGCACCGACAATTCTGATATGGGTGGGCAGTAATTGTGTAACTAAACTGTCAGAGTTATAAATGTTTGTTCCTTTTAAACATGGTTTGAGACGTTAGTGAGCCAAGAAGAAGTAAATTATATTTTTGACCGATTGTATGAATGTGGAGCTTCTGTATTGGATTCAAGTTCACCTCTGATTTACATTGAGCCATTAGAGCCTCTTTGACAGCCCAAGGTGGTGCGTGACTAAGCCATTTGGACTGAAAGTTGTGGTTTCATTCTGCAGTTTGCACTCTATCAGCTAATCCCAGTCCAGGCTGTAGTTAAAACCATGCAATTATCCTCAAAGCCCTGGGCTATGAGGATTAAAACAAAGTTGGGTTCCTTAGCCTAAGCACCTTTCAGTAGCCCCTTGTGAGCATCCTGTGAATGCAGAAACTCACCATGCTTAGATACCTCTACACTGCCAAAGTTCTTTATCTAGGTTTGTACATTAGGAATAGCTACTTGCCCTTGGAACCACACCCAGTGCAAGTGCCCTAATGGGGGAGGAAGAGCCATTACTAGGACTTCCATGCTGCATGGTTTCATTAAACATGTGAGTAGTACAATGTTGCTTAAAAAAAAAGGACGTCAGACTCTTCTGGGATTTGAATCCCGCTTTTTAAAAATTATTTGTTCATGGGACATGAGCGTTGCTGGCTAGGTCAGCATTTATTGCTCATCCTTGTTCAAAGGATATTTAAGAGTCAACCACGTTACTGTGGGTCTGGAGCCAGACCAGGTGAGGACAGAAGATTTTCTTCCCTAAAAGGACATTAGTGAACCAGGTGGGTTTTTCTGACAATTTGGCAATGGTCATCATCAGACTTTTAATTCTGGATTTTTATTGAGTTCAAATTTCACCATCTCCCATGGCAGGATTCCCAGAGCATTACCCTGGGTCTCTGGAATACTAGTCCAGTGACAACAGCACTATGCCGTCGCTTCCCCATAACCTTGTCATCTAATCAAATGGCTAATTGTAATTGTCCATGCACTATTGCGCTTTAGTTTGTAGATATGGATTTTCCAACAATACTGTTGTCCACAAGTTGAAATTTTTTGAACAGGCCGACATCTGTTCCAATCTGTTGTCCATGTAGAACAAATTTTAATTGCCCCAGAATTAGGGTCACAAGACACTTATTTCAGTCACTGCTGTTCACACCTATATGTCTCTTTTAGGAAGCAACTAGTGAAATGGATGACAGTCCCTTCCCCTACATCTGTTGAAGGCTATACATCAAAGAGTTTTAGCTTGATTGGCCACTGGGCTTTTCTATTTGTAATTGCAGTTAAAATCTTCAATGTTTACCGGAATGGCAGAAGTATTGAAAGTTCATATTCATCCCTCTCTAACTGCTGCATCCATTTAACTTAAGCTAGGGTAAAACTGATAACTACAGATAAGAAGAAAAAAAAATCAATGGCTGAAATTGAAAATTAATCAGATCTGAAACAGGTTTATATCAGTGTTCATCAGAATTATGGTGGTTCTATTATAGTTAGACTAAAAAACAACGCATTTTTAATGTATTATGACACGTTTTTAGTTCAGGGAAATCAAGAGCTCCAACCATGAAGGAATATATCATCTACATTCATGTATAATAAATCTACAGGTAATAGAAGTAACAATTCTACGTTAACTTGCCAGTGTTAAGGAAGTGTCAATATTCGATATAATAAACCTACCTACTGTTACTCCACAATTTCTACATAACTTATGCCTGAGCTCCTGAGTTGGGACAAGGTCAGAGAACTGCTGAATGACCAACTGTCCAATTATATGCCTTTACTTAAAAGAAAACTCAGAACTTTGTGAAACATCCCATGCTCATTAGCTACAGTTATGAAAAAACATTTACTTGTGCTGGACTCAAATTAAATCATGGAAGGTGATTGGGAAAAATGTTATGTAATGTGTGTTTAGATTCTGCATGAGGTAGCATTGATGGCTGTGGGGTAGTGGAGCTAGCATTTAAAAACTGGGATGTTGGTAAAGCACAAAAGACTAATCATAAATGATTGACTGACTCGTGTACTGTAAGAACCTTGAGAGATTTATTCATTGGCAGAGGTCTTTCCAGCATGGAATATGTAAGATTTTTTCTAGTTTTTTTTTGAGGCATGAGCATGATTAGCTCCTTGTTGTGTGTGCGTATTTATACCAGAATCTGCTCACTGACTGACAGAACACAAATCCAAATGTTGTCCACATCTGGCGGTGGCTTTCACCCAAGTGGAATAAAACGATAAATTCCAGATAACTGGCAAAACTACTGGAAAACATTCATCATGTGCAAGTCGCAATATTTTTAAAGTCACCTTTTGATGTTGCAGAATTGAAATGTTACAGGGTCCAGTGAGTAAGGCTAAAGCTTCAGACCTCTGGAGCAAGATTCTGACATTCATTTGTGTTTCTTTTAATTGTCCTTATGCCTTTTGTTTTGCCCCAGGTTTGTATTAGCACTTCAATTTACATGGAGTTGGTCTTTGCATAACGGTTAGGCAAATGTAATTGTTTCAGGAAATGTATTAATTTAAACTTGCTCTTGAATTCCTTCATGAGGTAACTTCCTGAAGCAGTTACAGTGAGTTTAGGGGCCTGATGTGGGAGATGCAGATTGCCTCATGTTAAAAAAATACAATGCTCATTCATGAGAGCAGAAAATGGAAATGAAGTTTTCTTTTTTTAATAAACTGTTTTAAAATGTTACCAATGCACCACTTTTCTACAGACACTTGGACTATTGAAATGGATAGTTTAATTGTGGAGTATGTTTTTAAAAAGTTAGCTAAGTTTCTGTATATGGGTAATACTAATACTATTCTGCAATATCTAATATTCCATATAAATGGTAAGAATCAATTTGTAAAGGAATATTTGGAATTTGATAGTTTTTGTGTTTGTTTCTTTGTATTCAAGGTTAATACTGAAATAAATTGTTTTGATGGTGTTACAGAGTTTCTTCATTTGTCCGTAATTACTGTGGATAGTCTGGAAGGCCTAGTGATTGTGTTTGCTAATCATTTGTTTGCTGCAAATGCTTTGTGCTTCCATCTAGCAGAATTTACATGCTGCATACAAAATCTGATAAGCATATCGAGACCAAAGGAACTGAGGTAGTTGTTTTAAAATGGTTGGAATATATATAGAAGCCGATATTACAAACTAGAATGAACAAGTTAGCTTTGACCTTCCGCCAAAATTTAAAAGTTTTTAAATAGCTTCTTGCATCCTGCTTCATTTTCTCATTTGAAAGACTCCCTTAATTTATGTAAATTCCCATCACTGTGTAAATGGATGAATGGTTTCTTTGCTTTAAACTGATTAGGGCAGTATAGTGCTTACCCCTAGTGATAAGCTGAAGGGTGTTTAAATTAGCGCTAAGGTTTGTGAATACAGATCACTCATTTTTTTTGTTTGCTCTAAGCCAGGCAGAATTTTGTCTTTTGCACTTCTGATCATTAAGACAAAGCTGTTGGCTCACTTACTGGCAAGCACCTGCTATTCTCTGCTAATGACTTTTTAATTGGTCATTGACTAATTGTTCACTAAAGTGCTGGGCAAATGCATGAAATTTGTAGCTGTAAAATACCCATCTTTATTTTTTATTCCCTCCATTTTTTTTCACTTCTGAAGGCTCCCTTTGTAATCTGAGCACAACAGAGTATTTGCATCTTTTGTCTTAATTGCAATTTCTGAACGCTGCTGCTTTATGGCAAATACCAAGCAGCTGTGGGCAACGATTATCTCACAATGATGTTGGTACATTACTTTATCAATAGGTGGGTCAGACCTCAGTTGGGTTGCTAGCAGGCAGGGGGAGGAGCAGTTGCAGCAGTACTGTTGGTACCACGTTTAACCATATAATCATGCTAGCATTCTGTCTGCCTTGAGCTGATCGAGGTAAAGATTTTCCTTTTGGTCAGAAGTATAAGAGTTATTAATTACTATACTGTGCTGCTGTTCAGACACCTGATCAGGCAGCAAGCATGTAGCTGGTCCTCCTAATAATCGGATACACAAAGACTTGGCAAACACAAAAACATTCTTGGGAGGAGGACTGAGTTCCACCCTACTTTTTCCAGTTTGATAGTAAACCATTGTTGAAAACAAACTAACTGTGCACTATTCGCTTAATGGTGCCTGTTTTGGATTTGCAGGTAATTACCTAATTTCATTTGCATTGATCTGTAAGATATATAAGTGTGTTTTTGCATGATTTCTATAAGATCGGCAAACCCTTGTAATATTCAAAGGATTATTAACATTTAAGGAATGTTTCCTGTGAATGGTGAACTTGGGCAGGAAGTCAATTAAATAAAAACAAAAATTGTTGGAAAACTCAGCAGGTTTGACAGCATCTGCGGAGAGAAAGACAGAGTTAACATTTCGAGTCCGTATGTCAATTAACTAATGTTCGTTAATACAGTGACAACAATGGAGGGTATTGACTTTTACTTTGTGAGAGAAGATCTGGAGTTTGAATAACTAGTTTATCAAGTGCCTGGGTGTTGGATACATTGGAACACCTATGGGAGACTATGGTGCCTGTATGTGGTATGAACAGCTTTGATTCGACAGTTGATATTCTGTTTGAGTTCTCTTGAAAACGCTCTGCAAATATTTGAATACCATTTGCCTGTATTTGGCCATTACTGTCCTAAAGTGCAAATTTTGGGTTGCATTTTGCAAAGGTGTACAAGTCATTTTTGTTGTAACTAAAATACTACACAGTTGGATGAGTTTGGCATGGACAAATATGTCCTTCCAACTTAACATAATTAATGTATCAAGATGTTCCAACTTGTGACAGTTTAAGAAAAATCTTAATTTTTTTAAAAAAATCATTGTTATAATTCTTCCTTCAGTTCACAAAGGAAAAGTTACAGTTTCATGATATGCTTATTATAATATGTAATCCAAGTCAATGGATGTACAGGTGGGTTTGAAGATTATCACATTGTATTCCTCAGTTTCCTTCTGTTTATTTGAATTGTCAGCTGAAGGACCCTTGAGTTTATTCCAATATCTTTTTTCAAACATGTCTTTCTCCTGCTTCTCATACTTTATATAAAAAAAGTGTGTCTCTCACACACATTATTAACTGGGATCGGATTACCTTTCAGTAATGAAATAACAAACAGCCTTCAGATTGTTATGTGATGTAATCTTGTCATTATCAGGAGTCTGCCTGTTGGAATATGGGAAGTAATTTCTTTCCCATTGCCATTATGTACTGGAGAATTGCAGGATTGCTGTTGGTGATTTTTTTTAATCTATTTGAGTTCAACAGAAAATTAGGAAGTGTGCCTGTATTTTTCTGAGGTGCATCAGTGAAGGTTTGTGGCCAATTGTTGCCAATGCCATACTTTAAATTTAAATCATAGTATTTCAATGTAGGTGGATGTTCTGGGAGTTATGATTTTCCTGAGTCTTATGATAGCAACTTCCTCTTATTATTTTCTTCTAACCCTATTTCTTGACCAAGAGAACATAGCTAAGTGTGCATTAAAACCCCTGTCACAAAAAATTCTCCTAACATCTCAAGATTTATTGCATTGAGTGTATCAGCATTTGAGCTTAAATTCTTGTGTAATTTGGCCTTTGAACCTGGATGAGAAGGAGGCCATCAACATATTGTTAAAAATTGTCTCCAATTTCCATTAGAGTTGATAGATAAACACATTGCAGACAGGAGCTTTAACATCCAAAAAATGTGACTTAGGATAAAAGAATTGCATATGGAGGTAAATGTAATATCTTCATATGATTGCTGGATGTTCACAATGACTGCATGTGTATCCCAGATCCAGTTAAAATTGCTCCCAAATACACATGTAAATGATGCACTGGAAATGTAAATATACAATACCAAGTATGGATGCAACTGGGACAAATTTTTCAGTCAGATGGCCACATCTGGGAATAGAGATTGTATGGGGGATGGAGGCTGGATATATACGCAGGAGGGGGTTTAGTTTAAATAGCCCCGATTTCCCCTCTCGCCACCTGTCCGTAAACAGGTGTTTTTGATTTTTTTTGATTACCTCCTTTATATCTGGTGCCATATTTTCCCTAGCCCCTCAGTTTTGGTGTGATCCAATTCTCTATTAATAGCCCCACAGCAAACTCGAGCTGGGATGAACTAAAAGGATTAGTTTATTTTACACACTCAAAACATGGGAGGAGTGTCACTGCATAGCCCCTGGTACATTCATACGATAAAAGAGGGATAAGGGGAAGAAAGAGGTACAGGGCAAAGGCCACAGAGAAGATAAGAGTTATTGATTTACATGAGTCCAGAATCAAAGTCCAGTGGTGTATTCTTTGACAGAGTCAGCAGGTTGAAGACAGATGCTGGATAATCCACTTTTCCAGTGGAGAGGACTTCCATGATGGGTTAGGCACATAGAGATGATTTAGTCTTGTAGGCGCTGGTACAGAAGTTCCATTAGAAAACCATGTAGGTGGGGAGCCATGTATTCAAAAACCTGGACAGAGTCCTTTTATTGCTGCTACCTGCTAGATGGAAAATGCTGTCTGCCTTTTTTAAGCTCCACAAGGCAATATTACAGGTTCTAGCAGTTTGAGGAGGGTGTCATGTGAGATGGCTCCCATTTCTCCACCTTGGTTGGACAAAGGATGAATAAATGTCTGAATTCTTAATATGATTAATGTTTTATCCATTAATAATTTCAAAAAATAAGCTTCAGGGTTCTTTGTCCTCGCAGTCTGATCATCTTTGTTGGTCAGAGCCTGGTCTTAGAAATGTAAATAGTCTTTGTACAACTCCTTGGAATTTGAACTCTGCAGTCAAAGGGGCATTGGCGCCTCTTAAGAGATAACACGGTTGCTGCTGTTCTGAAGGCCAGGAATTCCTTTGGTGTGAGTCATTGCCAGTCATGGCTTCAGTCTGTTTAATGCCTTACTCCAGTTCAAAAAAATAATAATTTTATATATTAGCCAGGATGGTATTATAAAAATATAGAGGTCATAGCTCCCTGACATCATGAAATGAACTATTATATCAAAGATAAATTTTGGTACACATAAACACAATATTTATCATAATTATACCATCATAATTATACCATCATAATGCATTAAATACAATAACAGACCCAACGTACCCTCTTTTTTATGCCCTCTTGGCTTAATGTGACCAAATAACAAACTCCTATAGCCACATTTATAATGGTACCAGGGATGTGGAACTTCAGTCAAGTGGGGAGATGAGAAATGCTGGGATTGTTCTCTTTGGGCCGGAGAAAGTTAAGGGAAGATTTAATGGAGGCATTCAAAATCATGGGGGGTATTAAGGGTATAATAACAAAGAGGTCACCCCTCTTTACAGTGGCATCAAATTCCCATGTACTTCTTTTCTCTCCCCATTGATGTTGCCTGAATTGCTGACCTAGCATTTTCTATTTTTATTTCTGATTTCCAGCATTCACAATATTTTGTCTTCCCAATATAAATGCTGCTTTACTGCGATCTATAATATGGTGTTGTGAGAACCACAAAGAGAAAAAAGTGAATAGAGAAAGAGAACAAAAGGCATCTTAGAGGCAGTAACCACATCTTATGGGGAGTGAAGTTATCTGTATCCTCTCTGCTTCTCATTCCTGGATCTGTGACTTAATAACCTCAGGGTACATTTTCTAAGCAGTGCTACCAAGTGCATCTGTAATTTGTTCCACACCAGTTAGGGAACAGATACCTAATTTTCTCCAAACACAAAACCCTAACCTAAAACCACACACTCTTCAATTTCTGTGACATTCATCATCAACTCCTAAAAACTTAAACCTTAGCTGCATCTCCAGCAGGAACAGAAGATGCTTTTTAAATCTAATTTTTGAAAGTGCACGAAGATACTCATTTCAAAATGTTAAACCGAGATTGCTTTGTAGAGACCTTTTAGTCATGCACATCTCGGGGCTCGCATTTATGCTTCAATATTTCAATGCCTTGACCACCAATAGAATTGAAGATTAAATTTTTCCTGGGTTTGCAAATCTTGATACCCTCTGGTTCTTTTGCCAATTACCTTAAATCTTGTCCTTTGCTTACCCACCCCTCTGCTGCCAGAAGCAGCTTCTCCTTATTTACCTGATCAGAATCCTTCATGATTATGAATACCTCCATTTAATCTACCTGTAACTTTCTCTGCTCTAAGGAGAACAATCCTAGCTTTTCACATCTCCCCATTTAACTGAAGTTCCTCTTCCCTGGCACCACATCTCTGGCACCATTATAAATGCGGCTATAGGAATTTATGATGTCAAAGGTTGACAGGATGAACACAGATGCGAGTTTTTTTAATGGATTATAGATCATTCTAGTTGGTGAAGGCACTCTTCAGTGTATTATATGCCAATGCAGACCTGAAGGTCTGGGGTTCCCAACCCTGGACTGCCTGCATCAGTGGCACCAGACCTCAAGAAGAATCAACACCTTCTGAGAGGGAATGAGAAAAACGGTGAAATTGAAACTATGTAAGAGTTGACTTAGGTTTTAATACTCTTTATGAAAAGTCAAGTGTAAAATAAGTTGAAGTTTTGAAATTATGGTGTATATACATAGAAAAGCAAAAAAAAAACAAATCAAAACTGCTGTAAATCTAATAAGTAATCTTAAATGCACATTTACCCTGTGCTGCCTTCACTGCTTCTCCATGTGCGCTCAGCTACTTTAACTGTACTCTTCTCCGCCGATGCTGCCAGACCTGCTGAGTTTTTCCAGGTATTTCTGTTTCTGTTTGTGTTTTGGATTTCCAGCATCCACAGCTTTTTGTTTTTATCTCAGCTACTTTAACTTGTGGCTAAATGCACTCCCCAAGAAAAGCCCGTCTCCAGTCATTGGTCAATGCCAGCTTACCTGGAAGTACTTCTATTGGCCTTGAAGTACTTCCCTTGATGCGCTCCAGGATCTACAACTCCTGATGCTGATCCTGGTGCTGGGGCAGTTGTGAATGTGCACTGGGCTTACACTGCACCTATTGGCGCAACTTGCTTGCTTTCCCTGGTGTAGCAGCAGGCTGGATTAGAAGCTCCCTTGGATTGTAGTTTGCCCAGGTGGAAACAAGGGGAACTGCTGCTTTTTAAGAAACTGATTTGATTTTAAAAAGCAAATTAAAGCCTCTTGAAAGCTGCTTTTACTTTTGTTGCTAGCTCATTGTAAATTGAAATTTTGGATGTCCCCTTTTGTATAGTAATCTAAATGTTTAATAAGGCACAAATCGTATTAAAAATAGAAAATGCCACAAGTACTACGCAGGTCAGGTTGCATTTGTGCAGGGAGAGAGATAGAGAGAGAGTTAGCATTTCAGGCTGATGTCCTTTCATCTAAATCATCGAGTAATGTGATACTGCATAAAGCACAAGCCTGAAAAACACATCTGTCACGGAGGTAGTGTTTTCCATTAGTAAGTCATTTTTATTCAGAGATGAGGAGAAATTTTTTTCTGAGGGTTGTGCGTCATTGGAACTCTTCCTGAAAAGGCGATGGAGGAAAAATCTTTGAATATTTTTAAGGCAGAGGTAGATAGATTCTTGATAAGCAAGGGAGTGAAAGGTTATTGGAGGTAGCAGGAATGTGGGACTAAAATCAGGTCAACCATGATCTTATTGAATGGCGGCGCAGGCTTGAAGTGCTGGGTGGCCTACGCCTCCTAATTTGTATGTTTGTATTTGTTTTGAACATGGTGCAAACTATGCTTTGGTATAGTTGTGAGACAGTTGAAGTACACATGCCTTTTTACAGAAAATTGTAAAAGAGGAGCTGAGATTGAGGAAAGTTATGTCTATCCTAGCCCTCAAACTGTTCAATGAGATCTTGTGTTTCAGAAGTACTAATATGTTTAGGAATATTGGGCACCAAGATGGTGTTGCAATTTGAGAGATGACTCAGCATAATGGGAGAAAGCTGGTGTGGCCAGTTAAATAATGTCAGTGCTGCAACAGCAAGAGGATTATGACAACATCAACAATAACCTGGATGGGCTTGTCTTCCATTATGAATAAATTGTTGAAGATAAGGATAGAAATTAACTCACTATAGACAAAAAATATTGCTCTTAATTCACAGAAGCAATGAAACACTGATACGACCTCCCCACCAACCCACTACTCCCCTGCCCCCCATCCCATTCTCCTTTCAACACTAGCCTGTCTACTGAGATGAAGGATGCATATTCTTAGGTTCCACTGATGTTAGTCTGTAACTTTCCATCGGAAGGTGAACTTCCTTGGAGGGGATGGTGGCAAAGCAGCACTGCCATTGGGCTAGTAATCCAGGGGCCCAAGCTAATACTCTGGGGATGAGAGTCCAAATCGCACTATGGCATCTGGTGGACTTTAGATTCAATTCATAAATCTGTAATGTTAAGCTAGTCTCAATAATGGTGACCATGAAGCCACCATCGATTGTCATAAAAACCCATCTGGTTCACTCATGTCCTTCAGGGAAGGAAATCTGCCATCCTTACACAGTCTGGCCGACATGTGACTCTAGACCTATGGCAATATGGTTGTTTCTTAACAGCTGTCTGAAATGGCCTATCAAGCCACTCAGTTCAAGGGTAGTTGGGGATGGGCAACAAATGCTGACCTGGCCAGCGATGCCCATATCCCATGAATGAATTTTAAAAAAGAACAATAGCGGCCCTGTGTGTGAATTGCCCTTCTGATTGTTTTTCTTCCCTTTATGGAGCAGTTGGGACCAAGGCCTTGTCATATAGAAAATTCCAGGCTTGTATTTCCAGTTTTCCCCTCTGTAACCCCAACTTTTCCTCAAAGTATACTTTCTTAAAAAAAAATTGGGAAATAACATTGTTGGCCAAACATTTAGCGGGAAAACGGTTAAATTTTGATTCCTTGATTGGTTTGTTTGAACTTTGGTTTGGATTTATCAATTAGCTTTATAAAATTAATATATTGCCCTGTTGTGGTATTTGGATATTGTTACAGAAAAAGTGTACAAAAACACAAGTGCTACTCTTGAAGGCTTATCAAGTCTTATTGTGTTACAAATATTTTGACATGATTGAGCAATGATCCATTGTCAGAAGAAGTTAAGATTACAAAAGAATTGAGTGGCACAGTACATGGGATCACTACCCTTTCATCTTTGAGAAGGAATTTCTTTCTTGCTTTGAAAGTGAGGATGTGAAGGTCTCCTGATCATTGTGATGTTTCGGACAGGTTGTGACATTTGGTGGTATTCTTAGCCCAGGTTATTTTTTTACACGGGAACGTGAAGCAATTCTCCACATTGCTGCCAACAGGAAGTTAACTCTCCAGAGGACATAAGGAAAAAAAATACTTCTTGTATTGAGGACCAGTATATGTGCTTTGTTGTCAAAATAATGTAAGACCTCTATGGCCTGATCTGCATGCAGGATTGAAAATTGTTCATTCTTTTCTGTAGCCATACCTGTTACCTCAGTCATCTTAAATACTTTGTCCCCAGACAAAAAATAGTTCAGAAATAGCTTAGTTTCTATATTTTACTTTATTTGTGCACTAGAACTATATAGGAACACAGCTACCATAATTTGGGCACTAATTCCTCCTAACATGTAATTTTGTTGTTTTTACGACAAGTGGCCTTAAATGCACTATTTGAACTGAGACCTGGCTATTTAAATACACAAAAGCATTTTTGACACAAATATGGGTGGACAGATTGAACCAGTTTTATTCAGTCAATGGCTTTAATTTGGACCAGCTCAAGGAATTTGGAAGAAATTCTCGGTGCAAATGTATAATTATGCCTTCACAGGTGTGAGAAGTACTATATTTTCGACAAATTGTGAAATGGAAGACACATGAATATCCGTGCCACTTTTTAATTGCCTGTAATTTGGGGCCAATGATGAAGGGGTTTTGTCTGGGGTAGTGCTGGTTTTGTCTTTTCTGATGTAACTTTGAATCTAGCGCCACCTATAGGGGATCTGTGGCCCAATATGACCAACCTGAAGAACAGGACCTAAAGATATGTAATTGTTGACTGTCCGCAGCCGCTGGTAACTAATGATGCAATTAAAGTGTTTATGTCAATTATTTTGGGGAAGCTATCAGGTTGATGTATATATGTTGCAGGATTGATGATGTGTATCATAATTTTCATAAAAGTCTTGACAAGGTGTTTCATGAAAGGCTGCTAGATAACTTTGAATCCTGTGGATTCACAAAAAGATTTGGTTAGATAAGGAACTGATTGCTTTCTTGTAGACAGAAGGTTGTTATTAATGTTGGTAGTTCTTCTTGGGGGCCAGTTACAACTTGAGTCCTGTAGAAATTGATGTTGGGGTTATTGTTCTTCACCAACTTTATCAATGATTTGCGTGACGGTGTGGGGGTAATTGACCACAATTTCCAGGCGATACAAAGATATGTGTGGATATAAGAATCTTGGATAAGAAAATTAGATTATGGGTATGTCTTGATGTAATGTGGAACAGACATGAATTTAGAAGATGTCAATTTAATATAGATAAATATATTGTTATCCTTGTAGCAATCATGTTGACTCTACCCCACTGCTATTATGATTTTCTAAATTACCTATTTTGTGTCTCTTCTACTGTGGAGACAGATACAAATTACTTATTCAAAATCCCTTCCATTTCCTTATTTCCAGTATCAGTTCCCCAGTCTCAATGTCCAAGGTACCGACGCTCACTTTAGCTACTACGTTTCTTTTTATATACTCCTCAAAGCTTTAACTGTCTGTTTTTATATTTGCTAGTGCACTTTTATGCTTAAATTTCTCCCTTTTTATTTTGCTTTTAGTCATCCTTTGCTGGTTTCTAAAATTTTCCCAATCTTATGTCCTGCCACTAACTTTTGCAGCATTACACATCTTTTCTTTCAGTCTTTCAATTAAGGATACCATCCTTAATTTTCTTAGTTAGTCACTGATTGTGCATCTTTCTCCCAAGAGTCTTTCTTTCTCAATGGAATATATCTTTGTTGAAAGTTAGAGACTGTCTCCTTAAAATGTCTGCCATCTCATGTTTTAACCTATTTTCCCAGTCCGCTTTAGCCATATCTTTAATTCCTTTATTTAACTTTATACAGCACGATGGCACAGAGGATCGAGCTTGAGCTATATTTATACAAAAATAACCTGTTGGAGTAACTGTGTTCTGTGAATGCCATAGGGCAGCAGAAGTAATTGCAACTGTACTGTACAGTTTGGTCCATATTACAGTACAATCAGTTTGCATTTGGAGAACTGCAGAACCTCTTGCCTGTTTGAAATGTTAAACAAGGGGTATTTGACTCGCTGAGGGCAAGTTATTATAGTATTTTGCCTTTTAATAGAGCTTGCCAAGACCTTCGTCAAAAGAGTTTGCACGGATACCGTTTCAATGAAACCGAGACCCCTGTCTGCCCCCTCAGGTGAATGTAAAAGATTCCACGGCTGCTATTGGAAGAAGAGCGGGAAGGAGTAGTTCTCCCCAGTGTCCTGGGGCCAATATTTATCCCTCAACCAACATCACTAAAAAAAACATACAGCGGATCTGGGTCATTATCACATTGGGTCACTGTTGAAAAATAAGCAGTTGTTCATTTAAGACGGAGATGAAGAGAAATTTTTTCTCTGTGTGTTGTGAGTCTTTGGAACTCTCTTCCTCAAAAGGCGGTGGAAGCAGAGTCTTTGACTATTTTTAAGGCAGAGCTAGATAGATCTTTGTTGAACAAAGGAGTGAAAGGTTATCGGGTAGACAGGATTGTGCGGTTGAGGTTACAATCAGATCAGCCATGATCTTATTGAATGGCGGAGCAGGGTCAAGGGGCCAAGTGGCCTACTCCTGTTCCTAATTCGTATGTTTGCATGATACATTAAAGCATGTATATGCTATGCAGAATTGCTTGCTCAAATTTATTGAGCAGAAGAACTGGGTATTATAGTGTATAGCCATGAGGCTATAATGAAATAAAATGCCATATTAGAATATGTTCAGTTTTGGTCCCCTCACATGGTAGGTGTTGAAGGCTTTGGAAACAGCTCAGATGAGGTCACTTGGCTGACTCCTAGTTTAAATACCATAATTACCACAACAAGTTTAGAGAATTGGGCTTCTTAACTATAGAAATGGGTGGATTTCGTTGAAATTTGACTCTGGCTTTTAAAATAACGAAAATGTTCTTTTCCTTGGAAATTTGTGTTAGATTGATCAGGGTGGACCAGAGTCATGAGTATAGGTTTTGTACATAAAATACTGGTTTAGATACCAGGAGGCATTTCTTCTCTCAGGGGTTATCAACCTATGAACAAGTTGCCAATGTGCTGTTGTTGCACTTATTCAGAAGAGAGCTGGGGAAGTATGACTAATATAACTGGTATCAAAGTTAGGTGGGCATTGGGAGGCGATGTGTCTTGCAGTCATGGAGCTCTCCTGGAACGTGTTTGATCACGTTCAAGAGGTTGGAAATGAATTTCCAGAATTATTAATGAAATTGGCCTAATCTATTTTTTAGCTTCTCCTAGAAGATTAAGTGAATGAGGGATAGGAGGGGATGATGGTGCAGAAATGACAACATGGATGTACAGGACAGACTTGATGGACCATCTAGCCATTTCCAGTGTTTCGATTTCATTTATTTATACTTTGGGTGCTTTTGTGGTGGCAACCCAAAGCAAAATACAGGAAGATGAGGAAGGCGGGCCTTTAATCCTGTTGTGCACTGCAATAACTCTTAATCTGATCCACAAAAGCCTCTCATGCCATATGAAACTTGGATTTCATTCTAAAAAAAAACATAGGATGGGGGATCCTGGGCAAGTGGCATTTAAAATAGAGTAGCCAATAAAGAATATTCAGTTACTAAATCATTGGCCCAAATATTTTCAGGTTAGGCTGAAAACAACTAAAAGATTATGGGCTCAAAAGCCTGACTTATTTGCATCTGCCTCCTGCCTACCAACCGACTAAATGGATAGCCTAGTTGGTGGGTGGGAGGAAACGCTAGTGGCAGGATGGTCCATGTTAGCACTCCAGTGATATCATCTGTCCAGCATTCTGAATGCTGTTTTGATTAATTTCCAGTAAAGTAGTCTTTAGCAGCTTGCAAGTCATTTTAGCAGAACAAAAACATCAACTTAAATTTACGAAGAATCTTTAGCTAATGTTGAACAAACTTCACCAAGGTATAATGAAAAAAAGCATGACAAGCCAAATGATATGATAATAGGCACAATTGCCAGTAGTGGGTCACAGGAACAAGAAATGGATCATTTTGTGGGGGCAATTTTTGCAAGGCTTATTTTTGAACAAAGGTTTATACAAAAAACGCTTCATTTGCTGTTAAGAATGGTATAGAATAAGTAGACTATAGATAAGTAGTTGCCTTTTTCAGTGTCATACAGTCTTGTATAAATATTTTCACCTGTCAGCAATAACTACTATTCTGATCCACCCCCAACCCCTCAAAAAATGTTTATAGGGATTAAAAATTCTTAATGCATGAATTAAGATAGATTCAAAGTTTAATATTCCGTTTTGCATTTCTCTCTTTCCTTTAGTATAGCAGACGTGATTTTAAAAACAGAAAATAATAAAAATTAATTTAAAATTATATACATACGTGTAAATTGATGCCGCCTTGCTACTTCCAAGAGGGCAAAGAGGCTGAAGGAAGAAAAACCTTCATTCACCCTAAACAATCTGCTGCTTTTAACAGCAGCTGTCATTATGTAGCATTAAATACAGAAAACTACATTCAAGATTTCATCCTAGTCTCCTGGGTGGACACAGGAATATAGTAAAAAAACAAAAAAACTGCGGATGCTGGAAATCCAAAACAAAAACAGAATTACCTGGAAAAACTCAGCAGGTCTGGCACCAACCCCCTCCACCTCTCTGTCTCTCTATCTCTCCGCCCCCCACACACACACCTTAAACCAGCTTATATTTCAGCTCTTTCCTGGACTCGAACTCAAGTTCTGTCGAAGGGTCATGAGGACTCGAAACGTCAACTCTTTTCTTCTCCGCCGATGCTGCCAGACCTGCTGAGTTTTTCCAGGTAATTCTGTTTTTGTACAGGAATATAGTAGCTGGTTATCTCAGTGGGAAACAAAGGAGTTTTAAAACAAAAAGGTAGCCAAGTTCTTTATAGATAAAAGCTTTGAATGTTGTTTGTTCTCCAGTCACCATGACTGACACAACTGCATATTTAAATCATTTTATTAACTCACTCATTATTATCCACAGCTTAAATTCACTGTTATTCCAAGTACAACCTTAACTCATTGCTGAATAATGCAAAACAGTCAAAGAAATGCGAATGTAATTCAGAAGTACATGTTTTGAAAAACCTTTGTTTTACAGTTTTTTTTACAAACTATTCTTCTGTGTGACTCACTGAATATTCTGATCTTTTAATACAGTCACATTATTTAAACAATCAAGGTTCTATATTGTTTAAAGTTATGTGAAGTAACATTTGAGGCAAATTCTGTCCAATTTTAGAACGATTGTATCAAGTTGAAATGCAGCTAATTCACATGCTCTGTTGCTAGACTTCCAAGAGGAAATGCAAGTTAGAGCTTCGCCTGGTAACGTTTCAACATAGCACTAAATTCAGCCTGTCATGAAAGCACTCAAGTGATTTCTCGTCTGGAAAGATTGAAAATTTAAAAAAATGTTGTCCCCTGTCTCCCATTTCACACCCTGATTCACCCTTTGTTGCCTCACCCTAAGTCGTTTTTTTTGGAAACCTGAACAGTGGGCACTTCAAAGCAAAGCCTAATCTTATGTAAGAGAAAATGTTTTTATTTGTAGGGGAGAACAAAACTAGCTGCCAGAAACATTAGCTAATTATCAATAAGTCCAATAGGGAATTCAGGAAAAACTTCTTTCTGCAAAGAGTGGGAGGAATGTGTAACTGGCTACCACAAGGAGCAGATAAAGCAAATATCGTGGATGCATTCAAGAGGAAGCTTGATGAATACTTGGGAGAGAAAGGAATAGAAAATTATGCTGATAAGATTAGATGAAGTGTGGTAGGAGGCTTGTGTGGAACATAAATAGCGGCATTAACCATTTGTGCCAGGTAAATGTACTGTTCATTTATGTAAATCGCTTTACTTTGTGAAATTCCATGAGTTAAGCAAATGATGCATGGGAAAGTGAAACAGATTGAGAAATAGCTGAAGAAGAATTACACAATCTGTGTAGACAATATTGATGGGTTTCAATTGTGGCACTCAGATTTTGCACCAAGTGTGGGGTAATGCTTGGATAAAAATGATCATTATATCATCACGTTTAGATGAAACGTAGAGAAAAGCAAGGAACAATTTAAAGTAGAATTTTTGTATTGGATGAGTGCTCACTTTATTGATCTAGCCAGGTTAAAATATAACCAAACATTGTCAGGAAAATCTGGCACAGAACAATGGGTGATCTCTAAGGAGGAGATGTTTCGGGTACAGGTTGGGTGCATTCCAAAAAGGGCATAAGGTAAGGGAACCAAAGCTTGGGCTCTTTGGATGATGAGTGAGATAGTGAACATGTTGAAACAAAAACAGTATATAATCCATGTAAGGTGAATTGTTTGAGTGAGAACCAGGCTAAATACATTATGTTGAGCGGGTAAATGTTGAGCAAAATAAGTCTGGCAAAAGAGCATGTACGAATATAATGGCAGTTACCATACAGAATGAAATTTCAAAATTTTCCAATGATACCAAATTGAGAAGTGGCAAACAGTGAGGATGATAGCAATCAACTGCAGCAGGAAAAAGGCTAGCAGAATTGGCAGACAAGTATCAGATAGAATTTAATGCAGAGAAGTGTGAGGTGATGCGTTTTGGCAGAAGAGATGGGGAGAGGCAATGTATAGTTAATGCCATAGTTCTAAAGAATGAACCGGGGCAAAGGAACATCCAGGGTTCATCTGTGTAGATCTTTGAAGGTGACATGACGTTTTGAAAAAGTAACTCACAAAGCATGTGGGATCTTCAGGCAAGATGTGGCGGTCCCTGAGAAGGTGCAAATGAGTTTTACCAGTGGTCCAGGGATGATTCATTTTACCTACAAGGTTAGGTTGTGTTATAGACTGGAGAGGGATTAATTTAAACAGCTCTGATTTCTTCTGTCACTACCCATTTGTGAACAGAAAGGTGTTTTTGATTTTTGTTGTCCCCCTTTGTAAATGGTGGTGTGTTTTCCCCAACCCTTCAGTTTTGGGGTTATCCAATCCTCTACTAATAACCCCTAGCAAACTTGAGCTAAGGTAAAATAAGAGGAGTAGCTTTACACACGCATACGAAACATGGGAAGTGGTTTCGCAATGTTGTCTGTTTTTGCATTCATACAATGAAAGGGGATAAGGGAAAAATGGTGTACAGGGCAAGACCACGATAAAAATAAGAGTTATGGTTTCACGTGAGTCCGGAATCAGAAGTCCAGTGGTGTGTTCCTTCAGAGGTTAGCAGGCTGAAACTGTTACAGGGTGTTCTGACATTCCAGAAGCGAAGACTTGCACAGTGGAAGAATGCACATAGAGAAGAATTAGTCTTGATATAGATGTTCCAAGGTTCCAGTAGTTCACAGTGTAGATGAGGGTCATGCATTGACCTGGACACAGCTCTTTCTACTTCCCCCTGTTGGACAGTAAAATGGTAGACAGGCTGCTTGCCTGGAGTTCTGCTTTTCTTGATGTCTAACAGGCACTGAAGATAAAATTCAAGAGCTGTATAAATACAGCTCAAGTCTTGGCCCTGTGACACAGTTGTTTCAGGTCGAGCTACTCAGCTAACGAGGTGCCTGGTTGAAACCCATTGTGTTTTGGAGCAGGGAACAGTGGGACCATTAGCACAACATTGGAGATTAAGAGTCATAAAAAGCTTTACCTTTGTCCAGAGCTGGCTGATGCAGAGTTATTGTCTACAAATTCTTTGTGTTGGCTTGGATGGAATGTTTACATAATACAAGTCACATTCCAGGATGATGAGGTAGCCTTTGCCCTTTGGAACAGCTTAGAATCTTCCAGAAATCAACATGTGATTAGCTGCAGCCAGTTTTATTAGCCCGGCAATTGTCCACTTTGAAAAACAGAAAAAGATAATTTTATAAAGTAGCCAGGCTGATGTAGATATATATAGATATTTTCCTTCCTGTCTTCTGGCTTGGACAGTTGGCAAAGGGGTTATTCTCCTTGGAACAAAGGAGGTTGAGAGGAGATTTGATGAAGGTGTACAAAATTATGACAGGTTTAGATAAGGTAGACAAAGAACAGCTGTTCTCATGATAAAAGCAAAATACTGCGATGCTGGAAATCTGAAATAAAAACAAAAATTGCTGGAAAAACTCAGCAGGTCTGACAGCATCTGTGGAGAGAAAGACAGTTAATGTTTCGAGTCCGTATGACTCTTCTTTGGAACTAAAGAGTAGAAATGTGGTGAAATATATACTGTTTAAGGGGGATGGGACAGGTGAAGCTGGATAGTAGGCCAGTGATAGGTGGAGGCAAAGGAGAGATTGCAAAAGTTGTCATAAACAAAAGGTCAAAGGGGTGTTGATGGTGGTGATACTGACTAAAGGAGGTGCTAATGGTGACATTAAGAGTAGAAAGCAGGATGTGCAAGTGACAGATGGCCGTAGTGGGGGCGGGGTGGGGGGAGGGGACGGTGTGGGAGAAAAGATCAAAATAGGCTAAAAGGTGGGGATAAAACAATGAATGGAAATAAAACAAAATAATAGAAATAGGTGGGGAGAAATATATATATATAAAAATTTAAAAATAAATATTGAAAAAAGGGGCTCAATAAGGGGGTGAGGATGGAGGAGAGAGTTCATGATCTGAAGTTGTTGAACTCAATGTTAAGTCCGGAAGGCTGTAAAGTGCCTAGTCGGAAGATGAGGTGCTGTTCCTCCAGTTTGTGTTGAGCTTCACTGGAACATTGCAGCAGGCCAAGGACGGACATGTGGGCATGAGAGCAGGGTGGAGTGTTGAAATGGCAAGCGACAGGAAGGCCTGGGTCATGCTTGCGGACAGACCAAAGGTGTTCTGCAAAGCGGTCACGCAGTCTGTGTTTGGTCTCTCCAATGTAGAGGAAACCGCACTTGGAGCAGCGAATGCAGTGGACCAAATTGAGGGAAGTGCAAGTGAAGCGCTGGTTCACTTGAAAGGAGTGTTTGTGTCCTTGGATGGTGAGGAGAGGTGAAGTAAAGGGGCAGGTGTTGCACCTTCTGCGGTTGCATGGGAAGGTGCCGTGGGAGGAGGTTGAGGTGTAGGGGGTGATGGAGGAGTGGACTAGGGTGTCCTGGAGGGAACGATCCCTGATGAATGCCGTCAGGGAGGGTGAAGGGAAGATGTGTTTGGTGGTTGCATCCTGCTGGAGTTGGCGGAAATGGCAAAGAACGATCCTTTGAATGTGGAGGCTGGTGCAGTGAAAAGTGAGGATAAAGGGGACCCTATCATGGTTCTGGGAGGGAGATGAAGGTGTGAGGGCAGAGGTGTGGGAGATGGGTTGGCCAAGGTTGAGAGCCCTGTCAACGACCGTGGGTGGGAAACCTTGGTTAAGGAAGAAGGAAGACATGTCAGAAGCACTGTTTTGGAAAGTGGCATCATTGGAGCAGATGTGATAGGGGCGAAGGAATTGAGAAAATGGGATGGAGTCCTCACAGGAAGCTGGGTGTGAGGAGTTGTAGTCGAGGTGCCTGTGGGAGTCGGTGGGCTTGTAATGAATATTGGTGGACGGTCTATCACCAGAAATTGAGACAGAGAGGTCAAGGAAGGGAAGTGTCAGTGATGGACCATGTGAAAATGATGGATGGGTGGAAATTGGAAGCAAAAATAATACATTTTTCCAGGTCCAGACGAGTGCATGAAGCAGCACCAAAACAGTCATCGATGTACCAGAGAAAGAGTTGTGAGCTGTTCTTACAAGGATTAGGGGACACAAATTTAAGGCTTTGGGCAAACGGCAGGGGGGATGTGAGGAAGAACTTTATAAAGTATTTATTACTTTGTAACAGCAGGAAGTAATGACCTGGAACTCCCTGCTAATGGCAGTGGTGGAAATGAAGATGATCAATGATTTCAAAAGGAAATTGGATGGGCACGTTAGGGAAATAAACTTGCAGAGCTATAGGGATAGAGTGAGGAAATGGGGCTGACTAGATTGCTGTACAGAGAGCCAACATGAACTCGAAGGTCAGATGTGCTCCTTTTATGCCTCCATGACTCTAAGACCCAAACCATATGTAATAAGAAAAAATTGTATTCCTATTTGATGGAAACTAATTTTTTGGGGAGAATGTTGTTCTGCTTTCTGCCTGTGACTCTGAACTCTGAATCAAATGCAATAAACTTTAATAGTTGACAACACTGGCTTTGGCACAGAAATTCTGGGGACTACATCTATGACACTGGGTTTGTTCTACACTGCATAAGTTCCAGAAAATTATGATGCAAGTCAGTTGTGATATTTATTACACTTGTATCATAATTTTCTGGGACTTTTGCACTGTTAGCCAATCCCTCACCGAAACCATACAAAAATTAAATATAGCTCTCTCCTTCCTAGTCCAGTTAATAGCTATTACTATTTTCAGGGATTTGGATCAATTTTCTTGCCACAGTCATGAATTATTGCACAGGTTGATGTATTTAAATTTGCAAGTTCAAAATAATTGAGTGAGGTAAAATAAAGATCCAGATCTTCCGGTCTCTGGATAGTTGGAGATAGGATGTACCCTGGCAGATGTGCAATGGGAGCCCTCAAAGACCCAATGCAAGGACTCCTGTGGGGATTGCCTGGGAATTTTGAACATCTGATAGGCAATTCCCTGCTCCCCGGGATTAAGAGAATTAGAGATGTGGGACAGTTCTGACTTATACCTGGATTGTTACCCAGGAAAAAACCTGGTCTAACACCGGGGTGACACAACTGATCACTCTCACTGACTACCCCTCAACCGGACCTGACTATCCTTTGACCCAACCCAATACCATCAACTCACCTACCCACTCACCCACCTACCTGTCTCCCTGTCCTGTACCCCCTTACCCACTTGTCTTCCCTCCATGGCTGTTTTCAAAGCAGCTTTGGGACGTTTAAATTCTTTACTTATTGGAATATGGCAGCTAGTGCTGTAAAAAGGGGCGTAGTTTCTGCCTGGATTCTCTGTGCTGCTCCCTGTAAGATTCGCTGCACGGACTTGATGGACCCTCCATTGGAAGACTGTCCTGAACTATCAGTGCAAGTTATAAGTGCATTTTTTTTATCTGATCAGGGTTGAAAATAGGGTTTCTGATCCTGATCAGAAGATTTGGGCCAAAATCTCTGTCCTTTTTAATTTGTTAAAACTCATCAAAATCTTCATTACCGTGTGTTAAGAATAGTGTGCATTTTGTGCACCATGTGCCACTGAAGTGCCAGCATGTGCCTTGGATGAAAGTGAGAATTGGTGTGAATTCCTTTTTGGCCTGATTTTTGGGGCCAAAATTGTTGTCAGAGGCCTATGGTCCATTCAAAATTGATCCTTGGGCCTCAATTTAAATAATTCCAGTGAGCTGTGGGCAATTGATGGCCATGATGAAGCAGCTTATTGGTTCTCTTTGGAACAATTTGGGCTGGGTTAGATGCCGGTAGTGGCTGTCAGGTTGGTCTGGGAGCGTTGGAAGTGGTTTGTGAGGGGAGCAAGATCCAACATTTGGCCACAGTAGTTTAATGGAGCCATTACACCCCTCCAAGAATCACATTAGGTATGTTAAACAGAAAAAGATATGAGCTTTGTTTTGATGGACTCTGGACTATGGATCCTGGCTTGGCCATAGAAGGAATTGGCAAAACTGAATGAAGCGTGTCTGGCTTTAACTAGTGTTAGGCCTTTAATTAGCACCTGTTTAAGGCAAATGACTGGGGTTGGCTGAATATTGCCCAGGCCAGTGTGGTGTTAGATTTTCATCCACCGATGGGGCAAAGGACTTAACCCCCAAAATTGAACCTAATGCAACCAAAATGCAGATGAAATGAGGTCCAGTTTCAGCTGCCATTAAATTACTAATATCATTGCTGAAGGGTAAAGGGTTAAATCAGAAGCATATGTTGCTGATGTAATAAAGATGTAACACCACATGATTGAGTAAGAGATCTGGAGGGAGGAGAAGTTCCAACCTCGTGTCGAGTTCCCAATTTGTATATAGTAGCTATAAATAAAGAATAATAAACTACAATCTCAAGCATCTTACTTTGGGAGAATAGACAAGCCACAAAAAGCCCCGGGTAGTCCCTGAACGCACGATGAAACAATCTTCTGTATAAATTGTAAAAATGCAAAAACTAACTTGGAATGTTGTTGAATACATCATCTGAATGTTTTCATAATTCAAATAATTTTCTACAAGTTCAGTATAGTAAAAAGATTTTTAAGTTCTGTAGTAACTGAAGGTATAGCCTCTCTTACTGTCTATCAGGGGTCGCGTGATTGTCCTTGAAGGCCAATGAGCCCTAAGCGCAAGTAATCTTGGGGGTGGGGGGTTGCGGTATTGGCGTTCCTTGTTGAGGACCTGGTTCAAGCATGTAGTATCTGAAAAGCTCTCTGTAATAAAGTGTGTCTGTTTCTTGTTGAAACCTGTCCAGTACATCAAGTCATTACATTTGGCAACGAGGGTAAAATAGCTCTGACGCTGCACCTCGCCTTGTTAACAGGAGTACATAGAATCTTAAGGGAAAAGAAAAGACTACTCATCAGTCATGCCATTGTTTGGCCGAATTGATCCTTGTGAGATGTGACTATGCAAGACTGGAGCCAATATGTAGAGCGCCTTGGTTTTTATTTCGTAGCGAACGAAATTACTATAGAGGAAAAGCAGAAAGCAATCCTTTTGAGGGTATGTGGTAGCAAGACACACAACCGCATCTGCAGCCTGACAGCCCCAAATGCGCCAAATTCTAAGTCCTTTAATGAATTAGTTGACCTCATGAAAATGCATTTCCAGCCGAAGCCTTCTGTAATAATGCAGAGGTTTAAGTTTATTTCCAGAGTTAGAGCCCCAGAGAGTCCATCGCAACGTAGACAGCAAAGTTGAAGCAGTTGACAGAACACTGCGGCTTTGGAGACACCTAAATGATATGCTGCAGGACCAATTAGCTTGTAGAGTTCACGACGCCGCCATTCAGTGCCGCTTACTCGCAGAGGCCGATATTAATTTGAAGAGGGCCCTGGAAATAGCACAAGCCATTGGAAGTGCTGCAAGAGACTCGCTGGCTTTACATCACATACAACATGGCGATGTTCTTCATGTGGGGCAGGAACCTACCACCGGGCGTGGTGCGAAAACCAGAGACTCAGCAGCAAAGTGAGATGCAATGTCCGCTGTTAGAAAATCAAAAAGCCCTAATAGAAACACTTCAGCAGTGACTCCAAGGTTAATTTGTTATAGGTGTTGGGGTGACCATGTACTAGACACCTGCAGATTCAAGGAGGCAGAATGCCATTACTGCCATAAGAAAGGTCACTTGGTAAGGCAATGCACAGTGAAATTGAAAGAGCTCATAAAGCAAAAAGCCAACATGATTGAAGTGAATAATACAGCAGAACCTGAAGCTGCCGATACCGACACATATTCCCTGTACAATGTCACAGCTGTAAAAACTGAACCTATTACCGTCACGATCCAAGTGAATGGGAAGCCCTAATGATAGAGGTAGATACAGGAGTCTCATCCACAGTGGTGGGAGAGCACATATTTAAGTACCTAAATGAAGGCACCCAGCAGAAAACTGCTAAATTGAAGACATACACTGGACAATATATATGGGTAAAAGGCATTGCCACAGTACCAGTGTCTTATAGGCAGCATGCAGCTCAGCTTCCAGTGCTAACAGTGACAACGTGAAGGACCTAGTCTCCTGGGCCGAGACTGGTTACAAAAAATCAAGCTTAACTGATCTGAAATATTTCACTTGAGAACAAGAGGAGTTCCTGAACTGCTAAGGAAATACAACAATGTGTTTTGAGATGAATTAAGGAAGTTAAAAAGCTTGCAAGCAAAAGTATATGTGGGTTCTCGGGCGGCACCCCATTTCTTTAAGGCCAGACTTGTACCTTATGCCTTAAAGGAGAAGGTGGATGCAGAACTGTGCCAGTTAGAAAAGCTGGGCATCATCCAACCTGTCCAATTTTCGGAATGGGTAGCGCCCATAGTCCCATTGGTGAAACCTGACCAAACTGCATGCATTTGTGGGGACTATCAATTGACCGTGAACAAGGCAGCCAAACTAGATAAGTATCCTATCCCAAGGATAGACGACTTATATGCAAAGATAAAAACAAAAAAACTGCGGATGCTGGAAATCCAAAACAAAAACAGAATTACCTGGAAAAACTCAGCAGGTCTGGCAGCATCATTTTTTCATCTTTTGATGATCTGCTTCTATCACTGCTTGTTTGTCCCTAGAACCACACCCCCCCCTCCACCTCTCTGTCTCTCTATCTCTCCGCCCCCCCACACACACACCTTAAACCAGCTTATATTTCAGCTCTTTCCTGGACTCGAACTCAAGTTCTATCGAAGGGTCATGAGGACTCGAAACGTCAACTCTTTTCTTCTCCGCCGATGCTGCCAGACCTGCTGAGTTTTTCCAGGTAATTCTGTTTTTGTTTTTTTTTGACTTATATGCAAAGATAGCTGGAGGCAAATCCTAAACAAAACTGGATATGAGACATGCTTACCAACAATTAGAGCTGGTTAGCACGTCTAGGGGAAACATCACTATCAGGACGCACAAGGGTCTTTATCAATATACTTGCCTCCCCTTTGAAGTATCGTCTGCATGTGCAGTCTTCCAAAGGACAATGGAGAGTCTTTTGCAAGGATTTCCTCGAGTAGTAGTATACCTAGACGATATTCTGATCACAGGTTCAACTGGGACCGAACACTTGGCCGACCTGGAAGAGGTGCTAAGAAGATTATTGGAAGCCAGCGTACGGTTTAAAAAAAGAGGAATATACATTCCAAGTGCCAGAAGTTAGTTACTTGGGTCACAGCGTGGATGCCATGGGTTTGCATCCGTTAGAAGAGAAAGTTAGGGCAATCAAAGATGCGCCCTCTCTGTCCAGTGTAACCAAAATTGAGTCTTTCCTGGGTATGATCAACTATTATAGCTGCTTCTTGCCAAACTTATCAACAGTGATAGGACAATTATACTTGTTGTTAAAAAAGAATCACCATTGTTCTTGGAATTCACAACAGGAAATGGCCTTTGTGAAAGTAGAGAAACTATTACATTCATCGTGTTTATTGGTATACTACGATCCATCAAAAGAATTGGTATTAACATGTGATGCTTCTCCAGAGTACTGAGGGAGGCAAGGGAGGAGATTGCTGGGACCTTGACAGAAATCTTTCTATCCTCACTGGCTACGGGTGAGGTCCCAGAGGACTGGAGGAATGGCCAATGTTGTTCCATTGTTTAAGAAGGGTAGCAGGGATAATCCAGGAAATTACAGACCGGTGAGCCTTACGTCAGTGGTAGGGAAATTATTGGAGATGATGCTTCGTGACAGGATTTACTACCATTTGGAAGCAAATGGGCATATTAGTGAGAGGCAGCATAGTTTTGTGAAGGGGAGGTCGTGTCTCACTAACTTGATCGAGTTTTTCGAGGAAGTGACAAAGATGATTGACGATGGAAGGACAGTGGATGTTATCTACATGGATTTCAGTAAGGCCTTTGACAAAGTCCCTCGTGGCAGACTGGTACAGAAGGTAAAGTCGCATGGGATCAGAGGTGAGCTGGCAAGATGGATACAGAATTGGCTTGGTCATGGAAGACAGAAGGTAGCAGTGGAAGGGTGCTTTTCTGAATGGAGAGCTGTGACTAGTGGAGTTACGAAAGGATTCCTGCTGGGACCTTTGCTTTTTGTAGTATACATAAATAATTTGGAGGAAAATGTTACTGGGCTAATTAGTAAGTTTGCAGACGACACTAAGGTTGGAGGAGTTGCAGATAGTGAAGAGGATTGTCAAAGGATACAATGGGATATAGATCGGTTGGAGACTTGGGCAGAGAAATGGTGAATGGAGTTCAATCCGGACAAATGTGAGGTAATGCATTTTGGATGGTCTAATACAAGCAGGAATTGTACAGTAAATGGCAGAACCCTTAAGTGCATCGACGGGCAGAGGGATCTGGGTGTACAGGTCCAGAGGTCACTGAAAGCGGCAACGCAGGTAGATAAGGTAGTCAGGAAGGCATATGGCATGCTTGCCTTCATTGGCAGTGGTATTGAGTATAAAAGCTGGGAAGTCATGCTGCAGCTGTATAGAACCTTGGTTAAGCCACACTTGGAATATTGCGTGCAATTCTGGTCACCACATTACCAGAAGGATATGGAGGCATTGGAGAGGGTGCAGAGGAGGTTTACCAGGATGCTGCCTGGTCTGGAGGTTATTAGCTATGAGGAGAGGTTGGAGAAACTCGGATTGTTCTCACTAGAGCGACGGAGATTGAGGGGCGACTTGATAGAAGTTTACAAAATTATAAGTGGCATGGACAGAGTAGATAGTCAGAAGCTTTTTCCCAAGTTGGAAGAGTCAATTACTAGGGGGCATAGATTTAAGGTGAGAGGAGAAAACTATAGAGGAGATGTGCGGGGCAAGTTTTTTTATGTAGAGGGTAGTGAGTGTCTGGAATTCGCTGCCAGAGGAGGTGGTGGAAGCAGGTACGATCATGGTTTTTAAGAGGCAGCTTGACAAGTACATGAATAGGATTGGAATAGAGGGATACGGACCCCGGAAGTGCAAAATGTTTTAGTTGATGGGCAATATGATCGGCGCAGGCTTGGAGGGCCGAAGGACCTGTTCCTGTGCTGTACTTTTCTTTGTTTTTTGTTTTTGCTCTGAAGGTGTAGGAGCCGTGTCATCACATTAGAATGGAAGATGAATCAGAAAGGCCAATTGGCTATGTCTCCAGAACCCTCTCCACAGCCGAGAAGGGTTATTCCCAGCTAGAAAAGGGTTTATCGATGGTATTCAGAGTGAAGAAATTCCACCAGTATCTGCATGAACAGCATTTCACCATTGTGTCGGACCATGAACCATTAATGGGTTTATTCAGTGACAATAAGGCCATTCTGCCAATAACATCAGCAAGAATACAACGTTGGACTTTGATAGTATCTGCGTGTGAGTATATCTTTATGCACCATCCTTGCTTACACATTGCAAATGTGGACACACTCGGTCATCTCCCATTACCAGATAGCATTGTACATGGTCCAGTGCCACAAGAAGTTGTGCTTGTACTGAATTTCTTGGATTCTTCGCCTGTGTGGGTGAAACAAGTTAGAAATTGGATGAACAGAGATCCAATTTTGTTGAAAGCCAGAGATCTTGTGTTGCAAGTGTGGTCAAATCCATAGTGTCTGAAGAGATGAGACCATTCCAAGTCTGTAAAACAGAGTTAAGTTGTCAAGATGGAACCTTGTTATGGGGATCAAGAGTCATTGTCCCTTCGCAAGGTAGAGAACCACTCTTGACAGAGCTTCATAGTGCACGTCCAGGCATATTGAAGATGAAAATGTTTGCGCAAAATTGTGTCTCGTGGCCAGGCATTGACAGTAGCATTGAAAGCATGGTGAAGCACTGTCTCCACAGTCAGCAACAACAGAAGTTGCCCGTTTCAGCTCCACTGCACCTGTGGGAGTGGCCTGATCAACCCTGGGTTAGACTGCATATTGATTACATAGGATCATTCTTAGGTATCATGTCTTTAATGATCGTAGATGCACATTCTAAATGGATGGGTGTGTATGAAGTCAGATCACCAATGTTAAGCGCAACTATGGAAAAGCTGCGTCATCGTTTTAGTATACATGGCCTACCATAAATCATTTTTTCTGATAATGGTACTGTCTTTACCAGTGGAGTTTCAGAGATTCATGAATTTAAATGGAATCAGACACATTAAAACAGCCCCTTACTGTCCATCATCAAATGGTTTAGCTGAGAGAGCTGTGCAACTTTCAAATCGGGAATGGAGAGGCTATCAGAAGGGTCTCTAGAAACTTAATTTTCCTACTTTCTTCTCAGTTATCGTACAATGTCACCTTCGACTACGGGTTCAACACCGTCTAAATTATTAATGAAATGCTGCCTACGTACAAGGTTAAGTCTGGTGTTTCCAAACTAAGAGGGGAAGGTAGACAAGAATCAGAGTAATCAAAAATTGAATCATAGTATTAATAGCAAAGCTCACAGATTCACTGTAGGAGACACAGTTTTCGTGTGGAATTTTGGAAGTGGACCTTGTTGGGTTCCTGGTACAATTGTCTCAGAAACTGGTCCCTTATCCCTTATGGAAGTAGAAGACAGAATTGTTTGAAAACACAACCACCACCTTTGGTATAGAGATATTCCAACAACCAGCTATTCTGCCTGTGATTAACGTCGAACCATGAATCACTGAGATGACAGATCGACCTAGAAAAGACATGCCCGATGTCTTTGTAGAGTTGCCAAACAATGAACTGCTACTTTCTAATGCTGTATCTGGTGCTTCTGTTCCTGGTCATGTTGATCCTGTGGAAGAACCTCAAGTGCTAAGCTACGCTGCTCTAATGGAATAAGGAAAGCACCTCACATACTTGATCTTTAATCACCTGAGTTGTATGTATGTATATGTTGTTGGATATTCAAATGTTCTCTGTAAATAGAAACTGTTTTAAAAAACTAAAAGGGGATGAAATATAGTAATTGAAGTTATACCCACCGCCCCCCCCCCCCCCCCCCCCCCCCCCCCCACTGCCTATCGGGGTAATGTGATTGTTCTTGGAGGTTCTGACCAATGAACCCTAAGTGCGAGTAATCTGAGAGCGGGGCTTCTTGTCGAGGACCTGGTTCAAGCAAGTAGCATTTGAAAAGCTTTCTAATTAAGTTTCTGTTTCTTGTTGAAACCTGTCTGGTACATCAGGTCACTACAAGTTCAGAATTCATGTGATTGATGCAGGTGGGACAAATGTTTTGCTGCATCACTTGAGCTCCCTGTGTTTACTGAGGCATTTGCAAAATTATGTTCCAGCTAATTTGGAGGTAAGAGTAAGTACAGGAATCTGAATAATTTATAGCATGAATTATGGGTCACTTATTTCAATAAATTAAGTCCAGACACACAACCAGTTTGGACTGAACTGAGACTACAACTGTAATTTGGGATCACATTTTAAAAACATTTTTGAACTCTAAGGAATGTTGGGTGTGTATTTTCCATGTTTTGTTTGCTGAGACCTTAATGGTGAGAGGTTTATTTGAAGTTCTTAGGATCTGCATTTACAAAGGGTAATTTTATAATGAATCCTACTTTGATTTCCTGAAGCTGACATCACCACATGAATATTTAGTTGGACTTTTTTTCCCTGAGGATGAGTGATTGTGCCTCTTTTGTCTTGTGGCCAGATGTTGATATTAGTATGTGTGTTTCATGTCTGAAAATCTTCTCAATTGAAGTTAATGAGTTTTGGGTCAAGTGTGATGAGAGAAATCCACAATTGCTGCTTCTTTACCTGGAACTTCCAAAAATCAATGACTAAATATTTGTCAGTTTTAGAAGTTGGAAGATTACTCAGCATTATTTCACTCAATTTTCAATATAAGTTGTGTAGCAAAGCAGCAAATTGCAAGTTTCCATGGAGGGCAAGCACAAGTTGACACTTTCAAGTTACTCTGTGGCCATGACTGAGAGAACTTTTGGGAGCTACCCACTTAAACAAATTGTTTGTGAACTCAAAAGAAAATTAGTGGGTATGTTGGATACCATCTATTTCACCTTCACAGTGTCACCAGAAACTAGCATCAGGGGCTAACCCGGGGCTGGATTTCTGTGGAGCCAGGAAAACTCTGTGGACAATTAAAAATGGCGGATGAGACTCAGATCTAGAAATCCACCCCCGCCTCAACTTTCCGACAGATCCCATTTTCGCAGGTAGGGGAAAGGATCTCTCACAAGGGAAACCTGAACTCAGTAGGGCCCCTTGAACTCATTGCTAAGTGCAAGCAAATCTAATTTTCGCTGTAGCAAAGGGCTTAACTACAGTGTGGAACTTAGAATTTAGGGAGGAGATGAAAAGGCTCATGGGTGGATAAGATCTGTAGAACTGTCAAACTGTGAAGTTATTTAAATCCCCAGCCCTTCAAAAATTAATTTTAAAAAGCCTACCTGTGTCAGTGAGAATTTTAAAAATCTGTTCTAGCAGTTATAATACCTGTTCATCGACATTGTCCCAAGGGTTATCCATTATATCATAATTAATCAGAAAATGCTGGAAAAACTCAGCAGGTCTGACAGCATTTGTGGAGAATCCGTATGGCTCGAGGGTTTCTCTCTCCACAGATGCTGTCAGATCTGCTCAGTTTTTCAGCATCTGTAGTATTTTGCTTTTATCTTTTTGCTTATATCATAATTAATGGTTGGCTGCTTCCCACAACATACAATTATCCCAGCAGTGGGTTTGTAAGGTTACAGTTTGATTGAGCTGTAGCAGCCAGACATCAATAATGATAATCTGGAGTTATGAATACCGGCCTGTTTGTGTTTTTAAAGGGATTAAGCACTGAGGGGCTTGTAAAGTTTTGAATGTACTTTCATGAATGGGAGTTTTTTTTAACTATAGTAATAAAGACTAATATATATTTAGATCTTTATTTTATTTCATCTTAACATGGCTACTGAGGTCTGCCAATGGTGGATACTGGGTGAGTTGGCATGGAGGGTGTAAGGGCAAGGGGTAGTGGATGGGGCATGGGCTGGCATTGGGGCTTAAGAGACCATGGTGGTGACTGGTGGAATAGGTTGGCATGGGTAGGGCATGGGGGCAATAAGAGTCATGGAGGTGTATGGAAAGGCCTGAGTTGGAATTAAGTTGGCATGAGGGCTATAAGAGGCCATGGGAATGGGTGGAGGCATTTGTTGGCATTATGCTGGCATGGGGGCTGTAAGGGGCCATGGTGTTGGATGGGGCAATGGGAATGGGTGGTGGGGGGATGTGTGTGAAGAGTGGGGACTAGAAGGCCTAATACTTAACAAAACAACTAGGATGAAGTCCCAGAGAATTGAGCTGGGCCTTTAAGGAGCCTGCCTTGGCACTCTGATAGAATGGTTACATTTAAGGTGTGTATGCTTTATCACACTGAGTTTATATGGTGCTGCATTTGGCACTCTGCATCTGGAGGTGGCGGACCCTAATCTATCTTGCACCATGCTAACTGCTGATCCAGAATGAGGTGGAGAACTTCAGATTCAGTTTATTCATTGATGTTTGACCTACGTGACCAAATTTGTGTAAAGTGATAAAAACAAAAAAACTGCGGATGCTGGAAATCCAAAACAAAAACAGAATTACCTGGAAAAACTCAGCAGGTCTGGCAGCATCGGCGGAGAAGAAAAGAGTTCGAAACGTCAACTCTTTTCTTCTCCGCCGATGCTGCCAGACCTGCTGAGTTTTTCCAGGTAATTCTGTTTTTGTTGTGTAAAGTGATGTTGGTTTTGTATACACTGTAAACTTGCAGACTGTGAATATATAGTTAATGTTCCAGTAAAATAAGAATAGATGTCAAATAAACATGCAGCACCTGTGAAAAGAGAAACAGAGTTAATGTTTCGTAATAATGACCTTTTATTAAAACTGGATGAACTGGAAAAGAGGCAAACAGAATTCCTGTCTGAGAGAAAAACAGAACTTCAAGGTGGGCATTTCTCGAAGAGAAGTGATAATATAAAGATTAACTTAAAATGTTAACTGCTTCTTTCTCGACAGATGCTGCAAGACTTGCTGAGCATTTCCAGCATTTTCTGTTTTTCTTTCAGATTTCCAGCAGTACTTTGCTTTTGTATTAATGTTCCAGTGAATTCATTTTGTTTTCTCTGTTTTTTTTGCCGGGGTGGAGGGTTGGTGTGACTGTTGGTGAAATGGATATAAGTCTATGGCTGCATCCCAATATATAGTTCAGTTATGTCAGAAATGAAAGTTAGCTGCCAGCAAAAATACAGGACAAATTCAGTATAATTTTTTAGGAAAAGAAATCTTGATCATTACCTGTCCTTGATACAGTTATGATGTTGAGCTGAATTAGCTATTGCAGGGGCTAAAAAAACACTTCTGGGGCTTGAGCTGTAGCTCAGATTGTAGAAAATGAAAGATTTTGCTTTGACTAAACTAAATTTGGATAATTTCATCAGGGTGGGTACAAAGCCACAATACAAAGCTACCCATAATTTAACATAAATTTGGAAGTCACTCAATATAGTCATTTGGTACTGAACTAAAAACAAAACTCTATATATAAAATATATAAAAGTAGAAAATGCTGGATATTTATATGTACAGAAGGGCAGACAACATCAGTAAAACAGGAAAGACAGGTTTTGAATTGCTTTTTCCTGCTTTCTATACTTTGAAATCCAGCACGATATGAACTCAGACTGATGAAGCACACGCATCTGAAACGTAACCATTCTATTAGAGATGCTGACTGACCTTTTTTATTTCCATTTTTGTTATTTGATTTTCCAGCATTTGTAGATTTTATATAAAACTGGTGTTCTATTTAAATTAACCTGCCCAATTTTATATTGGATACAGTGAGGGGAAGAGGGCAGATCCATTGGGAACTGCAAAGAGAGTACCTGCTCCATTTCCTGTCGCTTGTTAATCCTCATCACCAGCAGTAATTCTCTTGTGTGCTAAAAATGTGCAGTGTCCTAACCCACATGTATGAACAAGAGAAATTGTGGCATTTTATTCTTAGCAGGTAAAAGAGGAGGAATATTGGTAAGAGAGAAAACTATCAAGCTTCCTCAGCTATGAGGAATGATAACAGCAAAATTTATGTACGTCAATATGTTTTTGCCTGTTACGGAAATGAACAGGTGCTGATCTACAATCTTTTTTACAAAATATTGCCTGTTCACGGGGAATTTAATGTGGACATTTCAGGTTATTTGTTTAGCAGTACCACTGTAGTCAGCATGGGACCAAAAGAATGTTGTGTGCTTGACTAATGATGAATATTCCTTTAGAACACTCTAAAATTGATGTACTGTCTGGTGTTTTCCCACATGGAAAAATCTGGGGTTTTCTGGGTAATAAGTTGAACTAAATGAAATTTGCAATGGTTCATATTGAATCACATCTTTAGTAAGTGCTTTGTGAGCTATTGCCTAATTTAAGTCCATTAAGGGCCTGTCAACTAATGAGTACACTTTTGGACAAGATGGCTAGGTAGGTCCAGTTAATCACTCTGACATGTGTCAAAATTTGTTTCTATTGGGTTAGACTGTTGTCAATTATATCTTTATAATGATGAATGTTTGAAGGATCAGTGAAGCAGAGTTACAGGAGATTTTAAAAGAAATGTACCTTTTGTTGAAAGAAGAAAATTCTGCATTAAATGCTTTTTCTAAATTCAAATTCACGGAGTTTTCCTCTCTTCATCTGAAATTTATGACTTATCCATGTTAACCTACAGTCCTCAGCAGTGTCACTCTTCATTGTGAGCCAAGAAAATCAATTTGGGACAGACTATTCAACGGTGGGTGGCAGAAGTTGAGCCTAATCCAATGCCCAGATTGCACACTTTACAATGGGAGCCAGCAGCTAGCAATCAAGGGTGGGAGCAAGACTGATCCACTTATAATTTCTCCATTACAATGCTGGCTGAGAACCAATACAAACACAGGAATTGAACCAGACGCGCTGTTCCATGTCTCCCAGTACCATACCTGACAATATGTTTACCAAACAAGTTATCGGGGAGTACAGATATTAAAATGGCCGTATTCACTCGAAAAATAGTGAGGGCCAATTGGGACATTGGAAAATTTTAATCGGGTTGTAAGTAGAATTTAACAACAATAGATCATTGCGATTTATTTCTTCAAAAAGATTATTTATACCTAAAACGCAAAATGATTAGAAATGATATACACATTAGTAACTGTACATTAGTAACTGTAGACAGGGTGCCAAGTGTGCAGGAGAGTATCGTGGATAGCACGTATAGAGAGGTGATCACACCGCAGGCTAAGAGTCCACAGGCAGGAAGGGAATGGGTGACCATCAAGCAAAGCAAGAGGACTAGGCAGGCAGTGCAGGAATCTCCTGTGGCTATTTCCCTACAGATATACCACTATGGATACTGTTGAGCAGAATGGCCTCAGGGGAAAGCAGAAACAGCCAAATTCGTTGCACCACGGTTGGCTCTGCTGCACAGTGGAGGAGTAAGGAGTTTGGGAATGCAATAGTTATAGGGGATTCAATTGTAAGGGGAATGGGTAGGCGTTTCTGTGGCCGCAAATGAGACTCCAGGATGGTATGTTGCCTCCCTGGTGCTAGGGTCAAGGGTGTCTCAGAACGGCTAGAGGACATTCTGAAGGGGGAGGGTGAACAGCCAGTGGTCATGGTACATATTGGTACAAATGACATAGATTTAAAAAAAAAGGGATGAGGTCCTAAAAGCAGAATATAGGGAGTTAGGAAGTAAGTTGAAAAGTAGGACCTCAAAGGTAGTGATCTCAGGATTACTAACAGTGCCACGTGCTAGTCAGAGTAGAAGTAGCAGGATATATTGGATGAATACATGGCTGAAGAGATGGTGTGAGGGGGAGGGTTTCAGATTCCTGGGACATTAGGACCGGTTCTGTGGGAGGTGGGACCAGTACAAACTGGGCGGGTTACACCCGGGCAGGACCAGGGCTGATGTCTGAGGGGGAACATTTGCTAGAGTGGTTGGGGAGGGTTTAAACTAAAATAGCAGGGGATGTGAACCTATGCAAGGAGTCAGAGGAGGGGGAATCAAGGACAAGAACAAAAGACAGAAAGGGGAATAAGAAAAGCGATAGGCAGAGAAATCAAGAGCAAAAATCAAACAGGGCCTCAGTGAAAAATAGTGGGAACGAGTCAATTAATGTTAAAAAGATAAGCCTTAAGGCTTAGTGCCTTAACACGAGGAGCATTCGCAATAAAGTAGATGAAATATCCGCGCAAATAGATGTAAACAGGTATGATATAGTCGGGATTACGGAGACATGGCTGCAGGGTGACCAGGGATGGGAACTGAACATCCAGGGGTCTTCAGTATTTAGGAAGGACAGACAAAAAGGAAAAGGTGGTGGAGTTGCATTGCTGGTTAAAGAGGAAATTAACACAATAGTGAGGAAAGATATTAGCTCCGACGATGTGGAATCTGTATGGGTAGAGCTGAAAAACACTAACGGGCAAAAAACATTAGTGGGGGTTGTATACAGACCCCCAAACTGTAGTGGTGATGTTGGGAATGGCATTAAACAAGAAATTAGAGACACATGCAATAAAGGAACATCTGTAATTATGGGTGACTTTAATCTGCATATAGATTGGGCAAATCAAATAGTAACAACACCTTAGAGGAGGAATTCCTGGAGTGTATACGGGATGATTTTCTGAACCAATACATTGAGGAACCAACTAGAGAACAGGCCATCCTAGACTGGGTGTTGTGTAATGAGAAAGGAATAATTGGCAATCTAGTTGTGCGAGGCCCCTTGGGGATGAGTGACCATAATACGATGGAATAAAAAAACATAGTTGATTTTGAGATTAGGGTCATGAATCTTAATAAAGGAAACTACGATGGTTTGAGGCTATGATGGATTGGGAAACGTTACTTAAAGGGATGACGGTGGATAGACAATGGCAAACATTCAAAGAGCGCATGGGTGAACTGCAACAATTGTTTGTTCCAGTCTGGCGCAAAAGTAAAACAGGAAAGGTGGCCAAACCATGGCTTACAAGGGAAATTAGAGATAGTATTAGATCCATTAAGAGGCATACAAATTGGCCAGAGAAAACAACAGACCTGAGGATTGGGAGCAGTTTAGAATTCAGCAAAGGAGGACCAAGGGATTGATTAAGAAGGGGAAAATAGAGTATGAGAGTAAGCTTTCGGGGAACATAAAAACTGACTGTAAAAGTTTCTATAGGTATGTGAAGAGAAAAAGATTGGTGAAGACAAATGTGGGTCCCTTATAGTCAGAAATAGGGGAATTTATAATGGGGAACAAAGAAATGGCTGACCAACTAAATAAATACTTTGGTTCTCTCTTCAGAAAGGAGCACACAAATAACATACCAGGAATGTTGGGGAACACAGGGTTTAGTGAGAGTGATGAACTGAAAGAAATAGTATTAATAGAGAAAGGGTGTTGGGGGAAATTGATGGGATTGAAGGCCGATAAACCCCCAGAACCTGATAATCTGCATCCCAGAGTACTTAAGGAAGTGACCCTAAAAATAGTAGATGCATTGGTGGTCATCTTCCAAGATTCTACAGACTCTGGAACAGTTCCTACAGATTGGAGGATAGCCAATGTAACCCCACTATTTAAAAAGGGAGGTAGAGAGAAAACACGGAATTATGAACCAGTCAGCCTGACATTGGTAGTGGGGAAAATTCTAGAGCCCATTATAAAAGAGTTAATAGCTGAGCACTTAGAAAACAGCGGCAGAATCGGACAGAGTCAGCATGGATTTACGAAAGGGAAATCATGCTTGACAAATCTACTGGAATTTTTAGAGGATGTAGCTAGTAGAGTTGATGAGGGGGAGCCAGTGGATGTGGTTTATTTGGACTTTCAGAAGGCTTTCGACAAAGTCCCAAAGTCCCTTGAGATTAGCGTGTAAAATTAAAGCGCATGGGATTAGGGGAGGTGTATTGAGATGGATAGAAAACTGGTTGGCAGACAGGAAACAAAGAGTAGGAATAAACGGGTCTTTTTCCGAATGGCAGGCAGTGACTAGTGGAGTACCGCAGGAATTGATGCTGGGACTCCAGCAATTCACAATACATATTAATGATTTAGATGAGGGAACTAAATGTAATATCTCCAAATTTGCAGATGGCACAAAACTGGGTAGGAGGGTGAGCTGTGAGGAGGATGCAGAGATGCTTCAGTGTGATTTGGACAAGCTGAGTGATTGGGCAAATGCATGGCAGATGCAATATAATATGGATAAACGTGAGGTTATCCACTTTGGTATCAAAAACAGGAAGGCAGCTTATTATCTGAACGGCTATAAATTGAGAGAGGGGAATGTACATTGAGACCTGGGTGTCCTCGTACACCAGTCGTTGAAGGTAAGCATGCAGGTGCAGCAGGTGGTAAAGAAGGTAAATGGTATGTTGGCCTTCATAGCGAGAGGATTCGAGTACAGGAGTAGTGATGTCTTGCTGCAATTATACAGGGCCTTGGTGAGACCACACCTGGAATATTGTGTGCAGTTTTAGTCTCCTTACCTGAAGAAGGATGTTCTTGCTATGGAGGGAGTGCAGCAAAGGTTTACCAGACTGATTCCTGGGATGGCGGGACTGACATATGAGGAGAGGTTGAGTCGGTTAGGATTATATTCGCTGGAGTTCAGAAGAATGAGGGGGGATCTCATAGAAACCTATAAAATTCTAACAGGGTAGATGCAGGAAGGATGTTCCCAATGGTGGGGGAGGCCAGAACCAGGGGTCACAGTCTGAGGATACGGGGTAGACCGTTTAGGACTGAGATGAGGAGAAATTTTTTCACCCAGACAGTGGTGAGCCTGTGGAATTCGCTGCCACAGAAAGTAGTTGAGGCCAAAACATTGTATGTTTTCAAGAAGGAGTTAGATATAGCTCTTGGGGCAAAAGGGATCAAAGGATACGAGGAGAAAGCGGGAGCAAGCTATTGAGTTGGAAGCTCAGCCATGATCATAATGAATGGAGGAACAGGCTCGAAGGGCCAAATGGCCGCCTACTACTCTTATATTCTATGTTTCTAGGTCTCTAACTTATCTCCTACTTGCCGCTTCCCTCACCAAACCGCCCACTTGCCATCTCCCTCCTGCTCAAAACCCTCCCGCTTGTCACTTCCCACCCCAACTCACCCTCTTAGGCTTCCCTTTCTGACCCTCCTGCTCGTCGACACTCCCTCGGGCTTACCAACACCACCCCCCCTCTCGCTTGGGAGAGGGTCAGCAAGAGGGAGGAAGCAAGTGAAGATGCAAGGAGGGGCTACAGGTGAGAGGATTGGGGAGGGAAGTGGCGCGTGGTAGACCGGCAAGGGAAGGTCAGCGAGTGGGAGGCTTGGGGAATCAACTGAATGAAGGGTCAGCGGGATAAGGAGAGACAAGTGTGGGCCTCAAGTGGTCCAAGAGCTATGTTGTGAGTACTGCTGTATTAAAGTATAACGTTGTTATAGCAATTATATTTCAAAGAAACCTACAGTTACAGAAATGGATCATGTTTCATTTGGTCATTGTCCTGCTTGTATCATGCATAAATTGAATAAATTGAGCATAGAATGCATAAACTAAGTTGGAACATGAATTATATTTTCTTAGATTTTTATTTTGCATTGTGTTTCCTCCCACACCATTTATGCAGAGCTCACATTCTATTTTCTGTTATTTTCTTACTCTTTTGGTTGCAATGGTGGCAATCTTGTGGTTCCTTATTTTGAATGAGCTATGGTTTTGCTTTTAACAGTACTTCATGTATTTCCAGCGTGTTGGACGGACAGAATTATTCTTTCGTATGGTGAGGTTTTGCGTTCCGACTCAAGATTTTGCCAAAAATTCTGATTTGAGCCAAGTTTGAAATCAAAACTTCCGTTAAAAAGAAATCCTCGCCTATAACTGTCAAAAGGCTTGCCTCCTTACAGGTCCCAACATCATATTGTAGAGATTCCAGTGTTCTTTCAAAAGGAATTCCAATACTATGTGAGGAGCTGATTAAATTTAGTTTAATAACATGAAAGAGGTTCCATCCCTAATTTGATGCAAAATTCAGGATTAGTAAAATAAAATCAAAATACTGTGGATTATGGAAATCTGAAATAAAAACAGCTGGAAAACCTCAACAGGTCTGGCAACATCTGTGGAGGGAGAAACAGAGTTAATATCACTCTTTCTTGGAACTCTGAAGAAGAGACATATTGAACTTGAAATGTTGACTCTGTTTTTAATCCCATGATTTGTAAAGCTTGGGGTGTGGGAGGGAATTGCACAACAGGTTACACCCATGCATTGTCTGATGGTATAGATGGATAGAGCTTGCATTTATAATAACATCTTTCATGAGCTCAGAATGTTTCAATGTGAATTATAGCCAATGCAGCACTTTTTTGAAGCTTGTTGACTGTTGTAATACAGGAAATGTGACAGCCAATTTGGACATGAGTATTAGATTTGTCAGTGTATAATAATACATGTAGGATTTCATATAACAATCAGGAAGGAACTAATGAAGCAGATGCACCAGGCAAATTTTGCCCATCACCATGTGGGTGAGCTTTTATTTGGTAATGTTTTTCCTTTGAAGCATTGTATGGAAAAGCCATCTTGTAAGCCCAGGGATCCTTGAATCCTGTGACAATGAATATCAGATTTGTCAGTCAAAATATAATAAATCAATCTGGAGGCTTTCCCCATTGTTTCTGATGATCTGGTTGTGTGTCAAACTTGCATAATTATCCACCTCGAGAAGGAAAAAGTGCTGCCTAGGTTTTGACTAGAAAAAGCCTTCAGAAAATGAATTGATGGGAATTCTGAAGTTTTAAAGCAGAAGTTTCCCATGGAAAGAACCAGCCACTAATCAAATTAGAAGTTTTTTAGCACTGGAGTTAGATTTCTCCCATGGCCTTGCGCACAAGTTTTCCCTCTCCCGACTGCAGTAATTCATACTGGGTTGGAGTTCCACAGACTTCACCAAAGTGGCTGTTTATCATGTGTAAGCTCAGAGGCTGCGTACAAGCAAGTTATGTGGGAACTTAGTTTTTGAGCTGGCTTTTATTGTTGTGCAGCAGGATTCCCCAGCTATTGCTCAAGAGCACATTTTTTGTGATTTTTTTCTTCTTCCTGTCCCTGGCCCAGGGGTATTTAATTATACTTCCTTCATTACTGCATCATCTGAAATCAACTAATTCCTCATGGCACAAGAATTAAACCTGGGACCTTGCTGATTTGTACAATTCAGGCAGTGTGTTTATACTTGCATTGGAGGAGCCAGAGTTGATTTTTTTTTAAACTAATAAACAAAATACTTTGCAGTTTTTAACTGCTCTTGCCATTGCCTTAAAAACTTTAAAGAAAAGTACAAATTGCTATTACATCTCCCACCCCAACTTCTAGGAGGCAGGAGTGTTCTAACATTGTTCTGCCATATGTAGAATTACATTGAATTTACAATACAGAAATAGGCTGTTTGTCTCAGTCAGTCCACACTGGTGTTTATCCTGCACATGAGCAGTGTCTTGTTCCCCTGTGCCTGTTTTATTCCCAAATTACTACTTCTCATTTTATTTCAATCTGTTCTTAAATCATTAATGCCAGTATTGCCTTCCGAAGCCCCGAGCCCTCCATGTTTGTGTGTATATTTGTGTGTTATTCCTGGACTCTACCCTAAATCTTGTGTTTAATCTTGTATCTATGCCTCTCTTTCCGGACACATCAAACATTAAAAACAGTATTTCTATGCACTCGGTTCCATCCCTTCTTAATTTTGTGTCCCTATCAAATACCCACAAGTTTCCCTGTTCTAACAAAAATAGCCCCTATATTTCAAGTTTTGTTTCTTCATACCAGGCTGAATCCTAGTAAATCTGGTCTGTACGGTCTTTCTGATGAGTCATTAAGGTCCTAATTGTCTCAGGTGGACATGAAAGATCCCTTGTCACTATTTCGAAGAAGAGCCAAGATACTTATCCCGGGTGCATTGGCCAATATTTATTCCTCAATCATCATTACAAAAACACATATCAGGTCGTAATCACATTGCTATTCATGGGAACTTGCTGTACACAAATAGACTGCATTTCCTGCATCACTACAGTGACTGCATTTCACAAGTACTTCATTGGCTGAAAGGCACTATATAAATACAAACCTTTCTTTCTTTGAACATCTTTAATATCGTTTGGGGCCTAATACTGCATGCATTGCTTGTTCTAAGTTCGTTTGTAGATTCACATTGCATCTCAGCTTCTGTATTCTATACCTCTTGCCATAAAACTCAGTATTCCATTAGCTTCTAAGTGGCGTTAAGGTGCTTCTTTAAATGTCAAAAACCTGAACTCCCAAAATCCTTCTCTACCTAACTTTCCTCCATTCAAAATACAACTTAATTTAAGTTATTGACTAAAATGTTGCACCGCTCATTTACGGTCCAGCTCTTCCTGTCTCTTTTTTGCTTGCAACCTGCCCAGGAGTATGAAAACTGTTCTCATACAAATTGGACACAACTTAGCATGTGCATGATACAAAAAAAAGTAACTTATTTCAAACTTCCCTTTCTAAATAATCATGAATTTTGTGCAACTGTCACCAACTGGAATCCTCCACACCCCCCCCCCCCCCCCCCCCCCCCCCCCACCACCACCACCACCCCCTTCCAAACTAGGTCACATTGAGATGAACTTAACTAGCCTGGAGGTTCCTCAATGGCACAATTGGAAAAATGTGGCAGATGCTGCATTGGTTTTGACGAGGTGAAAGTGCACCCAAATTTCCACGCATACTCATTATTATAATAGTGTCATAGGGGTCTACCGCACAGAATAAGGCCTTCGGCCCATCGAGTCTGCGTTGGTCAAACAAGTACCTACTGTCCTAATCCCATTTTCCAGCCCTAGGCCCATAATCTTGTATGCTATGGCATTGCAACTGCACATCCAAATACTTCTTAAATGTTATGAGGGTATCTGCCTCTACCACTCTTTCAGGCAGTGAGTTCCAGATTCCCACCACCCTCTGGGCGAAAAAATTCTTCCTCACATCCCCTCTAAACCTCCTGCCCCTTACCTTAAATCTATGCCCCCTGGTTATTGATCCCTCCACCAAGGGCAAAGGTCCTTCCTGTCTACCCTATCTATGCCCCTCATAATTTTATACACCTCAGTCATGTCCCCCCCTCAATCTCCTTTGCTCCAGGGAAAATAACCCCAGTCTATCCAATCTCTCCTCATAACTAAAATTCTCCAGCCCAGGCAACATACTGGTAAATCTCCTCTGCACTCTCTCTAGTGCAATCACATCCCTCCTATAATGCAGATTCCAGAACTGCACGCAATACTCTAGCTGTGGCCTAACCAGTTTTTTATACAGTTCCAGCATAACCTCCCTGCTCTTATATTCTATGCCTCGGATAATAAAGGCAAGTATCCCATATGCCTTCTTAACCACTTTATCTACCTGTCCCGTTACCTTAAGGGACTGGTGGACATGTACACCAAGGTCCCTCCGATCCTCCGTACTTCCCAGGATCCTACCATTCATCGTGTATTCCCATGCCATGTTTGTCCTGCCGAAGTGCATCATCTCGCACTTATCCGGATTAAAGTCCCAAAGCAAAATCTCTCATGACTCAATACAATCCAGTCAAGGCTGGAATAATAAGAATGAAGGAGTAAAGGAACCATTCTGCAACTTGCTGAACTAATTGATTCTATAGTATGAGGGTAGATCATTGACTTCAATGGACTGCTGGTCAGATGATTAATGCTGGATTCATGTGACCACAGTGCTTGCGTGCCTGAAAATCTAAATACAAGTGGCAGAAACTTGACTATCTGATCTGGGAACAAGGTTGATTTTCTGGGTGAGGACAGGTCGGATGTAGACTCTGCTGAATGAGCTTGAAAGATTGCAGATACTTGGGTTTAATAATGCTATAGACGCAACATATGATTAAAATTTCATCCTGTTTAATGCTATCTGATATGATTCTGTCCAGGTAAAACTGATTTTGGATGGGAATTATGTGGATCCTCCAGGCTGGTATGTTCTTACACTAGCATTCATTGGAGCATGGCTAGATGTGTGGAATCACCTAGCAGATGTGGTTTCTGGCCTTTTATTAACAACACAAAATAAAAATATCGTTCAGGTTGGGTTTCACTACCTATACTCATTCAGGCATTATGTTTAGTCAGCGATTAATTCTTATTGAATTAATTCCCCACAACCACCTGGGAGAGCTTCTGGTTTCTTTGGTTGCATATGTTGGGCGCAGGCTGTAAGCACCAGCTTTGTGTCTGATGTCTGTCCTCAAAAAGTTGACAAATATAAAACACCTCCACTATAAGGAAGCATGTATTTGTAATGATAATTACATGATTTGACACCATGGAACATGTCCTGTTTTTAGCTTCTGTAAATTTTGGTGTCTGATGATGGAACCCTCTCATGAGAGAACCGTTAAAAGTTCCCAGACGTCTGGCTAGTTCTATGTCACCTACTGGGTGTAAAATAGTCCTTGGCAAACCCCAGCATGATGACCAGCATGAACGCCTAGCTGAGAATCTCTAGAGGCTGATAACAGTAATCTTTGTATCTGATGCCAAGCTGTTCATGAAGCCCTTATAATTGAACACATGAATTATTATTTAGTCTTATTCTAAAACTCAACTTGTGTACAGATTTGTAAAATCCCACTGAAGGACAGAGACAATAACATATTTACTACATCCTCACAATGGGTGTCTTCTCTGGCTACTATTTTGAAAAAAAGAATTCCATGGGCAAATGAAGAGTAAGAAATAAGAAATGAATACTTTGCTTTAGTAGTAGTACTTCAAATGTTTTCCAGTACATTTTTTGTATTTTCTTCCCAGCCGTGCCTGACCTTGGGCTGTTAAGATTAGCTGTCCAAATTTGGACGTTTCTGGTTCGTGCTGCAACTGCAAGATCTGTTATAATCAGTCAGTGTAAAAAACCAAAAATGTGAACTGATTCAAAAATGTTCAACCATTGTTTTAAAAACCATGTTTTTAAAATTATGGCAATTAATGCAGTTTTGCTTGTCTCTTCAGAACTGGACATAAGTGTATGTTTTGCTTTTCTGAGTTAGCCAAGGTGTAAATGATGAGATTAAGCATGGTGAGTTAGTATGATCATCTCTTTAAAAAGGTCACGAGTGTTTTTTCCATTTTTTTTTTCTTGCTTTCCTAATCTGAATACTAAAGTGGACAAATTAATTTCACTGTTTAATATTAGAATGTATTAAATATTTATATTAACTTATTTCAGAGGTGAAAATTGTATGAAAGCTGATCCGCTGAAAGCTGGTGTATTTTAATTGAGAATCTAGTTATGTACTATAATTTGGAAAAAGCTAATTTGATTTCTTATTAAGTTATAGATAGTATATCCCACCTTAATTTTGGTTTATTTTGCTAAACTTTGAGTTTTTAATGTATTTCTACTTTTTCTAACTTGCACTTTCACCCCCTCCAATACCTTTTTCTCCTCCCAAAACTGTTTCATTTGTTTTATATTAGATCTTCCCTCCAGGCTACCTATAATTGTACTTTTCACAAATATATGAAGACCATTTTTTTGCTTACAGGCCTTTCAAAAGTTTTCTGTAAATAATAAAAAAATTAGTTGATATTCTTGCAGATGTAGAATGATTGATTGAAAGTGTGTATTACAAATAAAGGTTTATAATAAATCATAGGGACAGACTGCCTCCATTGACCTGCTTATTTTTGATTGTACTGTATATCATACATGTTGCTTTCTTACACTTGGTGCTTTAAGTGGACCACTGAATCGGTTAATGAGTGGCTAAAAGCTGCCTGCTGTGCACTAATAAGATGACACCTGTGTCCTTATTAATATACCATTGCATTAGTTCCTAAGGGATGATTGGTTACATGAAAGAATTCATTTTTTCTGATTTTTCTGTGATCTTCAATTTAGTGATGCAGCCACAAAGCAAATTAAATAATTTTTAGTCCCTCAATTACTACAGTTTGTGTTGCACTTGCAGTAATTTTCTTATAACAAGATTATATTGCTATTGATAAAGTAAACAATAATTATAAAATTTGAGTCTCACCTTGATTTATGGTAATAACGTAGGCTGCTCATAGATTAATGGTTTGGTTTGGGTCTCAGCTGCGCAACTGGAGGGAGGCGCTGAGACGTCTCCAGATGAGGAGGGAAGGAAATAGAATGAAATGAGCTGCTGCTGTGTGCCATCTGCTGCCACACTGGCATGCTATAGAGAAGGCTGTCTGCCGCCTTCTTGTTTTAGGATGCACATGACTTTGGGAGGTTCCAGTAAGGAAGTAAAACTACAGGAAAGAGGGAGTTACCTACCTTAAAAGTATGTTGCTTAGGCAGAGTAGTGATTACTTTGTAAATAGTCTTGCTGTTCATGACTTGGAATAGTTTGTAGTGATATGTCTAAGCTGGTGAGGGATAGGAGAAGCTTATTCATGACACCATGCACCTTAACTTCAAACAAGTTTCATTGTTTTTTAAATATTACTTTAACACCATTTGTCATTCCAGCTAATTTGACTTACTTGAAACTAATTACCAGCTTATCAAATATGCAATTATTGAGGTTCTGTAACACATTTTGCTATGTACTAAAAATAGTGTTTTAATCATAATTCCAATTAAATCTGTTTTTTAAAAAAAAATCCACATGGGAAAATGGCACTTATTTAAAAATTTAGTTATTGCTGAGCCAAGTCGCAGCTCGAAATGCGTGAGATCCATATAAATACAGTTTGTTCACAAAACTAGCTAAGAAAGCATGCTCTTATTTATGTGGTGTATTTCAAGATCTCAGGATGACTCAAATGCTAATGTTAAGGATGCACCTTTAAAGTGCAGTCACTGTAATGTGGGGAAATTTGGCAGCCAGTTTTAAACATTGTAAGATTGCACAAAACCATGGGCGGAATTTTCCATTCTGGAGACCAAGTGCGGTGGTGGGCGGGAAAATCTGCATGATTCCAGCTGGGCGGAAGGTCGGGTTAATCCGTACGGTCTTCCGCTTTTCAGCTCATTAACTATGTATTAGCGAGGAGCTTGTTGAATCGCAGGGCAGGCAGGAATTCATCTGCTCTGCCATTACCTCATAGGGTCGAAGGTCCTGGTGCTATATTTAAATGGCACCCGCACAGACATTGGCTCACTGCAGGCTAGGTGTGTTGATTTACTCTGGTTCTCAATGCATCCAAAAGAACCAAACCCTCCACTCCACAGTTCAGTGAGGCCTCTCTAGGGATTCGCCTCCAGGCCTTCCTGGAAAGGCGGGTGGTCTTCCTTCCTCTGGTTGGGAGCAGCAGGTCCTCCCACCTGATCATACTGGCCTGGGAGGAGGCTGCCAGGGAGTTCATGCCTGTGGCACACAAAGATGGACCGCCCTGCAGTGCAGGAGAAGGATGAATGATCTGATGTGTTCCACTAGCGTAATCATTAGGGTATCAGGCAGTCTAAGTGTTAGAATCCACAGGGATATCACACACTACCAGCAGATGGAACATCAGCACTGAATGTCTGCCAGCCATTTTTAAACTCTCCTTCTCATATACGTTCTTGCGCAAACAGCATCTTGATCCCTTAATGGGGAGGGCTCAACACACATGACGGGCATGCATACTTCTGAATTGCTCTTTCCTCCATTGTGCTCACAGTCAATCTATCTGTCTTTATGCAGGACAACATCACCCACAACAAAAAGCAGTGAGCCAAGACTGGAGGGGGGACCCCAGAGCTGAGGGCATTCTCCACCCTTGAGGAACAGGTGGCAGAGTTCGCTGGAGAATACAGAGATTGTTCATGCGCGGAAGGCGAGATTGCCCACCTCGTCTCCCCCAACAAACCAGTGAGGTCCATCCAGTATATGTCACCCACATGCGGACAATGACTGTGAGTGACCTGTAATGTTGGAGCCTGCCTATGCAATCACTAATATCTCCTTTCTATTCCAGCTATCAACAATAACAGGCGAAGGCTGTCCTCAAGCAAGTGCCCCAGCCCCAGCCCCAGCCCCAGCCCCCAGGGCAGTTCAGATGAGGATGCTGAACACCCATCTGTGCACTAGTGGGATGCTAATCATATTCTAGAGCGGTCACATGCTCCCTAGGCTACAGCCCCTACCCAAGGTGACCCCATCATTAGGGGTGAAGATAACTTTTGCTGCTTCCGTGATCATTGTGAGGTTGATGACTGATATGTGGATGCTGAGGACGAAGGTTTTGTTGTGCCCCCTACATTGAAGCCTGAAGAAAACTTCAATCGTGAAAACTTGTCCTCACCCTTATTCCTCTTGAAATCTTGTAGCTATGAGATTGTCATGGGCATGTCTACCACGTTGTGCCAGGGCAGTGGCCTCCTCATGTGCCTCAGCTGAAGCCTTACATCTTTAGATTTATCCCCTTCCAAGTCCTCCTCATCTGAGGAGACATCTTGCCACTCAATGTCTCCTTCTAGCAACACATGCCCCCTTTGCAGCGCAAGATTGTGCAGGGCGCAGCAAACAATGATGATGTGGAACACACTCTGCAGTGAGAATTGGTCCAAACACCTGAAACGCATCTTTAAAAGGCTGATTGTTTCCTCTATTAAGGACCTTGTGGCGGAAGGTGCAGCATCGTATCTTGCTCAGATGCACTCTGTGCTTGATTAACGGGCGTCATTAGTTATGTCTTCTGGGGGTATCCCCTTATCACTGAGTAGCCAACCCTCCAAACGCTGAGATCCCTCAAATATCGCTGGCACCTGGGCGTGACTCAAAATGTAAGAGCTTTGTGAGTTGCTTGGGTATCTAGAACAAACATACTAGATCTGCTTTCCAAGATCACAAATGAGCTGGACGCTCATTTGAATGAATATCGCATGCTGCTGCCAGGGAGCTCTCAAAGCCACATGTGCAGTCAATGGTGCCCTACACTTGCGGGAAGCTTGAGATCGCAGCGAATCCCACGGTTCTGGCAGCCTGGCTTGCTCCATCCATGCAGAGCTGCACATAAATGGTGAGCTTACTGAAAAGGCTGTGTGTCATCTCCCTTATGCATTTATGTGTTGCTGACTGAGATACAGCAAAGGTCCCCAGTGGATCTCTGGAAGGACCAGCTGGCAAAAAAGTAACCTTTAGAGCAGCCATCATTGGATGCCCTCCAAGTTAGTGTGGCGCAAGTTCCTCATGGGGAGTGTGGCAAATTTGAGTTACCTCATCCCTAGACAAGCAAAGGTGCCTGCTGCACTGTCTTTTGTTCATCTCCATGCATGAACTCCATCTTGTGTATACCCTTGGTCACGCCAAATGTCTTTCTGGAATTGGCCCTTCCTCATCAGCATCTGGGACTTCCTGGGGCTCCTCTAGTTCTTGATCCTCAGGGCGATGGTCATCCCTGAGCAGTGCCAATCTGCGACAGGCCCTTCTCCTAATTCTAATCATAGCTATCAACAAGGCAGCATTGCCTGAAGCCTGCGTTCTCTACTCCTTGTATCTGTGAAGGGATACAATTGAGCAATCAATGGTAGTTTCCCTTGAATGATCACCCTCAATATACAATGCAGGAATCCAGTCTCTAACCTTTGACTTGCCCTTAGTCTGTATATGGCATCCCCAGGCCACCCCTTGCAGGATGATGTCATCCTGGAGGACAACAGATGGCTGAGCATCCCCCTGAGATGTGACTACACATTCACAGCGAGGGTCTTAATTAGGGTCAAAAGACCCAGGTCTGAGAATCCACAGTCAGGCTTCTGGTGATTGTCTTCAAGTGGCCTTGACATTAACTGTTGATGCCCAATCCTGGCACTAAAGTCATGACTGCAAGCATGATACCTTGAATGTCATGACCAGAATAGTGGGAACATGCAGACTAATAGGGTCCAAGCTGCTTCTGTGCAGCAGCTATGGTCCATAATAATTTGACCCTACATCATTCTTGCATAGGGATCAGATGCCAGTTAGGACCATATGCACCGCAGCACTTAAACTTAATGGATTCTCAGCCAAATGTGCAACATTAGTAAAGGAGCCAAGCTTGTTCATTGTGCATTAGACCCTCAGACCCTGCACTCAGCTGAGCCATGCTTTCCATGGTTTGAGCAGATTTGTAGACTTCCCCTTCAATTGGCCAAAAATTGCTGTGCTGAACTCCTTCCACACGCCCGGAGACCCCCTGGCCCCCGACTGATTTTTTTCTAGCTAGTTTTTCAAACTGCATTATTCTTAGGTGAATGTGAAAATGGTGCTGCTGACTTCCATACATGAGACCAGCTTCTAACCACCTCCTATCACCCACCAATGTTCCTCCTCCATACTCATCGCCTCCTAATTCCCGTTCCTCCTGTCACTATCCAGTCTCCCATTGTTACTCTTGACCCCATTATTGTTCATGTGAATATTCCTGCTCTCTCCACTGAATCCTTTAATGTTGGTGTCCCCAAGCCATTTGTCGACCTGACCCTCCACTTCTCGAGACCACATTCACCCTTACTTTTCAGGACCCCCCTTCCCCCATGAGACTATGCAATACTGCCTCATGACTTTTCAGCTACCAACATACAAGATCCAGTGCCTCCCCTGATGATTACTGTGTCCTCTGCCTTACAATACCTTGACTCGAACTCCCAAGACCAAATGCCTTAGGCGACTAACAATGCCCTGCATACCATACTGTGCATGACTGTCAATGCCCAAAGAGGCCTTCCCCCTATTCCAAGACATGCGTGCTATGCAGAACCCTCTAACTTGGCCCGCACAGCCCCAAGACTTTTCTTCAATATGCCCCTGACAGTGTGGCCTCAGCCTCAGGACGAGTCTCTTCATGCCCCCGACAGCGTCTGACTCTTCCATGGACAGCCTTATAACTCTTGCCATAGGACAGTCTTTCACTACTCCATCCTGTTCCTTGACCACCTCCTAGTCCTGTCTCCATCTCCTACCTCCCTTCTGGTGTTTTCCCACCCCCCCTTATCCTGCCTCTGTCTCTCCCTTTCCCTCTCGTGTTTTCCTTCCCAAATCCTGCCTCTGTTTCCTCCCTCCCTTCTTGTGCACCATAAATCCCGACCCCCCAGTCCTGCCTCCATCTACCCACTCCTTGATGATCTTGCCTCCTGTGCCCAGCCTTGTGCAACTTGTGCTACAGGCACCTGATATTTCACAGCTACACTCTTAAAAGAGTCTACTCAGCTCCAAATTGTGGATGGACTGAAGTTCGCAAGGTGCAACTCACTTATGTACAGTTGTGAAACAGACCATTCTAATTACCGCTGGTGGGGGCACTAAGTTTGGAGGGGGAACATAATTCTGGTGAGTTGGCCTTTAATGAGCATTCGTGGTTCCCGACATAGATCAGCGGGAAACTAGACTCCTTTTAATCCACCATCAAAGTCTGGAGAACAAAATACCCAACTAATTTCCCGCCAGCAGCAACTGACTTTTTCTATCATGCCAGAGTTAGTGTCCCCACCAATCACAATTCCCTCTGCTGGCGGGAGAAGAAAATGAATCCCCATGAAATAAATGTTGAGATAATCTGTTTTAATGAAGGATGAATACTCACCATGACACCAAGAAATTTCATGCTCTTCAAATAGTCGCATGGAATATTTGACATCCACTTGAGAGGAAGGTGGGGATCTCGATTTAACATCTCATTCAAAAGACGGGACTAGCAACAGTGCAACTATCCCTCAGTATTGCACTGACATGCTGACCTAGATTGGGTGTTGAAGTCTTTGGAGCATGCCTTGAACCCAGAGCCCTCTAATGGAGAGGCAACAGTATTGCAACTGAGTGAAGTCTGACATCTCTGTACTTCAATTGAGAATTATTTGACACAACAGTATACTTGATTCTTTAGTCCATTAAATTAAAAGGAATTCCAATCAGTAATTGATTTTTGGAAACAAAAACAGAATTACCTGGAAAAACTCAGCAGGTCTGGCAGCATCGGCGGAGAAGAAAAGAGTTGACGTTTCGAGTCCTCATGACCCTTCGACAGAACGTGGCTACTGTATGGGACATTGGTGTTCCAGGGACTACACCAGAGTGTTGGCAGGCATTGGCCATGTACTTAATTATATGTGGCAACTTCATTAGATATTTAAAGATACCTTTTTGATTCCCTTTAAAATTGGACCAGAAACAAAGGAATAAAGGTATACTTTTCAATATCTGATGCCCACGGTACATCTTTTGGAGCATATTTTAATTTCTCGTCAGTTCTTCTGAGACCGTTGAAAGAAAGATGTGAGAGTTCATGGAGGAAGAAGTCAAGACCCTCACTTGAAGTTATTGTTATGGAGACTATTTTAGTCTAGTATTAGAAAAGGATCGCATCTGTTAGATTCTGTGTTCATAAAGGAATTTTTATATTCTGTAAATGACTGCAATCTGTTGCATTCCTTGCTACCCCATATGCTTTTTTCAATAAGCCCTTGGTATTTGTTCCAACATGTTCCAAGAGAGCTTGTAACCTTTGGGCTTACTACGTTAGCAGTTACTGTGCATGTCCGGTTATACTTTGGTTTGCAGGCAGTGAGGACGTGCTTAAGGGCCTAATACTAGATGCTGAGCACAAGGAATATCTGAGTAAAACCCAAAATTCAACATTTTCCCACTAGAATGTTCATCACTAAAGTTCTTGATTTATTGACCATTTTTCTTACAATTTTGTATTGCAGTGTCACTGTGACTTAGTTGTTAGAACTCTCTCCTCCTCACAAGAACCTGAGTTAAAGTCCCACTCCAACACTTGAGCATAAAGGAGATGGCTGACACTCCAGCAGAGTACTGAATGTGTGCTGCACTGATGGTGCCGCCTTATTTTGGATTAAACATGAAACCAAGCTCTCTCTAGATGTAAACGATTCTATGGCACTATTTCAAAGAACAGTAGGGGATTTATCCCTGCTGTGCTGGCCAATATTTATCCCTCAATAAACATTGTAAAAACAAATTATTTGGCTATTATCACATTGCTGTGGGAGTTTGTTGCCTGCAAATTGGCTGCTATGGTTCCTATATTAAAACAGTGTCTACGCTTCAAAAATATTTCATTGGCTGTAAAGCATTTTGAGATGTTAGGCGATTATGGAAAGCACTATATAAGTGCAAGTATTTTCCTCCTTTCAATGCTCCTCCTTTCATGCCTTTACAGTAGCTTGTTATGACGAGTTGCACCCTCTATTGGTATACTTTTATATGAGTGTAGTGTAGTTTAGCAGGGATTGGTTACTTGCTAAAGTACTGGGTGCTTCTTGAACATTCATTGTAAGAATTACAAGTGGAAAGTATTAAATCTGCATCAGATATGAAGCACAGAATGTTAGCCAAGAACTGACTGTGGAAATAAATTGCACCTTGTCATGTGGCTTTTATGCTTGCTTTAAGCAAATGGTGAACCAAATTATTATGATTCTAACAAATCACAATCAGTGTGAGCTTCAAGGAAAATGATCAATTTCTTAAAAGGTAACCACTCCAATTTCTCAAAAAAATCATTGGATTTGAGCATTGCTGGCAAGGCCAGCATTTGTCGCTGATCCTGAATTGGTTGTGGTGTGCCGCTGCAGTCCATCTGGTGTAGGTACATTTGCTGCTGGTAGGAAGGAAGTTGCAAGATTTTAGCCCAGCAACAGTGAAGGAACGGTGATATGGTTCCAGGTCAGGATGCTGTGCGACTTGCTGGGGACTCGCAGTTAGTGGTGTTCCCATGCATCTGCTTCTCTTGTCCTTCTAAGTGATAGAGGTCACAGGTTTGGAAGGTGCTGTCAAAGGATGCTGAATAGCATCTTGTATACAGTATATACTGTTGCCATTGTATGCCAGTCTGGAGGGAGTGAATGTTTGAGTTGATGAATGAGATGCCAGTCAAGCCGGCTGCTTTGTCCTGGATAGTGTCAAGCTTCTTGAGTGTTGTTGGAGCTGCACTCATCCAGGCAAGTGGCAGTATCCCAGCACACTCCTGATTTGTGCCTTGTAGATGGTGGGCAGGCTTTGGGGAGTTAGGTGGTGAGTTACTCACTGCAGAATTTGCAGCCTTTAATCTTGTAGCCACAGTATTTATAAGGCTGGTCCAGTTCAGTTTCTGGTCAATGGTAACTCCCCGGATGTTGATGGCGGGAGATTAGGCAATGGTAATGCAATTGAACGTCAAGGGGCAATGATTATATTCTCTCTTGTTGGAAATGGTCATTGTCTGGCTCCTGCGTGGCACCATGTTATATTTCACCTATCAGCCTAACCCTGAGTGTTGTCCAGGTCTTGTTGTATGTATAAACAGCCTGCTTCAGTACCTGAGTAATTGAAAATGGTACTGACAACTGTGCAATCATCAGTGAATATTCCCACTTCTGACCTCATGATGGAGGGAAAGCCGTTGATGAAGTAGCTGAAGATGATTGGTCCTTAGACACTACTGTGAGGAATTCCTGTAGTGGATGTCCTGGCATGGAGATGATTGGCCTCCAACAACCACAGCCATCTTCCTTTTTGCTAGGTATGACTCCAGCCAGTGGAGCATTTCTCCCTGCTTCCCATTGACTTCAATTTTGCTACGACTCCTTGATGCCACACTTGTTCAAATGCTTTCTTGATGTCAAGGCTATCATTCTCATCTCACCTTTTCAATTCAGCTCTTCTTCCCATGTTTAGATCCAGGCTGTAATGAAGTCTGGAGCCAAGTGGCCCTGGTAGAACCCAAATTGAACATCAGTGAGCTAGTTATTGGTGAATAAATGCTGCTTGATAGCACTGTTGGTGGGATTGGATGTATTTGGTTTTGTGGACAGGAGACATACCTGGGCAATTTTCCACATTGTCAGTAGCTGCCAATGTAGTAAGCTGTACTGGAACAGCTTGGCTAGGGGTGAGAAACAGTACCTAACCATTTTCCTTGGCACTCTATAGTCTTCTGGACTCAACATTGAGTGCATTGATTTTAGATCATAACCTCGGCTTCCATTTTATTTTTTACTGGTTCAATCTTTTTTGTTTCTTTATTCCTTTATTTTGTTCTTGGACATCTCCTAGGCAGCCATTCACAACTAACCTGAACACATCTTTTGTTTCTTTGCTATATAGAATCATAGAATTGTTACAATGTAGAAAGAGGCCAGTTGGCCCATCATATCTACACTAGTTCTCCAAATGGGCAATTCGCTTAGTGCCATTCTCCTGCCTTTTCCACATTACCTTCTTCCTTTTCGGATAACAGTCTAATTCCCTTTTGAATGCTTCAATTGAATTTGCCTCCATCAAATACCCATTACCACTCCTTTTGGCTTTAGTACCATGAAACCTTTTGTTATTTAATCTCTCCTGCCTTTCCCCCACCCTACTCTATCACAGACCTTCCCTTTTCTTCATATTCCCTACCCCCTTTCACTTGCTCAAACTTATTACGTTTCTATCTTTCCCCACTTCCTATGAAGGGTCATCAATCTGAAATGCAACACTGTTTTTTCTCCACAGATGCTTAATATTTCTGCTGACTATTTCTAGCATTCTCTTTTTATTTCAGATTTCTATCATCTGCGGTATTTTGCTTTTGTGTTTAGCTTTGGGCAGAGCTCATTCTGGAGCACAAGTCTTCAGGACAACAGCGAGAATGTTGTTAGTGCCCATAGCCTTTGCTGTATCTAGTGTCTTCTGCCATTTCTTAACATCACAAGGAGTGAATCGAAGTGGCCGAAGGCTGACATCTGTAATGCCAAGGACCTCGGAAGGAGATTATACATTCGGTACTTCTGGCTGGAGGTGGTTGCAAATGTTTCAGCCATGTCTTTTGCACCAATGTGCTGTGTTCCCCCATCATTGAGGAAGGGGATGTTTTAGGAATTTCATTTTTCATGTTCAATGCCCACTGCCATTAATGACCATGTGCATGACTGCAGAGCATTGATTTAATGCGTTGATTGTGGGAATGCCTAGTACAGTTTGTAGGATGCTGCTTTTGCTGTCTAACATGCAAGTAGTCTTGTGTTGTAGCTCCACCAGGTTGGCTTCTCATTTTAGGGTATGCCTGGCGCTGCTCCTGGTATGCTCTCCTACATTGTTCATTGAACCAAAATTGTTTCCCTGGCTTTATGGTAATGATAGAGTGAGGGTTATCCATGAGGCTACAGATTGTGGTTGAATAGAATTCTATTGCTGCTGTTGACTCACAGCACCTCATGCATGCCACATGGGCTCTGAATCTATCTCATGTGAACATGGGACTTTAACTCCACAAGGACTGTGTAGCGAACTCTCCTACCAATGTTACTCATGGACAGATGCATCTGCAGCAGGTAGATTGGCGAGGTCGAGGTCAAGAAAGTTTCTCTCCCTTGTTGGTTCTTTCACCACCTGGCACAGGCCCAGCCTGGCAGATATGTCTTTCAGGATTCTGCCAGCTCAGTGACTAGTGATGTTACCGGACAGTGAAGACCCCCACCCAGAGTACATTCCATGCCATTGCTACCTTCAGTGCTTTTTCCAAGTGGTGTTCAACATGAAGGAGCACTGATTCATCAGCTGAGGGAGTGCGGTTATGTAGTAATCAACCTTGCCCATGTTCAACCTGATGCCATGTTGAAGACTCTTGGGACACCCTGCCCCCGAACTGTGTACCACTGTGTCACCATCTCTGGTGATCAGAAAGGAGTCTGGGACATTAGCTGCATAGTATGATTCGGTGAGTATGACTGTGTCAGGTTGTTCCTTGATGAGCCTGTTCCTGAGCAGGTTGACAGAGGAAGTGCGTACATTTGTCATTGCTAGTGCCTAGGTTGATGCCGGGTCCATTCAGTTTAGTATTCTTTGACATTTCTGTAGTGGTTTGTTACAACTAAGTGGCTTGCTATGTTGTTTCAAAGGGCATTTACTAGTCAGCCACATTGATATGGCTTTGGAGTCATAGTAAGTGCAGCAGATTTCCTTCTCTGAAGGATATTACTGAACCAGATGGCTTTTTACAATAAACCAGTAGTTTCCTGATCACTATTACTGAGGCTAGCTTTTCATTCCAGATTTATTAATTTAAATTCCCCCAGCTGCTGTGGTGGGATTTGAACTCATGTCTCTGCAGCATTAGGCAAGGCCTTTGGATTACTACTCCAGTAACATTGCCACAAAGCTACCTTTCCCATTTTCATAAAGCTTATTCTCAAGATTGGACATTTTTAAAACTTGCATACTGAACACACAAAGTCACCTTGCAATCACAGTTATAAATTTTAACAGCGGAATTGTGTTTTCCTGTGTGCTTTTATTAACAATCTTGGTCATGACCTTGCATTCTATTTTTTTGGGGAGAAATTCTTCTGTTGATTAGTCTGCACATGAACAATGGGTGTACTTGTGATGTATTTGTCTTGCCTGTTCTGATATTCAGCGAGGCAGATATGCACACTTCAATCATTGATGCAAATGATGAAGAATAGTTCTTACTATCTGCTTCAGCAGTTACAAGGATTCTAGGATAGAGCATCGCAAGAGAATTGTGCAGAGGAACTATGAGTAGATTTCTGGAGTCTGGAAACATGAGGGGGTAGAATCCCAGAGTTTGAAACATTAGAGAACGGGAAACAGAGTCCAGAGTCTGGCAATGCCTGGCAGGAATGACACAGGATGAAGGGGTTAGGAGCAGAGGGCTGGAGGAAGAAAGGATATCAGTATGAGAAAAGAGGGATCCTGGAATCTGGCAATTTGAGTGTATTGCTCATATCTATCAAGGTCTTTTCGACTCCAAGTTGTCTTCCCTTTCCCCATTCTCTTGCTTCTCTACCAGTCAAACTAAACTACTGAATTTGTACTTTACAGCCTCTGGCCTCTTTCCTGATCAGCATTATCATTCCACAGCCGTATGCTTTATCACCCTCTCATACATCTCCAGTGTTTTATAGCTCACCACTTCATTGCAATCTACTTAAACCTTTGATTATTTTTATCCCCACATCCCACACACCTTTCCAACCACAGTTGCATACAGACTCCAGCGTAGCCTCATCTGCTCTGAAAAGTACAGTGTTATGGCTGGAGATATTGATTGCCATGCAGTCAATTAATGCCATGCATTTAGGGGAGGCGGTGGCGTGGTGGTAGTGTCACTGGACTAGTAATCCAGAGGCCCAGGTGAATGCTCTGTGGATATGCATTCAAATCCCACCATGGCAGCTGGTGGAATATAAATTCATTTCATAAATCCAGAATTAGAAAGCTAGTCTCGGTAATAGTGACTGTGAAACCATTGTTGTAAAAACCCATCTGCTTCACGAATGTCCTTTAGGGAAGGAAATTGCCATCTGCCTACATGTGACTCCAGAACCATGGCAATGTGAATGCCTCACAAGGCATTCAGTTGTATCAAAACTGCTACAAAGTCTACAAAAAGGAATGAAACTGGATGGATCACTGACATCGACCTAGGCACCAGAGACGACAATGGCAAACAGCCCTATCGACCCTCTGAATACTTCCTTACTAACATCTGGGGCCTTGTACCAAAATTGGGAGAACTGTCCAACAGACTAGTCATGCAACAGCCTGACATTGTCTGTAGGTTATGTTTCTATGACAATGACATCACCAATGGGATGGACTCACCAGAGGTGGTGGTACAGTGGTATACAGTCAGGAGGGAGTTGCTCTGGGAGTTCTCAGCATCGACTCTGGACCTCATGAAATCTTATGGCATCAGGCCGAACACGGGCAAGGAAACTTCCTGCTGGTTACCACCTCCTGCCCTCTCCTCAGCTGATGAATCTGTACTCTTACATGTTGAACACCACTTGGAGGAAGTACTAAGCGTGGCAAGGGTGCAGAATGAACTCTGGGTGGGCGACTTCAATATCCATCACCAAGAGTGGCTTGGTAGCACCACTATTGACATAGCAGCAGCAGAATTGTACACGACCACAATCTGTAACGTCATAGCCCAGCACATCCCCAACTCTACCATTATCGTCAAGCTGGGGGAATCAACCCTGGTTTAATAAAGAGTGCAGGAGAGCATGCCAGGATCAGTGCCAGGCATAGCTAAAAATGAGGTGTCAACCTGGGTGTTATAGAGTTGGTCTTCAGACAACTTTTCTTAGTGGAAACATTTAACTTTATTTACAGGACTGTAGCATCAGCAACTACACATGTTCATCAAATTCCATGACTAAAAGAACAACTCCCCTGTAGAAGTTCCCTGCGCTGCTAACACGTTGGTTTACACATATCATGTGATCTTACACCACAGGGTTAGTCTTAAAGCTACATGTCCTACATTTCCCATAACTATAATTACTACACTGGGGAAGCTGCACAGGACTGTTTGCATACCAAACAGCGAAAGCCATCTAAGCGATCCCACAAGCAATGGATAAGATCTAAGCTCTGCAGTCCTGTCACATAGAGCCATGAATAGTGGTGGACAGTTAAACAACCGACTGGAGAATGAGGCTTCACAAATGCCCCTTGATATTCAATAGCATTACTGTTGTGGAATCCCCCACGATCAATATCCTGGGAGTTAACATTGACCAGAAACTGAACTGGACTAGCCATATAAATATTGTGGCTACAAGAGCAAGTCAGAGGCTGGGAGTTCTGTGGCGAGTAACTCACTTCCTGACTCCTCAAAGCCTGACCACCATCTACAAGGCAAAAATCGGGAGTATAATGGAATACTGTCCATTTGCCTGGATGAGTTCAGCTCCAACAACACTCAAGAAACTCAACACCATCCAGGACAAAGCAGCCCACTTGATTGGCACCCCATCCACAAACATATACTCCCACCACCACTGATGCATAGTGGCAGCAGTGTGTACCCCATCTACAAGATGCAATGCAGCAACTTACCAAGGCTCCTTCAGCAACACCTTCCAAACCCGCAAGCACTACCGCCTCAAAGGACAAGGTTAGCAGATGCATGGGAACAACACCACTTGCAAGCTCCCCTCCAAGTCACTCAATATCCTGACTTGGAACTATATTGTCATTCCTTCACTGTCACTGGGTCAAAATGCTGGCACTCCCTACCTAACAGCACTGTAGGTGTACCTACACCTTCATGGACTGCAGCGGTTCAAGAAGGCAGCTCACCACCACCTTCTTAGGGGCAAATAAGGACAATAAGTGCTGGCCTAGCCAGCGACACCCACATCCCATGAAAGAGTAAGACAGTGTCACCAACACACCCTACCTTTTGATCCCCCACAGATAATCACATTAATATATAATTCTGTGCATATTTTTATATCAATGCACAAAATAATTCAGACAAGTTGCATCAAAAATTGTATACACATTATAGAAAAAGATACTATCCATGGTATCTAGCTGTTGTACTATGGGCAGAATTTTTCGTCCTGCAGGCGGGCATGTGCCCGACTCAAATGGGAGTGAAATGTTGCACGATGACATTGAGCAAGCATCCCAACGCCATCGTGCACTCGTGACCTTTGGTCGGTGGGCACGCGCAAGAAGCGGCAGTACGCCCGCTGATAATTAAGACACCTATTAAGGCCCTTAAGCAACTAACTAATTTGTATTTTTCTCTGACTGCTCAACCATTTGGTTGGCGGGCGAGCGAATAGGCCGGGCAACCTTTGCATTTTTTTGCCAAACCTTATCCACGGGCGGGATGAGGTCTCCATAATTAAAAAAAATGTTTGGCAGGATTTTAATAATCACCACGTAACGGTGCGTGAGTCCGCTGTGCGGATGTTTTTCCTGGATTTTTAACATCTCTAATTTTGTTTTTAAAATTCTTCAGCTCCCTGAGGCAGCTCTATGCCTTCAGGGAGCTTTCAGCGAGTGTGCCCCAGTGCATACGCAAACTTCAGCACTTGCCCTCCTCCCCACCCACCCAGGCAGCAGTGAGGCTCCCAGCGCATGTTTCACGCTGGCTGGCCGTTAACTGGCCGTGAAATCACGTCCAGGAGCCAATCACAGGCAGCAGACCTTTTTGCAGCCACTCCCAGGCCTGCCCACTGCACCTGCCCACTGAAGGGAAAATCCTCCCCTACGTCTTATGGTTGTGTCAGTCTCCCTGTATCACCGGGGGTCTCACTTTGTAGTGCTTTAAGTTGAGATTTATGCTTATTTGAACTCTGGTTGCTTTTATCTTTGTGACTTCTGTTCCTCCCAGTTCTGTTGCACGTTGTACTCTGTGTGTTCTATTAAAACCTGTTTGCTGATATCTGTCATCAGATATCCTCACTATAGCTTCTTGGTACAAAACAATTTACATTTTTTTTTTAGTAGTCCATGAGAGGTCATCTCCTCGGACTGTATTGCACTGAAGAGTCAGTCTGGGTGATGTGCTCAAGTCCCTGGAGTAACCTTCTGACTCCTAAGGTGAGAGTGTTACCACTGACCAAGTCTAGGAAAGTGTTAGTAAACCTTGAAGAATGTGGTCTTTCCGCGTGCTATGGAACCCCAGCACTACATCCACTGTGCTGTCAAACTGCAGAAAATTCACAATCATATTCACTAATCCTAGAATTGCCAGACAGTGCTATATAACCTTGTGACCAATCCCCTGCATTGTCAAATCCACAACCTCCTTAATCACTGATAAGAACTTGTGCTGCTAAATTTCAAGTTTAAGTCTCCAGCATGTGTGGGTATAGCACCTTGTGTTTTTGTGTCTCATTTACAATGTGCAATGCCTTGGGAAATACTAAGAGTCAGAGTATACATTGCTTTGTGTAATAAGCAATAATGGGCATGACTTTGCCAGGTGGATGAGACAGGGGCTAGATGTATTTTGATGGTGAGCTATCTGTGTTTGCCATCATTACCTCTCTGAAACTGACCACAACCTCAGGATATTGGGCATGTGGTGGATTAGCATAGAAATCTTGAAATTGCAGCCTGTCACTCAGTCTCAGCCATAGGCTGCACTGTGGACCCTGCCCCCGCCCCCGCCCAATCTGGCAGTCATTAAAATCAGTGAGAATTGCAACATTCCTGTCCACACATCTCTGTTTGAACAACTTTTTATGGTGTTTTTATCAGGTGTAACTGGATATTTAATAGTGATGTGAATAATAAAACTTGATGAACAATAGAATTGGCCCTGAAAAAATAATTTTATAATCATGGAGTTCTGTTAAATTAGACTTTCTAAAGCTAAATTTTTTTCAACAGTTTCAAAATAAGTTCAGACTATTTTAGTTTCTACCTCTACCTCCATATGTACGCCCCAATCATTAATTTACTCTAGCTTTAAAGAAATTACTGTCTTTGGTTTCCTTTTTGGCAGGTGTGAGTGGCTGCGGTGGGAGGTGGCATTGGTGGGGTGAGGTGCGGTTGGGATTGCTTGTGAAAATCCTTTAATGTGATTAGCTGCTTGGACGGCCTGATAACGTCACTGCTACTCCAAATTCTGAATGCCCAGCATAGAATCACTGCAATCAGCTGCAGCCAGAGAAGTGAAATTCTTGGGAGGGAGATCACTAGATTTCCCTGAGACTTGCTTCAAGGTCAGCGGCAAGAATCTTTCCTTCATCAGTGACTGCAAACCCTGGCCTTAACCATCAAGATGACTGATTTGCACCTTGGAATGGAATGCAATAATGTAGTTACTGCAGCTGGGCATTGGGGAATTCAATGCAGTGGGACTTGAATGTTGAGTTGAAGGTCTTGGGATCCAAAGTAAAGTGGTAGGACAGGGGCTGGATTTTGATGCTGGGAACAATGGGCCATAACTTCTGATCAAGTGGCAAGTGAGCCAGATTGCCACTCTGCTCAAAATTACTCACCTGGAAATTCAGGCAATCCTATCTCGCCTGACATTCCAACTCAGGCTGGGTGACACCTGTGGAGCACAGCTGGCTCCTGAGGGCAGCTCAGTCGCAGGTTAGTATGCCATGCCCCCTTTTTCTGGTACTAGCTGACATAAACTAGGTAAATGTAAAGGTCCAACCAAGTTAAAGTTATTTGACAAGTCAGGGAGAAGGTAAGTGGGTAGGATTTGGTCAGGGATTGGGGAAATGGGGAGAGAGTTGGCAGTCGGGTCTGCGAGGAAGTGGTGGGGGAAGAGTCCGGGAGTCAGGAGTCAGACCTGGTCAGCAGGGGAGTCTGGCTTTGGGCCTGGGTCGGGATGGGGGAGGGGGGGGGGTGGGGGGGGGGGGGGGGGGGTCAAAGGGAGCAGGTATTCCCTTGGGGTAGGGTGGGGGTTTGGGGTGGGTCAGAAGCTACAAGCAGTTTTAATTCTTCTAACTTTTTCTGGGTAACTATAGCTGTAATACAGTCAGAATCATTCGCAGTTTGCAATTTAAATTGTATTTTCGGATGGTTCCCAGTGCAGGGAAATTGCCCATCAGAAGCTTGAACTTCTCAGGCAATTGCCGTGAAATCTTTACATAGAAACTTCCCAGTGCATCTTTGGGGAACCTGCTAGATACAGTGCCCTGGAGCTCCGAAGTTATGGCCCAATATTACCTATTTTGGAGGCCAAACTTGGAGGAGTCTTACTGTGGAGAGATATAATGAATGTGCCTATTTTTAAAGTTGGCCTGAAAATTGAGTAGCTCTTGGTAAATGTAAAAAATTTATCCAAAAACCTCATATTAAAATAAAAACCTTCCAACATAAAAATGTATAAATGAATTGTTGAGGTGATTTGGAAGCTTCTTGAGCTTGAGGTTGCACTTTCTATGCAATTGAATAAGCTATTTGTTGAGAACCACCCTTGTTTGGGACTGAGACAACAATTTGTTTCTATTTTTAAAAACTTCTCTATTGAATGTTTGTAGTTTGCGTATGTGAAAATGAGTTGAACTTATACAGGAACAAATTACTTTTGAACGTAAAATACTGAACTGCTCAGATCACTGAACCTCTGTTCAGTCAGGGTTTTGAAAGCTTTCCTGATTGAGCACTCATGGTAATTCTGGTATGCAGGGTCATACAACAGCGCAGTCATACAAGTATTCCCCGAGGACTGTGAGACATTATGGCAGACTGTCTGGAGCAATCATTTGAAGTGGGTGATGGAAAGCCACTTTGGTTTGCATTTTTTCCTCTTTTTCCTCTCTTTCAACCAATGGAAAAAGTTGAACACATTTGGGTGTAACTAATGAAAATACATTAAGTGTAGAAAGCATTTCCAGCATTTAACGGTCGAGCTGTGTGCAGTGTATTATTCACACAGGTCCAGCAGCAAGACATTTTAAAATCCCAAGCTCTGACAGAAGTCATTCAATGTCAGCATTTGAAAAATGCGATTCACAGGTGGGTTAAAGTCTGCTGTGTGAACATTATCATTCTTTCAAAAGAAGTATTTTTGTTACTTGTACAAGTATGTGGTGGAGCAAGAGCTTTATACTTTGTCAAATGTGTACAGTGTTAAAAGAAGTTATTTCTTGTCAGTTAATCTAAGAATATGTACACAGGGCCAGTTAATTTTTTAAAATGTGTTACCATAGCTTCAGGTCAGATATCTGGTGATTCATAATGTAGCATTTTGCATTATTCTGTACTCTATTGTAAGAAGTATAGCCTCGGTCCTAGGTTAATAACTTTTGAGGAGACTGTGCTGAGTACATATGCAAAACTGAGTGCTACCTGTAGGCAGTGTCTCTGTGTGGTTTCCAGTGTTTATGTTCTAAAAGTCATATGTCCAATGACAGTCTGTTTTTCTACTGATTAAGAACTCCAGGTAACTTGTGGATCTCAACACGATGGTGGGAGGTGGGGAATGGGGTGAGAGAGGTGAAACTCTATCTCCTACCAGATCTCAAACCAATTCCTAAAGCAGGAGAATTTCAAGGTGGTCACGCTACCACCCTTTGTTCGGACAGTGCTTGTACAGGTAACTGAGTATCTGCCATCATCCTAAAGAATTTGTACTTCTGAACTCTCATTAGGAATATAACTGAAAGTCTTTTGGATTCTGTATTAAGGTACACAATTGTCATAACTCTCTTTGGAACACCCTCACACCTAAGTTTTTCCACAAGTTTCCCATCACAGCACATTTTGGGATGCAGCATTTCCTTGCATTACTGCATTTCTGCAGCTGGCATTCATTTCTGTGACCTGTCAGCTCAGTAGTCCAATAAATACTCAATACTGTAAAAATTATTGGAATTAACAAATTTTGTGATACTACGTTTAACCCAGGTAAAAGTTAATGTTAGGCGCTTGTTCAGAAATTCCATCGGACACTTCTTCTGTATCACCCTGCAAAGTTATCCTTTCACAACGAGAAAGGATGGTTTTAGATTTTGGCCTCACATTGTGTTTACATCAGAACAATGTATTATAGTTTTTGTGCATTGATTTTGGTAGCAGATGTGTTCCTGACTGAAGGGCTCATCCTCATCTTCAAGGTTCCAGGGTAAATATGATGAGCAGCCCACCTGATAGATCAATCAGTCGGATTTGAGAGTCGTATGACTAGGTCCATAAATATCCAGACATATAGTCATTTGGTGGTATAGAACTTGAGTATTGCTGAAAAAAGAGGGATGTCTTAGCTTTTTGTCTTGCACTGACCAGGACACTTCGCAGGAATACCAATTTAAGGGGAAAACAACAATTTATACTGTATGTGAAGAGTGCTAATTGGTTGGTAATTGGTGTTGCCATGGAAAATGCACCACTGATGGTGACTGACAGTTAACTGCCAAGCATTGTTTGAAATTTAAAGCAGGCAGCTCGACCCTGATTGGTCAAGGAATTGCCCTGAAGAATGAGTCAGCGAATGACTGTCTTTTGTTTTGTTTAGCTGAAACAGACGCATGTTCTTTCTGTCTACAAAGAACATCGCCTTGTGTATTAATATATATAGCTTCCAGTACACACACACGTACCACACTGCAAGCCCAACTGGCAATCTTAAATTGGTTGTCAGTGTAATTCTTAGCACACTGAGGATTATTTAGCAAATCTTGTCCAATCGCAAGAATCGCATCTAATGTTGGACACTGTTTTGAATTTTACAAGCACAGGCTGGTTGGGGGATGGTCCACCCTGTCCGTTGCGAACAGCAGAAGGGACATTGTGTTCGATATGATCTGCCAGTCTTTGGGACGTATGGCCTGTATAGCTAGCATCACACTGGCACTGAAATTCATATTCCACATTATTTATTTGTGTGATAGCCAGAACGTCTTTTTGGCTTGACGGCAGCATCTTGTTAGTGGTGAATATCACTCGTGTTGCTACTGCATAGTAACGGTAGCTTCACCTGTTGCTCAAATCTTTGAGATATCTTGCCCTTTCAGAGTAATCTGAGGCAGACTGGGCACTTTTCAGGGCTGAAAGTGATGACTTTAGGCCCGTTCACGAGTTTGCATTTAAAAAACAGCACAAAATGAGCTGATCAGGGCAGCTATTTTTCTGCAGGATGCCTTTGATGCACCCTATTTCAGGATCAAGCTTGCATGGTGAACACATGGCTCAGGGCTCTATTTACAAGGTTGCCAATAAGACCAATCTTATAGCAGGTGGAACTGTAAGAATCCCAATGTGTATTTTGACCAGTGAAGTTAGGCTTACGGTAGATCGTGGTAGAGAACACCCTAGTAGATTTCTAAATAGTACATCAAGAAAGGGGAGTTCATCTGACTGCTCCATTTCAAAGGTGAATTTGAGCACTAGATGGAGCCCATTAAGACATGTAAGGAAATTGTTACATGCAGCTGCGGATTTAAATGTAACCTATCACACAAATGAGTAATATGGTCTATGAATTTCAGTGCCAGTGTGATGCTAGGTGTGTAGGCTGTACATCCCAAAGATGGTCAGATTGCATCAAACAGCCGCTGTTCACAAGGGGCAAGGTACAGACCGTACCCAACCGTACCCAACCACCCCATGCTTACAAAACTGAAAACATAGTGTCCAACATTAGATATGATTCTGCAATTGGACAACATTTGCTAAATAATCTTCAGTGTGCTCAGAATTATGCTGACAACTAATTTAAGATTGTCAGTCAGGATCGCAGTGTGGCACATTTTCTGTGTACTGGAAGGTCCATATATTAATACACAAGGCCCTGTTCTTTGCAGACAGAAAGAACATGTACACATGTTGTGCCTGTTTCAGCTAAACAAGATAAGTGACAGCCTTTTGCTGACTCATTCCAGAGGGCAATGCCTTGACCAATCAGGGTCGAGTTGCCTGGTTTAAATTTCAAACAATGCTTGGTTGTTAGCTGTCAGTCACCATCAGTGGTACAATCTCCATGGTAATGCTACTTGCCAACCAATCAGCACTCTCTTCACACGCAGCATAAGTTGTTGTTTTTCCCTTACATTGGTATTCTTGCAAACTGTCCTGATGAGTGCAATACTCAAATATCCAGACAATAGTTTAGAGATTGCTAGTATACGTGTGGCTGGACAACAGTATGGTGGTCCATTGTAGCATTAAGCATTTTTTTATTCTTTCATCAGATATGGTCATCGCTAGCAAGACCAGCATATGCCTATCACTAGTTTCGATTGAGGTGGTGGTGATGAGCTGCCATCTTGAAACCCTGCAGTCCATGTTGTGTTAGTGCACCAACAGTGCTATAAGGGAAAGAATTCCAGGGTATTGACTCAGAAACAGTGAAGTCAGGATGGACGTTAGCAAGCAAGACTTTAAAAGTAGTAATCTCCAGATTACTCCCAGTAGCACAGGCAAGGGAGTACAGAAATAGGAGGGTAAAGCAGGTGAATGCATGGCTGGAAAGATGATGCATGAGGGAGGGATTTAGATTCCTTAGACATTGGGATTAGTTCTGGGGAAAGATGGGACCTGTACTGGCATGATGGGTTGAACCTGAACAGAACCAGGGCTGATTTCCTTGTGGGGCTATTTGCTAGTGCTATTTGGGAGGATTTAAACTAACTTGGCAGGGGTGTGGGAACAAGGCTGTGGGTAAAAGAGAGGTGCACAGAACACCATGAGAGACAATCAGCACTAGAATAGGAAATAGTCAGATATTAGTTGGATTCAGATTAAGGGAAGGAAGAAAGTAATAAAGTTTAAATCAGGGTTACTGTGCATGTATGTGAATGCATGGAGTGTGGCAGATAAGATTGGTGGTGATCGCTATGTGGAAATATGATATGGCTATAAGAAAGACCTGGCTCACAAGGTGTTCAGGAATGATAACAAAGGGGGAGGGTTGGCAGTACTGATTAAGGGGTACGTTGCTGTGCTGGAGAGAGACGATGTCCCAGAGGAGTCAGGGACATAATCTATTTGGCTAGAGCTAAAGACCAATTACATAATTACAATTACAGACAATATAAAATGAAGGATTCAATTCTAAAGTGGGTACAGGACAAGAAGAACCTGGGTGCAAAGCTTTGTGCAAAGTTATTGAAGATACTAGGACAGGTTGAGAGTGCAGTTAATAAAGGGAAACAAATCAAAACACTTTTGTGTTTATGGACAGTTGGTGAGAGGAGATAATAGTGCTGTTTTTATTAATCCCCCTTCTGCCCATAGCAATTTGAAAGCATTGCAGAGAGTGCAGAAATGATTCATGAGAATGGTTCCAGGGATGAAGAACTTCAATTATGAAGATAAATTGGAGAAGTTGGGACCATTTCTCTTGGAGAAGAAAAGGTTGAGAGGAGATTTGATAGAAGTATTCAAAATCATGAGGGGGTCTGGAAAGAAGACAGCGAAAAACTGTTCCCATTGGTGGAAGGATCAAGAACAAGAAAGCACAGATTTAAAGTAATTAGCAAAAGGAGTAATGGTAACATGAGGAAAAACCTTTTTATGCAGTGAGTCGTTGGGATCTGGAATGCACTGTCTGAGTGTGTGTGTGGAGGTGGGTTCAATCAAGGCATTTAAGAGGGAATAGGATTATTATCTGAAAAGGAAGAATGTGCAGGGCAATGGAGAGAGGCACAGGTATGGCACTAGGTAAATTGGTCTTTCAGACAGCCAGCGTAGACACGACAGTTCCAGTGGCTGCCTCCTGTGCTACAACCATTCTGTGATTCTGACAGCCCAGTACTCCTTCAAAACGCACAGAAGAGTCGAACTAGATTGTGCACATTCAAAGGATCTAATAAAAGTGTTCAAAGCCATTGTATCCAGGACTATCACTGACCTCCTCTCCTCTGGAAATCTTCCTTCCACAGCATCCAACCTTGAACAGCCTGCTTCTACCTCCTTCCCAAAATTCATAAACAATACTGCACTGATCGACCAATTGTTTCACCATGTTCCTGCCCCACTGAACTTCCTATACCATCTCAGCTATCTCAGGTGTTTTTTCTCCCCCTGTCCAGTGTCTTCCTACCTACAACCAATGCCCTACAGCACTTTAACAGTTTTCACTTTCCTGACTTTAACCATTTCCTCTTCACCATGGGCACCCAATCCTCCCACCTCCATCTCAACCAGAATGGTCTGAGAGCTCTCCACTTCTTCCTTGAACAGATGCCCAACCAGCCCCCATCCAGCACCACCATCCTCTGCCTGGCTGAACTTGTTCTCACATTGAACAGCTTCTCCTTCAACTCCACGCACTTCCTTCAACCAGAAAGAGTTGCTGTGGGTACCCTAATGGGTCCTAACTAAGTCTGTCTTTTACTGGGGTATGTGAAGCACTCCTTATTGCAGTACTACTCAAGCCCCCCTCTCCAAAGAATCATAGAACCATAGAAAAGTTACAGCACAGAAGGAGGCCATTTGGCCCATCTTGTCCAAGTCAGCCCGAGGACACCCAGGTGCCCTTTCTAATCTCACCTACCTGCATCCGGCCCATAGCCCTGCAGCTTACTGCACTTTAGGTGCAGATCCAGGTACTTTTTAAAAGAGTTTAATGTTTCTGTCTCTACCACCAACTTGGGCAGCAAATTCCAGACACCCACAACCCTCTGCGTAAAAAAAGTTCTTTCCTCATGTCCCCCCTACACCTTCTGCCACTTATCTTGAATCTATGTCCCCTAGTTCTAGAATTTTCCATCAAGGGAAACAATTTTATCCTGTCCAATCTACCTATTCCCCTCATAATTTTGTACACCTCAAGTCACCTCAGGCTTTTTTGTTCTAAGGAAAATAACCCCAACCTATCCAATCTCTCCTCGTAGCTACACTTTTCTAACCCTGGCAACATTCTTGTGAACCTCCTCTGCACTGTCTCCCGAGCTATTACGTCCTTCCTGTAATGTGGTGACCAGAACTGCACATAATATTCCAGTTGTGGCCTCACCAGTGTTTTATACAATTCCAACATTACATCCTTACTTTTATATTCTATACCTCTGCCAATGAAGGAGAGCATTCCATATGCCTTCTTAACAACCTTGTCTACTTGAACTGCTGCCTTCAGGGACCTGTGTACTTGTACGCCATGATCTCTCACTTCATATACCCATCTTAATATATTCCCATTTATTGTGTAATCCCTGTAACTGTTTGACCTCCCTAAATGTATGACCTCACACTTCTCTATGTTAAAATCCATCTGCCACTTTACCGCCCACTCCACCAACCCATCTATATCATTTGGGAGATTATGGCTATCCTCTACACTATCCACTACTCGGCCAATCTTTGTGTCATCTGCAAATTTCCCAATCGTGCCCCACATTCACGTCCAAATCATTAATATATAATACAAACAGCAAGGATCGCAACACTGTGGAACACCACTTGTGACAACTTTCCATTTGCAAGGGCATCCATCGACCATTAGCCTTTGTTTCCTGTTACAAAGCCAACCTTTTATCCAGTTTGACACATTACCCTGAATCCCATGGGCTTTTATTTTCCTGACCAATCTGCCATGTGGGACCTTGTCAAATGCCTTGCTAAAATTCATGTGCACAACATCACTGCACTACCTTCAACAACCCTTCTTGTCACTTTCTCAAAGAATTCAGTCAAATTTGTGAGGCAAGACCTTCCTTTAACAAATCCATGCTGACCATCCCTGACTAGTCCATGGCCTTTCCACATGACAGTTAATCCTATCGATCAGGATTGATTCTACTAATTTGCTCACCACTGATGTAAGACTAACTGGCCCATAATTGTTTGGATTTCCTTTGATCCCTTTTTAAACAATGGAACTACGTTTGCATTTCTCCAGTCCTCTGGTACCTCCCCTGTATCTAGTGAAGATTAGAAAATCTTCCTCAGAGCATTTGCTATCTCCTCCCTGACTTCCTTCAGCAGCCTCGGAAACAGTCCATCTGGTCCTGATGACTTATCCACTTTCAAGAATTTTAGCCCTTCAAATACTTCCTATCTCTTTATGACTATCCCGTCCAATATCTCGCAGTGTTCATCCTGGACTACCATACTACTATATCTGCATCCTCCCTTTCCTTTGTAAACACGGAGACAAAATATTCATTCAAAACCCTTCCCACAGCCTCTGCATCTACACACAAGTTTCCGTCTTCATCTCTGATAGGTCCCACTTTTTCCTTAACTAACCTTTTAGCCTTAATGAATTGGTAAAACATCTTTGGGTTATTTTTAACTTTACTTGCTAATCTTTTTTCATGCCCTCTCTTTGATTTCCTTATTTCCTTTTTGCTTTGTCCCTGCACTTCCTATATTTGTCTGGGCTGCTGTGCTTAGTTCTTTGTGCCTATTATACGCTTTCTTTTTCTGTTTGATCTTCCCCTATATTCCTCAAGACAACCAGGGAGGTCTAGATTTGGCAGTACCACTCTTATTTTTGTAGGGGACATGTCTACTTTGTACAATTAGGATCTCGCTTTTTAGTGCTTCGCACTGGTTTTCCACTGTTTTATCCTCCAGCAGTGCAGTGCTGTCCAGTCCACCTCAGCCAAGTCCCTTCTCATTTCTGCAAAATTTGCCTTCCCCCAGTTCAAGACTTTTCTCTGTCCTTTCCCATGGTAATGCTAAATCTAACTGAATTGTGATCACTGTCCCTGATGTGGTCGCCAACTGTCACTTCACCCAATTGCCCTTCTTCGTTCCCCAAGACTAGGTCTAGAATTGCATCTCCTCTCACTGGGTTTGTCACTAACTGGTTGAAAAAATTTCCCTGGACACACTGCATGAATTTTTCTCCCTCAGTGCCCCTTATATTGTTTGAATCCCAGTTGACATTAGGATAGTTGAAGTCTCCTACTATTATTGCCCTTTTGTTCTTACAAGCAGAAGTTTTCCTACATATTTGTTCTTCTATCTCCCTTTCACTATTTGGAGGTCTGTAGTATACTCCCAGTAGTGTGACTGACCCTTTTTTATTTCTAAGCTCAACCCATTAAGCCTCGTTTGTTGACCCATTTAGTATATCATCCCTTCTCATAACTGGAATTGACTTTTTAACCATTAGTGCTATCCCCCTCCTTTTTTATCTCTTACTCTATCGTGTCTGAAGACTCCATAACCAGGGATATTTAGCTGCCAGTTTTGTCCCTCCTTTAGCCAGGTCTCCATTATAGCAATGACATCCTGCTGCCATGTGTCTACCTGTGCCCTTAACTCATCTACCTCGTTTGTAATACTTCTTGCATTGAAGTATAAGCAGTTGAACCCTGTCAATTTCCCATGCTGGACACTTTTTAAACTTCACTTCTCCTGTAACTCCATGTCTATCACAACGTCCCCAGCTAATGTTCTACCTCCATTTTTCTGATCTGAATCTGACCTATCTGATCCTACTCCTGGGATCCCATCCCCCTGCCACATTAGTTTAAATCTCCCCAACAGAACTAGCAAAAGCCCCCGCGAGGACACTTGTCCCGGCTGTACCTGGGTGTAGCCCGTCCGGTTTGTACTGGTCCCACCTTCCCCAGAACCGGTCCCAGTGCCTCAAGAATCTGAATCGCTCCTGGCTACACCATCTTTTCAGCCACGTGTTCATTTGGTCTATCCACTTATTCCTGCTCTCGCTAGTACGTGGAAACGGAAGTAATCCGGAGATTACTACATTTGAGGTCCTGCATTTTAATTTGTCTCCTAACTGCCTGTAATGAGCTTGCAGGTCCTCATCCCTTAGTTTACCTATGTCGTTGGTACCAATGTGTACCACGACCACTGGCTGCTTACCTTCCCTCCCCAGAATGTCCCTCCCTCATCTCTTTCTGGTACATTGATAACTATATTGGTGCTGCCTCGCTGCTCTTGCCAAATTCTGATGAAGGGTTGTCAAACTGAAATATTAACTCTGTTTCTCTCCACAGGTGCTGCCTGACATGCTGACTATTTCCAGCATTTTGTGTTTTTACTTCAGATTTCCAGTTTCTGTGGTATTTTGCTTTTGTATTACTGCTAATTGCATACCTGATAGAAATTAATGAGGGTAAAATAATAGAAATTACTCCAGAATATTCCTGTAATGGTGAATATTACAACTTGCTCTGTGCTTTTTTTTAAAAAAAAAGAATAAAGCTCATCAGTGTGTCATCTGTTTGAACAACAAAGCTCAAACAATACAAGTCTGAGGAACTTATGATCAAACGATACAGTGCACTGGTTAGATTGCACCTTGTGTCAACTTCTGGTTGCCAAGATATTAAATATAGACTTTCCTTTAAACCGTATGGTTGTGCAGCAATCTGCAACGTACCTTGCAGTGCAATAAACAGTTTGTGCAACAAATGAGCCACACACAACAAAGAAAAATGATAGAGAACATTGTATCCAAGTACTGGGAGCATTGCAGTATCCAAGATAGACTACAGAAACTCGAGTGTTTCATCCTGTAAAGAAGGTATTTAGAGGCGATTTTAGAGGTGCGTATAAGAACCTTATAGAAGAGATAAATCCAGCACATTAAGCTTAGAAAGTGATGCAGTTCAAAGTAGTGAAGGTTAAGTTTTGGACTGATAGTTGGAAAGTCTTGATGCCTTAATCAATATCCTAAATAGACTCCCAGATAAGAGTGGAATTGAAAACCTTGGTGAGATTTAAGAAACAGTTGAAAGCTGCAGTGGTTCAAATGCCGTTCTTCATCTGTAGCTACTAGTGAGTCCTCCATTTTTTGTTGTCTTAGAAAAATGTTTCTGGCCTGTTGCCTCCAGCTGGGCCTGTAATCAAGTTTTAAAAACATTCTGGTTAATGCTTTGCATGAACTTTGTAGAAGATTATTATGACACCTGGCAATTAATGTTTGCAGCATAATTATAAAAATGTAAGTGTGTTTTTAATTCTTTCTTTTGCATGGTGTTTGTCTTGAGCTTACACACATTTTTGCTAGTGCAGCATCTCTGGCAGACAAGTCTGTGTGTTTGTCTCTGATACAAGGATTGGAAATTATCCAGAGTGCTACGGGCTTCATAACTTGATTGGCTGTCTAGTCATGAGAATGCTGGGAGTCCTATCCCGGTGGTCATTAAGCACTGCTCATCAAGCAACATGTGGTATCAATCACCATTCCTTGGTATAGTATAACCCTAACCACCTTGTTTAATGCCATGATGCAACAAAGTTATGCCACAAAATGTTAAGCATATGCTTTACATTGTGCATCTTCAGTTAGAGAGCCAAAAGACCAAAAACTTGCAAAACATGACAGTATAATGTCTACTCTGAGCAGTAGTAGTAGTAGTTCATTGAATCTAGGGTAAACATGAAAAGCAGACTTGGTCTATGTTTCAATCAGTACCTTTCACTTCTGAAAACGGGTGGGAAAAGACACAGTTTTAATTGTACTTATCAGTGTTAACCCATGCTAATAGCAGTCCTACTTGTTTTATTACTATCTTGCTGAGAATATGTCTGCTGTTTTTAACGTAGGCATCAATTCAGGAATTTGGAGTAAGCTGGCTATTAAATTTAAGAACCAACAAACCAATTTCAGAATGAGTTCAGTAGCCATGGGAAGTCCCAAAAAGCACAAGCAGTTGCTATCCAGACAGATTTAATTGTAGAGTTGTAGAATATTGTCGAATTGGCTAGTCAACGAGGTAAATTTGTCTTGCAATTCTTGAGTAAAAGTTGGTGCTCTGAATTTAACTCAGCACATTGCTCATCTGCATGTGCTTTTCCTCTGTAAAATTTATAGTGTGGATAAGTTGTGAATATTAAAACAAATAATACTTGACAGCAGGAATACATTAGTTACATTGAAACCCTCCAGTGGATAATATGCCAAACCATGAGGACTAAAAATATGTGAGCTAAAATGTCACATTACGGTAAAATATTGGAGAATGTGACTGAAAGAGAACATTTACCAATTAATTCTGACATGTTTGGTGTGCTAAATGCAAAAACACTTTTATTGCATTATTTCATAAACATCAAGTTTTGAATTTTTTGCAAAACTCAAGTTATGTTGTTAGGTTATAATTCATTACATATTACAGGCACTTAAATACATACATACACTGGTTCTTAGTTATGTATATTTGATTAGCACTTTTTGACAATGGCAAGATTGTGCTCAAAGTAAGCACAAGACTTTTTAGCTAATCCAGCTAGAGGGATCCCCTTCATCTTCCATCCCAAGATGCATTTATTTCTCAAACAATTCAGTTTTAGGCTCCGTATCTGATCCATGCATTGATTACTATCATGACGAATTTCTTTACTAGCTTTAAATTAGTGTTAATTTGATCTTCTGATTCTTGTACTGTTGAATTTCATGTAGTATTCTAGATTTACTTTATCTACATTGATTTCTGTTATACACTTCCTATGAGATTTCCTATCAATCTTTACATTTTTAGGTTGGAAAGTCCAAGGCCTGGAAATCGGATCATCTGTGAACAGGGAAATAAAATGTAGAAATCATCTATCTATGTTGTGATTATGCAATGTTCTTTGTCTGACACATAGGAAGCTATAAAATGCAGTATGTTTAACAAGCCAGTGGTCTCTGTGTACTTTCTTCCCAACTGATGCATGAAGAATATGGGTTAACTTGATTTCTCCAATGGACATGAGACCTGTTACTATAATTTTGGGCATCCTTTATTTTTATTAACATGTCCACTGTTTGAAACCTTAAGTTTTTTTTAAACATGTAATTGGAGTTTAATCATAAATCCTTCAAGATGAAGATAATAGTTTTCAGTAATCAGTGGCTATTTATATTGACTTGCTCAGTAATGACAACCTGAGGCATGCACCCCTTTATAGGCATGTAATCTTCACTGCTTTTTAATGGGATCATGTAATCCAAGGCAAAAGCACAATTTGTGTTGTGGAACTACAAAGGAGCATGGCATTCTTAAGTTCTTGTCTGCATACTCTGGGGTACCATAGCATTTCAACTTTATTAACATCTAATTAGTCTATTTGTGCTCTATAATTTTAGTTAACATGCAAGCTGCTTGTGACTCTAGTGATGAATTGTCTCTACTAAAGGGATTTTTTTAACTATGGAAATAAACTACTGCCAGCTGCAGTAAGTATGAAAATAAATCATTTGCCTGTTAGAATTATGAAGCACATTTTTTTTCCCTCAGCAGAATGGTGACAGACAATTGCTTAGTTCCTGCATGAGATTATAAAATGGCAACCTTTCCACAAGGATTATACTGGTATCAGACATACGTATAAGTGATATGCATAGGTTTTAACATGTATATCAAACACATCAAGTGGACTGCAAGACACTAGTAATTGGACAGTTTTAACTTGAGATTAAACGCAAGTGGAAAATCTATTTTGTAAACAGCCATGTGGTTCATTTGTCACAGTAGTAAAAGAAGCACCAATTTGTTTCTTACAGTATTCAAAAACTGTGTAATTTTGTGCAGTCTTCATTACTCATGTCTTAACTAATGACAGCATTTCTTCAATCAAAATTTGTACAAATTCATTCAAAGAATGGATATGCTTAAAAGCTTTTTAGGAAGCTCTGCATCAGACATTGTATGGTCGCCAGAGGTAATGCAGCTTTACGTTGTCTATATCTGTCAATTTACTGACATTGAAGGTTCTTCATAAAGCCTACCAGCTGTGCACTACACGATGACCTCTTGTTTGGGGGTAAAAGGTTAACAAATCTTTTTTGGTTGGGGGAGGGTGTTGGCAAGCCTACAAGTTAGAATGTTAGACAACACACAAGGCAGACAATTGTAGTATTTTGGAACCCTTGAGGCCTGAAGGACTGCTATAAATTAGTTATAGCACTCTCAATCTTTGTCTTTTTGTTTGTTTAGGCAAAACTTAGTTCTAGCAGACAAAATATGATTTAAACTGCAACAAGTTTACTTGGAGCAGATTTTCCTCTTGGTAATAATGGAAGTATAATTGGGATGGATATGTAAAGATAATTGTATAAACACTTGGAATCATTCATGTGTATCTTTCACTTTATGATTTGTGATCTGTGATCTACTACAGATTGTTGTCTGTTTTACTCCAGTATTGACCTGCAAACCAAATTAAAACCAGGTTAGATATATATCTTATATGCTGCCATTGCACTTCAAGCTGGACATGAGTCTTTTTAGATTTCAAGGACATGTTCAGTTTTGGGATCTGGAAGATAGCAGTTGTCTTACTGGTAAAGGTATCTTAAAGGTGGAA